>NC_139002.1:73780279-74440279 GCF_964374135.1 Grampus griseus
GTGCTAGTGACCCATGGTCCTAAGAGAAGAGGCGTCACACGATAAGCACTGTCCTTGGAGTCAGAAGGTTTGGGTCCTAGTCCCTTCCACCACCACTCCCTGTGACCCTTGTGTGACCTTGGGCAGATTGCTTAACCTCTCTGGGCCTGTGGCCTCATCTGTTAGGTGAAGATGATAATGTCTTCTCTCTTTGAATGCTGAAGGCTGGACCACATCTTCTCTTTTGGCGAGAGGAGCAGCCCTGGGGAAGGGGGCTTAGAAAGAAGAGTCATCTTTCCATCCTTCCTCCCTCCCTCCTTTCCTTCTGCCACCATTTATTGTGCCAGATACTGTGCTTGGTGCAGGGGACACAGCAGTGAGCAGGACAGACAGTGTCCTGCGTTCATGGTGCTTAATCTACGTGGAATTAGAGGTCAGGAAAGCTATACCAGGTAAGAAATCAGTTCAATGTTCAAGGAGATCATAGGTAATTATACCAGGACTTTCCAAAGTCCGTGAGTCTATATGATTAGCGATGACCACGGCCCAGGCACAGTGCAGCCTAAGAATACAGTGTTTCTTTGAAGATGCGAGTAAAGACTCCTTCTGCCCACTCATTTATTCCACAACTATTTAGTGAATGTTGCTGTGTACCAGGCACGGTTCTAGGCCCTAGGGATTCAGGATGCAGCAGTAAACAAAGCAAAGAGCTGTCCTCCTGAAGTTTACATTTAGTGTGGGAAGACAGCAGATAAATACTGATGTAATTCGTCAGGTGTTGATGAGAGCTATGAAGAAAACTAAGGTGGGTGGGGGGTAGGAGCCACATCTTCCTTTCTCCTGTCCCTCCCAAGTAGGGGGAGGACCCACCCTTGTGGAACACTCCTCTAGGGAGGAAGGGCTGGTTCACTGTTGGTGATCTGGGGATGAATAGTGGGGCATGTGAGGCCCTGCTCGTCCTCCCTTCCTTTCTGCTGGGCGTGAGCCTACTCTCTGCAAGCACCAGCGCACTCTGCTCCTCCAGCCTTACCTCTTAGGGTCCCGTGCTGTCTGGTCCTGCAAAGCCAGGCCGGGTGCCTCTATGTGCCTCATCTGTAGGTTGGTACACAGAAGCCCACTTGCCCACAGGTATAAATCTCATTTTTTAATGTCAGTTCTATTGGAAATAAAGGTGACATTTTGTTCTCCCATCTGCCTTGCCTTTTTTTTTTTCTTATTTTGCAATTGAATTAGAACAAACATGGAGTAGAAGGGTGCTTTTAAATGGCTCTCAAACTTCCAGCTAAGAGAGTTAAAGAGTGGTAGGAGGTGCTATTTTAGATAAGAGAGGTAAGGAGGACCTCTCTGATGAAGTGAGAGAGAAAGCCATGTGGGAGAAGAGCATTCCAGGGAGAATAAACAACTTGTGCAAAGGCCCTGGGGCAGGCATTTGCTTGGTGTATGTATGTGTGGAACAGCAAGGGAGCCAGTGTGGCTGAAGCATGGTGAAAATAGAAGAGACATATCTCAAGGATTTCTGGCTTTCTGCATCAGGCAGTTATTTTTCTGGATTGGATAAAACCAGCATCTAAAGGACCTAGTACAGCTCAAATAACAAATCAGTGCTTCATTCTGGAACCCCACAAGCTATTGTTCTGACCAACCTGCAAGTCTCTTCCATCCTTGCTTTGTGCCAGGACTCCTCTTTGAGGACCAAGAGCTGGAGAGATGTGCCAGGGACCAGCCTGGAAGATGCATGAAGTCTCCTGGGAGAGACGGGCTGGAAGGCAAGATTCACAAGACAGAAAACAGAGGTGACCCTCAAGTTGAAAGGCTTGAACCTAGCCGGGTGATTGATTACCAGGAGACCGCCCTTATTTTGTTCTCTAATTACGGTGTTTTTTCGAAGCATCTTATTGGGTCTGAAACCCTTAATACCAGCCGGTGCTGTTCATTGTTATAATGTCCTAATTAAGCTTTGATTTATATGCTAATTTTATTCCAAGTGTGTTCAAAAGGGGGAAAGTTATTAGACTTTATTTTGAGATTACATTTTAATCCTGGGGTCTGCTGGGTGAGCACCATGTTTATTCTGTCGGCTTTTGTTTCCAGGATGTTGGTGGCAATTGTGATTATTTCCTTGGAGGGGAAAGATGATGAAGTGGTAAGGAGCTGTTTAGAGTCGGCGGAGCTTCTGCTAATTGGAATTATGTAACCTCTTGCCTTTGCCTTGACAGCTTTGCAATGAGGCTTTTGCTTTGACTGCCCAGCTGGTTAGGAGGGACAACTGGGGTGTGCCTTGGGGATGTCACAGAATGGTAAACATTTGGAAAGAAGTCCATGACATGAGGGAGTGATTGGATTTTGGAATGTGAGTGGAAATCGGGCTTTACCACATGAGTCCCTGAAATCTGTAAGGGTCATGCAAAAACTCTGGTAAGGGGAGCAGCTGGTCTTTGCTATAGAAAGAATGCATTTTGTGTGTGTGTGTGTGTGTGCGTGTGCGTGTGCGTGTGCATGTGTGTGTGTGTGTGTGTGTGTGTGTGTGTGTGTGTGTGTGTTTACATTATCATTTATCCTAAGTAGATGTCATTTGAATTTTTCTGTTCAAGGATTAAAAAGTCGTGCCATGAACTGTAGGTCTGTTTATCTCTAGACATTAGGAAGTCCGTAAATATGCTGAAATAATATGTAAAATAGTGTGCATTCTTCTGGGGAAGGGTCCAAAGCTTTTACTGAACTTTCAGGAGTACTGACACTCCAAAACGTCAAGAATCATAGGTTTGGGGAGCATTAGGCTTAGTTCTGGTATTAAATTTCCTGAGATTGACTATGTGGCCTAAAGAAACCAGTTACCCAGATTAACAGATACAGACTACTCTACATGAAATAGATAAGCAATAGGACTTACTATATAGCACAGGGAACTATATTCAATATCTTGTAATAACCTATAATGGAAAAGAATCGGAAAAAAATACATATATAACTGAATCAAACTGGTGTACACCTGAAACTAACAAAATACTGTAAATCAACTATACTTCAATTAAAAGAAAAATAATCCAGTTACCTAGTGGCCCTTTCTCCCTGCCCATCCAAATCTTATCTTCCCAGGTCCAGGAGGTACCCTGGGTGAGACAGACACAGGGCCATGTTGAATTGGGAGGGATGTTTACCTGAGCTTGTCCCTTGCTGAGTGGCACGGCAAGGACCCAGACTGTTTGCTCTGAGTGACCTGAAAGTCCTTTTTGTCTCAACTCTAGAGGAAAGAGTTGTTTATAAATAGATGAGGGCTTCTGAGTAAACACTCAGAGTTACCTCTCATTCAAAACGCTTTGTAACCTGAAGCTTGTGTGTTTCCCATGATGCTTCAGTAAATCATCCTCCATTGGGTCTTCAGTTCTACTGATTGGGTTTTATGGTTCTTTCCTTCCCCTTCCCCACCCCCCCACCATGCCAGCCAACAGTCACCATCAGAAACATTTAACAGGAGTATGTTCATTTCACATTCTTCCATTGTGACTAGTACACAGTCTGCAGCTCACTTGATACCTTTAGTTTATTCTAAAAAATTAAACTTAGGGATTCTGATTTCAAAAATAATTACGGCAGCTAACATTGATCAAGCACTTATGTACTAAGCATTTTATCTGCCTTATCTCAGCTCCTACTTCCCCAGATCCTCAGGGTAAGTCCTATTATTATCATCCTCATATATAGACAGAGAGACTGAGGCTCAGAGAGGTTAAGGGCTATCTTGGGGTCACATATCTAGTATGTGGTTAGCTGGCATCAAACCTGGGTCTGCCAAGCTCCAGGTCCATGGTTGGGACCGCTATGCTGACCTGGCCCTGCTGGGCCGTATTACTTTTTAAGTGTCTCCGTTTCAACATTTTCTGCAGAGATCATTCTTCCATCCCTGTGGGTATGAAGACATGGAGTATGGGTCAGCTCCTCTAGCCCAGGATTATATCTTTCAAGGGGATACCAAGGACTGGTTTGTAGGAGAGCAGGGCTATGTCTCTAACCTCAGCGGGGAAATGACCCCCAAATTGGACAAACTGCCCTCATATTCTCTGGGTGCCTTGGCTCTGCACCTACTCAGCCTGGTGTAATCAGAGCCTTCCACCTGACCTAGTTTAATTATGATGTGGCTTCTGGAAGGTTCTAACACTTGCTTCTGATGCTTGTATCTTAGTACCTCTGCTATTCTTTGCTGCTTGCTTATATTTTTAGCTTTACACCTTGCATTCTGTCAGCTTTCCATATAGTGAAAATGCCCCCATTCACTTGGTGCTGATTCAGAGGAAGAATCTTTGCCATTTTCCACAGATGTTGACCCTGGGATGGAGGAGATGTCTGGTTTATTAAGGCTCCCAGGTGACCCCTAAGGGTTTTCTTTGAAAACATGTCTTTTTAAAATGGATAACATAGATTTTTTAAAAGTCATATGTTATCTTTCTACCCCATCATAAGGAATTCATTTTTCCTATTTCTTTCCTTGTCTTTATCTACATGTATATAAATTTTACTTAGTCATAGTGATGGCATGTATTCATTTCATGTTTATATTTAATGTAGTGAGTAGGAATTTCACAAGTTACGTATTCAAATATGCAAAGATGATCACTTTATTTTTCTACAACTTAAACTCTATTTTGAGCTCCGTTTATAGCTGATGGCTAAAATGAAGAAACAGACAAACAAAAATCCTACCTAATTTAATCAGTTCTACAGAAACTTAATCATCCAAAGTTTTCCTAAGCCTCTTTTGGGTAAATTCAGTTAATTTAGGATGTTCAACCTCCCTCCTTCCCCCTGGAATTGTGATAAATTCCCAGGGGTCTCACATGGTATCAAGACCTCAGTTGGGGGTGAGGGAGGCTTCTGCTCCTGATTAGTCAGAGTCCAGTTAGGAAAACAGAAATCAAATGTCATATGGGAAATTGGATGCATCAGTTATGGAAGGACTGAGAGGCCAAACGGGACAGAAAGGAGGGGAGGGATGGTGTAGGTAGCCATGGCAATTCCCAGAGTATGCACTGATACCTAACATTCTTATTGCATTTCCAAATCTCTAAGGCACGGTAAAGAAGAAATAAAACTTTAGCTAACATCTCAAAATGTTATTTGGCCACATTTGTATGGGGAAGTATTAAAAGAACCTTAACTTACTTAACCATTCCCTTATTGGGTATTTGGATGGCTTTCAATGTTTTACTACTGATTCAATGGTGGATGTATTTTAAGAAGGTGGCAGAAGATGCCCACCTGACCCTGTGCCTTTATCCCCTTCTGACACCCTAATGTACCTTAGAGCCAGAAGGAACGGTGGTTTGATGGGCTTCAGCCCTATTCATGGCAAAAGGTGGGCCTTCTGCTCCTTGGCTTCCATTTTGTGCTTCCTCTCCCTACCTGTGGTCTTGGCTTTGTGTCTGTCTCACCCTAGATCCTGGCTAGAGATGTGGCATCTTCTTTTCAACGCTGGTCCTTGTCTCACATTATCTCTTTGATTCTTGCCCTCTTACTGTACCACTCTTGACCATCATGGGTTACTCCCGCAGAGGGAGGAAGGACATAAGAGGTGGGCTTTAATTTCTAAGGCCCATGTTCCAACCCCAAGCTACAAGTGACCTCTCCAAAGTTTATTTTTTTAATTATGTTTAATTTTAAAGTAATTTTAAAAAGGAATATCTGATCAGTTTAGAAGACATGGAAGACACAAAAACAAATGGAAAAAATTAAAGTTACCCCAAAGTCTGCCACTCAAAGATAACCACCATAAATTCTACAAGGGAAGGGACTTGGCTGGTCTTGTTCATTTCTGTAACTCCAAGGCCCAGGCACGTAGTAAGTGCTCAGTAAATATGCTAAATTAAGTGATAACCTTTCACTTAATTTTTTCCATCTATTTTATACAAATGGAATCATGCTCTACCTACTGTTTTGTAACTTTGTTCTTTTTTGCATAGCAATATATCATTAACATTTTCCCAAATCAACGAACGTTCTTTTACATTATTTTAATAGTAATATGGTATTCATTTGTAAAAGTGGACTATAATTAACTAGTTACTTAATGTAATATGTTTAGGTTTTTCCCCTAAGTTTTTTACTCTTCCAAACACCTTTTCAGTCTTGTATGTATATGGGTGCACGATTGGCCCAAAGGGCCTGTACACATATTTTTAAGGCTTTTGATGCATTCTCCCTTCTAAGAGGCATGCACATTTTCAGCACAATGAATTACACTAGAATGCACATTCCACATAGCAAGGATTTTGTCCATTTATTATACCACAAGGACTCTAGCCTAGAGTAATGCCTAGCACAGATTATGTTCTTAATAAACATTTGTTGAATTTGTTTCCCCATGTCCTCATCAATAGCATTTACTATTACTTTAACAAGTTTTCTTTCTTTTCGGTCTGATGGCAAACACAACAGTTCCCATATTTAAAAATCATAAACTCGTCCTACCTTCTATCCCCAAATATTCAGTAAGTCTGCTGGAGTTGGACCTAAATATTTAAAAACTATTCTCAGAACAAAAGCTAATCAGAGGTAAGGTCTTATAGAGCTGTAATCTCTGGATTTAGACTCTGAAGCTCAGGGTGCTGAACCTGCTTACAACTCACGTAGAGCCAAGCATCCCGTCTCCAGGGGAGATTGCTGCAGGTAAAGGAAGGCAAAGAGATTCACGTCAGCAGCCCTCGTATATTTCTCCATGAAGGATTCATCTTTGTTTTTTGTTTTTGTTGTTGTTGTTTTTTTTTTTAACACAAAGCTAACCTACTGACCCAGAAAGAAGAGAGTTTTATATTTTCTTTGAGGATTTGGAATATGTAGGCTGCCATCACTCAACCCCAGGAGAGAAGACAAGGGCATAGTGTAGTGACATCACCAGACTTCAAAGGTGTCTTGAAGAAGGATTTGTGTGAGGGGTGGACCCTGAGGGCTTATTGTGCATACGTGTGTGCATGCGTGCATGTGTGTGTGAGCGCTAGTTAGGATGTGAGGGGTGGACCCTGGGGGCTTATTGTGCATACGCGTGTGCATGCGTGCCTGTGTGTGTGAGCGCTAGTTAGGAGGCAGCCCTAACCCATCCAAAAGAATCGAAGGGGAGCTTTTCTTCTGTATATCCTTGCTCAGCCTGTTGGGCTTTGAGTAGTTAGACCACTGGACACATTGTGAGATGAAAGGAATTTGCATTGATTTCCAGGCCACTTTCATCTGATGCCACAGGACAAAAACAACAACAAAAAATCTAATGGGGCTCCTTTCAATGGAGAAACAAGACTTTGGAAATGCAAATACTCCCAATGTGCTATGCAAAGTAGCCAAGCCAGGGGCCTCACACCTGCCTTCCCAGGAAAGGTCTTGATCCGCACACAGGAAGCTGGGGTGGGTGGCCTCATCATCAAAGCCAAGAATCTTCCCTTCGAAGAATTTAGAGAAACAAAATGTCAATGGAGAGTCACCCATCCAGGAAGCAAACACTATTGAGATATGGGGTGACTGAAACTTTTACTCAAAATATAGGAGGACACGCCATTTTCTTTTAGACGGTAGAGGTGCTCTGGTTTGAATGTGGTGGGTCCAGGAGTCCCCACATTCTCTTGGTGACACGGCTGAATATCTCTGCCATGGCCTGTCCTCACCCTCTTGCTTGCTTTGCTGCAGCTGCCTTCTGTCTTCGTGTCTGCAGTCTTCCCTGCTCTAGTCCATTCTTCACACTCGTCACCAGAGACATTTCTCTAAACAGCTCATCTGACTACATCACTCCTGCTTCTCCTGCTTAAAATCCTTCCATAGTGGCTCCCTTTGGTTTTTGGCAGGAAGCATGGTGCCCGAGACTGCCACTTCCACACCACTGGCTCGTCGCTCATCTTATGTCTCCAGGACACAGAGTTTTCCTTCCTAGACCCCCTAGACCTCTTCCTCCTCTAATTTGTTCTTGCTCTTGGCTCCCAAAGAATCTCATCCTTGCATGCATGGGACACAGATACTCAATAAATATTCACTGGATTTGTTTTAAATTTTAGTTTCAACTCCATTTCTAGTACATACGTGCCCCCTCTTTAAGATATCTTGAAAGCCAAAACTACTAAAATCACCTTATAGCTTGGATCTTGTTACCCATTCCAGCCTCCCTAGAATGTTCCACTCCAAGCCCCTTTCTCTACATTTGACTCCTCCACAGCCCAGCTGACAGGCTCATGCTGCCCGTCTGGGTGTTCTTCAGCCTGTTTTGATAGCAGCCTCCCAGGCTTGCAGAAGTGCCAACCACTCGGGGCTGGGGAACCAGAGCCCGCCCGCCCCCAGCTTCCACCCCTTGCCAGCTGACAGTAAACTCCCTCCCCGCTACTGTCTATTTCAGACAATGCAGCATTGTCTCGGCCCACTATCAGTCCGGTAAACAGACTCCTTCCATCTGCTCTAGCTGCTCAGCCATGGTGGTGCTGAGTGAAGGATGATGAGGGAAGAGTTTGAGGAGAACCTGCCAGGGGCAGGAGGGAGAGAGAACCAGAATGTCACAGCCCATCTGTCTCTCCCTTCCCCGTCACCCCTGCCATGACCATTCTTCAGATGAGGAGGCTGAAGTGACTACCATTAAGTGACTCTTCAGTGAAGTTGCAGAAGGGAAAACACAAAATGAGGACCGTAGGCTGCCGAGAAATGGGAACAGTAGAGGTGGGGTCGTGAATTTTCCTCAAACATAAACCTCTGACTTTACTATGATCTGCACATATTTTTTTCAAGAGTGAGACTTTAGCTGCTTCCAAAAGATCCAGAATGAGAGTCATGTTTAATAGAATCACAGCAAACTGATTGTTTTCAAAACTGGGGGATAGACTCATCAGTTCTTCATCCTGCACTGCCCTGAGGACAGGGTCTGCGTCTGGCCAGTTCTTCCCTGTATCTCTGGATGCTGGTACAATTCCTGGGACAAAGTTCTTGGATGAATGAGCCCTGAGCCCCTACTTTGAGAACTTACTCTATCCCCAGATTTATGTTAGGTGTCAAGAGGGATAAAAAAGAACTAAATATTGTTTATTCTCTCTTTCATCTTTCTATTTGGTTGTAAAAGATCTGCCACTAACCAGCTTTGTGACTGAAGGCAAGTTGCTCAACCCCTCTGAGCCTGTTTTCTTTCCTCCTTCAGGAAACAGGGAAAAAAACAGTACCGACTTTGTAGATTTGCTGTGGAGCTTGATTGAAGTCAAGTATTTAAAGCAACTGGCACATCTTAAGAGTTGCTCAATAAATTGTAATTAATAGTTCAATCAGTGTCAAATATTGGCTGTCCAGAATTCAGTCATTTTTGACAACTGAACTTTCTTAGAAGCTCTGGGTTTGTCCATTAAATTCCATTTAACCAATTTGTATGAAGAGCTTTCTTGGATACTAAAATCTTCCATGCCTTTTAAGACCTCTGTTGGATTCACAGTCAGCATTACGAGGGATCCATGAAGTTTAATGAATGGATGAGATGTGCAAGATTGATTGTCCATTCACTAAATGGTCCCAGATTGCCTGGACCTTTTGTTTTGGTTTTCCTAGGTTTATTGGTCTCTTCTCTTGCTGACACATTGTCCTCTCTTACTTCTTAGAGTTGTCAGTTTGCCAACTCTAGGGATCAGTGCCTTCCTCTGATTTGCTGTGGGCTTGAGAACGAGATAACCAGCCCCATTAAAAGTGTGAGTAAACCAAGAGCAGAGAGGCTTTGAACGAGGACTGGAGAGGCTGTCTCCTTTATCACAAACCTTTGCGTCATCTCTTTTGACTTCTCAGAGATCTCCTGACTCTTCGTGCGTTCTCATCAATGAGATCATACTGCACAGGCATGTAAGTTCTTGGCATATGTGGGCACTCAATAAAATTTATGAACTAAATGAATGAAGGAGCAAGAAAACAAAACCATACAGATATAATATACCATAAACTTAAGGGGTGTGCTTGGAGGGAAAGGATGAGGTGAGGGAGTGTAGAGTGAGATTAATTTGCTATGTTGGCAGAGACAAATTGAGCCGTCTTAGAAGAAAGGAAATATGGTGGGTGAGGGTAAAGCTGGTATCATGCAGCGGTACAGAAAAGAGGGATGGACGCTTCCCTGTCCCTGCTACCTCCCTAGGCTTGTTTTTTCCCCAGACGGATGTGAGTACTATGCTCTAGTCACACTGACCTTCTTTTTGCTCCATGAGCACGCCAAGCTTGTTGTTTTGCCGTTTCCCTCATGGCCTTTGCACTAAGAGCTGCCTCTGCCTGGAATGTTCTTCCTCTTGATTCTTGTGTGGCTGTGTCCTTATCATTCAGATCTCAGTTTAAATTTCTTCTCAAAGAAGTCACCTACTGCGACCCACCTCGTCATTCTCTATCTCACCGTCCTATTTCTATTCCCTGCAGAGCCCTAATTATTTTTGCAAGTAATCTTGACTAAATACTTGTTTCTCTTCCATCTTCCTCCACTCTCACCATGAGAGCAGAGACCTTTCCTACTTTGTTCACTGCTGTATCTCAGAATCTTTATTGGCAATAAAATTTGTTGCAGGGTTGAGTGAATGATGAATGTGAATGAATGACTAGTCAGGGAGAGAAACATGATTATGGTGTGGTGCGGCAGGTGCTAGAAAAGAGTACAAAATGCTATGGGATGCCTGAGAAGAGAACAACCCAATTCTGACGAGGATTTTAGGGAAAATTCTTTTTTTTTTTTTTTTTTTGCAGTACGTAGGCTTCTCCCGTTGCGGAGCACAGGCTCCGGACGTGCAGGCTCAGCGGCCATGGCTCATAGGCCCAGCCGCTCCGCAGCATGTGGGATCTTCCCGGACCAGGGCACGAACCCGTGTCCCCTGCATCGGCAGGCGGACTCTCAACCACTGTGCCACCAGGGAAGCCCTATTTTGGGGAAAATTCTTAAGAGTTGGATCCCCTAAGATAATGAAAGTTCACCAATCCAAAAAGATAAGGTGGAAAGGGACATTTTCCATCTTATTTCCTGCCTGCCGGCCAAGTGGCTCTGTGTTCAATTCACAGACAACTAAAGACATGAGAGAAGAACATTTTTTTTAATAACTTTATTTTATGTCTTTATTTTTGTCTGTGTTAGGTCTTTGTTGCTGCGTGTGGGCTTTCTCTAGTTGTGGCGAGCAGAGGCTATTCTTTGTTGCAGTGCATGGGCTTCTCATGTAGCAGAGCACAGGTTCTAGGTGCGTAGGCTTCAGTAGTTGTGGCACGCAGGCTCAGTAGTTGTGGCTCACGGGCTCTAGAGCGCAGGCTCAGTAGTTGTGGCTCACGGGCTTAGTTGCTCCGCGGCATGTGGGAGCTTCCTAGACCAGGGCTCGAACCCATGTCCCCTGCGTTGGCAGGCATATTGTTAACCACTGCGCCACCAGGGAAGCCCGAGAAGATTTTTGCACTTAAGATGCCACCTCTCTGATGTCCCACACATGTTAAGACAGTATCTGTGCTGAATCTACCAGACCTGCCTGCTTTCCAGAGGCCTAAACCAGAGACTTTTCCCCTCAAGTCTTCTTGAGATTGGATGAAAGATGCTCCTTAATTTATAGAAAAACAGAAATGCTTTAATTTCCTAAAGTGCCTCACAATTCACTTGTTCAGGGATTCCGTAGCTCTGAAAGAGGGCAACACGGGCACTCTTGAAGACAAGAAAATGGGGGTGCAGAGGGTTAGTATTAGGAGTCAGAAGCTGAGTTAAGTAAGTACCTTTGCATGTCTCCCTTTCACTGTGTGCTACAAATGTCTGACATTGTCCAACCATTGAAAGGTCTCTTTCATATTTGCTACTGCTGATTGACCCCCTGATCTGACCCAAAGGTCAGATTCTTCCATGAGAATTTGAACTAAGTTCCAGAGGGTAATTGGTTTTTGTGCTGAAAGATCCTGACAGAGACACTGAGACAGGCAGCCATGTTAGGCTACGAGGAAGGTGAGTGATCGGAAAGGGAGACAAGAGAAGGTGCAGCCCCCTCCTGAAGGCGTGGAGGGAGCAGCTGAGTCCCTAGGCTTGCAGTTCTAGTCCCTGGGAGACCTGGTTATACTGTGGTTCCTGGTTTTCTACATCAGTGAAATAGAAATAACCCTTCCTTCAGGTGACAGGGACAGATTTGGGGTTAAGACCCTAAATGGTGATTGGATATGATTTTTTAAAATTTGTGCATCCTTAATAAACGCAAAAATGGTCTTGCAGATGGTACTAGGTGTTAAGGCCTTTACTGCTACAACTCTCATTTGGGATTCCAGCGTGTGTGTGTGTGTGTGTGTGTGTGTGTGTGTGTGTGTGTGTGTGAGAGAGAGAGAGAGAGAGAGAGAAAGAGAGAGTGAGTGAGAGAGAGAGAGAGAGAGAGAGAGAGAGAGAGAGAGAGATCAGACAGAATCTCCCTAGAACTAACTGTATCCTCTTGGATCTTAGTGTACAGGTGGGGACTGGGTAGGAGTCATAGTGGCAGGAGAGAAAGGGAGCTATTTTAGAGAAATGTTCCCCCAGATATCCACCTCTAGTAGGGAAAGGTTGTTGTGTAGAGTGGTGGATCAAAACCTCCTGTGAAAATAAGTCAGTGCCCACTTGGCCCAGACTTGGGGAAACACACACACACATACACCAACAAGCTGTAGGCTCGTGATCAGGCTACAAATCCAGCCACCTGGTTGTTTCCTCTCTGCATTTGCCTGGCAAATCCTCATCATTCTGGGAACGACCTGTATTAGTCCCAGTTCTCCAGAGAAACATAACCAACAGGGTATGTATTTATATTTTTATTTTTCTATCTACATCTATATAGCTCTTTCTCTTCCCCCCTCCGATAGATAGATAGATACATAGATAGATAGATAGATAGATAGGGATTTATTTGAAGGAATTGCCTCATGTGCTTGTGGGGTCTGTCAAATCTAAAATCTGGAGGGCAGGACGGCAGGCTGGAGACCCAGAGAAGAGCTGATGTTGCAGTTGTGAGTCCAAAGGCAGCCTGGAGGCGGAATTGCTTCTTTCTTAGGGAGACCTCAGTCTTTTCTCTTAAGGCCTTTAACTAAATGGATGTGGATGAGGCCCATCCACATTATGGAAGGTGATCTGTTTTATTCAAAGTCCTCTGATTTAAATGTTAATAACCTCTAAAAAAAATAGTTTCGTAGCAACATCTAGACTGGTATTTGAACAAAAACTGGGTACCATAGCCTAGCCAAGTTGACACATAAAATTAACCATCACAGGGGCAAACTGGGTTTATTATAAAAGCCCTTCTCCTCTGCAAGATACATTCTTGCTTACAAAACATGTACTCACCTATGATCACATCTGATCCTCAGAACATCTCTGTCGGGAGGAATATTAACTTCTCTATTTTATAGTTGAGCAAATGGAGGTCCAGCGATTAGATCGTATAGCTGATAAATAGCAGAGAGGGGATTCCAGCCCAGGCTGTCTGGCTCAGGTCTGTGTGTTCTAACTCTATCACACTCCCTACAACTGGGTGCATGATGTAACTCTCCTGTCATTCCCTGCTGGTGATATTGCTTACATGACCTCAGAGGGACTTGCAGGAATTGGCTAAGAAAGCGGCCTGGTTTTCATTTTTCAGTTCTGTCTTGTGACCAGTCTCAATGGACCCCTCTGGGGCAGGACCCAGGAGTGTAACACATGTGTCTGTGTTGGAGTGAGCACGAGCATAGGTGCCCTTCCATCCCAGCTGCAACTGCCTCAGCCCTGCCATCTCTCAGCTCGGCCCTCTGCTCTCAATAAGAGGAGGCTCCTGCCCTCTTCCTACCACCAGACCTGGGGAGTGCACCTCCCTTTCTGAGGCTGACTCTCCTCCCACCCCTCAACCAGAGGCCCAGCAGCAGGATCGGCCGTCTGCTTTGGCCTGTGTCCGGAGCTCCTGGGTCCACAGCACCCTGAGAATGCTGGGCCCATGTGGTCCTCCCCAGGTGGTGGTGTGGACAGGCCCTGCAATCTGGTGGCATCTGTAGGCCTTGCAAAGGCCAGGCCATCCTCCTGCCAGGACCAATGGGACTCCTTTCTTCTCACCTTGGATGCCCCATGTGATGGAGCAAGTTTTGATTGGAGGATGAAATAGGAGGGAAATAAGAGGTCTTCAGAGACAGAAGTGACCACTCTAGTGCTTCTCCAGACCTGCCTGTCTCCCTTTTTACTCCATGTTTGTGGAACTGACCTCAGTTTAAGAGATGAGAAAACGTTTGTTTTCACCATTTCAGGTCTTATTTGCAAATAGTGCTAGGATCCCGAGATTCCTCCCACCTGGCATCTGAAAGAGGGGTAGAGGGACACAGCTGAGCACAAGCCTCTCCGATTTCAAAATGGTCCTGGGGAAAGACGAAAGATGAACGAAGAGCCTTCTGAAGAAGGGTCACCTGGGAAATAGGATGTGTGGCCTTCTAATTTCTGAAGGCCTGTTAGGTAGCCTGGCAGTCTTGTTCTGCGCGCCCAAGAGGGCAGAAATGGGGCTTGGTCAGGAGGCAGGATCAGTTCCGTGTTGGAAAGAACCTGCTCCCAGTCAGAGCTCTAAAAGGGAGAAGGCACTAAGCATCGCCTTGGGAGACTGCGAGCGCTCCATGGAGAGAGGTCTTCAAAGCTGGACAGCTCCTTGTCCAAAGGATTCCGGGTTTTAGTGAAAGGCTGAAGTAGGTGCCCTAGGGCATTTTCCGACTCAGGTTCTCCAGTCATGCGGGTCTACATTAAAGTGCCAGGTAAATCTGTCCCGCAGAAGAACGGTACCAGCGGAGAAACCAGATGACTCTCTCTGGCTCCCGGGACCCCATCTTCTAGTCGCAGCAGCTCCAAAGAAACCCCTGCCTCCCCGTCTGGTCCCTTAGCCTGGGAAGGGGCTCGGGACCCTGGAAGGGGACCGGAATGGCGAGGTCGCCCATTGGCTGTGAGGCGCCATGTGAATGGTGCTGGTTGGTTGGCGGGAGGGAGGAGGAGGCGGTTTCCCGGGTAACGGGAGGGTAAGGAGCGGCTGCAGCGGCGGCGGCCGCGGCTGAGGAGCGCGGTCCGGAGCGCGGTGCGAGACCTGCTGGAGGCGGCGGCTCCGCACAGCCGCGTGGGCGCAGGTAGGAGCTCCCAGCGCCATCCCCCCGGGGTCGGGCTGGGCCGGGCTGCCCGGCGCCTGGACCAACCGGGGGAAAGTTTGCCGCCCAACGGGACGAGCAGTGAGGAGAGGACTTGCGGATGCTCTGTGCTGGGCTCTGGGGGCCGGGCAGGGCGGGGACTGCGGGCGGGGAGAGGGCTGGGCCCGCACGGAGCGACGCGGGGGCCACACCTCCACCCCGGGACCCTGCTGGAGGGCCGGGGCCTCCTCGGACGTGTAGCCGCAGCACAGAGACCCAGCGGGCGGACGCGCAGCGACCGACGCAAGCCGACGGCTGGCGGGCCCTTGTTCAGAGATGCGGCGGCAAAGTCTTCCCCGGCAGATGTGGGCTGGGGCGCGCGGCGCGGTGCTCCGAGGTGGTTCTGCGAGCTCTGGGGCGCACTTTCCGCGGCCTCGGGCTACGCTGCACACGCCCCCATGCAGAGTGGGTGTGTGTCTCTCTGGGTGTGCGTGCCTGAGGCTGGGTGTATCTTCTTGTGCGTGTTCTTGTGTTCCTGATGTCTTCTGTTTGTGTGTCTCTGTGCGTGATTCTCCCTCTGTGTGATTGGATCTCCGGGTGTATCCTCACGTCTGGGCCCTTCTGTGTTTGCTGTTGGCGTGGGTGTCTGTGAACGCCCTCTCCGGGTGCTTGTGTCTGAGTATCGCTGTTTGTGGATCCTTCTGTCGGCATCTCCATGTATTTGCGGTGTTTGTGTGTGTCTCTTTTCTCTGTGTGCCTGTCTGTGTATCTAAGAGTATGTGTGTGTTTTCTGTCTGTGCCTCTGTTTTACAGGTAGGTCTGGTACCTGTCTGCGTGTGTCCCTCTCTGGGTGGGTGTGCATCCTCGTGTGTGATCTAAGCTTCTGTAGGTATGTGTGTGTAAGTCTGCGTGTGTGTTTATGTCTGGACCTCTGCGAGTATCTACTATGCCTGTGTCAGTCTGTGTCCGAGTCTCTTCACTGTGTCCATATCCGTGTGTGTGTGTGTGTGTGTGTGTGTGTGTGTGTGTGAGAGAGAGAGAGAGAGAGAGAGAGTGTGAGTGTAGGTGGATCCGAGCCGAGGACAGCTAGGCCGGGCCTCCAGTTTCCCTGTTGCTCTCTCCCACGCTCCGGGGAGCCGCGGGCGGCGGGGCGAGGGCGAGGGCGGCGGGCTGGGAGGGAGAGCCACGGTGCCTTGCGGGTGTGCGCTCCGCTGAGCCGGCTCCTTTCTTGCCGGCAAAGGGACCCCAGCGGTGGAGGCAGCAGCAGCAGCCCGCGCCGCCCAGCTGGGGCCTTAGTGACTTATTTTTGTGTGTGATCCTTTCTTTTCTTCAGGGAAGAGGCGGGAGCACGCTCCGCTCCCTAGTCGTGCGCAAATAAAGGCGCTGGGGTTGGCGGCTGGGTCAGCCCTCCCCGGCAGCTTAGCAGAAGTGGCCAAGGGCAGCTTAGCAGAAGTGGCCGACTTGGCGGGCTCCCTTTGGGATGAAAAAAAGACCCCCCCCCAAAAAAAGAAAAAAAAACCAAACAGCCCGGAAACCACCATGCCTCCTTGGCTCTCTGTCTTACATCTTATGTAACTTATTGATTGATTGATTAATGAAAGGCTTCATTGCCAAGAAGCTCCTCCGTTTACCCTGTTGGCACCAAAGACTAATTAAAAACGCTGTGTTGGTGATGAGTGTTAATTAGACCGTTCCAAAGACGGATGCACCCCTGTTTCAGAAGCATAACTCCAGTTAAAAGATGAAGCAGAGCAGGCTGCCCTTTCTCACCCCCATAACCTTTAATCCAGGTTTAGAACCAGTTTCCCCAGTCTTGGAGCCAGCTGGGGGCAGGGACATCTGGGGAGAGGGAGAAGAGTAAGAGGGCCAAAGGGACTTTGTCCAATTTTGAAAACTTTGGAGAATAAGAAGGCTGTTTTACCGAAACATATGAAATGGGTTCACAATTCCAATACCTGGGCAAAAGGAAGGGGTGCACTGTACCTGGGAGGGACCGGCCTGTGGCTTGTCTGCCACCTGGCATCCCCAATTGGCATTTACTGGGAAATGGAGTTTTATTGCAGGAAGGGACCTCAGTGGGCCTCTGGAAAGGATGCCTCTATATCTGAGACTAGACCCTTGCCTGGCTCCCCTTGTCCTGGGCTGTGCCTCCAAACCAGTCTTTAAAATTTTTTCCCCTGGGGATTGCCCAGAAGGCAGGGAGGATCTGGACACATGTGGAGTGGGAAGTTGAAGGCTTTTGGAGACTGTGTTTGACTAAGTAGGAGGAAGCCCACACCGTGTGCTCAGGATATCTTCAGTATGGCTGGACTCGTCTTCTGGACTTTAAGGAGGAGCTGGGGCTTGCCCACAATGACCCCCCATCCCTCTTATGGTCCATTCTGGTCCAGTCTTCTTTCTCCCCTTTCCCTTGCACTGCTCCTGGCTGACTTAGGGCATGGAGAGGAGAAGCTGCTGCTATGTTGCTGCATTTAGGGATCAATCCAGCAAACACTGACTTCTCAACCATCCAGTAAAATATTCTGTTAGTCCTGCTGTTCAGCTCTTTTTTTTATTCAAGTGTGTTTAAAAACTTGCCGAGATTTCTCTGGGCAGCAAGAAATCAAAACTTTCACATCAGGATTTCCTCTCATGAAGTCTGCCCTCCCCAATGAGGAAACTGATTGGATATGGCAGCGAGCTGAGAGCAGCATCCTTGCTTCTCCCCTTTCTTGGGGAGAAAGAGCCTCCCTACCCTGGCTCTAGCACAGGGACAGCGACCGCCCCAGAACTGGTGGAGACTGACTCCCAGAAAAAAACAAAAGGCTCACAGGAGGTGTTGAACATCCTCCCACTCCCCACTGATGGGGAGGTATTTCTGTGGCGAGAACGTCTGTCTCCATGTGCACTTGGGGTGTGTGCACCAGCTGGCATGATGGGATGTGACAGGGTCTCACCCAGGAGAGAGCTAGGGTCTGGTGCGGAGTGCAGAGCTGTTCTCAGAAATGAGAGATCTCAGAGCAGAGAACGAAGCGGCTGCTCTGGAGAAGGCCTGTCCAAGTAGGAGACCCTTTTGGCAGTGGCTTTTTTTCTTTTATTATTATTCACGAGGAGAGCCAGGAGCTGTAAAAAGTGTGGACTCCGGACTCAGGCTGCTTGTGAAAAGCCAAATAACAGGGATCCTGCCAGAGAGGCATGGCTGTGAGCAAGGACTCTGCAGTCAGATGTGGGTTGAAATCCCAGCCCCACAACTTCTTAGCTGTGTGACTTTAGGCAAGTTACTTGACCTCCCTCCTCATCAGTTGTCTCATCTCTAACCTAAGGTTAAGAATCCCTAATTGGAGCAAGATAACTGCCACATAGCAAGCCCCTGATAGAGACTGGTTGAATGAATGAATATGTAAGGCAGTAAACAGTGCCTGGCATAGAGCAATCATTCAGTACATGTTAGCAGTGTTATCTTTTGATCACCTGCTGTCAATAGGTGATCTTTCCACTCCTATGTGCTATCATTATCCCCACTTTATAGATGAGAACACTGAGGCTTAGAGAGGTTAAGTTCCTTGCTCAAGGTCACACAGTGAGTTAAGTTTCAGAGTTGAGATTCAAACCTAGATCTGTCTGAGTCCTCTAGTTTGATGTCTCAGTTTAGATTCAGCAAAGGGTAATACTTGGAGCCAGTTTGCCAGAGTTTATTTGCATTGCAATCTGGGGCTGAAAAGAATGGATCTGAGAGTTTCCACCTCTGCGGGGGATCCCCTGAAGGGGCTGTGGAGATGGCGGTGGGCAACCAGAGGGCTTTCTTGGGAAGCTCAGCTATTTCCTGGGCCATCAGAGGGCTTCACTGATGCTGCGTCTTAGATCTGTCACCCGTGGGTGTACGAGATGCCTGTCTTCTGGACATTCTGCTCTCATGGATTCTTGCCAGATTCAAATTTGCGATTTGGGCATTTACTTGGTGAAATCTTCTCTGGCAGAGTGTTTCATGTGGTGTGGGACAAGCCTTCAACCTTTCTGTAGCCTCTCTCCCAGGAGAAGCTGTTCTCTTCCTCCTCACAAACCCTTTGTGGCTGAGTCTCTCATCCGCCTTTTAACCTGCTTTGGCACTGAGCCGTGCGGAAGCCTTTTGTGACAGGGGGTGGCTTCGGCCTCATTCCAAAGTAGCCACCGGTCAGGACAGCTGCAGGGGAGGGTCTGAGGGCTTCTGTCTGATGCCTGCTGTGGCCGGATCTGGCCACAGCTCTCCCGGAGGCTGGCGCGGCCTGAATTGTAGAATGGCTAGTGCGTTGATTAGAAACGCTGGCAAGAGACTAGTGCCTTTTAGTAAAGAGCTTTTCCCCCTTTTTTCTTTCTTTTCTGGTGGTGCTGGTGCTATGGGAAAAGGCTTTCATAATTGTTTATTGGTGCATCTTCTTGGGGATTCTCCCATATGTTCCCACCCCTCGGATCATTCATGGAAGGTGCATCCCGTGCGAAATGTTTTCCTTGGTGCAGAGGTCCCTCCTCTCTCCTCCCTCCCTCCCTGTCCCTCTGAGCTTCTGTGACGTCAGCCCGGAGGTGACTGGGTGCCTTCTCTGCCTGCAGGTTCTGAGGCAGGGAAGGCAGGGAATGCAGCTGTGTTGCACAGTCGCCTTCCAGCCCTCAGATGATCTAGGCTGCTCTTTTCACTTCCCCAGTGGACCCTGCTGTCTCACCTGCCACATGCTGCTTTCGCAGCTGTATTTGGGGGGAAAATGTTGATGGCTTTTTGCTTCAGAGACCATTGCTTCCCTGTCTTATACCTGGGCGCCTTATTCTTTGATGACGATGCACCCCACGTGGGTTCGAGAGAGAACTCATTTCTGTCTCCGGTGCGCATATTTGAAGAACAGGGTCCCCTGTGTGTTTCTTCCCAGTGGGAGTGGGGAACCTGTGCGGCCCCCGGTTGCCTGTCCAGGGATGCGCTCCAAACATGGCGAGGCTTGGAGGAAGATCGATGGCTGCTGCTGGGTTTGGGCTCCAGATGGTGGGCAAGGAAGCTCAAGCCTGTCCTCCTCCACACAAGGCAGTTCTGACCATTGAACATTTTCCCCTCAGGTATGCGTCTTCCTCCAAGGAGGAAGATGACAGCCCAGGAAGGGAGCAACCTCGGTGATGAACACTCGCAGGAGCTGTGAGGGGCGGCTTGGCGAGCAGCTTTGTGGTGATTTATGGGAGTCAGGGGCTGCCGGATGGGATGTGGATGCTGTCAGCTCGGTGGATTAAATGCCCATTTCCATTGTTATTGACATATAAATGATCAGTGCCAAGGAGACTGTGAGGGGAAAGATTTCTGGGGCAGTGATGTGGCACATGCCCCAGGATATGGACTCGTCTTTGCCCAAATCTGTCCTCTGGGCTCTCAGGAAGCCAGCATTGGAACTGAAATAAAACCCCAAGTCCCAGCTCTCATGATGCCGGCAGCAGCTGCGTTCATTGCTAAAGCAGCCATGGCGAAAGAGGTTCCCGAGTGGATTTTAAGAAGTCGGGAAGACCTTTGAAAAGGTAGTGTGGATTTCCTCAGCTGGCAGGAGCCGTGTCAGGCCACGTGCATGCATCACTTTTGCCTGGGTTCTTTTATTCCTCTGTGGATTTGGAAGCATCGCTGAAGGAGAGAGGGGATCTTATTCCTGGGAAATGGAATCGGCTTCTGAGTCCAGCCAACAGCAGAAGAGAAAACTGGTAACCCACGGACTGGAAGATCAAAAGAGGGTAAGTGAGAACTTTGTTGCTTGGCTTATGGCGCCAGAATTGCTAAGTGTGGCTCAGAGCGCCCAGGTGGTCGTCTGCATTGTTGTTGTCGTCATTGATTATGCTGGTTTGTCTTTCTCTGGTTAAGGAGGTGGAATGGTGGCTCTCGATTTGCCAGGTCCTAGTGCTGGACTTGAAGCCTTGACTTGTTGGGCAAGGGGAGAGAGAAGGAAGGGGAAAAAAATCAGAAAGGCAAAGATTTATAAGCCTTAGCTCAGGGAGTTGCAAAAAGTGTTGGTGTTCTATAAGTCAAGTATGAGCTTATTTGTACCGAAGCCCCCCGTTGGGATTTATACACTGTTAGCACCTTTTGGAAATGGTACTCTTGACAGCGGTGGTTTCATCTGAGTTATTCACCATGTGGTCTGCTGGCTCTTGTGTTTATGGATCAAAACCATATTCTACTCCACTCTTTGGCCGCACCTGTGAGAATGTCAAAGCCATTTAAAAAGGCCCGTTGAGTGTAGGTCATTTGCTGTCATTGGTCTGAAAGCTGCAGTCACCCAGGACTTGTGTCTTGCAGTTAAAGTTCAGCTTGTCTTCAAAAGCCAAATGCAGACGAGAGTAGCATTGAGTGGCTGGTTTTCCTGTGTTTCCTCATTCCCAGGGGAATTTCTAGGACCGGGGGTGGCCAGGGTTAAATACAGCTCAAGCAGAGTCAGGGTCTATGTTAATCTGAAAATAATTTCTGATGTTTCCTTTGAAATGTTGTGGATGGTTGAAAAACTTCTGGTATTCTCTCCATGTGGAGTATCCCTTCTCTTCATGAGTCTCAAAGATCATCTCTTCCTGGTGTGAAATACCTGTGGAGGTGAAAACTAGACTTACACCTCTTCCCTGTACTTTTCAATGGCTCTGTGTGTGTGTGTGTGTGTGTGTGTGTGTGTGTGTGTGTGT
The DNA here is from genome assembly GCF_964374135.1 of Grampus griseus. NCBI lineage: Eukaryota > Metazoa > Chordata > Mammalia > Artiodactyla > Delphinidae > Grampus > Grampus griseus. The sequence goes on from NC_139002.1 coordinate 73,801,973, forward strand.
GTAAAGGATTTAGTATGGGGCTTTGCTCTGACCTTCAAAAAAATAAACATAAATGGAAACAGGCCATATTTTAAAAACAGTTAATTACTCTATTTCTAAAAAAAGTTTCCACTCTTTAAGCTGCACTCACTGTAATGTGGGAAGAATGCCCACTATCGTAGGCACCTGGATAAGTGAAATTTGTTTTGTGGTCTTTAATTTATCCAGTGTATAACCTGCTAGACCTGTCTGCTCCTATTTCTACAGGAGCTTTCTGAGAGATGGGAGGAAAACCGGTAATTGTTGTGAACAGATCCTAAGATTGACTGCGTTTTACTAAGTGTAAGCCAAGTTTGATATCCAGACACTTTAGTGGAGGAACATTTGGGACCTCTGACACTGTAGAATATTTTAATTGGGCTGGTACACCGAGATAATATGCAATTATGACAGCCTCTCCTTGGTTAGGTATGGATATCTGCATTTCCCATCTGTTCTTGGCTCTAGCTGTGTTGGGTCCACATGTACTATGGAGCCTCTGGAAGTAGAATATAACCCCAAGTGAGGCTCTGCGGCAGCTGGGTTAACATCAATTGGTCATGCTCAGCTGACATTCATTTTAACTTGAACTCTAGCTGTCATGGCGATTATTAAATTTATAATGATATATGTAAGATCCGTTTTAATGACTCTCCATGCTTGAGTGAGCTCTCACTTGTGCTGGCAAAATAAGGCTTAATAGAGTATTACATTTCATCTCCTACTGAATTTTCCAGGCAGTGTTGAAACTTTGCTGAGGAGGAATTAGATTGCTTTTTCTGATAGGCATTGTGATTATAGTTCCATATTGCTCGAGTACAGTTTTGGGTACTCTTGTAGAGATACCGCCACTGCAACAGCTTCTGTTGGCGTGTGCATGTGTGTGTTTGTGGGTAAACACACACCCCATTTGTGTCAAGTGTGAAGCTAAACAAGCCTCCCGGCACACAGCCTGGAATGTCTTGTCCCCGGAGCTGAAAGGCGACTCTCCAGTGTTTTGGCTCAGATATCTCGGGTGAGCTGAAAACCCCTCTTCAGGGGGGATTGGCTGAAAATCCAACAAAGGCACAATCAAGGCATCCGTTGGGGAGCTGGGAAATCTCCATCAGCATGCTTAAGTTACCACGCGTTCACTGGCACCAGATCCTTGTGGCATTGCTGTCAGTGAGAGAGAGAGAGAGAGAGAGAGAGAGAGAGAGAGAGAGAGAGTGTGTGTGTGTGTGTGTGTGTGTGTGTGTGTGTGTGTGTGTGTGTTATCCAGGGAAGGACAATTGTGGGTAGCTGCGGAGACAAGGCAGAGAGAGAGTGGCCAGCTTCATTTTGCTATATTTCTTGCCGTCCAGAGCAGCAAAGCCATTTTCTTTAAGGTTTGGTAGGCTTCATGCATCTTGCTGTAACTTGGCCCTTTTTTTGGTTTTCATACAGATAGAGTGCCTTGTTGAGGGCTCTAGATCTGGCTCTTTGAGGGTATTTGCCTGTGATTTCTGCGGTGAAGAGTGCCATGAGCTGTGGAACCAGAGACCTGGGTTCAAATTCCAATTGTGCTGTGTGACTCTGAGAAAGCTACTTAAACTCTCTGACTATTAGATTCTACATTTTCCAAGAGGACAGTAGTATTTAATTATAGGGATACTGTGAAGATTAACTGAAGTAAAGCTGGTAAGGACTTTGGTGACTGGTAATTATTTAAGAAATGTTCTGTATATTCTTGGGACAATTTGCAATGTGGTATTTCTTATTGTCCTTTTGTTCTTAGAGGGCTATATGTGATTTTGTTTTAAATCTTTAAAAAAACACTCAAGGAATACACACTCATTACACATTCAAGCATTACAGAAGAATTCAGAGTGTAAATTCCTCTTTTCTCTAGTTTTATCCAGCAGTGACTGCTATTAACAGTTTGATATATAGCATTCCTGACTACTCTTGGTTTGTGTTTCTTAATAAAAGGAAATCATACTGAACATATTTTTAAGAACCTTGTTTTTCCACTTAATATAGTATGGATATCTATCTGAGTCATTATATACACACCTACCTCATGCCTTTTAATGACTAGAGAGAGTTCCATTATAGAATGTGCCAAAATTTATTAATTAGTTAAAATTTATTTAACTAATCCCTGGATGTTTCCAGGTTTTGGTTTTTGCTCTGTGATTTTTTTTTTTTTTGGTATTACAAAATTCCTTTGTTCATCTATTCAGCAAGTATTTATGAAGTACCTTCCATGTGCCAAGTCCTATTCTTGGAGCTGGGTATCAACTAGACAGACATGATCGCTTTCTTCCTGAAGCTTACATTCTAGACCAGCGCTTTCCATCCAACTTTCTGCAATGATGAAAATGTTCCATTCATGAACCGTGCACGTCAGTAGCCACTAGTCATATCTGGCCACGGAGCACTTGAAATGTGGCTAATATGACTGAGGACCCCATTTAGTTTAAATCGGGAATTCCCTGGCGGTCCAGTGGTTAGGACTCTGCACTTCCACTACAGCAGGCATGGGTTCGATCCCTGGTCATAGAACTAAGATCCCGAATGCTGCACGGTGTGGCCAAAGAAAAAAACTTCTCATTTAGTTTAAATTAATTTAAGCTTAAATAGACTAGTTGGCTACAGTGTTGGACAGTGCCTCTCTCGACAGCTACATCATCTATTTGCAGACAATGGCCTACGTGCTAAAGAGAATAACTAGGCCTGGGTAGTGTCATGGGTGTGGCAAGGGTGAACTTCATACTTATAATTATTTTTAAATTTTCTGTTAATTGAGGTGTGACTTACATTCAGTAAAGTCCATGCTTCTTAAGTTTACAGCTTGATAAATTTTCTTTTATCTCTATCACACCTGTGCAGCTACCACACAGATCAAGATATAGACTATTTCTTGACCCCAAGAGGGTGTGTTGTAGCTGGGTATAAGGGATGTCCCCCTAGGGAGGTGCCTTTTGAGTGGAGACCTCAGTGATGAGCAGCAGCTGGCCATGGGAAGCTCAGATGGCAGACTTCAGATGTGAACGTGCCCACACTCACCCCGCAGCAGGGAGGGCTGCCATTCAGAACTCCCCCTTGGGGGACTTATCTTGGTGCCACTTATGGACAGTAGCTCCCCATGCATCCCTAGCACTTGGAAATTCAGATTCTGTGCTGACGTCAGGAAAAATCCAGAGAGGCATGGGGCTGCAAATTGCCACGGAGAGAAATTCAGTGAGGTGAGTATTGTTCAGTGCTGTAAGAACCCACTTAACTAGCACAGATGGGAGGAGTAAAGTTTCCCTGACAGACACCTATTGATCAGTAAAGGGAATGACTTTTTGATTGATTTTTTTCTCTACTCCTCCTTAGAAGTTTGTCCTTCACAGACGGAGCTTTCCCACAGAGGATGAACATAAAATAAGAATTGTTCAGGGGTTTTTAAGATACTTGATGACTGAGCGGTGACAAAGATGGCTTAGTGTGAATATTCTCCGGGCTGTCAGCTTCTCAGCATGAAAGACTTCCTGGGGACAGTTTTTTAAAATGACTTTGGAGAGAGTGAACTTGGGCTTTGTATAATTAAAATTTCCCGGGTTGGCTGAGCGGCTCTGGGTTGCCAAATGCTGCTGTACAAAGTGGAAGATATTATCATACTTGCCCTGTCATCCTCTCCCCTTCATTTTTATCACTGGCATCCCTGACTTCCCCATCACGTGGTTGCAGCTCAGAATAATTTTACCTTCTCCACCACCCTCTAAGTCCTCTACCTTTTCATCCTATCATGAGTCCCACTTGCTCCTGTGCTACATTGTATCTGCAGCTGTCTCTTCTTTCTGGACTTACTGCACCACCTTCATTTCAGGTCCAGGAATTCTTGCTTGGCTGGTGTCATAGCCTCCTGGCTGGCTCTCTTGTTTCCATTTCTCCTTTAGACCATCCTCCACTCCTGGCCAGATTACTCTTCTTGGAGTCTTCCTGGAGTGTTGTCATCCTATTCAGTGATTTCCTGCTATGATGTTACCCTCCCCAGGCTCTGGCACTTTTCGCTGTGCCCAACTTCTAGGGTGTAATAAGTAGAAGCTCAAATCTCATTGGTATCTCATAGACCTCAGCTTCACCCCTGGAAGAGTTCTGTAACCTCCCTGAGCTGTTTTCTCAGTGGTATTTATTCATAGCTTGTAAGATGCTTAGCCCTGTGCCTGGAACACGGTAAATAATCAGTGAGTGGGAATTGCTGTGATGATTATAGTCTCCCATTCTCTTTTATCCAAATATTCTCTTGCCAAACTCTCATTTCTGTTTCATGAACAACCCTCACGTTTCCCCCACCTCTGAGACTTCGCTTTTGCACATGCCTGCCTGTCCACCTTGAGACCCCTCATCCGTCCTCTGTGAAGAATGCATCCTCCTCCTGTTTCTGATACCTTGTTCACATGCAGCCAGGGTACCAGTTCATGGCATTCTCCTCATGGCCCAGATGTTTTTCTACATGTCACACCCTGTACTAGTTTGTTGGCTCATTGAAGAAGGAACTGGTCTTACCCATCTCTTCATCCTCTGGCACACAGTAGGCACCAGTAAATGTTGGTTGAATGAATGAACGTTAGTTGTTGCTTTGAGATTTCTTTTTCCCTGTGGTCCTGAAGCTGAATCTGATCTTCCAAAAGGACTGGTTTAATATGTTGTCCACTCTTAGAGAAGCGGGAGAAATAGGATTCAAGGAGATGGTTAGGAGTTCCCTGCAGTGATTGAATACATTTGATTCAGGTGTTAGACTGGGTCTGGTGAGTGGAATAGAAAGAAGGGGCCTATTGAAGAGATATTTTGAAGGAAGGAGCAGAAGAGTTTGGGTTAGCGACTAGACTAGTCCCTAGACTGACAGAGAGGGATGAATCTAAGATGTTGCCAAGCTTTGGTACATCGGTGGCTGGAGGGAACTGCAGCCCTTTGAATGGAGCGACTTGAAGTAATGACACCTTTTAATGCTTCTCACAGCAGAAGTCCTCTTTTGCTTGGTTTGCACCAGTGGAAGCAGAGCAGTTGTTATTTCTTTTCAGGCAAAGAAGGAAAACAAGATGTATTTTAAGGTACTTTTCCCAAGCACCCATGACTTAGATTTAGTGAATCTTTCAGAAAGGATTAAGAAATAGGCTAAGGATAGGGAAAGTAACTAACATATTGTACAACTGCTATGTGGCAGAGAGTGTACTAGGCACTCATTTTATCTCATTTAGATCTCCCCCAAGCCCTTGATGCAGGTATTACCAACCCATTTTACAGATGCAAAGGAAAGAATTTTTCCAAGTTTCCACAACTTATTTTGTCTGCTAGGCTCCAGCACCTCACTGTAATTTCACCTACCATTAGGATTATATCTCTAAAAATTTTAAACTGGAATTTACTTTAAAAATAGTTTCTTCTAACTTCCTTTTAGTCGTGTACTTGTATATACATGGACATACACATACACACACGTGCGTGCATACATACTCCATAGCAGGGTTTGCTTGTGTGGCATCTTACAGGTGTTTGTTCATCTGGGAACTATGTCCGTATTATTCCGGAAATCAAAGCTCCATGCCACCACCCTCCCCAAGGTCAGTCTCTGGCCGTGGTGAGGCTGAGCTGTTGTAGAGGAATTCTCCTCCTAGTGGTCTGAGCTCTGAGATGCTGCCAGTGTGGTCAGGGCTCTGGACGAATGGATGTTCACATGTCAGGTAAAAATGCAGCTCCAGCCCCAGCTCCCTGAGCTCTTTCCAGATGAGCTGAGATGCTTGCTCTTCGGCCTGGGCCCATGTGCTGCTGTCGCCCCTTTGTAGCCGGAGGTGGCAGCAGTTACAAGTTGATCAGCCTCCAGACACCTCCCTGCCTGGATGGCCTGCCTGTCTGCCTGGCCTGTTAACCAAACGCTCAGGGGATGTACACCGAGGGCCTACCACAGCACATTTCACATGTCACTGAAGGCTGGAAAAAGACTGTAGCCGGATGCAACTCAATTCAGTTCAGTTTTGAGCTTCCGTTCAGGTATAGGGGGAGAGAGGCTAGCAAAGGGGCCAGGGCAATGCCCTGCTTTCATTCCAGTGTGGAGAATGTGAGACAGCTCAAGATCAGTCTCATTTATGCATTCATTCATCCCACATTTATTTATTGAGTCCCTACTGTATGCCAGCCAGCCATAGCATGAGGCTCTGGGGTCATAATGATGAGCTTAGATACTGTCCCCGGTCTCTTGGCACTTCCATTGCCTTGGAGGAGTCAGTTTAACCAGCAGTGACGGTGACATTAAATAAGTGTGTGTCTGGCTTGGAGAGGTTGGCAGGGGTGGGAGGGTGGGCACAGAGTGCTTCCCTGGAGGAGGAGGAACTTGAGCTCTGCCTATAAGGGGCTGAGTGGGGAGCACACTGGAGGGAACACTAAATAAGCAGCTCGCAGGGTGGACTGCATTGTGTCCCCCTGCCCCAAATTCATATGCTGAAGTATACCTCAGAATGGGACTGCGTTTGGAGATAGGCCCTTCAAAGAGATAATTCAGGTTAAATGAGGACAAAAGGGTGGGGCCCTAATCTGCTATGACTGGTGTCCTTCTGAGAAGAGGAAGGAACGTGCGCACAGAGGAAAGGCCGTGTGAGGACATAGTGAGAAGGCCGCCATCTGCAAGCCACAAAGAGAAGCCTCGGGAGAAACCATACCTGCTGACACTTGGATTTTGGACTTCAAGCCTCCAGAACTGTGAGAAAATAATTTTCTGTTGTTTAAGCCACCTAGTCCGCGGTATTTTGCTATGGCGGCCCTAGCAGACTAATACAACTGGCACACGGGGAGAGAGCGAGTTGGCTTAAGGCATTTTACCTACAACAACCCAGACTGTAAGCTCCCTGAGGGCAGACACTAGGTCACTTCCCCAGCATCCAACACACTGCCTGATGTCTGGTAGGTCTTTAGGAAATATTTGTTGAGTGAAAAAAATCCATGAATGAAAAGGATGAGGACAGAGAATGGAGAAACTGGACAAGCCATATGAACAGTTGGGATTTTGTCCTGTAGGCATTGAAAAACCACTGGGGGTGTCAGAATTAGGGAATGCCCTGAAAGTGGTGCTTGGGAAGATTTCTGGAATAAACCAGGGTGGATAGGAAGGGGTGAGGGTAGCTGTGCAGGTGATAGAGCTTGGAATCAAAGAGACCAGTTAGAAGGCCACAGTAGCCACATAGGCATTCATGATAAGCTTCCATTCCAGGGCTAAGACAAAGGGAAGGCAGAAATGAGCACAGATACAAGGAATAGAATCTGAGGAACAGAAGCTGGCCGGCAACTGGATATGGTTGACTCCTATTCCAGGTGGCAAGAATCCCAGGGGTCTCCAAGGTTCAGAGCCTCCCCTTCCCATACCTGCTAGAATGGTGTCTGATAGTCCAGTGGCACTTTGGATCATGACTAATGTACCCCGGATGCACCGTGATCTCCTGCACTGGTCATAACAGAGTAGTTGACTCTGTCTCCATTTGGTGGATGAGGCAAGTGAGGCATGGACAGGCCAAGTGACCGGCCCAACATCACACAACTTGTTCTTAACTAGAAGGAGGTGAAGATCCCTAGTCTTTATCCTCTAGTTTAGGGTCACTCTCCAGGGAATAAAACTGCCTTCCTCAATCAGCAGAAATAAATGCTGATGTTTTGTTATTTTAGCTTAATTTTCAATGGGGAAGAAGATAACAGTTTTGGGACCCTACTTTAAAGATACTGGAAAAGTTAATTATTTTTGGTCCTAAAGGTGCTAGAAGTTGAACAGTAATTCATGCACCTCAGAGGTGGCCTCTTCCCATTTATTTGAAAGATACACATAAATTGCATGAGGATAGCTTTACAGTAAGTTCCAGCTCTGTCCCAGCTGGCTTCCAGGAACCAAATTACTGTGTCCTCAGCACAAAGGAGGGCTGAGATTTAATAAGAAGCACTAAGCAGTGCCAACCTTCCAGCTGGCTTCCTGTGTAGGGCTGGCATATTTGTTAAAGCCTTTTACTTACCTGATCTCTTTAGACTTTGATTTTTTCCGTTGGTCTGTATTGTTTCATCATTAATTCCTTCCTTAAACTATATAAAATATGGTCTTAAACTGGAGGAAGAGAGTGGCAATGTCACCTAGGCTGTTTGGTATTTGTTAAGAACATAACTTTGGGACCTTATTATATTGGATAATTTATCCTTTCTAGCCTCTGTTGCTTCATCTTGAAAATTAGGATGGTAATAATAAAACCTTTGGTGAGGATTATGAGATATAATGCACTTGAAGTATTTAATGCAGTAGTTAGTACACGATTAAGTATTAAATGATATTTATTATAATTCTTATATGTTTCCCTTTCCTTGGTTGGCAAAATTCTCTAAGTGGCCTATTTTGGGAATAAAATGGGGAGGAGGGGGGTGGAGAGGGAGATGGGTGCCTGCTGCTCATTTGAGTTTCCATTTCTGGTTAACTGAGGTCATATAAAATTCCTTCTAGTTTAAACTTTTGTTACTGCATGTCTCCCTCAAAGAAAGTCCGCTTTTCTGCTTTAGAAGTAGAGTCAATGAAAACAACCAAGTCTTCCTTTGTGTAGCAATCCTGTAGGAACTTCCTTGACCTCATCGTTCTGCACATTAATTGACAATTTACAGGACTCTGGTATGTACAGATGAGGCTAAACCTTTTGTGTGATTCCAGCACTCCCCCACCACAAGTTGCATTTTTTGCGTGAATATGTTTTCTGAATTTCATTTATTACACTTTGTAGCATCCCCTAAAACTGCAGCACTGGGAGAGAAAAATCTGATTACCTAGAGGTAAGTTCCAATTAATCAAGGTTTTCCAAATCTTGTCCTAGGTTACTTTGCTCCTAAAGCTTAGATCAGATTCCTCCATGCCTGCGGTTTGAATCAAAATAATGACATCTCTGACTCCTATCCTCAGGGCATTAATTTTTAATCTTCCTTCTCTTTGGGATAATTAGAAAGAGAGGGACGGGGGTGGGGGTTGGGGAGAGAAATGCAAGGAGATGCGGTTGGCAGAGCAGGAGTGGGTGTTTTTATAATGCAGCCTCTTCTGGGAAGAGGGAGCATCTGAAGTCTTGCATCTGCATTTCCAGTTCACCTGAGGAGGCAGAGGCGAGGGTTGGGATTGGGACGGTGGCTAATGGAGCCAGATCAGGGTGGTGTCTGATGTGGGAACTGGAGGTCATTTGGGGAATGAGCCAGAGCTGTGTAACTGTGTGTGTCAGAGAGGAAGATCGAGAAATACACTTGGGTGTATGTGGGGATTTCTCCCTTGGCTAAGCTGAGTATGTACAGACAAGGTTACTCACAGCCTTGTCCATTTCCTGTATCCACGCTCCCTTGAACCTCTGGGGGGGTCACAGTGGGACTTGAAGGACAGGAGTCAACATCTTGATTACAACTAGCAAGATGCATTTTAAATGTGCCTTCCAGTGATTCTAACGTACACTGAGGTTTGAGAATTACTTTCACGATGGATTAAAACCTGCTACCACCTCCATCAGCACCAAAATCAGGGCTTCGCAGGACTGAGTTGGAGGAAATTTTTTTTTTTTTTAATTGCAAAGAGTTTTACTTAAGTTCCCTTAGGAAAAAATGAAGTTTGTTGTTTGTTAATGGAAAGGATACATGTGCTTAGGAACCCAGAGAAATGTCAAGAACCAGGCTTCAGGAAGGGTAGGAAATGAGGCAACTCCAGGTCCCGGCCATTTGTTCCTCATTGGCTATTGTGTCCCTTCTCTGCTTCTCTCAGTGCATCTCTTCCTTTCTCTTCTTCCCAGCACTCGTCCTCTGCTGCTATTCATAGTTTCTTTCTCTTCCCTTTTAACTTCAAGGCTGACGCTCATCACCTCCACCTGCCATCACAACTTAGCTCTTCCAGTATTACTGTCCACTGAGAACTTCCCTTTGTGTTGCTTAGTTCAGAGTCGTGCGATGCTCAGATTGGTTCATCTCATCTTGTCCAGCTTAGAAGCGAGTCCAGAGAGTTAGATCAGCCACTAGATTGGCCACTCATGAGTTGTGGGTCTGTTCCTGGGCCTGTCAGCTATGGCTCCAGTGGGGGTGGGTCACATGGTACATGGCACCCTTTGAGAGTAGATTATCCCAGGAGGAGGCATGTGTAGGCAGGCAATGACTGACATCTCTACGTTCTTAGATAGAATTTGATGGAAAGAGGAGACTAGAGAGGAGGAGGCAGTCTTTGGGTTGGATGGTCAGGGGAGCGATGGAATCATCTGTTGAATGTCTGTCTTTGTCAGTGGATTGTCCCTGCCTTCGTAAAGCTCACAGTCCAATGGAGCAACCAGGTATTAAATGAATATTGAAACAAATATAGGTTTGGGTTAGGTTTAGCTTAGGTTCCCCTGATTGATAAAGGAAATATACCAGGGAAGATGGGGCTTTCACCAATGGAAAACAGGGGCTTCCCCGGTGGTGCAGTGGTTGGGAGCCCGCCTGCCAATGCTGGGGACACGGGTTCGATTCCTGGTCCAGGAGGATCCCACATGCTGGAGCAGCTGAGCCCGTGCACCACAACTTCTGAGCCTGCGCTCTAGAACCCGCGAGCCACAACTACTGAGCCCACGTGCCACAACTACTGAAGCCCGCGCACCTAGAGCCCGTGCTCCACAACAAGAGAAACCACCACAATGAGAAGCCTGCACACCGCAACGAAGAGTAGCCCCCGCTCGCCGCAGCTAGAAAAAGCCCTCGTGCAGCAACGAAGACCCAAAGCAGCCAAAAATAAATAAATAAAAATTTGTTAAAAACAAAACAGTGGAAAGCAGGAAGCCAAATGGTAACGTGGGAAGAACTTCAGCAATTTGAACAATTTGGGTTTCAATCTGTGCCTCAGAATGTATTGGGTCTTTTGATCTTGGAAGAAGTTTTTTAATGTGTCTGAGTTTCACTTCCTCATCTATAAAATGTGGATACTAATAGTTCCTACCTTGTAGGGTTATATTAAAAGAAATAATGTATGTAAAATACTTAGCACAGCACCTGCTATATTGCATTGGTACTGATCAAAACGGAACTTTCCTTTACCAGTCTCTGAGCTCATATTAAGCCATGAGAAACTGCACTTTGTTACTGAGGTGTTAGTGGGTTTACTTTGGGACTAACATCTCTTGTCTATAGAAGAGTGAGGAGAAGTCACACTATCAAGAGGACTTGAGTTACAATCCCAGTTCATCACCTGGCATGCCAGCTACGACTGGGAGAGTCCTGTCTTTCCTTGGGCCTCAGCTCCTGCTGGACTTGTATGAAGTTCTTTGACTCCTTGGTCTGGCCTTTTGCTGGTATTTGGCACGTGGGTAACTTTAGGAGGGGATCTTCTGGTTGGAAGGCCGGGCAAAGTTCCCAGCTGTAAAGCGTCTTCGTCCCTGGCTGCCTTCCATCATCTAGAGGCTGCTGCATCAGGCCCAGGGAGCCAACTCGCTCTGCCGATTGAGATCAAGGGTACTTGGAAACAGGAGCTCTGGATGCGTGCGCTCTCTTCTCTTATGGCCATCAATCACGGGCAGGGCCCCGGCTAGGACTGAAGAAGGAAACAGCAAATAAGCAGTTTGCATTACTAGAAGCCCTTTGCCTACGGTAATTGAAAAAAATCTAATTTCTGCCAGTGTCCCTGGAGCATCTTCCTACTTGGATTCCTGTGGAGTCTCCAAATTTTATTATCAACGCAACTGAGGAGGCAGAAGGGAGTGAAGTTCACTGCTGGAGTGAAGTTGTGAGGAGGATCCCTGGGCCCCCAGAATGGTACCCAGAGATCCTAGATCTCAGCTAGATTAAGGAGGATGAGGTAGAGGTGATGGGGAAAGACATGAGTGAGGGCAATGCAGATGCCTAGGGTGGGGTTCGCCTGGAGGTTGGAGATGGACTGGCGATTGCTGAGGTCCAGTGTTGCAGGGATTATAGTACTTTGTCATCTTAGGTAGCGCTGTTGTTCCCACTTCAGGCTCAGAGAAGTTTGTAACTTTCCCATGGTTCCAACAGCTGGAAGCAGTAGCCCTGGGTCTTGAAGCCAGCTCTGCATGACTCCAAACCCTATGCCCTTTTTCATCAGACGCCATTATAGACATTAATATACCACTGCCCTGACTTCTGCCATATTATTAATACTCCATATCTGTTTTTAAATTGACTCACTTAAACAAAATTAGCCTTATCACAGGATAGTATCAGTGAAATCCCAGGTTTGATGTGCTACTTATTTTTCTTTCTAATACTCATTAAAATGAAATCATGGGTATGAAGTTTTTAAAGTTTATTGATGTACTACTTAAAATAACATATACCACCAGGGGTACACAGACCCCAGTTTGGAAACACTCCCTGTACGTCATTAGCAATATGACAGCAACAATAATAATATCGATCTGATTACTGAACACTCACCATGTGCCAAGCTCTGTACAAAGCATCACAGTGGGTGGAACATGGGATCAGTAGTCAGACCTGGGTTTAAAACTGAAATCTGCCACTTCCTTTGAAGTTTGACCTTCAGCAAATTAGTTATCTTCTCTGTGCCTCAGTTCCCTCATCTATAAATGGGGATAATAATAATATCTCTCTTCTAGAGTTGTTTTGAACATTAAACAAGTTAAAATAATGCTCAGAAAGTGCCTTGCACATATTAAGTGCTATATTAAGTATTAGCTGTTATTGATTCATTCATTCATTTGACAATTAATTAATGTTTGAGCATGTTCTGTATACCAGACACCATTCTATAATCTTCACAGAAATCTGGTTGTGGATATTATCCACGTTTTACAGATGAGAAGACTTAGGTTGAGCAGCTTCCCCCAAGGTTCCCTACCCTAAAACATGATGAAATCGAAATTCAAATCCAGGTATATCTGAAGCTCTAGTGCTATGATTTTTATAGAACACTTCTGATACAAAATGTGTGTGTGTGTGGCGTGTGTTTTTCCACAAAGACCAATTCTTTGACATGAGCTGCGTGTCCTACAACTCAATTCAATTCATTTCTGTTGCTATCTACCTGGAGTGAGTGTCAGATCCCTCAAGTTAAGGGCTCAGTCCCACAAGCCTGCCCCTGGTTCAGATGCTAATTGTAAGTCCAGACCTCCTGTACTTCTTTTTTTTTTTTTGCGGTACGTGGGCCTCTCACTGCTGTGGCCTCTCCCGTTACAGAGCACAGCCTCCGGACGCGCAGGCCCAGCGGCCATGGCTCATGGGCCCAGCCGCTCCGCGGCATGTGGGATCTTCCCGGACCCGGGCACGAACCCGCGTCCCCTGCATCGGCAGGCGGACTCTCAACCACTGCGCCAACAAGGAAGCCCTATTTTTTAAATTTCATTTTATTTATTTTTTTACACAGCAGGTTCTTATTAGTCATCAATTTTATACACATCAGTGTATACATGTCAATCCCAATCACCCAATTCAGCACACCGCCATCCCCAGCTCCCCGCCGCTTTCTCCCCTTGGTATCCATACGTTTGTTCTCTACATCTGTGTCTCAATTTCTGCCTTGCAAACTGGTTCATCTGTACCATTTTTCTAGGTTCCACATATATGCATTAACATACGACATTTGTTTTTCTCTTTCTGACTTACTTCACTCTGTATGACAGTCTCTAGATCCATCCACGTCTCAACAAATGACCCAATTTCGTTCCTTTTTATGGCTGAGTAATATTCCGTTGTATATATGTGCCACATCTTTATCCATTCGTCTGTTGATGGACATTTAGGTTGCTTCCATGACCTGGCTACTGTAAATAGTGCTGCAGTGAACATTGGGGTGCATGTGTCTTTTTGAATTATGGTTTTCTCTGGGTGTATGCCCAGTAGTGGGATTGCTGGATCATATGGTAATTTTCTTTTTAGTTTTTTAAGGAACCTCCATACTGTTCTCCACAGTGGCCGTATCAATTTACATTCCCACCAACAGTGCAAGAGGGTTCCCTTTTCTCCACACCCTCTCCAGCATTTATTGTTTGTAGATTTTTTGATGATGGCCATTCTGACTGGTATGAGGTGATACCTCACTGTAGTTTTGATTTGCATTTCTCTAATAATTAGTGAGGTTGAGCAGCTTTTCGTGTGCTTCTTGGCCATCTGTATGTCTTCCTTGGAGAAATGTCTATTTAGGTCTTCTGCCCATTTTTGGATTAGGTTGTTTGTTTTTTTTAATATTGAACTGTTTATATATTTTAGAGATTAATCCTTTGTACGTTGATTCGTTTGCAAATATTTTATCCCATTCTGAGGGTTGTCTTTTCGTCTTTTTATGGTTTCCTTTGCTGTGCAAAAGCTTTGAAGTTTCATTAGGTCCCATTTGTTTATTTTTGTTTTTATTTCCATTACTCTAGGAGGTGGATCAAAAAAGATCTTGCTGTGATTTATGTCAAAGATTGTTCTTCCTGTGTTTTCCTCTAAGAGTATTATAGTGTCTGGTCTTATATTTAGGATTCGAATCCATTTTGAGTTTATGTTTGTGTGTGGTGTTAGGGAGTGTTCCAATTTCATTCTTTTACATGTAGCTGTCCAGTTTTCCAGGCACCAATTATGGAAGAGACTGTCTTTTCTCTATTGTATATCCTTGCCTCTTTGTCATAGATTAGTTGACCATAGGTGCGTGAGTTTATCTCTGGGTTTTCTATCTTGTTCCATGGATCTGTTTCTGTTTTTGTGCCAGTACCATATTGTCGTGATTACTGTAGCTTTGTAGTATAGTCTGAAGTCAGGGAGTCTGATTTCCTCCAGCTCCATTTTTTTCCCCCAAGACTGCTTTGGCTATTCAGGGTCTTCTGTGTCTCCATACAAATTTTAAGATTTTTTGTTCTAGTTCCATAAAAAATGCCATTGGTAATTTGATAGGGATTGCATTGAATCTGTAGATTGCTTTGGGTAGTATAGTCATTTTCACAATATTGATTCTTCCAATCCAAGAACATGGTATATCTCTCCATCTGTTGGTATCATCTTTAATTTCTTTCATCAGTGTCTTACAGTTTTCTGCATACAGGTCTTTTGTCTCCCTAGGTAGGTTTTTTCCTAGGTG
Source organism: Grampus griseus (assembly GCF_964374135.1). Taxonomy (NCBI): domain Eukaryota; kingdom Metazoa; phylum Chordata; class Mammalia; order Artiodactyla; family Delphinidae; genus Grampus; species Grampus griseus. Next base: position 73,817,031 of record NC_139002.1, read on the forward strand.
TTTTATCCTTTTTGTTGCAATGGTAAATGGGACTGTTTCCTTAATTTCTCTTTCAGACTTTTCATCACTAGTGTATGGGAATGCAGAAGATTTCTGTGCATTAATTTTGTATCCTGCAAGTTTACCAAATTCATTGATTGGATCTAGTAGTTTTCTGGAGGCATCTTTAGGATTCTCTGTGTATAGTATCATGTCATCTGCAAACAGTGACACTTTTACTTCTTCTTTTCCAATTTGTATTCCTTTTATTTCTTTTTCTTCTCTGATTGCCGTGACTAGGACTTCCAAAACTATTTTGAATAATAGTGGTGAGAGTTGACATCCTTGTCTTGTTCCTGATCTTAGAGGAAATGCTCTCAGATTTTCACCATTGAGAATGATGTTTGCTGTGGGTTTGTCATATGTGGCCTTTATTATGTTGAGGTAGGTTCCCTCTATGCCCACTTTCTGGAGAGTTTTTATCATCAATGGGTGTTGAATTTTGTCAAATGCTTTTTCTGCATCTATTGAGATGATCATATGGTTTTTATTCTTCAATTTGTTAATATAGTGTATCACATTATTGATTTGCATATATTGAAGAATCCTTGCATCCTTGGATAAATCCCACTGGATCATGGTGTATGATCCTTTTAATGTGTTGTTGGATTCTGTTTGCTAGTATTTTGTTGAGGATTTTTGCATCTATATTCATCAGTGATATTGGTCTGTAATTTTCTTTTTTTGTAGTATCTTTGTCTGGTTTTGGTATCAGGGTGATGGTGGCCTCATAGAATGAGTTTAGGGGTGTTCCTTCCGCCTCAGTATTTTGGAAGAGTTTGACAAGGATGGGTGTTAGCTCTTCTCCAAATGTTTATAGAATTCACCTGTGAAGTCATCTGGTCCTGGAGTTTTGTTTGTTGGAAGATTTTTAATCACCGTTTCAATTTCATTACTTGTGATTGGTCTGTTCATATTTTCTATTTCTTCCTGGTTCAGTCTTGGAAGTTTATACCTTTCTAAGAATTTGTCTGTTTCTTCCAGGTTGTCCATTTTATTGGCATAGAGTTGCTTGTAGTAGTCTCTTAGGATGCTTTGTATTTCTGTGGTGTCTGTTGTAACTTCTCCTTTTTCATTTCTAATTTTGTTGATTTGAGTCCTCTCCTTTTTCTTGATGAGTCTGGCTAATGGTTTATCAATTTTGTTTATCTTCTCAAAGAACCAGCTTTTAGTTTTATTGATCCTTGCTGTTGTTTTCTTTGTTTCTATTTCATTTATTTCTGCTCTGATCTTTATGATTTCTTTCCTTCTGCTAACTTAGCGTTTTTTTTTTCTTTTTGGTTCTTCTTTCTCTATTTCCTTCTGGTGTAAGGTTAGATTTTTTATTTGAGATTTTTCTTGTTTCTTGAGGTAGGCTTGTATAGCTATAAACTTCCCTCTTAGAACTGCTTTTGCTGCATTCCATAGGTTTTGGATTGTCGTGTTTTCATTGTCATTTGTCTCTAGGTATTTTTTGATTTCCTCCTTGGTTTCTTCAGTGATCTCTTGGTCGTTTAGTAACGTATTGTTTAGCCTTCATGTGTTTGTGTATATTATGTTTTTTCCCCTGTAATTCATTTCTAATCTCATAGCGTTGTGGTCAGAAAAGATGCTTGATGTGATTTCAATTTTCTTAAATTGACTGAGGCTTGATTTGTGACCCAAGATGTGATCTATCCTGGAGAATGTTCCGTGCGCACTTGAGAAGAAAGTGTATTCTGTTGTGTTTGGATGGAATGTCCTATAAATATTAATTAAGTCTGTCTGGTCTATTGTGTCATTTAAAGCTTCTGTTTCCTTATTTATTTTCATTTTGGGTGATCTGTCCATTGGTGTAAGTGAGGTGTTAAAGTCCCCCACTATTATTGTGTTACTGTCGATTTCCTCTTTAGAGCTGTTAGCAGTTGCCTTATGTATTGAGGTGCTCCTATGTTGGGTGCATATATATTTATAATTGTTATATCTTCTTCTTGGATTGATCCCTTGATCATTACATAGTGTCCTTCCTTGTCTCTTGTAACATTCTTTATTTTAAAGTCTATTTTATCTGATATGAGTATTGCTACTCCAGCTTTCTTTTCATTTGCATTTGCATGGAATATCTTTTTCCATCCCCTCACTTTCAGTCTGTATGTGTCCCTAGGTCTGAAGTGGGTCTCTTGTAGACAGCATATATATGGGTCTTGTTTTTGTATCCATTCAGCAAGCCTGTGTCTTTTGGTTGGAGCATTTAATCCATTCACGTTTAAGGCAATTATCAATATGTATGTTCCTGTGACCATTTTCTTAATTGTTTGGGGTTTGTTTTTGTAGGTCCTTTTCTTCTCTTGTGTTTCCCCCTTAGAGAAGTTCCTGTAGCATTTGTTGTAGAGCTGGTTTGGTGGTGCTGAATTCTCTTAGCTTTTGCTTGTCTGTAAAACTTTTGATTTCTCCATCGAATCTGAATGAGTCCTTTGCCGGGTAGAGTAATCTTGGTTGTAGGTTCTTCCCTTTCATCACTTTGAGTATATCGTGCGACTCCCTTTTGGCTTGTAGAGTTTCTGCTGAGAAATTATCTGTTAGCCTTATGGGAGTTCCCTCGTATGTTATTTCTCGTTTTTCCCTTGCTGCTTTTAGTAATTTTTCTTTGTCTTTAATTTTTGCCAGTTTGATTACTATGTGTCTCGACGTGTTTCTCCTTGGGTTTATCCTGTATAGGACTCACTGTGCTTCCTGGACTTGGGTGGCTATTTCCTTTCCCATGTGAGGGAAGTTTTCGACTATAATCCCTTCAAGTATTTTCTCTGATCCTTTCTCTCTCTCTTCTCCTTCTGGGACCCCTATAATGCGAATGTTGTTGCATTTAATGTTGTCCCAGAGGTCTCTTAGGCTGTCTTCACTTTCTTTTTTTTTTCTTCTTTTTTTTGCGGTACACATGCCTCTCACTGTTGTGGCCTCTACCGTTGCGGAGCACGGGCTCCGGACACGCAGGCTCAGCGGCCATGGCTCATGGGCCCAGCCACTCCGCGGCATGTGGGATCTTCCCGGACCGGGACACGAACCCGTGTCCCCTGCATTGGCAGGTGGACTCCCAACCACTGCGCCACCAGGGAAGCCCTGTCTTCATTTCTTTTCATTTTTTTTCTTTATTCTGTTCTGCAGCAATGAATTCCACTATTCTGTCTTCCAGGTCACTTATCTGTTCCTCTGCCTCTGTTATTCTGCTATTGATTCCTTCTACTGTAGTTTTCATTACAGTCATTGTATTGTTCATCTCTGTTTGTTTGTTCTTTAATTCTTCTAGGTCTTTTGTAAACATTTCTTGCATCTTCTTGATCTTTGCCTCCATTCTTTTTCCGAGGTCCTGGATCATTTTCACTATCATTATTCTGAATTCTTTTTCTGGAAGGTTGCATGTCTCCATTTCATTTAGTTGTTTTTCTGGGGTTTTATCTTTTTCCTTCATCTGGTACATAGCCCTCTGCCTTTTCATCTTGTCTATCTTTCTGTGAATGTGTTTTTTGTTCCACAGGCTGCAGGACTGTAGTTCTTCTTGCTTCTGCTCTCTGCCCTCTGGTGGATGTGGCTATCTAAGAGGCTTGTGCAAGTTTCCTGATGGGAGGGACTGGTGTTGGGTGGTGCTGGATGTTGCTCTGGTGGGCAGAGCTCAGTAAAACTTTAATCCGTGTGGCTTCCTTGGTGGTGCAGTGGTTAGGAATCTGCCTGCCATTGCAGGGGACATGGGTTCGAGCCCTGGTCCGGGAGGATACCACATGCCGTGGAGCAGCTGGGCCCATGCGCCACAACTACTGAGCCTGCGCTCTGGAGCCCACGTGCCACAACTACCGAAGCCCGCGTGCCTGGAGTCTGAGCTCCACAACAAGAGAAGCCACCACAATGAGAAGCCTGTGCGCCACAATGAAGAGTATCCCCCGCTCAACAGAACTAAAGAAAGCCCCTGTGCAGCAACAAAGACCTAATGCAGCAAAAAAAAAAATTAAAAAAAACAAACAAAAAAACCCCCAAAACACTTTAATCCGCTTGACTGCTCATGGGTGGGGCTGGGTTCCCTTCCTGTTGGTTGTTTGTCCTGAGGCAACCCAACACTGGAGCCTACCTGGGGTCTTTGGTGGGGCTAATGGCAGACTCTGGGAGGGCTCACGCCAAGGAGTACTTCCCAGAACTTCTGCTGTCAGTGTCCTTGTCCCCACGGTGAGCCACAGCCACCCCCCGCCTCTGCAGGAGACCCTCCAACACTAGCAGGTAGGTCTGGTTCAGTCTCCCCTGGGGTCACTGCTCCTTCCCCTGGGTCCTGACGCGCACACTACTTTTGTGTGCCCTCCAAGAGTGGAGTCTCTGTTTCCCTCAGTCCTGTCGAAGTCCTGCAATCAAATCCCACTAGCCTTCAAAGTCTGATTCTCTAGGAATTCCTCCTCCTGTTGCTGGACCCCCAGGTTGGGAAGCCTGACATGGAGCTCAGAACCTTCCCTCCAGTGGGTGGACTTCTGTGGTATAAGCGTTCTCCAGTCTGTGAGTCACCCACCCAGCAGTTATGGGATTTGATTTTACTGTGATTGTTCCCCTCCTACCATCTCATTGTGGCTTCTCCTTTGTCTTTGGATGTGGGGTATCTTTTTTGGTGAGTTCCAGCGTCCTCCTGTCGATGATTGTCCAGCAGCTAGTTGTGATTCTGGTGTTCTCGCAAGAGGGAGTGAGAGCGCGTCCTTCTACTCCGCCATCTTGGTTGAGGGCCAGACCTCCTGTACTTCTGACTCACCATCTATAAATTATCGGTTCCCACTCCCCGCTCCTCGGAGTTTGCTAGAATGGCTCACAGAACTTAGGAAAAGAGTTTACTTACTATTACCAGTTTACTATAAAGGATACAACAACCAAATGGAAGAGGTACATGTGGCAAGGTGTGTGGAAAGGGGCATGGAGCTTCACGCCCTCTCTGGGCATGCCCCCCTCCTGGTACCTCACTGTGTCCCCCAACTCTGAATCTCCTTGAACCCCTTAATTTAGGTTTTAAAACGGAAGATCCATTACGTAGGCAAGATTGATTAGATCATTGACCATTGGTGATTAACTCAATTTCCAGCCCCTCTCCCCTCCCTGGAGGTCAGGGGGTGAGGGCACTGGGGCTGAAAGTTCCAATCCTCTAATTACGGTTGGTTCCTCTGGCAACCAGCCCCCATCCTGAAGCCCCCATCAAGAGTCATCTCATTAACATAAACTCAGGAAACACAAAAGACCAGGCTCTCCTCTCAGCCCTATAACTCAGGAAATTCCAAGGATTTTAGAAGCTCTGTGCGAGGAACTGGGGATGAAGGCTAAATAAATATGTATTTCTTAATCTATCACAATATCATAGAAGCCATAGCTGGTTCTCTTAGCTACTCTGCCGTTACTGCCTCTGCATGAAAGGAAGCCCTGCATCCTGACAGAGGGATGCCTACCCATTTATTTCTCAGACATGTGGTCAGACTTTATCCTCATGGGTCGACTGAACCTCCTTGCCCAGTTTTCGGAAAGCAGCCAGTGTCGCCCTGTCTGTCCATGTTCCAACTTTGATTCTAGTGATGTGGGATGAGTCTTCAGCGCCCATTAGCCTGTTGTGGCATCTTTGTGTCCCCCACAGTGTCCATCCAGAGGCCCAGAGATCCTGTACACAGTGGGCAGTCAGCACATATTAGAATGTGGGACTGCAGCGGGGCACAGTGACCTGGAACAGACAGATGCCACCGTAGCAGCACCAGCAACAGAATTCGTACACAGGCATCTTGTTTTGCAAGGTGCAGCAGTTAAGGATCTGTTTCCCATCATATAACATAATAGTGGTTTGCTTTACAGATGTCTTCATGGAGTTCTTTTCCTTAGAGAACTTTAGAAAATTGTGATTGCTTGTTACTTTTCGTGAATATGTTCGCTATGCACAGGTAGGTTTACTCACACAATATTTTGACTGTTGTTGTTTTCTACCTTTCACAGAAAGATCTCTGGGCCAAATTTTATCATTAAGGGCAACTGAGCTTCCTTTTGAGAGCATCTCTCCCTCTTTGGGAAAGGATGTACTAGAAACAGTGATCCCCTCTGCTGTATTTTTTCAGGTGTGTTTAGAGCCCAAGTTGCATGGATACAGATGAGAGTATGTGGAGACAGTCACTTGCATCTGGGCCATTTCAAGCAGGACTGGCTGTCCTTGTGGAAACTGGCAGTGTCTGTCCATCTTCACCTTATTCTCCCCTTTCCTCCAACCAGCCAGCCCTAGCCACTCTTCAAGATTGATTCTCCCATTTCTATTCACTTGAAACCTTCCCTATCTCTTCTCTCTTGTTCCTTCTTCTCTGATTCTTTTTAACTCTCTTTCTTTGTTTCCTACCTGATACAGTATTTCATTGAATCACATATGAGTTAAGAGCATGAGTTGTGGAGTCAGAGGATGAAACTCTCAGCTCTTTGACTTTCAGAAAGCCCCTTCCTCTCTCTGTGCCTCAGCTCCCTTCTTTGTTCAAAGGAGAAAACAGTAGCTACTCTATCCTGGTCATCTTATGGAGGATCAAATGAGACAATACAAGTACTTAGCAGGTACCCAGTAGATGGTAACTGTTCTGTAAATACCGACTGGGAGCAGTGATAGTGGCGACAGTGGTGCTGTGTTCCTGGTTAGAGTGTAAGATGCTAGAGGGTGGAGACCGAGTCTCATGTTTGTTTTTTATCCTCCAGAGTTGATCATGGTGCTAAAGTCCTAGAAGCGCTCTATAAATACCCGGGGGATTTAAGGAGGTTTCAAATTTCATGCTTTCTCCTCTGTCTGCTTTATTAGAATTACATTTAAGTAAAATCAGGGTTTGGCTTGTTCTTAGACCCATTTTATTAGAGTGCATGTGTCAGCGATTAAATATAGGGTTTATTCATAAGTGTTTATTTTCCTAGAGTGAAAACACCCCAGCCAAACCGTGTGCCTTTAAGACTCCTGCACTTGGCTGGTTCATACGGCACAGAGCGTAAGCCCAACGGGAGAGCCACCCTTGCTCTTTTAGTGTGAAGTGAAAGCAGGTCTGATTCTAGAAGCAGCCAGAGAGGAAGCATTAAGCAGAGCTCTGAGAATAAGAAGTCCTGTGGGAGATGTCGATAACCAAAATTATCTCTCATTTCAGCAGCCGCTAAAAAGAGCCCCACCTGGCCCCTTCCCCTGGGGGGGTGACCTCTCCCCTGTGCTGGCAGGATGAGCCAGGCAGGGGCAGGAGGGGGCAGTCATCAAGAGTCAGGTTACCAGTGGGCATGACGTCAGTGTGGCTCCTAAGAGCCCGTGCTGGCCTCGTGGAGAGGCAGCAGCTGTGCCCAACGCACCCTCCGTGGAGCCCATCTAAGCCTGAAGCTCCGTGTGGATGGAGGGCGGGCGGGAGGGCTGTAGACGGCCCCCATCACTTGGAGGGCAGCCAGGGCTGCTCTTTCTGCTCAGTCCTCCCGGCAGGGTCGCCTTTCTGCAGCTTTCCTTGCGAGGTCAGTTTGCAGAGGAAAGGAATCAGGAGCCCCTAGGTGGGCAAGAATACAGGTGTTTGAGTTGATGGAAAGTTTCGGGTCCCTAGGATGGGCCTGCCAGAGCTGCCAGTAGTGGATGGGAAGCAGAGGGCTGTCCTGGAAAGAGCTGGATTTGGAATCAGCCCCCAGATGAAATCCTGGATCCAGCCCTTATGATGGGACCATATGCAAATCCTTTCTCCTTTCTAATCATCAGCTCATCATCTGTAAAGTGGGGAGAATAATACTCTTCAGGGATGTTTCCCCCCTTTGGAGAAGAGAGTGTTGAGACTGGTGCATAGTGAGAACTTAATGCATGGCAGCTCTTTGCTACCCCCTCCCCTATGTCACCACTCTCGAATATTAGGCAACTAGCTAGACTCTAACAGCTGAGTTTAGTAGCTGCTAGACCATTCCAACAATGACTTGGGTTAGCTCTTCACTTTTTGCGCAGATGGGGCCGCATCTAGAGCAGGTTTCTTAGGTCTGGGTAGATTCTCCCTTTGTTACCTGCGTCTTTAAATCCAGAGTCGTCATTGTGCAGACAAGGAAACTGAGGCCCAGAATTATCACACCCAGAGTGGTAGAACCAGGCTCAGGTCCGCAATCTAGGTTGTACAGCACCATCTGTAATTTCCTGACCCCTCAGGATCTTCTCACAGCCTCTGAGCATTCGCATGTGCTGTTCCCTCTGCCAAGTACAACCGCTGCACTGACTGTGCTGAACTGTTTGTCCTCCTTGAAGATTCAGATCAGGAATCACCTCCTCTAGGAAGCCTTCCCCAATCACCACCTCCTAGCTGGTATGGGGACCCCTCCTCTGTGCTTTCAGAGCCAGTGGAGCTGACCTCTGTGGTGGACTTCTCATACTGCATTGTGGACAGCTGTTCCCCTGCCTTTCTCCCCTACTCGACAATGAGCTTTTCAAGGATTTAGGCCAAATCTTATTCATTTCTGTATTTCTGCTGTCATACCTGGCACATTGTAGGTGCTCCAAGACCTCTTCATGCAATGAAAGAATGAGTGAATGAACAGATAGCAAGGAGATAGGGTGATGCTCATGGCAGTAGCTTTTTCAGAAAGGTTCCCACTGGCTCTTTCAAACAAGATGGCAGACCTCAAGCCCTTCTGCTCATAGAGACTTCTCTGGGATGATGTCCCTCCCAGTGACCCAGAGTGCAGCCACCCATTACCTGAGCTGTATGTCCATCCTTGCGGGTCCCAAGGACCAGAAACTCCCAAAGTGAGGCCCAGAGAATCTGCTCTTTAGGGTCTTTGTTTCTGACAGCCCCTGCATCTATTTTGTGGCTCTGTCCTTGGCTGCCATCCTTACAGGGGCTGAGTTCCCAGAAGATGTCTTAATGGAGACATCACTATATTGCCCTCCAGAGCTTCGTGTAAACAACCCTGGTGTGCATTCATTCATTCATTCTCTCATGCATTCATTCAGTGCCTTCCTCCTTCCATTAGGGCACATAATCACAAAGTGACTGTATATGACTTTATCACTCACGTGGCTCCGATGTCACTCAGAGCAGGCAATTAGATTTTTCCCAAAGGCCAGATTTGGGGGTCAGGAGGGCAGGCTGATGGAGCATTGACAAGTACTCTGATGTCAGCTTTAAAATATGCAGTAGAATCCTGACGTAATATTCCCCCTCCCTCACTTATACACATGTCCCCAACATCATCCAGTAGCGGGTTTGGAGATATATCTACTCTCTTCCCTTCCCCAGGGCAGGGAACAGCCAGCTAGACCCAGAGTCCCTGCAGGATTTGAAGTCCTAAGAATGATGGCCATGCTGATTTTGCTCCCATGCAGACACAAACAAGCAAACTTCTTCCTGGCCTCCCTATTCATCTCTGGGTGAAGTCAAGAAAAATTGTGGGACATTGAATTGGGACCAAGCCACTCCATGTACTTCAGCAGGATTGTCAGGAACTGGACAATGTGTGTGTATGACCTTGGAAGAGTCATTTCACTACTGTGAGCCTCCATTTTGTCACTGTATGAGGAGGCTAAGTAATCCCAGCCCTTTCTCCCTTGTAAGGTTGTTGTGAGGATTAAATGAGGTCATGTTTGTGAAAATGAAAAGGCACTAACAGCTAATGTTCCTTGGGTACATCCCAGGCACTGTTATATTCTCCATTTTATAAATAAAGGACCTGAGGCTCAGGGAAGTTAAGCACTTTGCTCAAAGTCACACAGTAAATAAGTGATAGAGCCTGGTATTTGTCATCTGTCTGACCCCAGAGTCTAAGCTTTTCATTGCCACACCATATACTGTTTCAGATGTGAGCTGTGTCACATTGGACAAGTGACTTCCCTCTCCGGTCTTCAGTGGTACCATCTGAAAATGAGAGACTTGACATGGATTAATGCTAAGGTCCCTTTCAGCTCCAAATTCCCGGTTGTATTTTTTTTTTTTTTCGGCACGCGGGCCTCTCACTGCTGTGGCCTCTCCCGTTGCGGAGCACAGACTCCGGACGCGCAGGCCCAGCGGCCATGGCCCACGGGCCCAGCCGCTCCGCGGCATGTGGGATCCTCCCGGACCAGGGCACGAACCCGCATCCCCTGCATCGGCAGGCGGACTCTCAACCACTGTGCCACCAGGGAAGCCCATCCCGGTTGTATTTTAATAAAGGACACAGACACCCATTACCCGACAACACTTCCTTCCTCCAAGTTTGGCCTTCTTTGAATGTGGAAGGACTTGACCATTTGCAGACTCTAGCTGAGAGAGCATGCCGGAGGAGCAGGCAGATTGTAACGCACATCTAAATAGCAGAGCCGAGCCTGCCTAAGTGGGAAATGGATGTTGTAACACAAAGGCAGTTAGCAGGGTCCTTGGAGGTTTCAGCAGGATGTAATTACGGTTCTTTAAAAAAAGGCTTGCATATGTTTTTGAGCAAACTTAACAGATGCCCGGATGTCATGGCTGTACTCTTTAGGGAGTCTAGGATGACTGATTTTCTACAACAAGTTTGCGTAGCACATGGGAACGACCCATTGCAAATCAATTCCTAGGGTGCAATTTAATGAGCACTCTCATTGGTGCTTCAGGTTAATAATCTAAAAACCTTTATAAAATGACCACAACTTCATCTCTGCCTGGTCTACTCTGTGTTTGATAAACTAGATGGATAGTCCTCTCTGTAGTTAGAGCTTAATGGGATTCCTTTCAAAAGAAATCCTTAGCCACACCTGTTTACCGGGATTGAGGATTTTAATGCTGTGTGCTTGTTTCTGGTGCATCGTCCTTTGCAAACTTTTGTGACTTCTTAGATATTTTCTTTGAGCTGTGCGCCCTAGGGAGACCTTCTGGATGGTTTACCACCAGTTTATTGTAGAATTAAATGCACATTGATTCTAACCAATCAATGCCCCAGTTAAGGCAGTTTGGGGGCCATTCCCATACCCCAGCATACTTTATCTGGAAAAGTCTCTTGGAAACCCATGTCCTCCTGAGGCTGTTGAGAACATCGAGCAGCTACATCAGGAAATCGAAGGATAACAAGCCTAGTTTCCTTTGGTGGGCACCTTGACATCTGTTTTTTTTGCTGGAGCTCTAACCTGTCTGATAAATTTCCAATCGAAACTTCTGCATCGAGTGATTCTTGTTCCTAAGACCCGGTTGCAGGCTTCTGGGTTCACTTCTCTGTACTGGCTTCCTCCGGGCCGAGAAATTTTCCTCCTAATAATAAACAGTTGAAGACAGTTGAAGATGGAAGCCTTGCACGTGTCTGGTTTGGGCAGAATATCAGCCTTTCAGTTGCCTCCAACTATTCATAACCCTCCGTAATTTCATAGCCATCGATTTCCCCTCCTCCCCAGCACGCTCTCATTGGCCTGTTGCCCACATCCCGTAATTGTGCCAGTCACCCCCATGACCTTTCCTTTGCTGGGCCTGATTAATAATGTACTCGACACGTTTCCCTGTTGCATCAAATACCAATTTGGCCTGAATGGGTGAAGGAATGGCTAATGAGGAGATGGTTAAGTCTTCTTATTGGACAAGCCTTTTCATTGAGCTGGTGTTAGGAGATGGGGGGAAGAGAGCAAGCTGCATTGTCACATTTTGCTCAGCAAATTTTTCTCAAACTCTGCAGCAGAGTCTGATTCTAATTACCCAGATACAGCAGCTCTTGTGCAGGGGAGGGTGTGCCATCTGATATCGGGGGGCTCTGAGCAGTAAAAGGCCTCATGTGACACAGCTTTGTGGCAGGTGTTTGCCCACCTCGCAAATGTTTCTGCTAAATATTTTGGACTGAGAGGAGAATAATTACAACATGGAGTAGAATATTTATTTAGGAAGGAGGGAGGGAGGAAACTAGTTCTGTCTTTCTGCAACTTTCTTTGTGTCCTGAAATGGCCTGGCATGTGCTCAGTCAGAGGATGGAGTTGGGTAACTGCAGAGGAGAGCATGGCGCCCACGCTTGCTGGCTCCCCGCCACGCACAGACACAGCATTTGCAGTTGCTTCAGAGGCCAGGTTTGCTGACAGTTAATGTTAGGGGGACCTGCTCCAGGAGATGTGGCTTCCAAAGCTATGTGACAGCAGATAGCTGGGCTCTCCAACTTTGAGTTTTGGGAGGATTGCATGCCTTCCTGGGAAGAAGCATTTCCTTGAGATGCCGGTAACCTCATAGAACATCAAAGGTGGAGGTTCCTTGAGACCACCTGTTTCAAGCTCCCATTTAACAGATGGGAAAACTGGGCGTGTCAGATAGAAAGGTGACCTCTATAAGGCTTGCCACCAATGGGAAAGAATTGCAGAAAGGTGGAAGCAACTGCATTAACCAGTTTTATTGAGCATTTATTATGTGCTATTCTGTATTATTCCATACTGAAAATTCTACATGCGTTTCATTTAGTCTTCAGAAAAATCCTGGCAGGCAGGTACTGTTTATTATCTCTCTCTGACCGACGGGGCAATGCAGTGTTGAGGGAAGTAACTTTCGGAGGAGCCAGCACTCAAATCCTCACCGTCTGATGCCAGTGTGCAATCCGGACCGCTGTATTCTTCCACCTTCCGACTGAGTCTAGTTTAATTTCTCCTCATTTTACAGGTGACGACACCCGGAACTCAAAATAGGGAAACAACTTGCCCAAGGCCACTCAAATAGTTAGTGGAAAATATAGTTATTGCCACTGAAAGTAGATAACATTTATTGAGCACTTGCTGTGTACCAGAGATTGTGCTGTATGCTTTACACCCTCTTATTTAATTTTTACCAAAATCCTAGAAGGTTGGTACCATTAGGTGAGGTAACCGAAGGCCAGGGAGGTTAAGAATAACTTATCCAGTGATTGATAGGATTTAAGCGGAAGCTCCAAAATTCGACTGTCCTAGTTCTACTTTGTGAGGCCTGCCTGGAGTCTCTGACCCCTGTCCACACCCATTTCCATATCTCATTTAATCCTCCTAGTAACCCCTTAGGTAAGACTTGAGAAACCTGGGTATAGTTCTAGCTCTGCTACCAAATGTGCCGTGTGCTCTCTGGCCAGTCACTTCTCCCTCTGTGTGCCTCAGTTTTCTTACTGGTAAAAGAGGGCTAGCATCCTCATTTATGCCACAGGAGCTTGTGAGACAGTAAATGTGCATGTGCTTCAGTGGAAAAGTGCTGAACAGGGGATTATTCTGGTTCTTTCCATTAAGTCCCTTTATCTTTTGAGCTCTGGAAGCTTTCTCTGTTGCTTCATCCCTTCAGATCGCCACTGGAGTGTCCACATTTGTTGTGAGTTAGATGACAGCTGGGTTTGTATTTGATTCGGATGGAGCGTGGCCTGGGTATTAAATGGCTGTCAGCAAGACCTCTTTTCTAGCTGGCTCAGGGGGACAACAGAGCCGAGCTGGCAGTACTCCCTCCAGATGTCTGGGGACGCTGCAGAGGGGAGCCGTGGGGCCTCCAAGACTGAGTCCCCATTCCATTGTGCTTGAAGTACATAGAAAATATTGGTTCCAAGTGGAAGCAGGCTGAGCCCTGCTTCAACATCCAGCCCCACTTCCGTGAGACAGCAGAGGAGATCAGGCTTGAGAGGTTTGGGTGATAAGTGATGCTGAGAAATGGCTGCGGAAACCAGATTTCAGGACCTTCTGGCCCCATCATCTGTGCACTCTATCATTTCACAGCCTTTGGCCATTTGGGCTGTTGGGATTTCTAGGAAAACTTCATTTTAACCGTAACCAGTCTTATTGTGTTCTTTTTCATTGGGGTGGGGAACAGTGTTCCATTCTCCCATCTACACTGATTTCTTACTTATTTTAAATCCTGCAGTACTTAATTCTCTCCGAAACCAAGGGGAGGCAAACAGTTTGAGAGCGGACTCTTTGATGGACTTTATGCTGAGACTTTTACACACATTATACCATATCATTCCCACAAAACAGATCATTGTCTCCTTGCAATGCTCACACTCTCTTGCTTTTTCTCCCATATGAATGGTTTTGTCTTTTTAATCTGCTGGCTCTTCATCTGAATGTCAAGGGCCTGGGGCTCAGTCCTTCGTCCTTTTTTCTTTTCTCTAGGACTATGTAGGGGGTCTTATCCAGCCCTGTGGTTTACCTTCCACCCCTATGCCGATAACTCCCAAGTTTTATGTCTCCAGATCCAACCGTGCACCTGGGCTCCAGACTCATACACCCCTCTTGGAAGTCTCCCAGGAAAGCTGGCCTCTGCCTGCCTCCCCGACCCCCGCTTTTAATCTCCCCTTTAGCCTCTGACCTTCATGCTGTTCCCTGAACCTGTCAACATATTCCCACCTCAAAGTCTTTGCACCTACTGTTCCCTCTGCCTGGAAAATGGTTCCCCTGATATTTGCTTGGCTGCCTCACTGTTCATCAGGGCACCTCGTCTGACTGCATCATCTAAACCAGCCCCTCAGACAGGACCCCGCCTCCCACTCTCAATGCCCTTATCCTACTGTTTTTGATCATAACACTTACCTTACCTGGTATGACACGGCATGCTTATTTACTTTCTTGTTTATTGTTTGTCCCTCCCCCTGAATTATAAAATTCACGAAGGTACACGTTTTCATGTTCACTGATGTAGCACCAGCACCTAGAACGTGACTGCAAGTGGCTGGAGCCCAGGGAATGGTTGTTAGATGTTGAATGAAAGAATAATTTGAGAGGTAGGTATCGTTTCTCCAATTTTTTAGGCGAGGAAGTAGAGGCTGAAAGATGTAAGGTACCCCATACCACAGATTTTTTTTCCCCTCAGAAAAGGTGTGATAGTTTTAATCAAGATCACTTACATGAAAGCAATTTCTATTCATTTTGATATAAATTGATAAAACTTATGACAAGGATAGAGTTTTCTTAGTTTTTGTCCACATAACAAAACTCAGTATGTGCATTTCATATGTGTATTTCACAGCAATTCTGAACATGTATTGTGACCATAATTTACCACATGTATGACTGGTCTGCTTTTTTCCCCTAAAACACATCCCTGGTGGCGCAGTGGTTGAAAGTCCACCTGCCGATGCAGGGGACACGGGTTCATGCCCCGGTCCAGGAGGATCCCACATGCCGCGGACCAGCTGGGCCCGTGAGCCATGGCCGCTGGGTCTGCGCATCCGGAGCCTGTGCTCCGCAACGGGAGAGGCCACAACAGTGAGAGGCCCGCGTACCGCAAAAAAACCCCAAAACAAACAAAAAAATCCCCATATGCTTTCCTGACTTCACACCTAACCTTATTGTCTTGTTATTTACTATGTGACAGCTAACTTGGCACCCATAACCCTTTGTCAGCTCCAGTAGATGACTGTTTATGTGAGAATCAAAATACCAGGGCATCCAAGGAGAATTTTTCTTGAAAGATTAAAAAAATAATTGTCTGTTTAAAGAACCCCTCACCAGTGTCCTCACTGAAGGCTGCTTCGTGGTGTCTGGTGTGGGGTGATGGGTGAGCTGCATTTGACTGGCTGGTCACAGGGCACCATGGTGCATTCTCCAGGGACTCACAGTTGGGAGATCCTGTCATTTTTGCGCTTTGGCAGAAGCCAGTTGTTTTGAACCTTTATGTTGTAGTTATGCAGTGTATTTTACATATCCATTTCTTAATCTGCAAAATAGGAAGAAACACCGAGAGAATCCAACCAGAAGCTGTTGAGCTAGATCAGCTCTTTTTTTTTTTTTTTTAGATCCTTTCCCGTTTTGATTTTAAGAAGCTTTAACTCTGGGAATATCATGAATCCAGCACAATTCAGAATCTGGACATTCAGGATACAGAACCATCCCCTCACCTTGTTCCCTGACTGTGTGGCCCACCTGGAAGTTTGGTGCCCATCATACCATACAATTCCCCTGCAAGGCTTTTTCTTCTCTTTGGATTTGATGCCTGTTCCTCTCTGTTTATCAGAACCAAGTCCCACCCCCCTTGAATGGCAGTCCTTCAGGCATACAAAGAGTGACTTTGACTGTATCTGTCCCTTTCGGTTGGATGCCGCCTGGCTCGCCCAGCCACCAGGTCAGGAGTCAGACCCTGATGTCCTCCTCTCTAGCCACGTTAAAGCTCCTCCTGGACAATGACAGTTTGCTATACTTCTAGGTTCCTTCCAAATTCTCACCCGAGGGTGGCCACATCCAGCCACTCAATAAAGACTCGTTTGTCCAACTTCTTGGTTTGTGGCAGCCAGTTGTTCTCTACACGATCCCCTCAGACTTGAGGAGTCATTATTCCACACATCTGGGTAGTCTCTTTCTTCCATGCAGTTATGGCAGGACACCTCTGCAGGAGCCCCGTTTCTCCACTGCAGTCACTCAAAATCCGATGTGTATGAATTCATCCCAGGGGACGGCCAGGCACAGATCAGGCAATGGGAGACTGCTCATGGAGAAAGCAGGGCATGGCATTGGTACTCCCTTCCCCCCTGTCCCCCTATTCCAGCAAACTTCTTCCTAGGCTTGTTTGTTTCCTAGTGCTTGAATTGCAATATCTACCTCCTCCTTGCCAAGCTCAGCTCTTGCTCTACATCTGTCTGAGTTTACTGTTCTCCCAGCCTCTCCTTCCTATTAAATTAGATATTAGACATACCCATCCATCAGTGCTGTTCAGGGATAGAGTTTCCCATTTCTTTGCATGAATGGCTGAATGCTGTGGCTTGGATGGACCTGGATTTATCTACAGAATTACATGCAAGCCTTGTGCATTCACCTGTGCAGATGTTCAGGTTCTGTGTCACTCTACCTCATAAAACACTAAACTCCCCTGGAAGATCTCAACAAAAGAATCCCATGTTATTATCCCTTGGCATTGCTATAGCTCTTTATGTTTTATCTTCTGGTGGTGATGTTGGGAGTGTGTGTGTGTATGATCATTTTATTAGCTTTTCCTCACAAGATTCATATTTTATTAAGAACACAAATATCACTAGAAATATCTTGGTAGGAAGGTTGAAAGGGATTTCGGGAAAAACAGGGCAAAAGGATTGAATGTCTATAGGTTTAACCTGTTGCTTAAATGAATGACTACAATATAACCATGGACTTTTTTCTTACAGGTAGTCTATCAGTTTTTCTTCAGATAGGATGTGACAGCTAAGAGCTTGCTGGTTTAAAGACATGTCACGGGGGAAGAGCAAGTTTGTGGAGATTACTTGAAGAAAAATCTTGTGTTTAGAAAAATCATGTTCTCTACTTCTGTAGTTATTTTCTGCTCAAAAATTTCTTATAATGCATTTCCGGTGGGCCAATACATTCCCTTGTCATTTAAGCTAAGTTAAAATGGATTTTCTTTTACTTGCTGTCAAAGCATCCTAATTATAAATAGAAGTAGCATGCGTACAACACTTGATAGTTTACAGGGCACCTTCAGGTTGATGGTCACATTTAAATCTCCTGACAGCCTTGGCCTGGGTACACTTAGAGTCCCCTACTACAGAAGAGAAAACTGAGGCTCTGTGGGAATGAGAGACTCAGCCAGTGTCATATTGCTAATGAGTGGTGGAGCTGGACTCGAACCCAAGTCTTTCCATTTCTGTTTCAAGGTCCTTCTACAATCTCACACCGCCTCTCAAAGAAACAGATGTGTTCATTCATTCAATTATCTATCTCTCCATCTATGCATCCAGCCATTCATCCGTCCATCCGTTCATCTATCTATATATCCACCCATCCATCCATCTATATCCATCCAAAACTATTCATTGAGAACCTATTATATACCAGATACTGTCTGGAACTCCCAGTTTGGTAGGGAAGACAGTAAGTAAATGTTTAATTATAGTAGTGTGAAAAGTGCTGAGGCATTAGGACTGGGGCTCTGGAAAAACAAAGGAAGAACACCTGGCCTGGGGCAGTGGTCAGGGAAAGCTTCCTGGAAGAAGAGATGCTGAAGCTGAATTTTGATGTGTATGTGTATTAACAAGCATTTATTTCCCTGAGTGGTACCAGCTTCCGATGCACCACTATTCTGCCCACCCCTTATATCCCTCTTAGTTGGGCTCAGTTGTCAAGAAAGCAGTGGGTGGAGCTAGTTCAAGAAGGAAGAGCATTCCCAGCGAGGGGACTTTGAGTGATAAGGTGGGCTGGAGAAGGCTGTGAACATATGGGATGGAGAAAGTGCCCCAGACAAGAATCAGAAGACCTGGTTTGGGACCTGGGCAGACTCTGTCTTTTTTCCAGCCCTTGCTTTCTCATCAGTGATACATTTTAAAAAAGCGTAAAAGTGCTGATTGCACTGTCTCAAGCAAGCAACGAGAACAGGGCAAATAGGGATGTTGTCAGGGAGTGTGGAAGGGCCCTTCTCGTGCCTCTCATAGCTGCGTGCCTTTGCACTAGCTCTGCCTTCTCCCTAAAAAGCCTTTGCCCATTTTGTCCATTCATTAATTTCTAGCTCCTCTCTTGTCCCTTCCTCCTGTTTCCAGAGAGATGTTCAGGACCCTACTTAGCAACCACAGAGCCCTGGGCTATAACTGTCCCAGTCCTTGTGTTTGGTTGTTTGCATGTCTGACTCTCCGCTGGCCATGCATTCCTTGAGGGAGGGACTGTGGCCTTTTATCTCCGTGGTCCCAGAACATAGCCCTGTGCCTGGTGTGACACATATGTCGAAGAATGATGGAAGATTGCAGACTTGGTTTGATCATAGGTCTTTGAGTTGGATGATAGGTCTTCCAAAAGTGACTTGGGTATTCAGAATAAAGTACTTTCATGCCCATTCTACAGACAAGACTCTTAAGACCCTGGGAGGTTAAAAGTCTTACTGGGAACGACAAGCCAGGTCTTCCACTTCCCAGGACAATGGTTCTACAATTCCCCCAAGCCTCCCAGGATTTCAGTTCCATTTCTGTCCTTTGGAAAAACAGAGAGGCATTTTTACTGGTGTAAGTTAAGGGACACAGGAGTCGGGGTGTAACAGCTTAAGGAGAAGAGTGAGATGAAGTGTGTGAAGCTTCATTTGGGTGACAGCTTTGGAATAGATTAAGACGGTGAGGCTTGGAGGAGGCAGGTGGAGGAAGATCAGAGGAGACAGCGTTTGACAAGGCGGAGCTGTGTGGGCCCTGAACAAACAGCTCATCTCTGGGGAGAGTGGAGAAGGGTTTTGGAGAGCGTGTGCATGAGACAAGCTCCATGTGCAGTGAAGTGGTGCGTACGGCAAACACATTCCCCCTTCTGCTTGGGCTGTCACAGCTCCGGCCCCTCTGCACATGTCATTTATCTTTCAACTTCCAAGTTGCAGTGGACCCTTTCAGGCCATCTGAAAATGGAGGCTGGGCTTTTGGGGGGGTGCCTGCTTCTTTTACACATCTAACCATCATCACTTTGGGATATTGTTTCTGTCTTCTTTGTGCCTCCCCCCTGAGTTTATTCCTTGGCAACATGCCTCTGGCTCGGGGGCTCTGATGCATCTTCCCATGCTGCTCCTTGTCAAAACCCAATGAGAGGCACCTTATCAGTTCCCTGGCAGGCGCAGGGTGGTGATGCCGTGTGCACGCACTGAATCACTGATAGATGCCACTCGGAATCAGCACACACCTTTAATAAAGAGCACCGCCTCACTATTTGCTATGATAGGGCTGGTCGTGCTAAAAGCATCTCTTTCTGATTGGCTTTTGAAACGGCAGATGGAGAGCTGGGTGGGGGTAGGGCGGGGAGTCACTTACCGAGGAGGAGATGCTCTCTTTTATAAAAGCCAACTTCATCTCTGCCAAAGCCTCCAGGATAGGTTTGATGCCACCTTTGTGTTTTATGCTCTGAAGGACTGGATGATCAACACACACATCCCAGATGCTGCTAAGGAGCACAGGCATCCTGACCAGCCTCTGAGCTCCTTGAGGGCAGGGCCTTTGTTGTATTTTTCTGGGTTCCCAACCCCAGGCTCAGTGCCAGGCTCAGTGTGCCTGTGGAGGCTCTTGGGCCTGAGTTCCAGCCCTGACTTCACCCCTTGTTAGCTGTGTGATCGTGGGCAAATTTCTCAGCCTCTCTTGAACTCCTTCCTCAGTGTGTTACAGGGGTCGGGGCAGAGGCGTTTCCTGGAGATGCTGCTTCTCAGGCTGAGTCTTGAAGGAGGAGGGGGCAGGGCTGCTTGGAGGACTCTTGGTGGGCAAGAGAGGTCTGCTCAAGGGACCTTGTGGTGAGAATGTCTGGGAACTTGCAGTGTGGTTCAAGGTCAGACAGGCTAGATAGAGCAGGAGTGGGGGAAAAGGACACTGAAGCCCTAGTGGGTGGAGAAGCCAAGGGGGTCGGAGAGAGACCTGTTTAGATGGTGCGAGCAACAGGGCCTGTTACCTGGGAGGAAGGCGGGGTAGTAGTTGGGACGGGATGCTATGAAGCCATGACAGCAGTAGGGAAAACTCCAAGCGAGAGTTGGAAGAAAGTCACGCCCATACCTCACACTTGATTCAGTAGAAAATGTTCACTTCATTTCCCGGTTGTGTTCTGAAGCGGACTCCCAAACGGCTGCTGTAGAGGAAAAGGCGGAGAGGGGAGGACAAGAGAGGGTGGCGACAGCCTTGGGACCCCGACACCTGCTGGGTGTGGGCACCTTCGCTGCCCCGACTCTGCTCTTTCAGCATCACTCCAGTGCTGCCATGTCTCTAGGGAGCTGACCAGAGCCGCACGTGTGCTTCTCAGAGGTTTTTTTCCCTATGTCACTTCAAACTGCCTGCTTTGTCCGGTACTCCTTCGAGAACCCCACATCCTCCTTCTTACTGCTTTGCTGTCTGCATGCAGAATCCGGTCACAGCAGCTCTCTGCTCACCTGTCCACGGTGCCTCCCCAAGAAGCACTTCCTGCTTCCAGCAGCACCAAGAATTTAACAAGTTCCTCCAAGTCATCAACAGACCATTTTGAAAAACAGATTTTATTCATATCTTGGATAGCTATAGTGCCTGTAATTATAGGCATATATAATAAAGTTATATAATTAATATCTTGTACCACATACTGTTGCAGATGGGATAAATACTGCCACGATGGTTTTTACCTTCCAGGCTCTCCCACAAAACATCCCACTTGTCTAATCCTTCTCACTCCCTGTGTGTTGTATTACTTGCAATTAACATGTAAGTGGAATCTTTTTATGCAAACAAACTAATAAATAATAGAGTACATCTTCTGCCCGCTCTGGCAACAATCTAGTCGACCTTAATGAGATTTGAACACAACGCGGTGATGTTGATATCCGTCAAGCTTGTTACAGTGGGATTCTCTCCATATTGGATTTCCTTAGGCTACTGCTGTTCCTTTGCATTAGATATATCATCCCTGTGGCTCTGAAAGTCTGGAAGGCACTAGCTAGAAATTGTACCAGTCTGGGAAAATCCTGGCCTCCTTGAACGGTCTCTGGAATTTCCATGTTCTAACGGGCTGCTTAGGAAGTGGAGCGCTTCTGAGTGGTTTACCATGAGGCATGTGGGAGGGTAGGAAGAAGGAGCTTCCTTCTCCAGGGATCTGTCATGACACCCTCCATGACAGCAGGCTACTAGGAAGTGTCAGAGCCTTCAATGTCATGGCAAAGCATTGGTGGTCAGTGCAGTCTGAGCATTATGAGGGACTGGTGTGCTATGGAGATGCTCATGGAGGAGAGTGTGCCCACTGTCCGGATGGTAGAAGCGATTGGAGTGGGTTTTCTGAATAAATTATAAATACAACTCCGATCATGTCACTTGCACGTTGATGAACCTCCATGGACTCCTTGTCACCTTTACACAATGTTTAAGCTCCTTAGCCCGACAAAGAGTTCCTTGACTAGGGTGACCGACCGCCCTGCTTTGCCCAGGATTGAGTGGGCTTCCTGGGATGTGGGACTTTCAGTGCTGAAACTGGAAAGTCAGGGCAAACTGGGCTGAGCTGACCACCCTATAACCATGACCTAGGCCCAGCTATTCCTCTGCAGCCCCAGCTGCCACCCCTATCTTGAGCAACAAGCTCTAGTGGTTCTAAATGGGTTATAATGGTTCCCTGCTGTTTCTTTTTAAAAAATTGAAGTAAAGTTGATTTATAATATTATATTAGTTTCAGGTGTACCACACAGCGATTCAATATTTTTATAGCTTACACTCCATTTCCCTGCTGTTTCTTCCCTCTTTGCCTACACTGCTGCTTTCTCGGCTGCCTGGAAGGCCGCCCTGGCTCCCCTGTCTTTGCCTAACTGGTTCTCCTCACAGTTGAACGCTCGGAGAGTCTTCACCTCATCTGGGAAGCCTTTGTGACCCCCCAGGTTGGGGGGGTTCTCTCCTCTGTGCTTTATCCCCCGTCACAGCCATCACTCTGTGTCTTCAGTATCTATCTGCTTGTCTCTCTTCCCCACTGGGCTGGGAGCTTTGTGAAGACAGGAATATGACCTGTTAGACTTTATATCTCCCGCACCTAGTACAGTGACTAGACATAGGCGTTTGTGAAATGTTTTATTTATAGATTTATTTACTGATTTCAATATTTAAGTGACTGAATGAATTAAAGGTAGACAATAAGATATAGCTCAGGTGTTGGTGACCTTTCAAAACTGTGTGCCTGTGTTCTGTTGACAAACACTTGGGGCAGTTCATGAAAGATGGGGAGCCCCCAACTCTTCCTGGGGATGGAAGTGGGGAGCGTGGTAGCTCAGGGTCACCAAACTTCCTTCCCAGGGAAAAGGGGGCCGGAAGCAAGAAGGGGCTGTGGGATGAGGGTGGTGATAGAGCAAACTGGTGTCCTGGGAGCTGGGATGGGGGAGGGACAGGACAGCCTGGGGAGAGGTGAACCAAATGCAACATCAGGGCAAATGTGGGCTTGTTGGTCATTTGCCTCTTGGGTGCCAAATAGACAGTCTTTCTTTTTTTTGTTTTTGTTTTTTTTTTAGGTTTTATGGTGAAGAGGGCTGAGATTTTTCTTTTTTTTCCCCTAGTTTTATTGACATACATTCTTGTATAAGTTTAAGGTGTACGGCCACATGGCTTGACTTACATACATAATGAAATGATGACCACAGTAAGTTTAGTTAGCATCCGTTGTCTCATATAGGTACAACGAAAAGCAAAAAAAGAAAAACATTGTTTTCTTATGATGAGAGCTCTTAGGATTTACTCTCTAACAGCTTTTGTATATACACACAGTGCTGTTGACTAGAATCATCATGTACATTACATCCCTAGTACTTATTTATCTTGTAACTGGAAGTCGGTACCTTTTGACCACTTTCCTCCAATCTGCCCCCCTACTCCCTGCCTCTGGTAACCACAAATCTGATCTCCAAAAAGATATTCTTTTTTTTTTTTAAGGAATTTTGCCTTTTTTTTAAAAAAAAAAAATTATTTATTTATTTATGGCTGTGTTGGGTCTTCGTTTCTGTGCGAGGGCTTTCTCTAGTTGCGGCAAGTGGGGGCCCCTCTTCATCGCGGTGCACGGGCCTCTCACTATTGCGGCCTCTCTTGTTGCGGAACACAGGCTCCAGGCACGCAGGCTCAGTAATTGGGGCCCACGGGGCTAGTTGCTCCGCGGCATGTGGGATCTTCCCAGACCAGGGCTCGAACCCGTGTCCCCTGCATTGGCAGGCAGATTCTCAACCACTGCGCCACCAGGGAAGCCCCAAAGAGATATTCTTGACCAAGATGCTTACCCAAAAGGGGGTGTGGGCCAAGAAGAGAGAGGTGGGACATCCAGGAAGGTGGCCAAGACGCAGAACTTAGGAGGTTTCTTTTAGAGAGGCCCTGCTGGGCTTCTGAGGGCAGATGGGAGCTGTGCAAGCCCTAGGTGGGACCTGGTGGAGGCAAGGTTGGTATGGGCAGTGTGTCCTAGGCCAGCCTGCTGGGCGGTGGCCAGGACTAGTCCACAGGCTGCTCAGCAGACCCATCACTCCCTGGGACCCCTGGTGAGCACGCTGCCAGCAAGTCCCCGGAGCTGCCAAGGGGGCTGCCTTGTGTACTGGAATCTGTGTCTGCAGGATGAATATTTCAGAAAGGCAGCTGGGAAAGGCAGTGCCTTTTTAATCTAAGCTGAATAGAGCCTGAGGGGGAAGGGCATGGCATCCTCAGGAGTGGAATAATGTGCTTGGGACACCATGTTCCCTGTGTACAATGGGACGGGAGGTGAGCGCGGGAGACGGCTCCGGTTATAGAATTCTTTCCCTCTTGGCCCATCCTGAATGAGAGCCTGGAATTGTCGCCCGTGACCTTTGACAGCAGCACGGGGGGTGGCAGTTGTGCCGACCTGGATGAATGAGAGCCTGTGGGGGAGACTCGCAGTGCCTGCTGTCTGTGGAGCTGCTCACTCCGGCCAGATGCTGGCTGTGCTTTCCATAACTAGCTTCGTCTCATTGCAGCAACAGCCCTGTGGCGAGTGATTCTCTCTCCACTTTACAGGGGAGGAAACTGTGGCCCAAAGGAGTCCGTTAACTTCAAAGCACTTAGCACAATGCCTGGCACACCATCCCAACAATAGTAGCTAAAATTTAGGTTAGGTTTGCTCTGTGCCAGGCATCATGCTAAGTCCTTGGATAGGTACAACACATTTAATCCTTACAACTGTATAGGATATAGGATATAGGTTCCATTATTAGCCTCATGTTACAGATGAGGAAACTGGAGCACAGCAAGGTTAAGCGCATGCCCAAGATCACACAGCTCGTAAGTGACAGAGCCAAAACTTAAAAAAAATTTTATTGAAATATAGTTGATTTATGGGGCTTCCCTGGTGGTGCAGTGGTTGAGAGTCCGCCTGCTGATGCAGGGGACACGGGTTTCTGCCCCGGTCTGGGAGGATCCCACATGCTGCGGAGTGGCTAGGCCCGTGAGCCATGGCCGCTGAGCCTGCGCGTCCGGAGCCTGTGCTCCGCAACGGGAGAGGCCACAACAGTGAGAAGCCGGCGTACTGAAAAAAAAAAAAAAAAAAAAAAAAAAACAAATATATATATATATATATATAGTTGATATACAATGTCATGTTAGTTTCAGGTGTACAGCACAGTGATTCAGATATATATATACACACACACACACACACACACACACACACACATATATATGTATATGTGTGTATTCTTCTTTAGATTTTTTTCACTATAGATTATTATAAGATATTGAGTATAGTTCCCTGTGCTCTATAGTAGGTCCTTATTGGTTATCTATTTTATACATAGCAGTGTGTATATGTTAATCCCAAACTCCTAATTGATCCCTTCCCTCGTTTCCCCTTTGGTAACCATAAGTTTGTTTTCTATGTCTGTGATTCTATTTCTGTTTTGTAAATAAGTTCATTTGTATCATTTTTTAAGATTCCACATATAAGGGATATCATGATATTTGTCTTTCTCGACAGAGCCAAAACTTGAACCTAGGTAGTGTGATTCCGAAGTTTAAGTGTTTAACCATTTACAATACCACCTCATATACAGAGAACACTCAAAACTGTTAGCTGCTGTTACTCTCATTACTCCCAAAGGCACACAGCTTGTGAGGGCAGAACTGGGATTGAACACAGGATGTCTGACTCTAAGATACCTACCTGAACTTCTATACTAGGCTGAGTGAGGGATCTCTGGATTTTTCTAGTTAACTGAGGGTTAGTAGGAAAACCCAGTTGCCTTCAACCCAGTGACAGACCCTACTAGAGTCACCGGTATCTGTGCTGTCTTCTTCCTGGGCTCACAGCCTTGCTACATGTCCCTGCTTCCTTTGCAGTGAAGTGTGGCCACGTCAATGAATTCTAGCAAGTGGAATATGAACAGAAGGGATGTACGCCCCTTACAGCCTTGTCCCGCCCTCAAAGTAATCCATCTGTGACCCCAGAGGACCTAAAGGAGGGTCACTGATGGAAGGAGCCTGGGTATTTGAATGAGTACATGGAGCAAAGCCCCCAACCCCTCGCCCCCAAACGGGACTTTAATGCAAGCAAGAGACCATATTTATTGGGTTAAGTCACTCAGATATTGATATTATTATAGCCGTCAGCTCTCTCCACCACCAATAATACAGAGCCTTAAAAAAGAGCCCTTGAAAAGTCCCTGAGTCCACTTCTCTGCCACGGTAAACAGAGGCCAAGAAAGTGAAGTTTGGAAACAACACAGGCTTTAGGGTCAGACCCAGCTGAGTTCCTGTCCCAGCTCACCACTTGGTAGCCTTGTACCTCAACCTTACTAAGCTGCAGAGGCCTCTTCTGGGCAATCCAGGAAATACCACCCATGCTGGGTTGTTGCGAGGAGTTAGAGGTAATATAGCTAAAGCCCCAGCACAGCCCCTGCTGCATACTTGCTCGATAAATGTTAAAGATTTTTCCTTTTAGTGAGAGAGCAGTTGTCCACTATGTGTCAAAACCTGAAATGTTTGCACGGCTCTTAACCCAGCAATTCCACTTCTAGGAATTTATTCTAAGAAAATAATCTCGGATGCTCACACATTTAGCTATTAAAATGTTTACCCTAGTATTGCATTTGAGTGAAAAATTGGAAACAAGCTAAATTTTCAACAATAGGAAATTGGTTAAATAAACGGTGGTGCATCTATTCAACTGAGAACCGTCCAGCCATCCAGCCATTAAACATACATAATAGAAGGCCATGCAGTGACATGAAAAAGTATTCACAGCAAAAGAGTAGAGAAAGCAGATTGTAAAATAGCATGTATTCCATGAACCTATTTTGAAAAATAAAAAGAAAATCATATGTATACAGAAGAAAAAGAGTAAAAGGATATATACCCTGAAATATTAAAATGTTTATCTCTGGGGAGTGGGGTTTGTGAGTTTCTTTTTTCCTTTGTGTATCTGTGTTTTCTAGATTTTCAGTCTTAAAAAGAAATTATTTAGGTAAAGAGAAAAAACTAAGTTATATAAACTCATTTTTTTTTTTTTTTTGGCTTTGCCTGCATTAGCCATGACATTGAACATCTCTGATCACTGTGTGTGGATGTTGACTTGGACAGTGTGAGAGATGAAGAGAAATGTGAGTTGACCCGGGGAACTATCGAGTCTAGGGTTGTGTTGCTGTCATTTGTGGTTTAGGTGGGTGTTGGTTGTTGGATGTTTAATATTATGGGTATTATTTGTATGGACACACGAGCACATGGACATCTCCCCTCCGCCCTTCCCTGTAAAAGTTCTGCTGCTAATGTGAATTCTGTCCTTGACAGGACCAGGTGTCCCGTGACACTCTCCAGGTGCCCAGAGCATAAGAGCATCTCTGGACAGACTGAGGACCACAAGATGAAAGCTGCCAACTCCCAGCCTTAATATAACAAGGCATCCAGCATGGCAGCTCTTGCTGGAGTAGGCTTCTGTGGGCTGGTACACTCACCACGAGCTTTCTTACCCCTGGAGCCAGGGACTTAATGAGTTTGTTTCAGGTTTGTAAAAAACATGCTTTTGCAAGAATAAGTGAACCACTTATTCTTATGCAAGAATAAGTGAACCATTTTTTTTTTTTAAATTTGTTTTATTTATTTATTTTTGGCTGCATTGGGTCTTCGTTGCTGCACGCGGGCTTTCTCTAGTTGCGTCGAGCAGGGGCTACTCTTCATTGTGGTGCGCGGGCTTCTCATTGTGGTGGCTTCTCTTGTTGCAGAGCACAGGCTCTAGGCGCACCGGCTTCAGTAGTTGTAGCACGTGGGCTCAGTAGTTGTGGCTCGTGGGCTCTAGAGCACGGGCTCAGTAGGTGTAGCTGCTCCGCGGCAGGGCTCAAACCCATGTCACCTGCATTGGCAGGAGATTCTTAACCACTGCACCACCAGGAAAGTTCCTGAACCATTTATTCTTATGCAAGAATAAGTGAGCCACTGGGAGAAAGTATTCACAATGCATATGGCTGACAAAGGACTCCCATCCACAATATATAAAGATTTTCTAAAAGTTGACAATAAAAAGCTCAGTAAAAAAATGGGCAAAAGATTTGAAGAAGAATTTCACAAAAGAAGATCTAGGAATGGCTAATCAGCCCATAAAAAGGAGTTCCACATCATTAGTCATAAGGAACATGCAATTTAAAGCCACAATTAAATACCATTTCATACCCAATAGAATGGCTAAAATAAACACAAGTCTGATGACTCCCAAAGTTGATAAGGGTATGGGACAACTGGATTCTCAGTTCATTGCTATTATGGCATCAGTTTAAATTCTGTTCAAAATGATTTGATTTATGTGATAAAATAGTTTCTGGATAAATACGTTTCTTCATTCATGCACTTATCCAGCAATTATGTAATTACATTGTGAGGGGTAGAACAAAGTTTATGCCTTCAAGGAGCATGTAGACAGTTTTTGAAATGAAGCTTTGTTAAGTCAGTCACCATATAGCTAGTGTTATTTACTATATTTTCTTGATTCTCAGACCCGTGTTATCTTACATCCAATTTCAAAATAAATCTGACAACTGGAAAAAAATGTGTTTTTGCACCAAAAATAAGAATTTTGAGGTGCCTCTGTTTGCATGTCATTTTTTTCACACTTGGCCCTGGCTTCAACAGGAAAGAGATAATTTTTATTCTCTTACCTTTCGCTTCTGCATTCCAGTTCTTTGAGAAGAAATGCATGGGAATGGATGGTATTAATAATGATCTTGTTTCATTTGCTGAAACTTTTTCCCTCAATCTCTTTTTAAATATAGCTGCATTTTGATCTCTCAATATAAGAAAATTATGTTAAATTAATACCATTTTAAGCCATAAGTTGGCGTGGCTTTGTTTACTTGCCCAAAGGCAAAAGTTAAATCCATTCAACAAGTATTTTTTGTGCCTAGCATTGAACCAGGCACTGTGCAGTGACACAGAAGGAGCAGTTCTGATGTGAGAAACTGGTATCATTTTATAATGAAAAGAGCTCTGGGTTTGAAGTTAGGGGACTGGGTTGGATTATGGCCCTGTGATGTCCTAGCTATGTGATCTTGGGAGTGTCCCCAGACTTTAATTTTCTGAGCCTCTGTTTTCTCCTGGGTGGAATGGGTATAATCATACCTATCTCATATTATTGATTTAATGGATCATGTAAAAAAAAACTTGGTGGGCTTCCCTGGTGGCGCGGTGGTTAAGAATCCTCCTGCCAATGTGGAGGACATGCGGGTCCGAGCCCTGGTCCGGGAAGATCCCACATGCCGCGGAGTAACTAGGCCCGTGCACCAGAGCTACTGAGCCTGCTCTGTAGAAACTGCAAGCCACAACTACTGAAGCCTGTGCGCCTGGAGCCTGCGCTCCGCAGCAAGGGAAGCCACTGCAATGAGAAGCCTGAGCACCACAATGAGGAGTAGCCCCCGCTCACTGCAACTAGGGAGAGACCGCGCGCAGCAATGAAGACCCAACGCAGCCAAAATACTTAAATAAATAAAATAAAATAAATAAATTAGAAAAAATAGCTTGGCATGTGATAGGTGTTCAGTGAATGCCCGTCGGATCTGAATCAATCTCGTGGAGTCACAAGATGTGCTTGAGGAGATTCTCAGAGACAACATGAGGCACTGGGGAGCATGTATTGTCAAATTTGAGATTGAGATGGCACAGCTCTTAGAATAACCTCCAGCATTTTTCAGCAGTGTTCAGTGAGCCATAGTAGAACACCAGGGAAATTTGTCTGTAACTTTGACCTTGGTTTGGTAGAGAGAAAATGTGACTTGGCAAAACTGAAGTGTGTTAGTTTTAGAGTTTGGGGCTTAGAGATGTTATCTCCATGACCCAAAAGGGCAGCAGGTAAAGGATAAAAAAAGTGATGGGCAGGGGCATGGTGCTCAGAAATAATTTCCTGGAAAAGAATCAGATATGAGAAGGACTGGGAGTAAAAATAGGAAAGAAAAATAGAGAAGGGAAGGTGAGTGGAGGCTGCCCACCTAGTAGGAGGACAGCAGGCCCTTCTTTGGGGTGAAGTGTAGGCAAAGGTGTGTGAGAGGTGATGGGAGTGGGTTCCCAAGGCCACACAGGTGGTCACTGCCTGATTCAGGACCAGAAACTCACACTTCATCCCCCAAATATCCTTTTTTGTCCCATTGCAAATTGTTTCAATGATATCACTTTCTCAGTGTCTTACTTACTGGGTGCACGCGCGCGCACACACACACACACACACACACACACGCACGCACGCACGCACGCAAGCCCTTTCTGGGGAACAAAAGGCTGGTTCATCCGTTCATGTTTCTAAACTGTGTTTCTAGTTAAAAATCTTCCTTATCCTGTTGGATGTTCTTTAAGCATTTGCGATCCAGGTCAGCTAGGTGCTCTAGGACGTGGTGGCTGAAGGAGGAGGGGCACACGGTCGGGAAGGCGCTGGCTCAGTGTCCCAGAGCTCTCTGGAGCTGAGATTTGAGGATGAGTTAGAGCACCAGACCACGCGAAGAAGAAAGGGAGGTGGCCGGGGTGGGAGGCAATGCAAGGAGAAAGGCCTAGGGACTGAGCAGCCTGTCGTGTTTTAGGATCTGCCCATGGCCGAGGTGGGAGCGTAGACTGGGAGCTGCGATGTGAAGAGAAGCTTCTGAGCCCCACAGAGCTTTCCCTCCAGGGTACATTTTCTTTCTCTTCCCACTTTTGCCAACCACATGGAACAGAACAGTATTTTCTTCCCCTCGTGAAGTGACAGGGAGGGGTTGGGTAGTCGGTGGGTGTTGAGTGAGGCTGTGAGGTCATGAAAAGCACGGGGGCTCCTGTCCAGGGAAGGGGTGGACGCTAGGGGACTTGCCCCAGAGAGTCCCAGAGACTGTGAATAGAGGACAGGAGGCTTTCTAATGCCAGTGAGGATGGATGAAACTGTTTCAGAGTAACTGTTGAGAAGTCATTCATTTGCTTTAAATCTTGTTCTTGGCTGTAATTTGATTTAAATAGACTTCTTTAATATTCAAGCCTCATTTAAGAGCTCCATTCTTAGGGAAAAAGCTCAGTGGAGAGGAGAAACTTGCTAACATTTGGCTCCCTTTGATGGACCCTGGGCAGGCGGTAGGCACCCACCAGCGTCCTTGTGCCTCTCCACACCAAGTGTGTGACCGGCACCTATGGCATTAGCTGGGAGCTTGTTAGAAATGCAGAATCCCAGGCCCCTTCCCATACCTACTGAATCAGAATCTGCACTTCCACAAGAACCTCACATGACTCTAATGCACATGACAGGCATGTAAGAAATAAATAAATGACAAGGATGGAAAGCATCACCAGCTTCCTGGGAGGTGAAACCTTGAAAATGCCAAGCCAGAAATTTCCAACTTTGGAAGGGAAAGAAAAGGGATTAAGGAATTCAGAAATACAGTAAAGTGTAAGTCTTTATATGTTTTAGAATACTTTATAAAACATTGGATTATAAATTGCGTATTGGAGTTTTCAGGGTAATGGGACATGTGTGACTCTCCTCGCAAGTACATTGCTTATCTCTGCCAGACCTTGCAAGAGGCTGCCTTTCTCCAGCTGTTCCCCATCCTAGGAAAACCAGCTCTACAGCTTAAGTCCTGAGTCTGTCTTCCTTGAGGTTGAGCCTCATTGGAGATGTTGAAAGTTTGCCTGTTGATTCTCTGTCTCATTGTGAAGATTTTAATTGCTAGGTATTAAAAACACCCATGTAATATATATTCCATCTGAGAATCTGTTTCTCTAAACCTCCTGTAATGTAATCTGCATGGAAAGATTGAACTGTAGATGGCTGGGGCTTTGCTGCTGGGGGGAAGTTGAGGAGTAGATGGTGGGGTGGATGTGGGTGGATTTGGCAAACAGCTACTTGCCTTGTGACTTATGATGAAATAGATGTTAGTAGTAGGACACACAGGGCAAAAGAAAATCTATGAATTCTTATGATTCTGTCATTGCCCTCACATGCAAAATGGCCATAGTTTACTGAAAACTTACTATGTGCCCCAGACTTTACATCTATTATATATATTCCTACAACAACTCCATAGGCAGGTGGCATTATCCACATTGATAGATGAGGAAGCCGAGGTTCAGAAAGGAAAATACCTTATTCAAGGCCACAGCACTGGCCCATGCAACTGGGATTTGAACCCAGTTCCTTTGAACCCCAGAGCTATGTTCTTTCTGCTCTGCCCTCAGTAGTCCACTGTGAGCCAGACTCATTTTTTACCCGGCCATTCTGGTTTGCTGCCAAAGAACCCACCAGCCTCCTTCCTCAACTGATGGAAGCAAATCTCATAGACTTGTTCATCATCCGTGAACAAGAAGAGGGTGAGCAGTGACATGGCCTGCTGTTTGGTTGCAATCAATCCACCAGCTAGTCAACTCCACCAACATTGGATAAATAGCTGCTATGCACAAGGCAGGGCTCTAGACTCCAGAGAGTTTAAAAGTATGAAGACAGGGCCTTTAGTCTGATGGAGCTGTGAAATAAACACATTCCCCTCTCACCTGCACGTGATGAGTTGCACATTGGCAGCACAATGTGCTTTACAGTGTTTTGCATTTCAGAGGCTGCTGCAACCTATCAGAAAGGACACAGAATATGCACTCAGAATGTCTGGACTTGAATCTTGTTCTCCCACCACCAGATCTGTGATGCCAAGCAGATCCTTTTTCCTCTCTGAGTCTCTGTTTCCTCATCTGGACCATGAAGATCCAGGACAGCTGTCTCAGAGCTGTTGCAAGGGTTAAATGCCCGGATGTATGGGAACTGGCCAGTGCAATGCCTGGCACACAGTACTTCTTTAAAGATGTTTGTGGAACTCTGAGGCTTTCGTGCTTTATTGTTTTCAAAGCTTGTTCTTTCCAAACATCTCATCTGTGCTCCTGTGGCATAAACAGTTTGGCCTGGGCCACTTGAACTTCCTTGAAAGCCTCCTGCCCCGGCCCACAGGCCTAAGCTCCGAGCAGAGGTGTTCTCACATCACCTCTCAACTGCGAGCTGGTCGGACAAGAAAAGCTGTGGCCTAGGGTCAGAGGTAGAATCCCTGCCCTCTATTCAACGACCCAGGCTGCTCTGTGACCTTGGCCGTATGTGATATTTTTATGCTTTGGTCAGAGTTTCATAATCTGCACCATTTGTACAAACATTCCAGGAAACAATTATTTGTACAGACTCATAAATTTGTGGGACAATTTACATATGGAGCCTCATTAAATGATAACCTTCTGATGCTCAGAGCCCACTCAGGGTCCTCTCTATGGCCACCCCTTTCTCCTGAGCTTAGCTGTGCAGGTGCCGGTGGCCTGAGGCTATGATGATCCTGCTTTGGCCCTCTTGACTATTTCCCCCAACCCCTTTCTGTGGCCTTTCATGATCGACGGTGCTCGACCCATAATTTTCTGTCTCTCAAGTCTCCCCAAGCAAGAGCTCATCATCCCCCTGCCTCAGCTTTTGGTCCTTGGTGGGTAGCTCCCAGATCTGCCCCAAATGCCTAATCCTGCTTCCTGCCTGCAAAATCATAGTCAATATGAATTCCACCCTTCTGCAAACATTTATTGAGCTCCCACTGTGTACTAACCCTGGGGATGCCGGGTGAACAAGTTGGTTAAAGCCCTGGACAGAAGCAATACCCAAGTAAAACAAAGAAATAAATCATGAAGTTTCAGTTAGGAGGGGAACGAAGCATTAAACCAAATGTCCAGGGAGTGGAGAGATTGGGCTGATGGATTGTCTCATCATTGAGAACAAATGAGCAACAGTTCTGGCTTGCCTGCTGTGAGGAAGGTCAAGCAGGGTGAGGGGTGGGTAGGGAGGGCTGGGAAATGGTGAGGGAAGGTTCTCTAGGGAGAGGACTTCCGAGCAGACCCTACAAACTGAGAAGGAGCTGGAAGATCTGGGGAAAAGGAGGCAACTGTACCAGAGGCCCTGAAGTGGGAGTGAGTGGGGTGTTTTAGGAGCGGTCACTATTTATTGTGTGCTTAACTCCATGCCAGCTGCCAGGCGTCATCCTTACATGCCATATCTTAACTGATCCTATGAAAAGAGTGGTTATCTTGTCCCTTCCGTTACTTAAGATGTAGAAGCTACTCCAGTCTCATTCTGGAGGATGAAGGCTCTGAGAGGTAGAGAGGCTAAGTAAGTGGTGGGGCTGGCATTTCACCAGCTTCGCAGTATCCCAGGCCTTTGTTTGGTAGGACTCACTGCACACACTGCCTCCTTTCAGCCCCACTTGCATTCTGATTAAACCCCACCTCTTGCCTTCATTACAGCTCATTTCCAAGGAGGCACCCCTTCCATACCTCACCTATGAGAGTCTCTTCCAAGTTGTCTCTGGCTCATCCCCCTGCCTTGCACTCAGCACCTAGTCAGCTTTTTCTCAGCATTTCACCTCTGTCCCTTCCCAGCTGCCATTTCACCCGTTCCCAAAGCCCTGAACCTGGTTCCTACCTGTTCCATCTGCACACTTTTGGCAGAAGAAATGTCCTCATCTGGAACTTCCTCACCATCCTCACGTTAAACCTTTAGCAAATTTTTTTTTTAACATCTTTATTGGGAGTATAATTGCTTTACAATGGTGTGTTAGTTTCTGCTTTATAACAAGGTATATCAGTTATACATATACATATATCCCCATATCTCTTCCCTCTGTGTCTCCCTCCCTCCCACCTTCCCTATCCCACCCCTCTAGGTGGTCACAAAGCATGGAGTTGGTCTCCCTGTGCTATGTGGCTGCTTCCCACTAGCTATCTATTTTACATTTGGTAGTGTATATATGTCCATGCCACTCTCTCACTTTGTGCCAGCTTACCCTTCCCCCTCCCTGTATCCTCAAGTCCATTCTCTAGTAGGTCTGTGTCTTTATTCCCGTCTTGCCCCTAGGTTCTTCAAGACCCCTTTTTTTAGATTCCATATATATGTGTTAGCATACGGTATTTGTTTTTCTCTTTCTGACTTAACTTCACTCTGTATGACAGACTCTAGGTCCATCCACCTCACTACAAATAACTCAATTTCGTTTCTTTTTGTGGCTGAGTAATATTCCATTGTGTATATGTGCCACATCCTCTTTATCCATTCATATACAGATTGCCAACAAACACATGAAAGAATGCTCAACATCGTTACTCGTTAGAGAAGTGCGAATCAAAACTACAATGAGATAGCATCTCACACTGGTCAGAATGGCCATCATCAAAAAATCTACAAACAATAAATGCTGGAGAGGGTGTGGAGAAAAGGGAACCCTCTTGCACTGTTGGTGGGAATGTAAATTGATACAACCACTATGGAGAACAGTATGGAGGTTCCTTAAAAAACTAAAAATAGAACTACCATATGACCCAGCAATCCCACTACTGGGCATATACCCTGAGAAAGCCATAATTCAAAAAGAGTCATGTACCGCAATGTTCATTGCAGCTCTATTTACAACAGCCAGGACATGGAAGCAACCTAAGTGTCCTTCAGTACATTTTGAGGCTCTGAATTTCAAAGGCTCTCAGGTATCTTAAACCTTTACTAGCGACATTAAGAATGACCCCTTGACTTGCCAGCCTCCATAATCTCATGAGCCAATTCCTTAGATTAAATCTCTCTCTAGGGGGATGGGATTAACATGTACACACTACTATGTAGAAAATAGATAACTAACAAGGACCTACTGAACTGTACTCAATATTCTGTAATAACCTACAAGGGAAAAGAATCTGAAAAAGAATCTATATGTATATGTATATCTATCTGAATCACTGTACAGTACACCTGAGACTAACACGATGTTGTAAATCAACTATACTCCAAAAAATAATAATGACCCCTTGAATTTGAGGAAGACCTTACAGTGAACAAGACATTCACTGTTACTGTGTGTCCTGAAGAGAGTTCTGTGCCTTTAAGTAGCAGAAACAGTGGGGGATGATTTTAAATTTAGGTGTTGCTAATGGCCTCACAGTAAGAAAGTGATAGAGGCCTATCAGTGGGGTTTGGGGCAGTGGGGGAGGAACAAGAACTGGGGAGGGAGGGGGATTTTATACTGTGTGTTGTAGTTGGAGTTCAATCTAACTATAACTTTTCTTTTTTATCTATTCTGTTTGTCTAGAATAATGAATGACAATACTTAGCACAGTGCTTTGCACATAGGGGATGCTAATAAAATGTTGGTTCCCTCACCGTGTCCCCATCTCCATCTCCAAGAAAATGATACTTAAATGAAGCAAAAGAATCGTGATTATAAATCATAGTAAGGGAGGGAATACATTAAACTCTTGACCAGAATGCTCAGGGAATAGAGAGTCTGGATTCGTGTTTTCTGGTAGTTGAGGATTAATCAGACTCTCTCTGTCTAAGCCTTTGAGTTGATGATGGAGAAATAGTGGTTATGGGTATAAGCCTTGCCAGCTGGGTTCAAGCCCTGACAGCCAATTGCTCACTGTGTGAGGCATGTGACTTCATCTCTCCAAGCCTCAATTTTTCATCTGTTAAATGGATATAATAAGAATTTGTTCCAGGAATCTGTTACTACATAGCAAATCATCCCAACACAATAATTTAAAGCAATGACCACATTTATCTTGCTCACAAATCTATTATTTGGTTTTTTTAAAAAATATTTATTTATTTGGCTGTGCCAGGTCTTAGTTGTGGTACACGGGATCTTTGTTGTGGCATGCGGGCACTTAGTTGCAGCATGCAAGATCTGGTTACCTGACTGGGGATGGAACCCGGGCCCCCTGCATTAGGAGCGTGGAGTCTTAACCACTGAACCACCAGGGAAGTCCCACAAATCTATTCTTTGGGCAGGGTTCAGTGGGGGTAGTTTTCTTTGCTCCATTCAGTATCAACTAGTGTGGCTTGAAGCTGGAATCACCTGAAGGTTCACTCACTCACTCACTCACGTATGTGGTAGTTGATGCTGGTAGTCAGCTAGGGGTCTAGTAGGGCTACATGCAGCCTCTCCATGGGACCTGGGCTTCCTTACCACATGGTAGCTGGATGCAAGGGCAAGCATCCAGAGGGAGGGGGAGGGGGAGGGGGAGGGGAGGAGAGGGGGAGAACCAGGCATAAGATGGATTTCATTTAATGACCTACCCTCAGAATTCACTCTGCATCACTTCTACTACATTCTATCCATTAGGCATGAGTCTAGACAGCTGGCCCATATAAAAGGGAGGGAA
The DNA here is from genome assembly GCF_964374135.1 of Grampus griseus. Lineage (NCBI taxonomy): Eukaryota > Metazoa > Chordata > Mammalia > Artiodactyla > Delphinidae > Grampus > Grampus griseus. Next base: position 73,853,964 of record NC_139002.1, read on the forward strand.
ATTAGACTCTACCTTTCTCACTGTTGTGGCCTCTCCCGTTGCGGAGTACAGGCTCTGGATTGCGCAGGCTCGGCGACCATGGCTCACGGGCCCAGCCGCTCCGCGGCGTGTGGGATCTTCCCGGACCGGGGCAGGAACCCGTGTCCCCTGCCTCGGCAGGCGGACTCTCAACCACTGCGCCACCAGGGAAGCCCCTAGACTCTACCTTTTGATGGGAGGAGTGGAAAACAATCCTTAGCCCTGCTTAAAACCACCACATAGTTCCTCCATCAGGGCTGTAGTGAGGATTGAATGTGATCTTGCAGTAAAGCAGGGCACAGTGCCTGGCACAAATGTACAACCACAGCAACCATATGAAGCAGGTCACGTTTCCAGTTTGCAGCTGAAGCAGCTGAGGCTCTGAGAGGTGAAATGACTTGCTCAGATTCCCAGTGACTGCCAGAGCAGGGATTTGAACTCTTGCTAGCAGGACTCTGCGTGGCTCCTTCAGAGGCTAGCAAAAGGCACTGATGTCACTCAGCGTCATCTACACGTGGTGCCAGTTGTTAGAGGAAACGGATCTAACATCTACAGCCTGAGGTCATCCTTCCTTCTTTCCCAGATTGTCTGTCCCTCTTTCCTCTTTGAAAAGGGACTTGGGGCTTGATTAGGTGGGCACTGGAATGTTTTGCTTTGCCCTGTACACACTGCTGTGGGAATGGCACTAAGACCATCAGTTTCTTCTTTCTCGCGTTGTCATCCAGAAGGCCTTGGATGAAGGTACCAGACAGGCCTTAAGTCACTGTGTCCAGTCCCCTTTGGACTTTGGGAGGTGTCTAACATCTGCTGGCTTGACCTGGAAGCTTCTGTTCTCCACTTGTTAACTACATCGGGCTGCTCCGTAGCTTTAAAACACTTCCACACCACCCCATTCGTTATGCTCCATTGATTTAGAGGGGAAGGTGTGGATCCCTTTGTCTGTTTACAGGGATTATAAAATATGGGCTGTATCTGTAGCCTGAAATTATATGTGTGTCAATAAAATACAATTTTTGAAAAAAACACCTGACAAAACGTGTTTTAATTTTGCAGTGGAAATCCCATCACCTGTCAAATTAAAATGTAATCCTCCTTGAAATGAAAAGTACCTTTTGTAGACAAAAACCTGAGGAAGAAGGCAATGAAATTGGACTGCTACCTCCAGGCTTTTTAATTTGGATTTTTTTTTTTCCTTTTTCTCTCCCCTATATGCCTAGTAATTTTTCTTCCCAGTAGAAATTTGCTTGTTTTAAACTTAAAATGTACTGCATAGAGAGCCATTTTGCTCTATATTATTACTTCTGTTTTAAAAAGAATTTATAACCTAAGTTTTTTGGGTTTTTTTGTTTTTTTTTAAAGTAAAATGTCACTTATGAAAGTGTGAAACTCATGGAGACTGTTGTGTTAGGAACTTCTCTTTCCATTTGGACTGTGAACCCTGAGCATTTTTGGAGGCAGTGAAACTGAAGACCTGCTTTACTCTGGGGTGGGTGGTGGGAGGTCGAAGGATACATCCTGGGTCTCTTCTGGAAGGTAACTCTAAATTATCCAGCACGGTTCCCCTCCCCTTGGCCATATCACAGCCAGGAAGGGAGCTGCATCTCCTAACATTCTGGGTGCTTTGTGCAGTGGACCTCATGATTTTCCTGTTTGAGGATAACTTTGGGTGCTGGGAAAGACGGTATTTTTCACTTTCTTTCTGTTTTTCTTTAAGATGTAGATATTGCTTTTATAATGGGAAATAAAACCTTTGTTTTAAAAACAAAACCACAACCCCCAAAGGATTATTGTTTAGAGGGACTCTTTCCAGGGTGCTCATTCATTTATTCCATTCGCCAATATTTTCATAGCACCTGCTATGTTCCAGGCCCTATCCTGGACTCTCCGGACATAAAGATAAACATAAGTAGCCATGGCTCCTGTCCTCACCGAGTTTACAGTCTATGCGAGTGGGAACAGTAAACATAGGGGCTCATTGAAATGGAACATTCAGCCAGGGGCGTGATGCCATTGGTGGGCAGGAAGGGGAGATTCACCCCAGGCAGAAGGTGGGATGAGACTTCCCTGAGCTGAAATCTGCAGGCAAAGTAGAAGTTGGTGAGTCAAGAAGGAGGGAGGAGTGCCCAGGCAGAGGGAACAGCATGGACAAAAGCCCAGTACCAAGAGGACGTGGAGGCATGAGGTCCTGAAAAAGGCTCATTGTGGCTGGGATGGAGCCCTCGAGCTAGGAAGTAGGGGATTCAGCAGGGATGCTCTACCCAGGGCAGTTGACCGTGTTCAGGAAGACCACCTTTATCTGAGAGTAATAGCAAAGGGTTTGATGCAACCTGTGGTGTGTGGATGAGCTGTACATAACTCCGTAAAGGCAAAACGCAGGAAGCCCAGCTTGTCTGAGGCAGGCCTTTCTGTCTTTGAAATGGCAAGGCAGACTGGTTGCAGTAACCTTCTGGGGGTGTGGGCAGCTGCTGTGTCTTTGGGTTCAAGTAGTATCTTGAAATCTTCCAGTGCTGTTCTTTGAGATCAGGGAAGAAGAGTGAGGCTGTGAGCATGTGCCCGCGGGTTTGCCTGTGTGTAGGTGAATCCCGAGGGGGCATATTCCTGGGAGGAAAGAAGAGCCCCCCCCCCGCCGGGGACCCAGCCTTGCTACCATGGACAGCACCTGCCTTGCTGTGCTTCATTCATTCAGCACACAGTCATTCTGGGAGGACCTCCCCTGTGCCAGGTACCTGGGGCAGAGAGACGATTCTTGCTTCTGACAGGACCACCCTAGGCTGAGTCTGGTGTGTGGACATGGTCCAGACAGGGTTCAGGCCATCGCTCTAGATGGGTGGGCAGCCGCCTGCAGCTCCTCTGTCCTCAGAGGCAGGTATGTCTGCCCAGGTCCTGGTCCAGGAGGCACCATTGCTGCAGGAGCAGAAATGAGCCTGTGACTCACTGGGCAGACAGCTGAGCCCCCAAGGTCCAGCTGACAGACCAGCCTGTGCTCAGGGCAGGAGGGAGCCCTCAGCGGGGTGGGGATTGAGCCTGCTGTGGGTTTCTGGATGTTGTCTGGAGGCAAAGCCAGCACACCGATGGCTCTGGTTTTTATTTCAGCCTCTCCTTTTTGGTCCCATCCTGTTTCTGCCCCTCCTCTGCCCCTTCACCCCTGAATGCTCCTGTAATAGAACTGTCTCATTTCCTACCTGTCCCAGCCCTGGCACCCAGATCCCAGCTTTGCAGTTCCCCACAAAGTTTTAAGTTGGGAGAATTTTGAGTTGATCTCAGGCAGGAGTGGAGAGTGTCGTCAACTGCACAGTGGGTAAAAGTACCTCCTGGAGTTTTGTGAGGGTGTTTTAGCTGGGATGATGCATGTAAAGTGCCCACAGCCCTGCCTGGCATGCCCCTAATAAATTCCCAATAAGTGATATTGGTAATTATGAATAACCAGTCTCAGCAGCTTAGAGGGTACAGGGGAGAGAGAGTGACTTTCCCCTACAACTGGTGTTTTTTAAGCACCCACTAATACTGCTAGCTGACATTTGAGCACATTACATATGCTGGGCTCTGGCCAGAACAGCCACTGTTATTACCCAAGATCTCACAGCAGGGAAGCATGGAGGCCTAACATGGGCATGTTGCCTGTATGAGACCAGGACATGACCCCAATGGTGTGGGTGTTAGGTTGATGTGTAATGTATTACCGATAACCTACAGCCTATGAGGGTGTTGCTTAGTGCATTTTCTGTGAAGAGATACTGTGTTATTCAGAAGGCTCTATCCCTGTCATTCTGCTTGTATCCAGGGCTTACCTGTGCCCACATTGTGAGATCCACATAGTCATAGGGTCTCCAGAAGGAAGCTTGTGCTCCTCCTTCCCTGGGCACCTCACCTGGTGGGAGGCACCATTGTGTGTCAATTCTCAAGCCCCACTCTATGCCAGTGTGTCCCTTCTCGGGGGCAGGTGATCTTGACTGTGTCCTTCAGATACCACTGACAGAACCAGTAATGGTTGGCATGGTGATGAGAAGACTCAGAGGGCTGTGGGCCCTGTTCTTAAATACTTGAGGGCCCCCTAAAAAGAGGAAGCAGATATGTTTGGGGTTGTCAAAAGGGTTAAACTAGGGCTATGGGTAGACAAGTTTCTGCTCAATTAAAGGAGGAAATTTCTGACCACTAGAGCTATGGAAAAGTGGACAGGATGCTTCCAGAGGTAACGATCTCTCTTGGTATTGGAGGTATTATAAGTCAAGACTTACTGACTACTTGGCAGGGCTGTTGTGGACAAGATTGGATTTTCTGAGGTAGGGGTGTGTGTGTGTGTGTGTGTGTGTGTGTGTGTGTGTGTGTGTGTGTGTGTGTGTGTGTGTGTGTGTGTGTGTGTGTGTGTGTGTGTGTGTGTGTGTGTGTGTGTGTGTGTGTGTGTGTGTGTGTGTGTGTGTGTGTGTGTATTGGCGTTCCTGCCTTCTGAAAGGGGGCTCTAAACTCCTGGCCTCTCACATGTGGAATGGTTACCTCTGGTGTGTGTTTGTGGGTGGGTGGCTACGTTTTACTATTATTTCTGCATGCGTATTTAATTTAAATTTATTACAACAAGCAAGCATTGATTATACAATAAAAAATAGATTAAAATTGCACCTTGAATCAAAATTGCCTCTGAATTATAAGTCACTAAAGAAAGATCAGTGGGCTACTACAAGTCAGGAGACCTGAGGTCTAGTCTTAGCCTGGCTGCTCCCTCTCTATATGACTGGGCAAGGTATATTTTCATTCTGGGACTCAGTTTGCCCATCTGTAAAATGGGAGGACTGGACTATATACGCTATGCATGGGCCCGTATAGCTCTGATACGCAGGCTGGGCTGCCGTGGGAGTGGGGGAGGGAGAGAAAAAGAAAGGACAATATCTGTGCCTCTATGTGATGGGAATAGGGCTAGTGGTGAGAGAGGGACCTGTCTTCGGGCTGCATCCACTTTGTCAATACTGCTCTATTTCCTGACTCTCCTCGGCATCCTCCGTCTGGGAGATGTGTAGGAGGTGCCGACTGCATCACTTGTGTCCCAGAAGCTCCGTGATGCCTAGAGGGTTGGCTTTTGAAGAAGCAAGCCTGGGGGATGGCACTGCTGGTTTCCCCTTCTGTAGGCCAGTCTCTGTCCCTTTAAACACAGCTGGCTTTCCCATGCACCGTGCTTCTGCCACCCTGGTGACTCTGTGAAGCTAGTCTTGCTTTTGTGCTGGCTTGTCCTTCCTCCGAGCCCCCTCCGTGCTCCACTCACCCTTCTGCTTTCCTTTCCCTGAAATTCCAACCCCTGCCTCCATTCTCCAACCTTCTGGGAGTCCTTCCCTAGCTTACTGAAACCCCATTTCCCTTTTGACGCTCAGCTTTACCCTGCCCCTTAATTCTGGCTAGATCCACAGTTTGGGGATTAAGAGGTACCCTACTAGTCTCAGCTCCCTATCCTGTGCGGGAGCCTGCCTCGGCCCCCTCTGACACCCCTGCTCCCACCAGGGAAGGAGGATTTGGACCCTCTCCTTTACTCACAGACAGGATCATAGTTGGTGGGTGAATGAACGGCGCTTTTGGACACAGCCTCAGCCTCTGGCAAACACCTTTCCTGAACTCCAGGTCACTGTTGCTTAAGTCACAGCTGGAGGCTGGCTTCAGAGCATACTGATTTCTCCCAGGGCTTTAATAAGCCCGAGCTTCAGTTTGCCTATTGGCTCTTTCCTAGTGTATCAGCCTCATAAAATGGTCACTTTCGGTTAAAAGATCTCATTACTGCAAAAAGAGATGTTGGATCACACTTTCAAGGTCACTGGTGAAATGGGATCTTTGAGACTCATTGGCCCTGGTCCAGGGCGTGGGGAAGTGGATATTAAGAAGATAAATTAGAAGTCAAAACACAGGTCTGTTCTCCCCTGTGTCTTAGGCTGAGTGTGATGAATTTTGCAAGGAAAAAATCAGAATTCCCTCTCCCCACGCTGCACTCCCTGCCACCTTCAGAAGTCAGATTCCAACTTGGAGAGACAGTCAGCAGCTCTTTATTTCAACCCTGACATTACCAGAATGGTAATTTCTCTGGGTAGTAACACAGAAGGCTGCCTTCTCTCCTGCAAGTCCCTGAGGTTGGCTTTACCCCTCAGCCCAGATATTTTTCAGTTCCATGCAGTTCAGGAGGTCCTTGTTAACGGGCTTGTTCTGTGCCAGGTGTAGCGTACACGGGTAAGGAACACAGAGAGATGTGACAAGGCTTCTGTCCTTGGAGGCTACTCGCCTCTGGTGTCGGTGGGGCCGGGGGTGAGGAGGGGATGGACTGATGCAGTCGGGGTGCCGCTGGGATAAGACGGCAGACCCTTTCTTTCATCGACCCTAAACTGCAAGTAATATGACCGACGCCATTTACGGTAAGGAAACTGAGCCTCAGAGAGGTTAAAATGCCCAGGGCCAGTGGTGGAGCTGAGCTTGGGGCCAGGTCTGACTGACTCCAGAGTCAGCTAGCCCCTTACCCCATACATGGTGCTGCCCTTCCCAGCACCAGAAGAGCCCCAGGCCCAGTGGCCAGAGTATGGAGAAGATCTTTCGTTTGTGCAGCCAGCCCCCTTGGATGCCATTTCCATTTTAATACAACTTCTCATGAATAGTTCTCAGTAGCAGCTTAATGCTCTCAGATGACAGATTCCTGTGTCCAGATGTGGAAGAACAGTCTGCAGTGAGGCAGCATCCTGAGGTTGGGGCAGGAAGGTGCTGTGCCTGTTATCCAAAGGGTGTGTTCGGAGAAAATCAGGGTGGGTGCTGGGAGGAGTCCACAGTGACAGCTGTGAATTCAGGTCAAGTTAGCGTTCAGGAGGCTGGGGAGGTATCCCAAAGGGCCACCTTCTCCCATATCCCTACCCTAGCCTCACTTTCCTTTGTTTTACTTCCCATTCATCCCTGTAGTAAACACAGATGCTGGCCACGTAGAGCCAGGGCCCCCGAGGCTGACTTACTCCTTGTTGCGCTGGTGTGACTGGGCTTTTCCGCTGGTGGAATGGCACAGCAATGGGGAGAAGGAGTCATTTCTCCCCCCAGAAGCCACCGACTAAATCTTCAGGCCTCCAGGGATGTCTCTCATGGGGAACACGTGCTCCAAAGAACCACCATTGCAGCATTTCACCTCTTTGCAAAGAAATCTCTATGGATGAGGGCTCTGTAACAAGACCGGAGATTCCTCAGGGTAAATACCCAACTTTAAAGACAGCCTCCAGGGGAAGGGCCAGATCCCGCTCATCACGAGAAGCAGGCGCAGGATGGATGGGCTGTGAGTGTGGCATGTTGGGCATTTCTAAAGCTCGTGGGGCTACTTGGGACTGGGAGGTATCCTTGGCTAGTTTCCTGGGCCTCTGAGCATTTTCCTCTCTCCCATTCATTCATTGGAAAATGACTTGTTGCATCTCTCCTGTGCACCAGGCACTGTCCTAGGCACTGGCGATGCCCTGGTGGACAAAAACAGACAAGTCCTGTCCTGCTGGAGCTTACAGTCTGCTGAGGAGAGGAGATCATCAAAATAATGAACATCAAATGAGTAAAACATGGAACACGTCAGATGGTTATAAGTGTATGAATAAAAATAAAGTCGAGTACAGAGAATAGAAATATGGTGACAGGGTGTTGATGGCATGTTGCACAGGCCGGTCAGGGAGGACCTCACTGATACGTTCACGTTTCAGCAGAGTCCTGAGGTGAGGGAGCGAGGCAACATGCTATCTGGACATGAGAAAACAGCAAGTGCAAAGGCTTTGCAAGGAGAATGTGTCTGGCGTTTCTAAGGATGAACCGGGAGTGATGCGGTGAAGTAGACTAAGAGTCGGGGGAGGGAAGTGATGCTTGAGCCTCGCAGGTGACCATAAGAGCTTTCGTTTTTACACTGAGGGAAATGAAAACCCAGTAGGGGCTTTTGAGCAGAGGAAGGATAACACCAGGCTTACATGTTAAAGGATCCCCTTGCTCGGGGCTTCTGTGTGGCCGATGGCTGGAAGGGGAGGGAGAGTAGGAGGGGATGAGCAGATAGAAGGTGACGGCGATGATCCCTGTGGGTCATGAGGGTGACTGGCACCGTGCCTGTAGCCACGGAGGTGGAGAGAAGTAGATCGATTCTGGATACACTGAATATACAACAAACAATTTTTGCTGATGGATTAGTTCTGGATTATGAGAGAAAGTGAAGAGTTAAGGAAGACTAAAGCTTTTGGCCTGAGCCAGTGGGAGAATGGAGTTGCTATTTAATGAACTGGGGAATGCAGTGGAAGAAGCAGGTGTGGGGAGAAGAAAATGTGGAGACTGGGTGTTGGACACATTAACGGTGAGATGCTTATGAGATCCGCAAGTGGAGGCATTGAGTGGGCGGTTGCATATGAGTCTGAGGTTCACAGGAGAAGTCCCGTCCTGATATATACATTTGGAAATCATCAGAGAATAGATGGTGTTTAAAGTCATGATACTGGGAAGAAGTGTGGATGGAAAAGAGATCTGAGGACTGATCTCTGGGGTGCTCACTCCAACATTAAGATGTCAGGAAGATGAAGAACATTGGTGAAGGAGACAGAAAGAACAGCCGGTGTGGTAAGAAGAGAAAAAGAGAGGTGTCCCAGTGTGACTGACATTAGAAAATTATGGTTCCTTCCCAGTGTCTGCTTCTTCCATCCTTTTCAGGCCTCTGCCTTTGAGCTTCGCCTGCAGAGGTAGCAGCACCTTAAGACCACGTTTCATCAGACTCAGCGATGCGGAGTCTTGGTTCCATCATATGTTCCGAGTGGGTTTCTAGGAGGATTAATTGGTCTTTGGCCAGGAGGAATTAGGACAACATTTCAGTTGGCAAGCAGCCTTAGAGAAGTCCCGTAGTTACGATGGACGGGGTTTTCTTATGAGTGGAAGGCAGGGCTGAGATTTTTAAAACGTTGAACTGCAAAGCAAGAACAACTGGACATCTTTCAGTTTTAAGTCTGAATTGGAGGTCTGATCTTGGCATAAATAGACAAACCTGGTGATGTTTCTGGGGAGTAATTATGGGACCATTTCTTCAGCAGCTGTTGGCTATTAGAAATGGAATTGCTGTGGCTTCAAAAGAAACTGTCTGAAGGAAGAGACCATTATTTTGCTTTAGATCAGGATTCAGCCTGGTGTCTTGGAAGGAAAAGGAGACCTGAACTTGATTCAAGTTCCAGATCTGCCCCTGGTTAATTGTTCAACTGTAGGCCAGTTACTGAAGAATTCTGGGTGTCACTCTTTTCATCTGTAACATGGGCATAATTTCTCCCTACTTGCAGAGACTTCGTAAGGATTTAATATGCACCAGTACCTTGTTCATTATAGGGGTTAGGTAGGGCTGGTTGGTTTTATTTGCTTTCCTCTAGTGAGGAAGTGATGGGACTTCTGAGGGAGGTTAAACAGTACATATCATGGGCATATATATGCGCCTCCAACTCTCCAAGAATAGACCTCTCCCACAAGGAACTCTTTAATCCATTTGGAAACACAAAGCTGCTTATGTGAGAGCACGTTTAAGAACCCTGTGGTGTGAGACAGTCTGAGGGGAGAGGGAAGGCTTCAAGATGATCCTTGAGTTGGGCTGAACCCAGATGGACAGAGTGTGGATGGGTGACCTGGAGAGGGGTGGCACCTTTGTGTTTAGTTCTGACTTGTCCAGAGGTGAGAGAGTTGAATGAAAATCCAGTTAGTTTTGAACGCATTAAAATCATCCATCAACTATGCTAGAGAAAGTACAGAAGAAGTTCTTGTCTCCAAGCACTTCCAGTCCTGTGGGGTGTTGGAGATGTAATAGACATTCACGATATAGAGTGGTGAGCTCTCTACATGAGACCTGTTGTAGAAGAGACAAACATAAGCTAGGGTTTAATTCAGTAAGAGCTTTGGAGAATCTGGTGGACCGTGAGTCTTAAGAAATCACAAGGAAGAAGGAGGTGAGTTATTTTCATAAAGTCATGGAGATCTCCTCGTCATGTTCCAGATGGAGCTTCTGCTGAGGGGCTGTGTTTGCTCCAAAGCTTCCATCTGGGTGACAAGGAAGGAATGCCCTGGCTTTCCCATCTGTTCCAGCTGCTATCTTCCTTCAGTGTCCTGGAGTCATATTGGTCCCTCTTACCAGCCAACTAGTATGTTGTCCAGGGTAGGGCAGGATTTGAAGCCAGGTGAGCTGGGTTTGAATCTCAGCATCAACTCTGGCTACCTGTGTGGCTGTAAGTCAGTCAGTAACCTGCCTAAGTCCATCTCCTCATACGTAGAAGGGGGATATGACCCCTAGCTCGCAGGTCATTGGAGGATGAGGCTGCCACTAGCTTATATAGTGGTTTTGTGAGAGTTAGAATTAGGAGAAGGGACCTCTTCTTCCAGACATTCCACTGTCATCTTCCAGCCTACGGTGTGAATGGTGCCCCCTAGGGTATGTAGGATACACGTCACCCATTGCATAAACGACAGCCGCTACCATGATAACCATTATTATCACCTTGATGGAAAAGAGCTCCAACCTGACCTTTTGTTGGGTTAGTTGGATCAGCCTGATGCCTGGTTAATCAGATTTCATCACAAAAGAGCACTTCTCCTTTGACCAGCTAACATATAATCGTGAATACACAGGGGTGTGCCAGGAGCTGTGTGTTCTTATTAGACCTACTTTAGCACTCAGTGTCAGAAGCTGAAGGTCATCAAAACATTGGCCATCTCTAAATTATTGTGCTGCCAAAATAATTCCTACCACAGAGCAGACTGTCTCCAGCCACTGGAGATCAAAATAGAGCCTAATGGATTTAGGAAGCAATCAATGCTTCTAAAGACATTTGTGGGTTGTAGCTCATAAAATATTAATTCTTTCTGTTTGTCTTTAAGAATATATTTTATATGTTAATGCATTATTGAAGGGTGTTTATAATGTTAAGTGACTTAAGACCTGAGCATTGAATGGCTGAATTTATTTTTCTTTCAGATATAAATATAAAATAAAAAGACAAAACCAAATCCCACTGCTGGTAGCCATGAGTTGACAGCCATGGAATCAAACTGTATCCTTATACAATGAAGTTGTTTTATTCACGTTTTGATGGGCAAATAAATAACTTACATATGGCATTTCCCACCTAATAAAACGTTTCACTCTCAGATTTACAGGGCACGTTTATGAAATCACAACTGTGCAGCTCCGCTTTATTTGTCCTTAATAACATTAGGGCCGGGGAGGGTTGCGTCTGGGTCTTCAATGTACAGAAGGATGCAGGTGAAGGAGGAGTGATCACAATTCAAAGGAAGCAAGGGCAGTCGGGAAGATGCAGGGAAAACTGTTTAAGATTGACTCAGTTCATCTTCTGGACAGAAAGTACTGTAGACGTTTGGGTTCTTCTGAGAGTGGGCATATATACACTATACAGAAGTACACAAGGTATGTTTCTTGGTATATTTCATGGAACACTACATTCTAGAAGGAAGGATTTAATGCACTTTTAGGAGGCCACAGATCACTCTGAAAATTTAACCTATGGTGCCACACTTAAGAAACATGGTCATATTCACATGCACACAAAATTCTTCACATGATTTCTGAGGGTCCTTCACCCCGGACATCAGACTGTCGGGCTCTGATCTAGTCCAGTAGTCTTGTTTTTCACTCCAGAACGCTGAAGCCCAAGGAGGTGGTGGCCCGCCTAGGGTCACACAGCTCCTGATACCTCATCCCAATACCACCTCTCCAGGTGGTAGAAGGTGTGAACTCAGGCATGGAGGAGTGTAGACTCTAGAGCCAGGGTGCCTTGGTTCATAGCCTAGTTTTGCTACTTATTATTGGTTTCACCTTGAGCAAGTTATTTCTCTTTCTGTGCCTAAAATGTCCTCATGTTCAAAGTGAAGATAACACAGACTTGTTGTGAATATTAAACAGACTGCTCTACTTAGAGCTTGGGGCTTGAAACACAGTAAGCACTTTATAAGTATTGGTTTCCATCGCTGTGTGTCGAGATCAGAGTCCCCTGCAATATGCTTTCATAGCTTTTTGCATGTTTTTTCTGGGTTTTTTTTCCTCCTTCATTGTGCCTATAGTATAATTTATAGGACTTTGAAACTATCTTGACTGTTTATTTGTTTGCTTATTTATCTTTGGTCTGTTTGGGTGCAAATAGATACTGCTTCATCCTCAGTACCTAGAATGGGTCCTGACATATAGTAAGCCATCAATAGCCATTTATTGGATAACTGAATGAATGAATGCATGAGTAGCCCTTATTATCATTTGTCTCTGTGTGCTCATGTGTTGTGTGTAGTATCTGTCTCCCTCCTGGACAAAAGCTCCATGAGACCATCACTTCCTGTAGTTACCTCCATCCCTCAGTGCTGTGCCTTGGCACATTGTAATTTCTCAATAAGTATATGTTAATTGAACATGTGGGTGTTTATAAGGAAACAGGAGAGAGTACGAATAACAGAGGGAGCATAGAGGAAAGAAAGAAAAGGAGAGAAAAAGGACATTATTTCAGGTCCAACATTCATGCCACTCCCCCATTTATTCATTACTAAGGCAATAGGGGGTGGTGGTTAAGAGCCCAGGCTCCAGAGCTGGCTTCAAACCCCACTTCAGCCACTTAAATTGTGTGAATTTGGGACAACTTAGCTAACCTCTCTGTGCCTCTGTTTACCTGAAATATGGAGTTATATTAGCACCTGCCTTATAGGGTTGATAAAAAGATGATGAGTTAATCTCTGCAAAGTGCTTAGAACAGTGACAGGCAAATAGTAAATGCTCAATAGACACCAGCTATGATGATCATTTACTTGCTAATTTCAGCAAACATTTACGGAGTATTTACTATCTGCCAGGCCCTTGCTGGGTACTTAAGATATAGTTGGTGCTTAAGAAAAAACAACACACCTCTTCCACGGGGAGCTCAGCATCTCCTAGGGCAGATAGACAAGTGCATTAACAATCCCACGCTGGTGCGGTACAAGGAACTGCCGTGGGGCATAGAGCTGGCACCCTCGCCAGGCCGGGGCCCAAGGTGCAGGGACAAGGAAGTTCCCAGAGAAGGGACGTTAAAAGAAAAGCTGGGGTTAGCCTCATGGTAGAAATGGGAGGAAGGGCATTCCACATGAATGGAACAACATGTTCAAAGATAGAGAGACGGCAGCGGCAGCTATATGTTTGGAGGGCAGCAAACATCAGGGTGCCATTCACCCATTTAATTCAGTTTATTAGTATCCATTGAGCACGAACAATACTTATGCTAGGTGCTGTTCTGTGCACTGATAGTGCAGAGAACAAATTGGACATGAGGCTTCTATTCTAGCATGGGAAGACAAACAATAAACAGATGTGGATGTCATGTGTCAGGTGGCCAGAAACACTATGCGGAAAACCAAAGCAAAGTAAGGGATATAGGGTTTGTGGTTAGGGCAAGGAGTGTTATTTGAGATGGGGCGGTCAGGGAAGGCCTCTCTGATAAGTGACACTTGTACAGAGCCTGAAGGAAGTGAAGGAGGAAACATGGGACTCTCTAAGGAGACATTGATGGGTCCAGGTAGAGAAATAGTCATGTGCAAAGGCCCTGAGTTAGGAGCAGGCTGGACCTGTTGGAGATAGAGCAAAGAGGCCAGTTTGAGGAGTGAGCAAGGGGAGTGTGGGAGGAGACCGGGCAAAGGGCTGGCCAGTTGCCACTGGACCTTGTGAAGACAAGTGGAGACTTTGAGCATGAGTCGGAAGGAAGACAGAGAGGCTGGGGGGCCCGACTGCCCAGGGCCGAGGCATAAGCTCTGCCAAGCGATTGAGCTTTCTTCATGAGAGCCAGGGAACCATGGAAGGGTTTTAATCAGGAGTGATGTGGTCGCATTGCGTCCGACAAAGATAACTCTAGCTTGAGAGTTTACTGGAGGGGAGGGGCGTCAAGTGAGGAGTTCAGGGGGTGACCCTACTGAAAAAGGAGGGAGGCCTGAACTTGCAACAGGGGGCAGAGCTGATTGCACCCACAGTCTCCTTCACTGCCTGCAAGTTCCCCTCTTTCCATGGGTCTCACCAGTGCCTTACTGGAATCAGCATTACCTCCTGAATTGAATTGTGGGAGGGAAAAACCAGAATTCAGTCGCCTGAGCCCCTAAGGCCAATAGTGAGAAAGAAACTTCCAGCTTTCTTGTGGGTGCTATTATAGGTACAATTTCTGCAGCTTGAAGCCTAGGTCTAGAACAGTGAGACATTTTTATGTTGTACACTGCATTGCAAATCAGATTATTTTTTAAAAAATCAATGGCATCTGTCATTTAAAAGAATTTTAAATGCGTCTTTGTCTCCGCTCTTGGAAAACGCTACCTCTTAGTTTTTATGCTAAATCAAGTGATCACAACCCAAGAACTCAGCAATTTTGCACTTTAAACATTTACTTCATGATTTATTTCCTTCCAATGAATTCATGATTAAATTTTAAACCCACACTCCTATTCAGCAGGGAATCAGAGAACAGAGGGTGAAATGACTTTTTTCTTTCTTTTTTAAAGTTTTAACTTGGAAATGCTGTCTGTTGGGTCTTCGAAGACCCATCGTTGAGCCTTCCCTCCCCTCTCTGCACCATCCTGGAGCTCCGGTTATCCAGGGCAGTGGACAAGGAGTGTGGACCAAGGACAGAGGCAAAAGGCAGCTGACTTTTCCATCCTAGATATTTTTGTCTCTTGTCCCTGGAAGATAGGAGTTGGTATTTACTGTCCTAGAAGAGTCCAGAATCCTGATGCCTCTGAATGTTTATGAATAAGGAGAAAAATACTCATTGACATGTATGCTGAAGACTGCTGGTCTGAGACCACCGGGTCCTCCCAAATAAATAGGGAAGCAGATGTTTGGGAGGTGCCTGCCAGGATATTAATAGTTTTTCACCCAAATTCTGACGTTGGGCTGACCCCCTCCCCTTCTTCCTTCCCACCTGGGTCTCCGGCTCCCTCTCTGTGATAAATGATCCCTTCGCTTTTGTAGTGGTTGCTTCTGCTCTCCACTGAGATCTTTCTGCAGTCAGGGCTGTATTTCCCGCTATGTGAAGGAGTGATGTGAAGGCTATCAAAAGGTTTGTTTGTCCTGAAAACCCTTCCCTCTGCACACCACCAGCAAACCATGCCACACCGCCCCTGCCACCGCATACCCACAGGTGCTTGAAAACACCTTGATCCAGTGGAAGAAGCTGTGTGTGAGACACAGACAGGCCTAGGCTAGAAGCTTTACTTTGCCACTTTCTCCCTGTGGCATTGAATGTGGTATTAAACCTTTCCAGGCCTCAGTCCCCTCATCCATAAAATGCGATTGGCAGTACTTGCTTTGTAATATCGGTGCCCGTGCCCAGCGTAGAGTAGGGGCATCAGGGAACAGTGACATTTTCTCTATTTGTATTAGACCTTTGGGTGAAGGCATTGGGTCTCCAAAAAGAACCTTTTAAAAATGCAAAAGGGTTATCTCAGAGGGATGCCATAATTACCCAGGTAGGGATTGCTTACTAGATAAACAAGATGGGGCCACTGGAACAGAGTAGGAGAAGCGCAGCATTGGGGGATGGGGTGGGATATGCAGTTTGGTAATGGGTGCAAAGAAATCCCAGGAAAGAGCTATCAGGTGCTTGGTGGGGTAGGCAGAGGTGGAACACATTTTGCAAACTTCTGGCGGTCAACCCAAGCTAGCTCGGCTTCTGTGTTCTTGCTTTGCAGCTGGGGGAAGCTGGGGCCACCTGGCAGCCTGCAGGGCTTGGGGGAGGGCACAACTTGGACTCATCAGATTTGACTCTGAGCGTGGTCACCCACTAGCTAGGTGAGCTAGGACAGGTGACTCTATTCTTCTGATCCTCAGTTTCCTCATCGGCTAAATGAGGGGAGAGTCTAACAGGGTGTGGGAAGATTCAATGGTAAGAATGGGGGAAAGCATCATTTTCCCAAAGAGGAAAAGGGAGACAGAGACAGCCGACCGCTCGTCCTAAGTCACAGAGCAGACAGAACAGAGGCTACAGGTCTGTCTTCTCCAGGCTGGCCTGCTCAGATGCTACCTGCTACTTCTACAGCTGGCCCCTGGAACTAGCCATTCCCGCAGGATGGGCTCGTGTCACTGGGAGTCTCCTATTTCCCTTCACCCAGGCTTCTTCTTCTTCTTCTTCTTCTCCTTCTTCTTCTCCTTCTCCTCCTCCTCTTCCTCCTCCCCCCTCCCCTCCTCCCCTCCCCCTCCCTCCTCCCCTCCCCCTCCCCTCCCCTACTCCCCCTCCTCTTCCCCCTCCCTCTCCCCTCCCCCTCCTCCTCCTTTTTTTGCAATTAACCAAGCCTATTTTTCTCTTGAAATCTCTACTTGTCACCACTGCCCTGTAGAGGATCTGGGCCTCACTTGCCCAATCACCCTATAGCCAAGAGGGTCTGATTTGTTCCCGGCCTTTAAAACATACCCATAAGAGGAGAAGCATGTGCTCATGACTGTTTTAGGAAATTCCTTGAAATCACCTCTTTGCCAATCTGCTCCTGATTCCCTGGCACCCTGTCTCATCTCTCTGGCCCCAAACTTCTGCTTCACACACCAAATTCCATACCTTCCTCTGCTCCCCTATTTGGGAGCAACTTCTAAGCTCCTTCCTAGGGATTTGGTTTCTGATGTCCTCTCTGGTCTTCAGCTTTGTTAACTCATTTGATCTCTGTCTCCCAGTGCCAGGTGGAGGCTCTGGGCGGTGGGGGCGGTGGAGGAGTTGGAGGTCCTGACCTTACCTTGACGGGACGTGTGGCTCCCTTAGGAGCCCTTAGGACTCCTTAGGACTTAGCCCTTAGGAGTCCCTTAGGACTACTGGCTCCCGCCAGTGTGCAGGTTCTTTCTCTGCACGCTTACTCATTCATTTTATAGACAGTCTCGGGCGTCTACTCTGTGCCGAGCATGGTGCAGGGTACTGGAAATACCACACACACAGCAGCCCCTGCCCCAGTGGAGCTGATAGTCTAGAGACAAGTAATGAGACATTAACAGTACAGCTGAACAGGGCTGTGCTGTGAGAGGCTGACGAGGAGCACAAAATTCCAATTTGATGGTGGTCAGGGAAGCCTTCCTGCAGGAAGCCAGTCTCATCTGAGACGTAAAAGGCAACTAGGAGTTAGCCAGTTAAAGGAGTGGAGAAGAGAGTATTGCCAGATAGAAAATGGCACGTACAGAGGCCTGCAGGCATCTGAATGAATGAAGGATGGCAAGAATATGGAGTAGGGTGGAGGAGTTGGGGGAGAGGTGTAAGCAGGGCCCAAGCATGGAAGGGTTTGCAGGCGTGCTGAGGAGTTTGGGCTTTGTCCTGTGGATGACGGGAGCCATGGGATGGTTGCAAACATCAGATCTGCATTCTGGGGAGATCCCTGTGCTGCCATGTGGAGGACGGAGCCAGCCGCTAAGGCTGTGGTGGTGATAGATGACTTCAGCCCTTGGGACTTGTGCTCTTTAGAGAACACCCCACCCACCCACAGCCCCCACCGGCTCCCCCTTCCAACTTGCCACTTGAAAACGAAATCTCCAGCCTCCCTTCCTTTCTGCACTTGGCATTCAGCGTGTCCCGGGCTTTGTCCAATCAGCGCTGGCCGGCTGAGTGCCTCTCCCGTTCGCGGCTGGGGCCTGATAATGCGTGTCCTCCTTTGTTTCATTGTGCAAATATGTGTCTGCGATGTGGTTGGGACTGATAAGTAAAGAAAATTGTGTAGCTTAACAGCAGACATTTCATGACCTCAGGAGTCCCCCAAGATGCGTGCTCCCAGCAAATTGTCGGCAAGCCCATTTATCACGGCGCTGACCTGGGGCTCTGTGCACATTTCACTATGAAAACAACCCAGTGCCGTCAGTTACCATCTGCCCCGACCTCACCATAATGAAGCGAGCTTTAACTAACCCTAGTACCCACTGAGTGGTCCCATCACAAATGGCTTTTGAGATACAGACACCTGCGCGTGGAATGTAGTCTTCCTGATGGTGGATTTGTGTGGAAATCCAATACACCTTGAAGCTTTGTTTATTTTTGGCTTAGGTAATTGAATAGCATTAATTATTTATATTTCATGTTGCAAGCCAGCAGGAAAAGGGCAGAAAGGGGGGAGGTTGGGAGAGGGACAGCTGACCAGTTGAGATCATGGCAAGCGGCTAAAATATTCTGAACCCTGATTAAGTAGGGGTGATTGTGTGTAGTCACTCCAAATAAATTTTGCTAGAAATATTGTATGTCGTTTCCCAGAAACTGTTTGCTGACTCCTTCAGGCAAAATGACAATTTATCAGTGTTTGGGAAGTCCCTTGGCAGTCCGGTTCTTGCTACCCCAAAACTCATTACACTCCATAACTGTGACTTCAGCGATAAGAGCAAACTGCAAACTTTTACTGGGCGCTTACTGCGTACCACGTGCCAGGCACTGTGCTTAAGTTCCGAACAAATGTTGCAATCATTTGAAACTCAACCCCGTGAATTATCCGTTTAATTATTATCCCTATTTTACAGATAAGGGAACTGAGGCTAAAGAGACGGTCTTGCCCAAGGTCACAGCTAGTGATTTGAATCTGGGCCTGGCTGACTCAGACTCTGCAGCCCCTTTTTTCTGCGGATATGAATACTTTAAACTGAGGACAGGCACCCGCCCCAGAGCCCGTGAGTCCCACTGGGGTTTTAAGCTGCCTGGTAGGATCAGGACGGAGAAGCGGATAGAGCCCCCTCTTTTATACTTGGCTTTCTTTATGAGTTGTGAAGCTAAAGGTTACTCTGCTAATTAAATGGGGAGAAAAGGGGGCTGTTGGAGGATCAGTGGCAAAGTGACTCCAATTAAACCTTTAATGAGTATATTAAGCCATGTAAATCACACGCCTTTTTCTCCCCCTTTGGGAACATCGACTTCCCTTGGCGAGCAAATCATTGGCCTACCCCGTGTCATCTGGGGCCTCTGGGAAGCTAGAAGCATGGTGGGTTTATTCTGCAAGTGCAAAAGCTGAATGATGCTTGAGGGTTTAAAAAAGAGAAAGTAAAAAAGGATCCCCTCTTTAATCACTAGTGTTTTACTAAATGTGACTTCCAGATTTAACAAAGCATGGGGACTAATTTAGGCTTTTGCTTTTCCTGATCTTTCATTAACAGATCTTGATTTTCTTTGAAACTTCAAATCTCTCCCAGTCACCCGCTGAGCTCTCAGCCTTGTTCTTGGGTGGGTGGGTGGGATCTTGGAGCTCTCCGCAGTCTTCCCATCCCTTAGGTAAATAGCCCCGGACTGCCTGGAGCGGCCTTGGCAAGGTTGAAAGGGAAAGTGATCTGGTGCTGTGGTCTCCTCTCTAAATGGAATGGTTGAGGCCGTGAGCCGTATGAATCCAAGACTCTGTTCTGTGTGATCATTCATTCAGCGAATCTTCACAGAGCTTCTGTGATGCTCCAGGCTCATACTCCAAGATTTACCTTTGCTATTTAATTTCGTTTTCACAAAATCCCATGGAGGTGGACTTTATTACTGCACCCCTATTCTAAAGATGAAGAAACTGAGACTCAGAGAGGGTAGTTACTTACTCAAAGTCAAAAACATACTGTTGCGGAGCTGGTATTTGAACCCAAGTTTAGTTGACTCCAAAGTTTGGGCTCTTCTTCGACCCCAGTTGGAGGGAAATGACTGAGTGTTCTAGGCTGGGCCAGGGCTCAGGATTCAGTGAGGAGGGGGGTAGTCCTGGGGACAGACTAGGGGCTGGGAGCTTCTCTGGGAGGCTCTCCAGGGCCTCTGGGCCCAGGAGACTGGACCCCACAGAGAGAGCGCAGGATGTCCACAGACCTCTGTGCGCCAGCATCCTCTGTGGGGATGCTCTCCTACCTCCCCACCCAGCTCCGGTCCGACTTCAGGGGGCACAGACAGAAGGGGGACCTTTCTGAGGGCTGGGACCTTTCCAAGAGCCATGCAACAGTCAGGGGCAGCCTTGGCTAGATTATAAAGGTGGCACACTTTTTGTTTCAGACAACTCCTCCCCCCTCATCCCCCCCCTTTCCTTCCTTTTATCCGCTCATATGGAACCTCATTCTGACTCTCTGCTGGTTTCCATCTAATCCCTGCCTGATTTATGTTTTCAACACACACTTAAGTGTGCTGGGCACTGTTCTAAGCACTTTATACACAACGATTCGTTTAATCTCCATAACACCTCTACTAAGTAGATCTTATTATCCCTATTTTACCAATAAGGAAAACGAGGCAGGGAGAGGTTAACTAACTTACCCAAGGCCACACAGTTAGGATGTGGCCAAGCTGGGATTTAAACCCAGAGGATTTGACTCCAGCATCTGTACTCCTGACCACTACCTTGTGCTGATATTTCTGATAACTCCCTGATGGGATATTTTCATTTCAAAGGAAAAAATAAAAAGAACACTTTCAGACATAAATAATGAAGGTGTAATGGATGGACCGCCATGCAGTAGGGCTGATGTTTGGGGGGTGGGGGGCGGGCAGGGCTCTGGGTGCCATTCCTCACATCATAGTTCAAATGGGATGGGGAGACCAGACCTTACTTAGGGCCAGGATTCCTTGACACAAGAAGGGCTCTTTCCTTTAATTAATCATTAAACAGACGTTTCCTGAGCACCTAGCATGTGCTGGGCACCGTGCTGGGGGAGGTGAGGACGTACATGAAGAAACCCTACTTAGGAATGTCATAACAGAGTGTTCAGGGGAGAGAGAACAGCACAGTGTGTGGTGAGGCTTGGGGTGGAGAGTCAGCAGAGCTTCTGGGTAAGAGAACAGGATTTGGTGCCCTTCTTACCTGGGTTCAGTCTGGCTACACCATATGCCAACTGAGCCTCAGTTTCCTCATCTGTGAAGTGGGAGTGACATTATATTATTATGTCGTTCTCAGTTCTCTTTTAAACTTGGCCCAACGCTCAGTAAACGAGAGCTGAGATGCTGCTGCCGCTATGCCAAATAGAGCTGAACACGGATGGAACATCATGATTTTCCAAAGACTCAGATGGAGGGTGTGGAAGGCCAGCTTTCTAGATAAGAGCTAGTATTCTTAAGGGGCGTGGCAAAGGGTGAGAAGAGGCACTTTAGCACTGGCAAACTCCGTTTAACAGTTGTCCCAGGTAGCCAGAAATGTCCTGTTGGCTAGTCATAAACTCCGCCTACATTGCTGAAGTGAACGCCACCCATCCAAAGGGGACCTGGCTGTGTTCCTTGTCATCCACAATATTCAGGGTGCTAGCTTCCTTATTTCTGAGAACTATTGGTCTTTTGCTCCAAATTGCTCTTTAGAAATACAGGTCCTCTGTCATTTGACCAGTTACTCTTTATTACCTGACTGACCTCTATTTATTCCCCTAGACCCAGGGTCGATGTCTCCTCTATGGAGAAGCCTTCCCTGCCTGGCTTGAGCAGAGTGAGTCATGCACAGTACACTGTCCCCATGCTGTAGTGCTGTGATTGTCAGAGTATAAGTACCCTAATAAGACTAGGAAACCACATGATTCAGTTTTGGAGCACTAGTATATCCAAGGACTAACAATCCAAATTTAAAATTTAAAGTAATTATATTCAAATGAAAAAGTAACTAAAATCCATGTCCTGGAGACACCAAAGATGCTCATTCTCGTCTACCACAATCCTTGGCAAAACTCCCTTTTCTCTGCTCTCCAATTGCCTTATATCCAACAGTTCCTCTCAATCCTTTTCTGTGCCCCAAACCCCAAATCTCACTACACAGAATGTGCAAGCGTTTTCTGTCTCTTTCTTCCTTCCGTATCTTCTCTATTCCTGTCATAGTTCTATGGACTTAGTCCCTTTCCTAGCAAGTATGAATCCTTTCTCTTTAGGAGTGGGAAGGGAAAACCAAGAGGCCAATGCAGGATTCTCCTTAGTAGGTGGAGGCAAATATAAACCCTGAAACACAAGTCAACACATTTTTATCCCATCACTCATAATCTTCCCTCCTCTTGACTGTGAGACCCTCTATATGGGATAGGGACTGAGAGATTCATCTCTGTAGCCACTGTTTCCAGAGGTAATGGGGGGAGGAAGCCGGGTAGGCAGGCATAAATATTTGTTTGCTTTTGAGCCCCTGTTCGCAAGGCTCTGCTTGAGTTCCAGGATCAACTTTTTTTTTTTTGGTGGTGAAGGGACTCAAGGACGTGTGCACAGAGCAACTTGACATCAAATCCTCCTTTGGCTCCCCAACAGGGGAGCCCGTGTTGTTGGTGCCACAGGGGACATTCCCATACCTACCAAAGTTGCCATCCTATCCCCCATTCTCTTTCATCTTCCTCTGCCCAAGTAGCACAGTTGGTCTCAACCCGGGTGTCAGCAGAATCACCTGGAGGGCTTTCTCTGGCCCTACCCACAGAATTTCTGATTCATTAAGGCTGAGTGAGACCTGAGAATCTGAATTTTCATAAGTTCCCAGGTGATGCTGCTGCCATTGCTTTGGGATCTATACTTTGAAAACCACGGCATTAGCAGCAAAAAGTACTCTTTTGGGGACCATACTGTCAACTAACTTGAACCCTCGAAACAATTGAAAGCCACTGGGTTATGGGACACCTAAAGGACCTTCTACTAACCAGAATGCATTTTCTACCCACATGCCATCAATATCATTTCCTTCCCTTTCCCATAAGTATTTAGGGTTTTTCTCCTTCATTATAAGACCCTAGAGACAAGTAGGACCAGGGGCTATTTTGTGTGTGTGTGTGTGTTTGTGAGTGTGTGTGCACACGTGTGTGCGTGTGTGTGTGTGTGAGTGTGTGTGTGTGTATGGCTAGGGTGTTTTTCTTCCATCTCTTATAAATGTCTTCTGGCTTTCCTCCTTCTCATTGTGTCCTATTTATTATTTATTAAGAGTGTCTTAGATCAATCCCAAGGAGCCCTGAGAATGTACTAAGGGATAAGGAATGGGGAGAAAGTATGTGGAGACTATTCCTTTCCATCTGGACGAGAAGAGGACCAGAGACGGGGCTTCCTTCAGAGCACAGCTGTGCTGTTAGGGCTGCCCTGGTTGGCACATCTTCATTTTGTGAAGCATCTGCACAATGGGTGTTTCATTTTTTTGGTTCAGCATCTATGAGACAGGAAGGGCAAGTATTACTATCATGAATGTAAAGATGAAGACATTGAGGTTCAGAGAGGTGAAATCACCTTCCCAAGGACACATAGCTTGTAGCTATAGACTAGAGTTTGGAAAGAATCCCAGGAGTCTGTTTTAAAACCTTCTTCTGACTTTCTGACACCGAGTTCAGTGCTTGTAGTGAGTCAGTCAATCTCTCAGTCAGCCTGTCAATCCACCAGAGTTTATCAAGAGCCTCTCATCTGGGAGGCTGTGTGTTAGGAGTGGAGGTTCAGCAATGAAGTCTATATTTGCCTGCTTTAAGAGAGCCCAGAGTCTAGGAGGAAGCTGGACATGGAGAGAAGAATTGTCAGTGGGACGAGCATCCCCAAAGGAAATGCGCAGGTGCTGTGAGGCTTACAGCACAGGGATTACCCCTCACTGTGGTCTCAGATAAGTGTTCGCTGAAAAGGCCCAAGCTGAAACTCTTATTCAAGGATGAGTGGTGGTGATTTAGGAGATGACGGACTAGAAAAAGGCATATTCCAAGAAGAGACCAGCATGTATAAAGGTCTGCTTGTAGGAAAGAGGAGGAGCATATTTAGGGAAAGATCTGTGCATTTGGAGCAAAATAAGTCAAATGAAGAAGGGACTGAGACGAGGCTGGAAAGAGCGGTGGCAGCCAGATCATAGATGGTCTTGCAGGTCATCAGAAGGGCTTGGAGCATTTCTCTAAGTGCCATTGAAAGCCGTTGGGGGGTTGGTGGCGGTGGGGTGGTGTAATCAGATCTGCATCTATTCTATGGCTGGAGGGTCTGAGTAGAGGCAGGGAGACCAGTTAGGAGACAGTGGGAGTCCAGGTAGGAGAGTGACAATGGGCCGTCCTCAAGTGGTGGCAGTAAGGAGCGAGAGCAAGGGTTGGATTCCAGAGATAGAGGGGTTGGACCACTTGGTGCTTAATGGTGTTTGGTAGGTAAGGGTGGGGGAGGAGGTAAGGGTAACACCCAGCCACTGAGTGCACATAATAGGAGCTCAGAGGGTGTTTATGGACCTGAATGCATCTGACGGCAGACACATGCCTTGAGTGTGGGGAGCTGAGCCCTGGAGGTTTGGGGGTCAGTATTCCTGGGGGTGGGGAGTACTGGCACTTGTTGGAGTTTGAAGTGCCGTCCACTTCTTCCCTGGCCCTTACCTGCAAGCTGCCCACCTTCTCTAAACTGTATTCTGCTCATCGTTGTTGAAATGCTGACTGACAGTTATTTGCTTTTTATAAAACATGTAGCTTTCCTGCTATCTTTAGAGAAAAAGCACTGTAGGTGAGCCTTATCAAAAACACTCTGTAGCATTCTATCATGAGCCAATTGGAAAACTCGGGAAACATATCTGATACGGAAGGATCTCATGAATAAGACTCTCTGGGGAACGTGGGCTGAGCTTGTTTCCCAGCCGTTTGCACCCATCAGCATGGCTGAGAAAGGAAGCTGGTGCAACAATCGCTTGCTCTTTTCTTTTGCACTTTGGTTGGTATGTGGAAGGGAACATGGCAGGCAAAGCTCCACGACCTGGTTCTTAGTCCAAAGAGAAGAAATGGGGAATGATAGAAATGAACACTCCAAATTCTCTTCGAGAATTCTCAGGGATTAACAGTTCATTCATCAAATATATCTTAGCAATACTTTATACCAGGCTTAGCAATAGATGATCTAGGAATGACAGAAGTGAGATAAGGCCCTTGCTTTCTGGTAACTGAGAGTATAGGGAGGTGAGATAGGATGAGATACTTGCCTAGATGGAGAGTTTCTTCAGAGCAGGGACTGTTACTGATTCATTTCTGTAACCCCAGAAGCTGGTCTGGGTACTGACAGAGTAGGTGGTCAATAAATGCTTGGTGAATAAAAGGATGGGAGGATGGTTGAACGGATGGATAGATAAATGGCTTATTGGTTGGATGCCCTTTGGTTGCAGGAAATCCTGAATAATAAAATGTGTCTGTAGAGCACGTTTTGTCATTTCAGTGACCAAGCTGTAACCTCTGTTCACTCTTAGTCTTTCTGAGTCTCTGTCATCTCCAACAGCTGAGTATTCACAAAGATTCTGCTTCATTTGGCATTTGAGTCACCAGCTGAGCTTGGCTCAGTTTCCTCTGAGGACTGGGCAAGGCTCTTCCACTTGTTTCAACTTAGTGAGTAAACCACTTGTATGCTCAGAAAAAAAATCCTTCCGCCATATTTAAACTGGATGAAACATCAGAGATCATGTAGTTCAACACCTTCTTCTTAGAAATGGGGAGTAAATTACTTAAGAGCCAGCATACACTCTGTGAAAGAATGTTGGACTGGAGTCAGAAGAAGAGAAGACAGGCCTGAATTTTGTCCCTGGCCCTCAGGTGGCAAATTACGTAAGTTCCGGAGAACAATTCCTTCCTGCCTGCCTTCATGTGTTTGTCGTGAGGGTCAGGCGAATGAGCGAGGGCTTGAGGAAGGGCTTGGTAAAGACCAGCAGCAATTCTTTCCTAATGGCCTCAAGTTAGTAGCCGGAGAGCCAACATTAGGGCTAGGTCTTCTGAGTCAGGGTCTGAACAATGTCTGCTACTCCGCATTGCTTTCTAGAAATGGCATCAACCCGTGGACTTGTTGTGCAGTTTGGACCAAACCAAAATATGGGTGATTGATAAACCCACCAGAACGGCTGAAGTCAAAAGGATTAAAAAAAAATCAGTGGTTGGCAAGGCTGGGGAGTAACTAAAACTCTCACACACTGCTGGTGGGAGTGCAAATTGGTGTAACTGTTTTGGAAAACTGTCAGTATCCACTCAACCCGAACATGTACATTTACTATGACTGAGCTCTTTCATTCCTAGGTATATACCCAAGACAAATGAAGACAAAAGTCATGTGCTGGGATATTCATAGCAACATTATTCATAACAGCCCCAAACTGAGCCCTACCCAAATACCCATTAAGAGTAGAATGAATAAATTATAATTTATTTATACAATGGACTATTATACACCAATGAAAATGAACAACCTAAAGCTATATATAATAATATGGGTGCATCTTGGACACATAATGTTGAATCAAGGAGGCGACACACAAGACCACATGGGTATGGTTCCATTTATATAAAGTTCACAATAGGCAAAACCAACCTCTGATATTAGCAGCTAGGACAGTGTTCACCACCGGGAGAAGGTACTAACTAGAAGGGGGCATGAGAGGGCTTCTAGAATGAGGCCGATGTTGTATTTATTTATCTGGGTGCTGATTACATAGGTGTGTTCAGTTATTAAAAATTTGTTGAGCTCTGAACTTGTGATTTGTGTATTTTCTTATTATGTTGTGCTTCAGTGAAAAGCTAAGCTAACAAGCAAAGCGAAACAAACTTAAGGGTGATCTCCACTGTCTGTCTCCCTGCCTTCCTCCACCGTAGGATGCCACTGCCCCAAAAGGCATTGCCCAGGTGCTCTCCCCTGCCTCACGCCTTGAGAAGCAGGGCTTGGGTTTGATGTGTGGCAGCTGGTGGAAGGGGTCACTACCTGGCGGGATCCTGCCCCTTTCCTGCTCTCCACCTCTTCAGGCTCACCAGACTCTTGCCCCAGGCACTCCAGATGGAAACCATGCTCAGGTTCCCAGAAATCAACTTCTGCCTCCTTTGCCTATGTGCTGCAGTCTAGTTACCATCACACAGCTGCCTCCGTGGCAGCCTGGCATCCATCATGGAGGACCAGACCACACGGCTGCAGATGACACAGGTCCAGTCACACACACACACACACACACACACACACACACACACACACACACACACACACACACACACACACATAAACACACACACCCGTGCAGGGGGATGGGGCAAGGACTCACAGAGCAAGAGCTGAATGGAAGCTTGGAGATCACTGAGTCCCCCAAACAAGGCTCTCTTGCCTGTGATGGGATGCTCCTATAGGTGTCACCAAGATGAACAATTTGTAACTTAATGATCAACTTACTTTGTTGTGTATTAGGAAATAATATAATCAGTGCATTAAATCCTTGATTTCATGGATATTATTGCTTAGAATGATGCTGAATTTAAAAACTAGTTGGTTTAAAGACAAACATTAAGTATTACTATATGTGATATTATAAGGATATGGCAAAAATCATAGAAGTGGAAGTTTGGGAAACACTAATCTGGCTCCCTCAGGTCACAATGAGGAAACTGAGGCTTGATGTGGGGGAAGGAACAACGTGACGATCCTGACTCCTAACATGGGCACAGCACTGGAGAGCCCATTAAGTGCCTTAAGAGAGAGGTTTTCTTAAGAGAGAGATTTACCCCAGCATGGGAGGTTGAGATAATGACCATCATCCGTTACCAAGAATGAAGGAGCAGGGTCCCCGACAGAGCAACAGTGAGAACGTAGGCTTCCAAGTCAGGTCAAGCTGGAGTCACATCCCAAACCCCCATTTTTCTTGCTGTGCGACACTGTACATGTAATTTAACCTCTCTGAGCTGAGGATACCTTAGCTGTAAGGAAAACTTCATACCTATATCACAGGGTTGTTACAAGGTTTAAAAGAGATGA
Organism: Grampus griseus; assembly: GCF_964374135.1. NCBI lineage: Eukaryota > Metazoa > Chordata > Mammalia > Artiodactyla > Delphinidae > Grampus > Grampus griseus. The sequence goes on from NC_139002.1 coordinate 73,881,578, forward strand.
TAAGCCCCAGGCTCAAGTTGGTTGGTCTCTGTCCCTAGAGAGAGGAGGGGACTCATCTAAGGCAGCGTCTAGAGGCAGATCCACACCTGGAACCCAGGGCTCTTTGCTCCCAGTCTTGTTCTCTTTCTTCTAAGGCACCATCCGTCCTCATCCTGGTTCTGCAAGTCCTCGCTCCAGTGGCCCAGGGTCAGCTAGAGAAGAGTGTGGCATAGTTTACCCGGATCTCTGCTGGGTTAGCCTGACTTCCCATGGCGAGAGCACCAGTGATTTGAAGAGGCCTTCATGAGTGAGCCTGGGGATCAGTGAGCTGCGTCTGAGCAGCCGAATGGGCTGCCAGCCAGAGAGGGAGGCCCCCACTGCTTTGGAGAGCAATGAGGGGCCACTGCATTGGGAAGCAGTGCCCCTGGGATGCCAGCCCCAGCAGAGGGTAGCCACCCACGTGGCGTTCTGGGATGCACCTGTGCTGGAGAGCCCCATTCCCATACAACAGGAAACCATGCACACGGCCCTTCTGGGGCCAAAGGAGAGGCTGGCCCCTTGATGTTTTATACACTGGCCACAGGGAGCTGCAGGTTTGGAGACCGGCCTGGTCCCCACGGCAGCAATTATGCAGAAGGTTAAATAGGAAAGATCTTAACCTAGGATCAGGACAGGAATAAAGGCACAGACCTAGAGAATGGACTTGAGGACACAGGGAGGGGGAAGGGTAAGCTGGGACGAAGTGAGAGAGTGGCATGGACATATATACATTACCAAATGTAAGATAGATAGCTAGTGGGAAGCAGCCACATATCACAGGGAGGTCAGCTCGGTGCTTTGTGACCACATAGAGGGGTGGGATAGGGAGAGTGGGAGGGAGACGCAAGAGGGAGGGGATATGGGGACATAAGTATACGTATAGCTGATTCACTTTGTTATACAGCAGAAACTAACACAACAATGTACAGCCATTATACTCCAATAAAGATGTTAAAAAAAAAATAGGAAAGATCTGGCCTTGTAGGAATTACCCAGATGGTTACAGTGTTTGCACATATCTTCCCTCCTCATTCCTTCCCTCTCTCCCTCTCCCTCTTGTCTTCTGTCTGTTCTTTTTCTCCTTCCCTCTCCCCTCCTGTCATGCACTGATTCATTTATTCATGAGGCACAGCAGCACATCAGGGACTTGGAGGCAGAGAGACCTGAGTTTGAGCCCTGGCTTTCCCTTTTAAGACCAGATTGGTCCGTTTGAAATGGCCATTGCGGTCAGTCTAAAATGGTCCGGAACTGTGGGTGAGATACTTAACCCTTTTGAGCCTCACTTTCCACATCTGTAATTTCATTCATTTCACAAGGTTGTAATGCTGAAATTACAATGCATGTAGGCTGTTTAGATGGTGCCTGACATGTAGTAAATACTCAATTGTATTTTTTTTAACGATAATTTCATATGATTTACCTATTATTTGTGTAGCCTTCGTGAAGTTGCCATACTGAATCTCTTGGAGCATTTGTATCATTAACTGTAAAACAGAGACAGTATCCACCTTGGAGGGTTGTTGTACGGATTAAATGAGCTAGTGTTGGTAAAGTGCTAGAGGCAAGCACCGAACAACTAGTGGCAGTTTTTTTCCATTCTTTCATTCATTTGTTCTACAGGCATTTCCAACTAAGAGCTGTGTGCCAGGCTCTGTGCAAGGTGCTGGGAACATAGAGATGAAAGAGAGATGTCTCTTTCCTTCAAGAATTTACTGTTCAATAGACTCAACAGGCAAGAGGCTTGTGGACATTTTATGCTGTAGGGAAATAAACGGAGCTGGAAACTGCTGGACTGAAACTTTGGGTTTTGTCTTCAGTGGGGGGAGTATTCATTGAGCATCTGCTCTGTGTCATGTGCAACATACACATTATCTCGTGTAGCTCTTGACACAATGCTATAAGGTAGGTATTACATGAGGAACTGTGGCTCAGAGATGGAAGTTGCTTGCTAATGTCTGACTCCAGTGTTCATTATCTTTCTACTGTACACAGCTATCCCCAGGGAGCAGAGTTAGGGGAGCAGAGTTAGGGGAGAGAAGTGACTGGGACCTGAGAGGTAGAAGTCAGCTTGACTTGACCTGCCATGGTTTCCTCCCTGTGAGTTACTCCTGAGTCTGCAGAGATACTTGGGGCTGGGGAGACTTCTGATAGGTTTCTCCATGGATGGGCCATTGGCGGTTCTGAAATTACTGGGCACTTCCCTGGGGGCTGAAGCTCGAGCTGAGAATTGTAAAGCAGCATCAAGTCCAAGATGTGACTCCTGTCCCCAAAGTTGACATGTAAATGGTAGACCCAGAAAGCCAAGGAGCCCCCATTTCCTGTGAAAAGGGGGATCTGACATGGAGTTGTATGCTGCACTGTGATAAACTAATGCTCTTAAAATTTTAGCTATTCATTGTATGAGCTGCTTTGACAGGGAAATTAGACATGCAGAATTTTGAGCTCTGGCCTTATTCAATTTTTAATTAATTTTTGTGTAATAAACTGTAAGCACATTAATATCAATGAGATACCCTCTGCAGTGCGGCTAATATACAGCTTTAAGAAGCCATGGGTATTGTTTTCCCCTTTTTTTGTGTTGAACAAAGATTATTAGTTCTCTAAGTATTATTTTCTGGTTCCTGGGAGGTGGGGCTATGAGAGAGGAATTAAATTTTCCCAACAGGCTTGGGCTGAAATGTGGTCACAGACGTATTTGAGAGCAATGAGAAGAGCTCTAGGTGTGGTGCTCATCGAAGATTTGACTGTCGGAAATTAAAGGTTCTTCTGCACTGTAAGAAGTGTTCCAGTGTGGGGTCGATCCATAACTAAATAAACCATAGAATTTAGAATAGGATTACTGCAGTTTTTTAATAAGATCTAAGCAAGAATTTCAAAATAAAAATATTTAAAGTACTTAGGTTAACAGCAGTAATTTTGTCCAGATATTATGGGATTCCATTCATTCATTCATTCATTCAGTCAGTCAGTCATCCTACAGTAATTTGAACACCTATGCACAAAGCATTCTGCTAGGCATTATCAGGTACACAAATATGTAATTCAGCCTTGTGTCTAGGACACTACTGGTATGCACTAGTTTAGTATAAGGCGAAGTGATAACTGTCATCATAGAGGTGCAAATTAGTGCTGGAATAGTTCAGTGAAGAGGCTATTCGTGAAAGAAAGATTATGGAGATGGCTTTTGAACAGGACTTTTAAGGTTGCATAGAATTTAGACACATGCAGAAGAAAGGAAAAGCCATTTTTGGAGAAGGGAACAGCCAATCCGTATCCAAGAAGAGCGGGATAGGGTCACCAGGTCCAAGGAAAAGAACAACATTCTCTGCCACTGACATGCCTTTAATCATGCTCTTCCCTTCTTCATGAGTACCTTTTCCTTCTTCCAACTGGGTAGGTCCTCTGTGCCCCACTGGTCGCTCTTTCCTCCCATTAAGGTCAGCCTGTGCTAATTTAACCGGCTTGTCTTTCAGGCAAGAAAGTTAAGAGTCAGATAATTAGAAGGACATGTCCCCAGCTGGTTACAGTCTTGACTTGGACTGGATCTCCTGTGGGTTAGTCTTCTGTGCATTTTATGTAGTTCTGATCCATTATGTCTCAGAATAAAGGTCAAGAAACATGCCTCCCATAATGCGAAGTTATAGTGCCAGTTCCATTAACTGCTAAACTTAGGGACGGGGTGATTTTGGACAGTGGAGGCTTATCCAGAAAATCCTTTTGGTTTCAACCCTTGTTAGTTCTGAATTCTCTTACATACTCTAGTAGACAGAGTATAAGATTCATATCAAATCCTTTTTTGATGACTGAGGATATTAAAGACCCAAGTCTGTCATTCTGGACATCAATTCTTATGACTCTTCATTGTTGATCTCAAGCCCAAGATATCTACTAAAAGTTATTGTCCAAAGCCCTGAGGTGAGATTGTTTTCTTCTCTTTTGCCTTCTTGTATTTTCTTTTCTAACATCTTTATTGGAGTATAATTGCTTTACAATGGTGTGTTAGTTTCTGCTTTATAACATAGTGAATTAGCTATACATATACATATATCCCCATATCTCCTCCTTCTTGCATCTCCCTCCCACTCTCCCTATCCCACCCCTCTAGGTGATCACAAAACACCAAGCTGATCTCCCTGTGCTATGTGGCTGCTTCCCGCTAGCTATCTATTTTACATTTGGTAGTGTATATATGTTCATGCCACTCTCTCACTTCGTCCCAGCTTACCCTTCCCCCTCCCTGTGTCCTCAAGTCCATTCTCTAGGTCTGTGCCTTTATTCCTGTCCTGCCCCTAGGTTCTTCAGAACCATTTCTTTTTAAGATTCCATATATATGTGTTAGCATACGGTATTTGTTTTTCTCTTCCTGACTTACTTCACTCTGTATGACAGTCTCTAGGTCCATTCACCTCACTAAAAATAACCCAATTTCGTTTCTTCTTATGGCCGAGTGATATTCCATTGTATATATGTGCCACTTCTTCTTTATCCATTCATCTGTCGATGGACACTTAGGTTGCTTCCATGTCCTGGCTATTGTAAATAGAACTGCAATGAATATTGTGGTACATGAATCTTTTGAATTATGGTTTTCTCAGGGTATATGCCCAGTAGTGGGATTGCTGGGTCATATGGTAGCTCTATTTTACTTTTTAAAGGAACCTCCATACTGATGTCTGTAGTGGCTGTATCAGTTTACATTCCCACCAAGAGTGCAAGGGGGTTCCCTTTTCTCCATACCCTCTCCAGCATTTATTGTTTATAGATTTATTGATGATGGCCATTCTGACTGGTGTGAGATGATATCTCATTGTAGTTTTGATTTGCATTTCTCTAATGATTAGTGACGTTGAGCATTCTTTCATGTATTTGTTGGCAATCTGTATATCTTCTTTGGAGAAATGTCTGTTTAGGTCTTCTGCCCATTTTTGGATTGGGTTGTTTGTTTTTTGATATTGAGCTGCATGAACTGCTTGTATATTTTGGAGATTAATCCTTTGTCTGATACTTCATTTGCAAATATTTTCTCCCATTCTGAGGGTTGTCTTTTCATCTTGTTTATGGTTTCCTTTGCTGTGCAAAAGCTTTTAAGTTTCCTTAGGTCCCATTTGTTTATTTTTATTTCCATTTCTGTAGCAGGTGGGTCAAAAAGGATCTTGCTGTGATTTATGTCATAGAGTGTTCTGCCTATGATTTCCTCTAACACTTTTATAGTGTCTGGCCTTACATAAAGGTCTTTAATCCATTTTGAGTTTATTTTTGTGTGTGGTGTCAGGGAGTGTTCTAATTTCATTCTTTTACATGTGGCTGTCCAGTTTTCCCTGCACCAGTTATTGAAGAGGGTGTCTTTTCTCCATTGTATATTCTTGCCCCCTTAATCAAAGATAAGGTGACCATGTGTGTGGGGGTTTATCTCTGGGCTTTCTATCCTGTTCCATTGATCTATGTTTCTGTTTTTGTGCCAGTACCGTACTGTCTTGATTACTGTAGCTTCCTAGTATAGTCTGAAGCCAGGGAGCCTGATTCCTCCAGCTCCTTTTTTCTTTCTCAACATTGCTTTGGCTATTCGGGGTCTTTTGTGTTTCCATGAAGATTGTGAATTTTTTTGTTCTAGTTCTGTGAAAAATGCCATTGGTAGTTTGATAGGGATTGCATTGAATCTGTAGATTGCTTTGGGTAGTATAGTCATTTTCACAATGTTGATTCTTCCAGTCCAAGAACATGGTATATCTCTCCATCTGTTTGTATCATCTTTAGTTTCTTTCATCAGTGTCTTACAGTTTTCTGCATACAGGTCTTTTGTCTGCTTAGGTAGGTTTGTTCCTAGGTATTTTACTCTTTTTGTTGCAGTGGTAAAGGGGAGTGTTTCCTTAATTTCTCTTTCAGATTTTCATCATTAGTGTATAGGAATGCAAGAGATTTCTGTGCATTAATTTTGTATCCTGCTACTTTACCAAATCATTGATTAGCTCTACTAGTTTTCTGGTGGCATCTTTAGGATTCTGTATGTATAGTATCATGTCATCTGCAAACAGTGACAGTTTTACTTCTTCTTTTCCGATTTGGATTCCTTTTATTTCTTTTTCTTCTCTGATTGCTGCTGCTAAAACTTCCAAAACTATGTTGAATAACAGCGGTGAGAGTGGGCAACCTTGTCTTATTCCTGATCTTAGTGGAAATGGTTTCAGTTTTTCACCATTGTGAATGATGTTTGCTGTGGGTTTGTCATATATGGCCTTTATTATGCTGAGGTAAGTTCCGTCTATGCCTACTTTCTGGAGAGTTTTTATCATAAATGGATGTTGAATTTTGTCAAGAGCCTTTTCTGCATCTATTGAGATGATCATATGGTTTTTCTCCTTCAATTTGTTAATATGGTGTATCACACTGATTGATTTGTGTATATTGAAGAATACTTGCATCTCTGGGATAAACCCCACTTGATCAATGTGTATGATCCTTTTAATGTGCTGCTGGATTCTGTTTGCTAGTATTTTATTAAGGATTTTTGCATCTATGTTCATCAGTGATATTGGCCTGTAGTTTTCTTTTTTTGTGAAATCTTTCTCTGGTTTTGGTATCAGGGTGATGGTGGCCTTTTAGAATGAGTTTGGGAGTGTTCCTCCCTCTGCTATATTTTGGAAGAGTTTGAGAAGGATAGGTGTTAGCTCTTCTCTAAGTGTTTGATAGAATTTGCCTATGAAGCCATCTGGTCCTGGGCTTTTGTTTGTTGGAGGATTTTTAATCACAGTTTCAATTTCTGTGCTTGTGATTGGTCTGTTCATATTTTCTATTTCTTCCTGGTTCAGTCTCAGAAGGTTGTGCTTTCCTAAGAATTTGTCCATTTCTTCCAATTTGTCCATTTTATTGGCATATAGTTGCTTGTAGTAATCTCTCATGATTCTTTGTATTTCTGCAGTGTCAGTTGTTACTTTACCTTTTTCATTTCTAATCCTGTTGATTTGAATCTTCTCCCTTTTTTTCTGGATGCCTCTGGCTAATGCTTTATCAATTTTGTTTATCTTCTCAAAGTACCAGCTTTTAGTTTTATTGATCTTTGCTATTGTTTCCTTCATTTCTTTTTCATTTATTTCTGATCTGATCTTTATGATTTCTTCCCTTCTGCTAACTTAGGGTTTTTCTTTTGTTCTTCTTTCTCTAATTGCTTTAGGTGTAAGGTTAGGTTGTTTATTTGAGATTTTTTCTTGTTTCTTGAGGTAGGATGGTATTGCTATAAACTTCCCTCTTAGAACTGCTTTTGCTGCATCCCATAGGTTTTGGGTCGTCATGTTTTCATTGTCATTTGTTTCTAGGTATTTTTTTTAATTTCCTCTTTGGTTTCTTCAGTGATCTCTTGGTTATTTAGTACTGTATTGTTTAGCCTCCATGTGTTTGTATTTTTTACAGGTTTTTTTCCTGTAATTGATATCTAGTCTCATAGCTCTGTGGTCAGAAAGATACTTGATATGATTTCAATTTTCTTAAATTTACCAAGGCTTGATTTGTGACCCAAGATATGATCTATCCTGGAGAATGTTCCATGAGCACTTGAGAAGAAAGTGTATTCTGTTGTTTTTGGATGGAATGTCCTATAAATATCAGTTAATTCCATCTTGTTTAAAGTTTGTGTTTCCTTACTTATGTTCATTTTGGATGATCTGTCCATTGGTGAAAGTGGGGTGTTAAAAGTCCCCTACTATTAATGATACTGTCAATTTCCCCTTTTATGGCTGTTAGCATTTGCCTTATGTATTGAGGTGCTCCTGTGTTGGGTGCCTAAATGTTTACAATTGGTATATCTTCTTCTTGGTTTGATCCCTTGTTCATTATGTAGTGTCCTTCTTTGTCTCTTGTAATAGTCTTTATTTTAAAGTCTATTTTGTCTGATACGAGAATTGCTACTCCAGCTTTCCTTTGATTTCCATTTGCATTGATTATCTTTTTCCATCCCCTCACTTTCAGTCTATATGTGTCCCTGGGTCTGAACTGGGTCTCGTGTAGACAGCATATATATGGGTCTTGTTTTTGTAACCATTCAGCCAGTCTATCTCTTTTAGTTAGAGCATTTAATCCGTTTACATTTAAGGTAATTATTGATATATATGTTCCTATTACCATTTTCTTAATTGTTTTGGGTTTGTTATTGTAAGTCTTTTCCTTCTCTTGTGTTTCCTGCTTAGAGAAGTTCCTTTAGCATCTGTTGTAAAGCTGGTTTCATGGTGCTGAATTCTCTTAACTTTTGCTTGTCTGTAAAGGTTTTAATTTCTCCATCGAATGTGAATGAGATCCTTGCTGGGTAGAGTAATCTTGGTTGTAGGTTTTTCTGTTTCATCACTTTAAATATGTCCTGCCAGTCCCTTCTTGCTTGCAGAGTTTCTGCTGAAAGATCAGCTGTTTACCTTATGGGGATTCCCTTGTATGTAATTTGTTGCTTTTCCCTTGCTGCTTTTAATATTTTTCCTTTGTATTTAATTTTTGATAGTTTGATTAATATGTGTCTTGGCATGTTTCTCCTTGGATTTATCCTGTGTGGGACTCTCTGTGCTTCCTGGACTTGATTATTTCCTTTCCCATATTAGGGAAATTTTCAACTATAATCTCCTGAAATATTTTCTCAGTCCTTTTTTTTTCTCTTCGTCTTCTGGGACCCCTATAATTCGAACGTTGGTGCATTTAATGTTGTCCCTGAGGTCTCTGAGACTGTCCTCAGTTCTTTTCATTCTTTTTTCTCTATTCTGCTCTGTGGCAGTTATTTTCACTATTTTATCTTCCAGGTCACTTATCTGTTCTTCTTCCTCAATTATTCTACTCTTCATTCCTTCTAGAGAATTTTTAATTTCATTTATTGTGTTGTTCATCATTGTTCGTTTGCTCTTTAGTTCTTCTAGGTCCTTGTTAAACGTTTCTTGTATTTTCTACATTCTATTTCCAAGATTTTGGATCATCTTTATTGTCATTACTCTGAATTTTTTTTCAGGTAGACTGCCTTTTTCCTCTTCATTTGTTTGGTCTATTGGGTGTTTACCTTGCTCTATCATCTGCTATGTATTTCTCTGTCTTCTCATTTTGGTTACCTTAGTGTGTTGGGGTGTCCTTTTCGCAGGGTGCAGGTTTGTAGTCCCATTGTTTTTGTTGTCTGCTCCCAGTGGGTAATGTTGGTTCAGTGGGTTGTGTAGGCTTCCTGGTGGAGGGGACTGGTGCCTGTGTTCTGGTGGATGAGGCTGTGTCTTGTATTTCTGCTGGGCAGGCCCGTGTCTGGTGGTGTGTTTTGGGGTGTCTTTGACCTTATTTGATTTTAGGCAGCGTCTCTACTAAGGGGTGGGGTTGTATGCCTGTCTTGCTAGTTGTTTGGCATAGGGTGTCCAGCACTGTAGCTTGCTAGTCGTTGAGTGGAGCTGGGTCTTAGCGTTGAGATGGAAATCTCTGGGAGAGCTTTTGCCATTTGATATTACATGGGGCCGGGAGGTCTCTGGTGGACCATTGTCCTGAACTCAGCTCTCCCACCTCAGAGGCTCAGGCCTGACACCCAGCCAGATCACCAAGACCCTGTCAGCTACACAACTCAGAATAAAAAGGAGGAAAAATAGAAATAAAATAAAATAAATAAAGTTATTAAAATAAAAAAATATTAATAAGTAAAAAGTGATTTAAAAAAATTTTTTTAAAGAAAGAAAGAAGAGAGCAATGAAACCAAAAAAAAAATTCACCAATGGTAACAAGTGCTAAAAACTATCCAAAAAAAAAAAGACAGACAGAACCCAGAACCCTAGGACAAATGGCAGAAGCAAAGCTTTGTCTTTCATTCCACTCTTCTTTGCTTTTGTCTGGCTAATATTCCCATACTCTATGTTTGTTCTGCTTTCTGGTCCTGATGTAGATTCCTGTAGTTTCTCTCTCTTCCTCTTCTTTTTTTACCCTTTCAGAAGAGCGTGGTGTGTGTGGTGAGTCTGGCCTCTAGCCACTGGGCCTGACACTGACGCTCCGACTCCCGCTGCCGCTCCCTGCCTTCTTGTTTTAATGACAGAGGGAAAGAGGGAACTAGATAGCTTTAGAGTTACTGGGGCTGTGATTCAGCAAGGTTTGATTAACTGAAGTTGCACTATTTCAGAGAAATGCACTATTTTGACAACTCCAGCTCAGTGATTCTGAGTAATGGTGAAATGAAACACGAGTTTGTGTTTAGTGAGACTCTGGGAATGGTTTGGAAGGACTCTGGGAATGTGGTTTTCTGCAAAATTTGACAGCTTCCTGCCCACCCTCTCCTTTTCTCAGTGGTTTTAATCAGTGTTCAGAGAATCCCACGAAATCCGTTTGCATCACAGTTCTAGATATATAGATTTGCGTCTTCCCCAAAGAAGGGCTCAGATGGGTCCCAACGGAGGTTTCTGGGATGGAGAGGTACTGCTGGCAGGCTCCAGAGGAACTCGGCTTTCCCAGGCCATTGAATGGCTTTCTTCCCCATCACTCTTCTCTGGGAATTTTTTCCAATCACAACCTGATACTCCATGAAGGACTCTGTGAAGAAATAAATCAGAGATGCTCCTTGGTTGCAGAAAAAATATTGGCCTTTACACTCTAATTCCTGGTTTCCAAAGATATCCCTTTGCCAAGGATAACAACATCTACCCACAAGTAGTTCCATTAACGGGGAGGGACAGGTCAGCAAGAATCCTAGTGTCTCTCATGGCGAACTTGCCAAGAGAGGAATATGATTCAGGGTACAAGGAGAGGGAAACCAAGTACTGTAGGTTGTAACCAGTGAGAACCTCTCCGCCGTCTCAGAGCGCAAAGTCTTATCATTGTTTGTTTTCTAATGAATTGATGGACTCCTCCGCCAACTGCTCTACCAGCAGGAAATTCGTATCCCCCTTGAGGTCCTATCTGACTCCTCCACCTCCACCACATTGTCCTGGAACCTGGTGATTTATGCAGTGCAAAGGTCAGTCATGCTTCCTCCCCTAATCAGAGGAAGCAGTGGCAATTGAGGGGTTCACCACTGCTATTTCCTTTACACAGAGCAGCCATTTAAGACTGGTCTTGGCCCCTCTCTTACTGGAGAAGAGGATTAAGGAAAAGCACAAATGAAATCCCTGGCATGGTACCCTGCTACAGTATGTCCCAGCTGGCTCCACAGCTGACCAGGGCACCCTTAGCTTCTGGGGTTCCTTTCACTCATTCAACCAAAACAACCTGTGTCAAAATAAGCTTCTCCTCCACATGGACCAAGCTGTGGCTCCTTTGTTCAGACCCTCCCTGCACACATCTGTCAGAGAAGCTCAAGTCCCATGGCTGCTCTGAGTCTGTTTTCTTTTCTACAAAAAGAGGATGGCAGTGTGCTTGGGCTTGTTGTGGGGAAGGAATGAGGTGACTGATGCCTGTGAAGCTCGGGGTGGGTGCTGGTGCGTAGTGAGCTTGCAATGGTACTAGACTTCTCCTTCCCTCCTGCTGTTTCTCCCCTTCTTTCTCTCTCTCAATAAGAAATAGAAGAGCACATGCAGCTAGGATTACTGAGGAAACCCTTTTACGTTTAACCAGAACCTTTGCCTAATTACAGGAGAGCAGCATGTTCAAGTGAAATGCTGAATGGGATCCAGACAAAGTTCTTGTTTCCGTCTTCAGAATCCAGGTACGAAACTCCCAAGGGAATAGCGTCCCTGGGACACGTGATGAAAAGTCAGATGGTTTCTGGACTGTAGTGCAAAACAGTTGTTGTTTAATTTCCTGGAAGAGGATTTGCAATCTCCCACAGCCCTGCCAACAGTGGATATTATCAAGGTTTTGGATATTTGCCATTCCAGCCTGTGAAAAATGGCATCTCAGTATAATTTAGCTTGGTTGTGTTTTTTTTAATTATGAGTAGAGCTGAACATCTTTTCTATATTTAAAAGCTGCTTGTATTTCACTATCTGTGAACTGTTGGTTTATGTCATTTGCTTGCTTCTTATTGGGTGGTTGATCCTTTACTTATTGATGTCTTGAAGTCTCTATATATGAGAGCAATTATACCTGTGTAATATGAGTTGCAATTTCCACCCCCAGTTTGTTTGTCTTTTTGACTTTGTTTATGGTGTTTTTGATTTTTATATAGTCAAATGTATCATTTCCTTTATAACTTCTGGATCCTGGGTCTAAAGTAGAAAAGTGTTCTTTATCCTGAGGTTATAAAAAGAATTCTCCAATGATTTCTTCTTCTATTATAGCAGTTTCCTTCTTTGTATTTAAATCTTTCAGATCTTCCAAGTTTTAATAAAACCCAGAAGTCAGGGTTTTTTGTTAAACATTCAAATTATTAATATTGGCAACTCATTCATGTAACATGCATGCACATTATATTGGCCTAACAAAACACACACCTGGGCTAGATTTGATCTATCGACCCCTGATTTGCAACCTCTGGTTTAAGACCTGTCATCCTGTGTGAAAACATTACATAATTGGGCAACTACAGGTGTAGTTCACATCTTCATTCTTACAGTTTCTTTCCCATCATTCCCCAGTTTGTCCTGAAGCCTTTGCTCTCTGTCTACCAGTGCCTTTGGCTTGGAAAGGGCTGTCTCCTGGCCAGTCCTTCAGTACTGAGCTTTGAGAGCCCCTGAAAGTTTTGCCAGCTGCGAGGTGGGGCTGATCTGATTAGCCATCACTGGGAATTGTCTCCTTGACACAGTGGAGCCACTGTACTGCCTTTGGCTATACTTAATTGGTTTTGTACCGAAAGAGGTTAAGAACTTTATCCCTGGTGTTACTTACATGGGCAGTGAATTCAAATTTGGATTACCTGATATTTAAAAAATGCAGTTCATGTCTTTCCTCCTAAGTGCTTTGAAATCACTGGGTGAATGGTGCTACTTGAATCTGAAGTTTAATGCCCTGGCCAGGAACTAAACCTTGAGCTCTGTTTGCTTTGCTCTCTTCAGGGAAGCCCTGTGCCTTACAGTCTGTGCTTTCCTCATGGCCACTCAGAGTCACCTTCCTGTTGTAAACACTTATAAGCAGAGAATCAGGGTGGGAAGACAAGGGTTGGTTGGCCAGACTGTTAAATTATGAAACAAGCAGAGATGTGCAAACTAATTGTTGGCAAACGCTTTCCCAAGTGATCCTTTCTTCATCTGCATCAAGAAAACTCTTGCCTAAGAACCTTGACTCGTGTGCAGTGTAGTAGGTACTTGGAGGCAAAAGCAAGGTGAGAGAGGACTTTTCTCCCAGCCTGACTACAGAGCCGTGGAACTCAAAATTGAGCCCTAAAAGATAGGTGGCCTGGGGAGACGGGGACAGGGGAAAATCCTGAGTGGACCTCCATTGTTTTCCGTCCATTGCACAAGCTCGTGAACCCCTCTGTGCAGCCTTTCTAGAATCTCCAAGGTATACTCACAGTCTTCTGCCTCCCTCGTTGGTTTGGGAGCTCAATGAGTACAGAGATGGTGCTTTCCAGATCCATGTCCAGCTCCACTCACAATTCCTGGGACAGGGTGGGTGCTTGGGGAAGGTTTGCTGGGTGAATGAAACCTTGTGCTGATGCATCCATTTATCTGGCAGTTCCTGGCACTGCCAAGGGCACCAGGCCAATCAACAGGCTTGTCAATCAACCAATCTGCAGACCTTCGCTGAGCTATTACGGAAATGCCCAGGGACTTGGGAGAAAGAAGTCTAGCTTTGGGGTCAGGAAATCTGGGTCTGAATTTTGACTCTGCCCTGAACCCACGGGGTGGCCTCAGGCAGCTTGACCCCAGCTTCTCTGAACCTCAGTTGAGTCGTGTGTAATGTGAGGATATTGGACCACAGCTGTCCACGGACTCTTCAGCTCTGCTGTTCTAGGAGTCTGTTGGGTCAGAGGTTATAGAGAGGGACACCTGTCAGCACTGGCAGACATTGGCTGGGCTCCCCCAAGTGCCAGATGCTTTATGCATTGACATAAGTGCTTTCATTTCAGTTTTCAAGACATGTCTAGGAGGTGCATCTTGTTGTCTCCATTTTACAGATGAGCAATCGAAGGCTTAGGAAAATTAAGTTCTAAGACTACACAACCGGTTTCTCCAGTAGCCTGGACTCAGTAGGGTCCCTTCAGGAAAGCACATTGTTTTTCTCCTGCCAGTGCCTTTGATCTCACTTCTCTGGCACTTGGTGACGCCCATAGTTTCCAGTCCTTTTCAGCCATGAAGGAGGAAGAGGACGAGGGGAAGGGGGAAAGGGTGGAGGGGAAGAGAGAGGAGGAGGAAGGAAGAGGTCTCATCTTGAGTTATTTGAACATTGAATCCAATTTAAATTGAAAACTGTAATTTGACATTCAGGTTAAAACTTTATCCCTCCCATCAGCTCCACCTGGTCTGGCCCTCAGTGAGCAGCGGTGGGAGGAGGACCACCCTCTGCCCTTCATTCTCCTTGTTCCACTTCTCAGCTGCCCTGCTGCCCCCGCCCTTGACTTCCTCCTTTCAGGCTGCTTAGGGTCGGGCTGGGGAGGAAGGACGGGGCAGAGGCTTTCTCGTGCAGCTGATGCTCCTTGCCTGTCTTGCTTAGTTGTCCAGGACCTGTGTCAGAGCATTTTCCCAAAGTCAGCTCTGCCGCGGAGCCCCTGGCGTGTCCTCTGAGTGCCTCTGCGCTGCCCCACCCTTAACGTGGACTGTGCCCCTCACCGCAGCTGGCCTGCTTGGTGTCTGTTCCCCTCCTCCTGTCCCTTCTCTCACAGCCTTCTTCAGCTGGGTCCTTTCAAGCCCAGTTCACCAGGGTTCTCTGTCCCGTGGATACAGTGCATCCTTGCCCAGCTGAAAGGTCAATGAGCGGCTAACCCCACTGCTGACCCCCATCCCCTTGCCCTGCCATCATGGCAGCTCCAGCCCACCGGCAGCCCTGTTCATCTCACATACACTTTCAAACTCCTGGAGGCACGCTGAGTTCCCAAGAACTTTCTCACTTCTGTCTACTCCATTTATAACAGGGAGCTGTCTTCCTAAGTTTCTGGAGCTCAGCACAGTTAAGGAGTGAGGAGCTTCCTGTGGAAAGCACCACCTTTCTCCGTCCCCTCCTGTACTTCCACAGATGTCCTTAGGAGGGTCTGCCCCTCAGAGAAGCCCCAGCCTCCTCTGCCACAACCAGGGCTAGCTTTGTTGTCTTCCAGTAAGTGTTGCTGGGATGTGTCAAGCCACCCTCCAGAACGTGGGCTATTTGCCACCCATTAGCTTTCATTTAAGGCTTCAGCCAAGATTTGGGTACAACAACAAAGCCCCTTCCATAGCCTCTTAAACCTTTACAGTGTACATCTGCCTTATTTTAGCTTTATTAAAAGCAACATAGAAGTGCCCATGGAGGGGCATCTAGTCTCCTGCCTGGAAGCTGCTAACAGTTTCACCCGCTGTCTCTCTACCCATGGTGGTCTCACAGTGCTGGGGATAAACAGCTTGTCCCTTCTAGCTGTGCTGAATTAATGCTGGCTAAAGCCCGAAGCGGGAAGCCACGTGGCGGGCTGCTGCTTCCTGGAGCTAGGAGGTCAGCAGTCACGGTCCCAGCTCTTTGCCGCATTTAATGACTGCGGGAGCAGCAACGGGGAGACGGAGTGTACCCGTTGGCTTCTACTTGCCCCAGGAGGAGCCTGGAGGATTGTGCAAGCCCTGCATCTTGATGTATTGAACAATGAGACCATCCACTGAGTACAGAAGCCCAGGAGAGGCCTGGCCTCCGTGCTTTTCAAATTTTATTTTTGTTTCAGAAACCATTGTTCCAACAAACTCCCACCTGGAACTTTATTGTGTTAAAAACAATTTTTATGGCCAAAGTGGAGCTGGGGCTGGGTGCTGACTAACCCCCTCGTTCTGCTTCTTCTCTTTATGACTCTGATGGGGCTTAAGAGCAGAGATTAAAAAGCCAGGTGTCAAAAGAATGAATTTGGATGAAGAGAGAACTTACAGGCTTCGACCTTAAGTAGAATCTACCAAGATGAATGTGAGAGGTGAAGATTTGTACATACAGGTACCTGGTTGAGAGGGGAGGCTTAGCAGTAGCTGGTGAAAGCCCAACTTTGGGATTTTTCAATAAGTGCGAGGCTTAGAGTGTAATGTGACTGTCAAAAGCGTTGACAAGCCTGGACTCGTGAATGTGGTTTAAGACAGGGCAAGCCAGCATAGGCCCATCTTGCTAAAGACCCTTACAGAGTTTCTTCTGTAGAAATTGCCACTCTCATGTCCTGTGGGCCACCCTCTCATTTTTGTTGATGGATCGGAGGAAGGTATTTGAACTAATCTGTAGGCTGGCCAGCAGCTGGTAGGGCGACCTGCTGCTAAAACTTGGCATGACTGGGTGGGTGGTGATTAAGTGGAAATATCAAGGTGTCTCCCTGTGGAAGGTTTGAATTTAAGTCATAGAGAATATTTTGGGAAAAGACCACAAACCACACACTCACAGGGGAGGCAGGCAGGAGAAGCCATGATGAACATGAGGAGGTATTAGCCAGGGGTATGCAGATGCTAGAAAGACGCGAGGAGTGGAGGGCAAGGCACCTGGTGGGCGGGATCTGGGGCAGCAGAGGTGGAGACAGGCAGGAACCAGGGCCCCTGAGGAGCTGCTGAGGTGTCCCTGCTGTTAGAGCTGCACTGGATCCTGAATTACCCTGTGGTTTCAAAGCGTGTTCCGGTGCTAATCCATTTCAAGGTTTCCATGAGACCCAAGTTCTTGCTTCCTTATCTCCATGTTTATCTTCCCAGTAAACCTTATTGGAGCTGAGGAGAGCCCTGCTGTCCTCTGAGGCAATTCGTACTCAACCAAAAGAGCCCAACTCACCCTGAACCACTAACGTCCTGAACATACTGAATGTTTACCCCATTCCTCTCTGTACTTGTCAGACTTGTGGCTGGCTCCTGGTACTTGAGTTTTCATAGAATATTGATGAGCTGGAGTATGTTCTGAGGAGGGGTCCTAGAAATTATGCTGTTTGGTGAAGAGAGGACTTTGGGACAGAGATAAGAAAAAGATAAATGTTTAGCCTTCAGTTCTGTCTTCAGATGCCTGGAGGGTCCCCATGTAGAGATGGGATTGTATTTATGGGGGTGGGGGTTGCCCCTAAAGGGCAGATATGGGACTGAAGAATGGAATTTTTGCGGAGGCCATTTCAGCTCTCTAATTCCAACGCTCTTCAACACTAGATGGTGCTACGTCATCAAGTGGTGAGCTCCCCATCAAAGAGGGCAAGCAAACACAGGTGGGCTGCTCCATCTGGAATGCTCCAGAAATCACTATCTGAAGTTCTAAGAACTGATGCAACTTCTGTACTTTGAGAGTTTATTTTGGAAATGTTGACCTAAGTATTCTGCACCTGTTTTAGTTCTTATTTTATATTTTAAAAATAATTTTCTTATTACCAAATCAATATATGCTTCTAGAAAAATTAGAAATTACAAGTAATCCAGAAGATTTCTGCATTTGATAGGGCAACAACAAGGGAATGCCTAAGAGCCCTCATAAGCCCGCGATGCTTGGATTCTTTATTTCTGCACTTTTTAATAGGAAACTGAGGTCTGGTCCTGCTGACCTGCCTAAAGGGAGGGACTGGAACTGGTTGACTGTTGCTTTTTAAAACTGATTTTGGAAGCAGGCAAAACCAAATCTATTTTCAGAGTGGCAAATGCCAGCACAATTTATATCAAAGCCCCCATCTGCTCAACTGAAAGGCGGTGGTGTGGACCAAGTGTTTTGTGAGCTGGCAACACACTTGCTTATTGAAGGGTCTTAGCTCCACCAGGACTGCCCAGTTAGGTCCCTGAATCTAATCGGGATCTTTGTATTAACTCCTTGCCGTTGTGACCACCACTGACAAGTTGTATTTCCCCTTGACTGGAAGGTAGATCACTGCTTTTCAAAAAGTCTCAAATCCAGTTGAGATGTTTAAGCTATCACATGCACAAATAAAATCTGCATTAGAAAAGAGTTGTCAAAAATACATTAAGATGTTAAAGTAAGTAATGCTGGCTGCTATAACAAGTAAAACTTAAAATTTCAAGGGCTTAATACAATGAAGGGATGTTTCTCACACTTGCCATGGTTTCAGTTGGATCAGCACGGGGCTCTGCTCCATTTAAACATTCAGGGACCCAGGCTTCTTTCAGCTCTGGGCTCTTCTCTCAGCCGGGGCCTCTATGCCCTATAACCACTGTTGACATTATGGACCACTCTCCCTGTGGCAGTCCAGGAGAACGTTAGCGTCTGGCCAATAGGCAAGAGAAGAGAAAGCATGGAGTGTTATGCAGGAAGTTTAGGTGCCAGGCCTGGAAATGGTGTGGGTCACTTTGCCCACACTCCGTTGGGCAAACTACACTAATCACGTGGCCTCCCTTGATGATAGGGAACTAAGAAATATACCAAAGAAGAGAGGATGGCATGGACCTTAGTCAGTAGCGGCCTCTCACATGAGAAACAGAAGAGGCGACTCTCCATGTCTAAAGAGATGGGTGCTACACATTTGTCAGTGACATTGGAACCAGGCGTCTGACTTTATGCATGGAAAGTGCCCCGTGGCTACTGGTGATATGGACATCAAAGAGAGTAAGGCATCTTGGTTCCTGAAGGGGAGAAGTATGTGGGGGGTCATCTCTGTGCCGCTTGGTGGTGGAGAAATGAAGCATTTTTCGGAGAAGAATTAATATGTCAGAGTGGCCAATGTTTTGTTGTTGATAATTACAAAAAGAAGGAATTAAGAACCTGGAGAGAAAGAAGTGAGGAGTTTCACAGTGTAGCCTCGGGAAGAAGGAAGCTGAGTTCGCATCAGAAGCATGGAATCCGAACTGAGTGAGCATCTACCTTCCCAGACTCTACATAAGGTTCCCATGGATGGGTGCACAGTAGTTTACCCCAGGTCTGGAACGTATTTCTTCTTTAGCTCCTTTAGAAGGCCAATACTGTTTGAGCAGGTCTTGAGGTATTTTCCTACCTTGGGCAAATTACTCTAGACTGGGTGGTGGGAGCCAGCACTTTGGCTTTGTTATAGATGAGCCTTCAAATATCAAAATATGTTCATTGACATGGATGTGTCACTCACCATTGGAATCTCTCATACTTGTATAGTCAGAAGAAACACGGGAAAGAAGCAAGAGGCTATGGGGCACTTCTGCCAAGTTTCTTCTCAGAAAAGTTGAAAAGGTTCTTCATGTTTCCCAAATCTGTCTTGAGTCGTTACATTGGTCCCCAGCTCTCCTAAATCTTTTTTTTTTTTTTTAATTTTTTTTATTTTTTGCAGTATGCGGGCCTCTCACTGTTGTGGCCTCTCCCATTGCGGAGCACAGGCTCCGGACGCGCAGGCTCAACGTCTCCTAAATCTTGATAGCACCAATCTGTTGGTGGTGGAATGAGGTAGGTGTACAGAAGGGGCAGCAAGGGTATTCTAGATCATGTGATCTGTCACAAAGAAGACAGTGACCACTCATGAGTTGAAGCTACTACCATCACCAACTCTCATTGAAATGGAATGTCCAAGGTTCATAAGTTCTGGTTACTTGAGGCTAACTAACCAGAAAAATCTTATGTTTCCAATCCTTGCAAACTTGTCAAAATCTACTTTCTTTTCCAAACATATGTGGTAAATATAATAGAATCTTTGCCTGATGGCTGAGGATTTCACAGTATCTTTATTCATCCTTCTAAATATTTATTCTTATCAGGTTGGCCCTGTGTACAAAATGCTAATTATACAAAATTTGCTTTAACCTCACCCTACACTCTGCCTCTTGTCTCTCTTTTCCATCCCTTCCCTCTCTCCCCTTTGCGCTTTCATTTTCCAGCAAAATTAACTCTGGGAAATATTGGAGACATAAATATCGGAGACATAAAGGAGAACAGTCCTTCATACTTTAGAGTGAATTCCTTCTTTAGTCAGTTAAAACTCACAAATGGGTCATATACCAAATGTCTGTTTGTGAGTTCTGGTGTTTCATCAAATCTCAAATGCCATTGGTTATAAAATTCACTGTGATTTTATGTACCACTCAGGAAAAAAAATCACTGCCAATTAAACATGACACAATGCATTCTCATCACTTAGAATTTTTCTACTTATCAAAAGAGTTCTCTTACACTTAATTAGGCATGGCTTTCTATCATATCACTGGTACACGCATAAAAAGGACAAGCAAAATAAATCGAGTAAGGTATTGCTAAAATGTCTCTAATTAGAGCTTGAGATTTCTGAATCAATTTTTGAGTCATTGATATGGGTGTTTTCTCACATAATACCATTTTCTGTTAATGCCAGTGTAAGCATTGGTGATTTAGTAATTCTGAAACGAATTCTTAAAAGAATGAAAAGCCATTGGTGCTAGGCCCTCAGCAGGCTTGCAGTTATATAAAGTGAGCCTACTTCAGACTCCTGCTTCACTTGACTTCTGACTAACCACTTCCCCATCACTTATCTTATAACCATTGCTCCTTGGGGCTAAAAGAGTCCTTCTCTGCAGCATCGTTGTGCTTTAATGTGCAGCAAGCCCCCGTACACGGATTATCTCATCGATCCTTTGAACAACCCTATGAGATAGGTATTGTTATCACCCAGTTTACAGATGAAGAAACTGAGGCTTTCAAAGGTTAAGTAATTTGTCTGAGACACAGTATGTGGTGGGTCAGGGTCTGAACCTCATTTGTCTGCTTGCTTGTGCCCTCTGTGCTGTGTTAGTGTTGTTGATATCATTATTATCACTCTCCCCACGGTCATCTCAGCCACAAAGTGTAGAAATCAGGGGGCTAGAGGAAGCACAGGTCTGGATTCAGGCAGACCTGAACTCAAACCCTGTCTCCAGCCCTTCTCAACTGTGTGATCCTAGAGAAATTATGCATTTTTTTCTGAGTCTCTTTTCCCAGATATAAAAGTGACAGTGATAATACTGACCTCACAGAGAGGTTGTGAGGTTTAGGTGGGATGATCTATATAATGGGCCCAACAGGCCACCATGTTTACTTCCTGCCCCCTGAGATGTGCTCATTCACATCTTTGGCCCTTAATCATTCACACAGTACGTGATCAAGAAATATGTTTTTGTGAATGAATGCCATGATGGATGTAATTTCCTAGGTAACTGAGGATTAATTAGAAATTCTCTTTTGTTCCAGCCCTTGTTAAAAATCCTTAGAAAATGTCAGAATCCATTTTTCTTACATGCGGTGACCACGATTTAATCTTTGATTCATTTTGAACATCATTCCTCGTTACCCAGGCCTGCAGGTGTAGCCAAGAATGATATAGAATATTGAAAATAACATGCAAATTGGTTTAAAAATTAATTCCAAATGCGAACTTTAAAAAGAGTAATTTACCTTTTTGCTCAGAGTTTCAGCTAAATGCCCATATAGTTGAAGTTACATAATTGAAGGCAAGATATTGGAAGCATTCTGGCTTCATATGCAATTTATACTCAAGTATTTTTACAATCATTTACTTTAAAAAATTCATTCAGAGCCTACTATGTGCCAGGCCAGGGGCTGGTATACAAGATAGATGAAGCTACTGTCTAGGGGGAAGGCAGACAATTGGTGGGGGAAGTCCTGGGAGCTATGAGAATCCATGTCAGGAATTCCTACCAAGTCTGGGTTTGGTGCCTGGCGAGGGTGAAGGTGGTGATGGTCAGACAGGGAAGGCATTCTGGGGGAAATGATGCTTAAGCCAGGAAATGCAGGATGAGCTAGAGTCAGATAAAGGGAAAGGTTTTCTATGTAAGAGATGCAGCCTATGCAAGAGCACCCCCAGTGTTGTCCAAGGTGCTGGGGTCAGGGCGGTTGGAACAGAGTAGGGGTCCCAGGGGGATTGGAGAGGCAGGAGGGGAAGGGCCAGGTCATGCTCTTAATTGATTATCTAAGGGAGGCTTATGTGGCTCCAGTATTCACCTTGCATTCTTTCACTGTCCATCTGTTAGGCACCACGAGTGCTGGAGGCACTGTGTTAGGCCCTGGGTAGCACCGTCAGCAGGTGATAGCCTGGACCTCAGGGTGCACACAGTCAGTGGGGAAGACACTCGACACAGTCGGGTACCGATCACAAAGAATGAAGCAGTAAACCTCTTGGGAGGTGAAAGGCTCAAGAGTGATTCCATAGAGGACAGGACACATGAACTGTGCCTTGTGCACGGTCCACGCCTATCTTATTAACTGTGGGACCTGTGTCCCCAGCCCACACATCTCCTGGCATCAGACAGGCACTCAGTGGGGATTTGGCGATTGACTGAACAAATGAATGAATGAAGAAATGGTTTAACCCTTCCTACTCAACAGCTTTTATTTTCTTTCGTCTGTGCTGCATACACATCTGGAAACACCTCTATTCCACTGTAATGCAGGCCAGTCCTTCTACATAGCGTTCTGGAAATCATACAGACCTTGTTGTCATGGAGCTTGCAATGGAATGAGGAAGACAGGCATTAGATAAATAACCACACAAATAATTATGTAATTAAAATGTTGACACACAATACCAAGAAGATATACAGGGGGTATATAAGGGCACATAACGGGGCCAAGGAAAGCTTTCTTAGAAATGGCTGCTTTTCTCCAGTTTTAGTGAGGCTTAAGATGAAACAAAGGTGTCTACTTATCCTAAACTTTTGTTACATTTTAGTGTCTTGTGGTCTTTTTGGTTTTTTTGGTTTTGTTTTTGCACAAATCTATCCCTTTAATAGAAAACACTTTGGAATCTGTGTTCTGATTAATCTAGAATTAATTCAATTAAGAAAGGCACATAAGTACATTCATAAGTACATTTGAGACACGTAAAGAAGGGGCAAAACTGGAATAAACGATGGTTACTCTGAAGGAGAAGGTGAACTGGTAATCCAATGGAGAGAAACCTGAAGTGGAAAAGGATAAAGACTGAAGTGATTCAAAAGAACACACTGGATATGGAGGATAAAAAACAGAGCTCAGCTCAGAGTTACAGGTATTTTCAGAGAAGAAACTGGAACAATTTGAGGGAAGTCATAGTCAAAAATTTCACAACAGAGGAACTTCTTAAATTGAAAGGGAAAAGAAAAAAAATTGTATCTCTAGGTCAAAGTATATTGCTTTGGGAAAAAATACTAGGTGTTTTTAATTGAAGTACAGTTGGTTTACAATGTTGTGTTAATTTCTGCTGTACTGCAAAGTGATTCAGTTATACATATATATATATATATATATATATATATATATACATACATACACACACATTCTTTTCCATTATGGTTTATCACAGGATATTGAATATAGTTCCCTGTGCTATACAGTAGGACCTTGTTGTTTATCCATCCTATATATAACAGTTTGCATCTGCTAATCTCAAACTGCCAATCCATCTCTCCCCCACTCCCCCTCTCCCTTGGCAACCACAAGTCTGTTCTCTATGTCTGTGACTCTGTTTCTGTTTCATAGATAAGTTCATTTGTGCCATATTTTAGATTCCACATATAAGTGATATCATATGGTATTTGTCTTTCTCTTTCTGATTTACTTCAGTTCCTATGATAATCTCATGTTGCTGAAAATGGCATTATTCCATTCTTTTTTATGGCTGAGTAGTATTCCATTGTATATATACAGCACATCTTCTTTATCCATTCATCTGTTGATGGACATTTAGGTTGTTTCCATGTTTTGGCTATCGTGAGTAGTGCTGCAATGAACATAGGGGTGCATGCACCTTTTTGAATTATAGTTTTGTCTGGATATATGCCCAGGAGTGGGATTGCTGGATCATATGACAACTCTATTTTTAGTTTTTTGAGGAACCTCCATACTGTTTTCTATAGTGTACTTACATTCCCACCAACAGTGTAGTAGGGTTCCCTTTTCTCCACACCCTCTCCAGCATTTGTTAGACTTTTTAATGATGGCCATTCTGACCAGTGTGAGGTGGTACCTCATTGTAGTTTTGATTTGCATTTCTCTAATAATTAGTGATGTTGAGCATCTTTTCATGTGCCTTTTGGCCATCTGAAAAAATACTCGTTTTATTATTGGTTAGGTGCAAAATCATGACCTTCTTTATATTTTTATATAGGTGAGCCAGTGAACTGATAGCAAATATTCCATTAAATAAATCAGTTGAGGAATTATTAAAGCACCTGAGCAACCACTCAATCTTTACAAAAAGAAAGAAGGATTCATGGCAAATGTCAAATAAAAACAAAAAGTAATTTAGAAGAAAAGAAATGGCTGCTTGCACTAGGTTCTGAAGGGGCAAAAGGAGGTGGGAAGAATGTCTCAGGCAGAGGGAGTAGCAGATGCAAAGGCCCCAAGACAGGGAGGAGCAGAGTGTGTTCAAGGACGTGACGGAAGGCCAGTGTGGCTGAACCCCAGGGATTAACTGGGAGGGTGGCCGGAGGTGGGCTGGAGCACAGACAGGGGCTCCTCACTGGAGGGCTTGCAGCCACGTTGGAGATTTTGATCGTTGGTCTAAGAGTACTGGGAGCCATTGAAAGATTTTAAACTGGGGGGAGATATATCAATCACACAAGCTGGTGAGACATGAATGGATTGGAGGGGAGCAAGAAGGGCCACTGAGAGGCGTACACGCGCACACACTCTCTCTCTCTCTCTCTCTCTCTCTCTCTCTCTCTCTCTCTCTCTCTCTCTCCCCAAACAGGCTGACAGCGCCCTGTATACAGAAAGCCGTAGGGAACACGGAGCTGAGGTTTGATTGCTCTTCACATTATTTCTTCCTTGTCTTTCTGATATGGCCCACCCCTTCATTCTGCATTAAAGCTGACATTACTTGTTATTTATTTTTTTACCAATTTTATGAAACAACAGACACGACACTTCCCTTACTGTTGTTCTTCTCAGGGAGAGGATGTGGGTCACAGCAGATAACGTGCTTTTATCAGAGCCCATTTTCTCCCTTGGTTTCAAGGGGAGGGCCAGGGGTTGGGGGTGCTGAAGTCGGGCAGGAGTGGAATTCACCCTTCTGTCAGGGGTTGGCTTGAAAGCGAGCGTTAGCACATATTCAATTTGATACAGGAGCTCCCCTTGGACACGGAACCTGGTCCTTATCTCATTTTTCCCATTAATAATGAGCTGTTAAATTACATCGCTCATGCCATTTGTGGAGATAGCGATGTGCCGGCTTAATTGTAGCCGCCCTGGTGCCCCATCATCTTAATCCTTCTCCTAATGGCTTGACAGGGGGAGCAGCGTGGCTCAGAACTACTGGTTTGGGCCTGGCTCTACACCTTTCAAGGAATCTCTAGTTTCAGAGTCAGGGACCGTCATGGCTGAAACTGATGGGGCTCTGAGGGTGAGGGCCCTGGGGAGGGGAGACCGCAGACATTCCCATCTGTGTGCCCCTTCCTCCCCATCTCCCCAGGGGCCCTCTCCGGAATGCTAATGGGTTGAGGAAAGGCGGCTGGCGTGGGCGGCAGGGCCTCCACTCTGAACATTAAAGCAGACCCCCCCCCCCACCGCCTCCTCTCTGGCTTTTGTGGGCAGCGTGGGCAAGCTGCTGACTTCCTGGGATCAGGCCAGCTGATAAACAAGGATAATTATGTCTGTGGCTTTGCAATCCCTCAAAACCAAAGGCGAAATGATTCATTCTAAAGGAGGGATTTCCCCAAAGAAACGACTTTGTGCCCCTGGTAGGCGTGGCTAGAAAAGAGGTGCATTTCTCAAATGTGGGGAGAGGACTGTTCTCTGCTCTTGCTGGGGGAGTCCAGGCATTGGAGGGCTGGCCAGAATTAGGATTAGGGGCGGTCTGCAGAAGCCTGCAGAGATATTGGGAGGTGGTGGCAACACAGAAAAGGCCCAGAGCTCTGGTCCCACCCAGCCACCAATTGGCTGTGTGAACTTAGAGGAAACGCCCTTTCAGTACTGTGAAATTTCTAAAAATGGGTCCCAGTTTCTAAAATGGGTGTGACAGTGGGCTACGTCAGAGTTATCATCCCCTCCCTCTCAGCCACCATCTTCAGGTGTGTGGCTCAGTTTCCTTGACCAAAAGAGCTACATAGGTGGACTGCCCCGGGTTCCTAGTGTTTTGATTTCAGCCTCTTCTTCCAGTGTGGGGAGAAAGGTGGTCCCTTATGGGGTAAGATTTGAAATGCACTCCTGCCCAAAGAGGTCTCCCTATCTCCACATCAAAGGGCCTGAAATTCCCACGGGTTGCATCTAATTTGAGAGGGAGGCTGGGTAATGTAGTGGAAAGAGCATGGGCTTTGGTGGTGAGACATGAGCCCTGGGCATTTTCCAGGTTACTCAGAGTGCCTCCTTCTTGCTGAAGGCACTGCCACCTCGTGGTCCTGCTGCCACCCACAGCTGGACAGTCAAAGCTGAAGCGCTGGGCCAGCGTGGCCTCCATGCCCTCTGTGCTGGCCCTCATCCTCACTGCGTTGTCCCTCACTGTGAGACATGGGTGGGAGGCAGGATATTGTCTCTGGCCTCCCTAGTGCCTACCAGGGACTGAATGATACCACGTGGAAGTATAGGGCGCCAACCCTCCATAGACTTGGACCAATGGGAAGGAAGAAGCCTGGGGAAGATGGGCCAATTCCCCGCTCCTTCCTCCCTGCCATGGACCACTCCAAGGCACAGTTTGTCCTTGCAGATCCTTTGGAGGAAGTTCCACATGCTAAGCAGACAAACCTGCCAATCACCTGCTGTCACGCAGCAGCTTGTGGTGAAGCAGTGGCCCCCAGGGAGGCATCGCTTTGCATCCTTTTGCCCCTTTCCTGGGCTCATTTCCTCTTTCTCTCCCTCTTGCTGCCATGGGATTGCACTTACCTAAGAGTTTCTGTAGTTGAATTCCCGCTGAAGCTTTGCTTCCTGGAGGACCCAGACTGAGACATCGGGTTTGGCACATGGGTCTACAGCTTGCCAGCGGTGTGAGTCCTGCAACTTCTCCCCTCGGAAGATGCCAGTTGTCTTCTCTGAAGAATAGGGATAATAATATTCAGCTTCCAGAGTGTGAAAAGTAGATATAATGAGTATCAAGTATTTAGCACAGAGCCTGGTGCATAAGCACAGCGAGTGCTCAATCATTATCTTTATTATTGCTGCTGTTATTATTTATAACAGGAATGGTTGGCTGTCACCAAAGTAGAGTGCACCCCTTCCACAATAAAGAGTTGCTGCTCAGAAGCCCTGCCCCACCATGATTTCCATTCAGCCTTCCTGGCGACTAGGCAAAGCCATATGACTGAGTTCTGGCCAGTGGAATGTGGGGAGAAGTGATGTAATGCCTCACCCCGGCCTGGCTCATAAAATGTTCTTGCCGCAGTTTAACCATGTGCTGAAGACAGCAGAGTATCCAGCAGCCCAGAGCCCTGGATGGCTGCAGGGCAGAGGCCCCCCGTTCACCAGCCCATCCCGTCACACCACCAGTGAACGTTATGTAAATATGAGATCAATTCTTTTTGTGTTGAACCACCAAGATTTCGGATTTTTTCTGTTACTGCAGCTGGTATTACCTTAATCATTACATTGTTATTGCTATTGCATCTGTAACTTCTTATTATTCAGAGTAAGAGCTTTTCTGGGAGGCCCTGTTGAGGCTTTTCAAGGGGTTCAGCATGTGGATGCTGGAGTTAGAAGGCTTGGATGTGAATTCCACCTCCATCACTTTACTAGCTATGTGACTTCTGTGCCAAATGACTTGAACTATAAAATGGATCAATTATGAGAACTGGGTCAAGAAAACTGTGTAAAGAATAGGACAGCGTCTGGCACAGAATGAGTTCAAGGAAATTTAACTACGACCACCCCCATCATCTTCATCATCATCACGATCATCATTACGTCAGTGGAGAGTTGGGCACTGACGGAATGGGAGGTGGAACTGTGGTCTGGCTCTGGGGTTGAAGGGGGGCATAGAAAATAATCAGGACATGGGTGTGCAGGTTTGAGAAAGGCAGCTGAGCAGTGGGAAGATGAGGTGATGCAGTGCTGAAGACTTGGCCCATTTCACAACTGATGTAGCAGGGCACCTACATTGCTCTGGAAGATGACTTCAGTCCTACTGGCCAACAAGCATCTTCTGAGAGCATCCTGTGGACAGAGCACTGCCCTGGGCACTGTGGGAGACGCAGTAAGAAGGGGAAGGGAGTGGGAGAGGATGCTGACCACCTGGGACGCACTAGACAGGAGGCTAAACCGTGGATCCCTGCTAACCTGTTGAACCTTCACCACAAACCCATGAAGTTGCTACGTCTTTCATTTTATAGACGAGGAAGCTGATACACAGGACTCGATGGAACTCCCCCAGAATCACACAGTCAGTTGTAGAGTAGAGATTTGAATCTTCACTGGGTAGAGACCCTATTGTCTCTGGAGCCACTTTCATTCACCAAGGCTAGTTCAGGAGAATTTATGGTCGCAGCTGGGAAAAGGCAAAGCAATGTCAGTAGACGGGGGCTTGCCCTACCTTTACCATTAGCTGACTTTATGATTTTTGGTACGTCGCTTTATTGTCTCTGATGCTTTTTTTTTTTAACAAGAGGGAAAGGGGGATGGAGGTAAGCCACATATGCCAGGTACCATACTGGAGTCTTTCAATAGAACAACTAACTCATATAATCTTTCCAACAATGTACGAGGTAGGTGATGTTACGGAAAACTGAGGCAGAGAGAGAGATTCCATCACTTGTCCCAGATCTCTGTGGCACACCCATCTCCTGGGTATGTGTGTCAACAGTGTTTTTGTGGCATAAAGTCCCAAGTCACTGTGCCTCAACACAGTCGAAATCTTCAAGACTTCTTCCAGCTCTTAATTTACTCAGTCTCATTTCTGTAAAGTTTCTTTGGGAAGCGACGCAAGGAAAATGGCAACTTGAATATCCAGCTCTGTGTCATCTACCCTCTCTTCCCAGCCTAAGGCAATGGAGATGCAGCCAAGTAGGCGCATTGGAAACACAGGATCAGGATCTGGGTTCTTCTGGGTTAGATCCTCTTTCTTCCTCTTCTACCCTTCCACCCTCCCCGCCTCAGAGCTGTGGGCTTCTAGCTTCCTCTATTTTTTCAAAGGTGGGGAGGGTCAATATAAATGCTAATTTTGCATCCTTTCTTCCTTTCCTCCCACTTCTTCTACTGTGTGTTCTGTGTCATTAACCAAGGCCCAACTGGCACAGGGAGCAGGGCCGGGGGTTGTTTGGGTTTAAGTGAAAGTTGACACAACTCGGGGTTTATCTGCTTCACCTGGCAGCTCTCCAGGGAATGGAGTTTTGGGCCACGTGGAGGGAGTTTTCTCCCTTTTAATGAGCTGCTCGCAGCCTGCCAGGTGATAGCAGGGGGTTAGCGACTGCTTCAGGGGATTTGATAACAAGAGCGAGGACTGCATCTCAGACAGAGTGCTGCCTGCCTGCCCGCCCGCGTCATCGTTAATGCCAACAGCTGAACTGCTGAAGGGCTCAGGGCTCTCCTGCGTGTGGGAGCCAGGAGAGGACCCATCGCAGGGGCCGTGCCCCTTGGAATATGTCCATCCACATCTACACACTGGAGGGCCCGAGACTTCCAGGCCTGGGTCTGTGTGGACAGCTGTGTGGAACAGATGTTGACATATCCTGGGCCTGATGGAGAGAGAGCCAGTGTCAGGCCGGGCCCTCAAGGGCTGTAAGAGTCCTTCAGGTGCGCGTGATTCACGTTCTCTCCAAGGAGAGGGAATCAATAGGTAAAGAACCTGGCATGAGCCAGTGAGGTTATGGTGCTGCCAATTGGACCTGAAGGGGGTCCCGTGTGTTCCCTCCCCAGAACCTAGAAGGTTTGGTACCCACTCATTATGCCCTTCGGGATACTGAGACCCACTGTTGCCCAGCAGGCCTGTGGTAGACAAGGGCTGTCTCCCTTCTACCTCTAACCTGAAAACCTTTTCCTAATTAGTTGGAAATAAAACATTAGCAGTCTCTTTCTAGCTTACTTGTGGCTTCCCTGAAATTGAGTGGGATGGTTCTTTTTAGGATTTAACTGGTAGATTCTCCATCAGACTGTCATGTAGACTCGAATAACCATTGACATTTGTGCCTTGCTTCATGGGTTTCAAAGCGCTGCCACTCATCTGAATTTGTGTTGGGAGGAGGTTCAGAGTCTGGGCTCTGCAGTTTGATAGAGTGGGTTCAAACCCCAGCTCTCCCACCTCCCGGCTAAGATGCCGGGACAAAGGTGCTTCACCCCTGCTTCCTGAGCTGTAAAGTGGAGACAGCAATTCCTACCTCACAGGTTTTGGGGAAACGAGACTAGAGGATGCAGTTACAGCACTATGTCAGGGTCTAGCATGTAGTTAGCTGTTGTTATTATTATCATTATTAATAATTCTTACAACACTATGAGGTAATAATCTGTGAATTATTAGATGAAATATTAAGCCTCCCTGACTTAGAATATAAGCTTCCCTCATGGCCAGAGACCATATCTCCTTTCACTTATTAGACTAAGTCACAGAAGGTCTTAGTTTTCTGGACCAACTAGGAATTTGGTTTGTAACAATGTCCCAGAAAGAGTGCTTCCTTACCCTTGATGTTCCATGAGCTGGTCCTTTTGCTGGATTCTTGAAGTGAGATGTAAGATATGAGATACCATCAGAACATGTGAATCAGCATGATCCCAAGTGTCCTGGCACCCTGGTTTAGCCTGAACTGTTGCTGATCACAAGGGGTAAAAACACTTAAAGGCAGTAAGTATGGCCTGGGTGCTACTTCAGCGCCCCCAGCAGGCCTGGCTGTCTCATTGCATGGATTGGAATATAAGCAAGATCCTTAGAGGTGACAGCCATCTCCCTCCTTCCCAGGGAGGTTGATGGCAAGGACACCCAGGGCCAGGACACCCTGGGAGTTCTGAATCCCTCCCCAATCCCAAGTCTGTTTTATACTGGGATCCAGGTACATGGTTCTCCTTGGGGAGGCCATTCATTATTTAGTTGGACATTTGGTTTTGTGGGACATTCTGTTGGACACTTTGTTCTGTACGCTGAGCTATGAGTATTAGTTACGTGGACTCGAATAAGTTGCCTAACCTCTCTGATCCTGTTTCTTCATCTGCAAAATGACACAACAATCCTTACTTCACACTATAAGCGTTAAATGCAATAATGTATGTTATTGTTTAATAATGTTGTTAATATTATAATTTTCATGCTGCATATTACCTAGCATATAGATACCATCTGTTTTCTGTTTTGTTCACATAGCAACTAGTTGTATAAATAAAGCCTTTTTGGCAATGAAATTACAGTCTGTGAAGGAGGGAGAGGGGGAGCCAGGGAGTCAATCTGCTCTCTAAGAGTGATGGCTAAGGAAATAGAGCTGTTGAGAGAGCGGTTATTTATTTGTAAAATAAACCACCAGGATTGTACACAGTGTGGGATTATTTTTTTCAAACTGTGAAATGCAGTTTGTATAACATGATCTATGGATTATTAAATTCACTTAGCCTCAAGCAAGCCTGGAATTGAGCGATTATTTTTGCTTCTCCCCACCCCTACCTCCTGGGTCTGCTAGGGCATCTGGACTTTGCCTCCAGTTTGGGGAGCTGGACCATCTAGGTGGGCTCTATGCTGAGGAAAGACACACCCACCCACCCACCCACCCACCCACGCACACAGTGCTTTGTCTGTGGCGGTGTAAGCAGAGGAGGGGCCTCTGGAAGCACTCCCCAGAAGAGGTTCTGAGGAATGTAGAGGCCTGATTTGAAATGCAGGCGTGGAGAAGTGACAAGCCTCGGGCAGAATGTATTGGCAGTAGCCCCACAGGGAGGGAGGGCTGTGAGCTCTGGGCAAACACTGCCTCTGCTTCCACCTTCCTGGGCAGGGACCGCCGCCTTCCAGGGCTGATCTTCCTTGCTCTTGACGGAGGGCAAAGGCATAATTGAGGCAGACCATGTGTGGGGATGGGTGGGCGGGGGCGGGGGCATGGAGTGGGTGCTTTTGTAGATCCCTTATTACTACAGTCTGTTGCCCTGTCTCCCTCCCCTGCCAGCCTGTGTGACCCTGGAGGGCAGGGCTGGGCCATGGCAGTGCTTTCTATGTCCGCGGTGCCTGGACCAGAGCAAGTCAGTGGTTGAGCTAAGAAAACAATCGTGGGTTCCAGTGACCCCCGCTTCCTTCTGCAGTCTTCTCTCGTGGCCTGCCCTCAGCCCTCAAGATTTGTGGCGTCATTCTGTTGTGGCGAGAACCAAGCAGACATCCAGAGCAGAGGACGACGAGGGGCCTTGCTTGCTTTTCCAGGGAAAGGCATGATAGGAGAGCTGGTGACCTGCACGTTCTATCATCTTCAATTCATCAGTGGACTCTCATTAAAAAAAGGAACTGCCTAAGTGTTTGGAAATGGGGGAGAAGAACTTCTGTGACGACAGTGAGGTCTGGTCGGGGAATTTAGAAGTCCATTTACTACAGTGGAGCTGCAGGGGTGAATGGCAGTGTGGTATATATGGATTTTTTTTTAAAGTCCCCTTCTGAAGCACAGTGAGCTAATTTCCCTGCACAGCCTACGATGATTTGACTCCTTGATGGTGGAGGGTCACTTGTAATCAGCAGCATTCAGAGCTGCAGTGCCACCTAATTTCCTTCCCTTTCGTTGCCCCCTTTATCTGTGTCTAAAGACCAGTTCCTCTGAGAATGGAAGAAAACCATTTGGTGGCAAGAAAATGACTTGGTCCCCCATTCTCGGCAGAGCTGGCCCAAGCACATCACTGGTTCTAAGCCCCTGAGGTCATTTGTTACATCCTGTAGCATAAATGGCAAAAAACTTTCCTAATCCGTTAATGGCTTATTCAAAGTAGCACGCAGTGATTCAGAACCTTTGCTATCTCCCAGCTGACAAAAAAAAAAAAAAAAAAAGCCCTATTAATAAAAATATAAGCACCTGGCACATTTGTGGCCTTGTTTTGACTTTTGAATTAATGTCTGGTTTCCTGAGGTTTGAGTTAATGAGGTTTCCCTGCCTGACCTATGCAACTTCGTATTTCACAACAAATCATGCGGCTGCACTGGCTTGATCGGTTTGGTTTGAGGCAGGGACGCGGTTGTGTATGGTTTCCACCAAGTGGCATCGATTCTTTTCCAGGGTCAAGTGTGTGATGGGCCTGAGCTTAGTGCATCTGATGCTTCCCCGTCTAGGCCACCTGAGCACAGCAGATGCCAGCTGGTGGGCGATGGTTGGGGCCTGCTGGGTGGGCGGAGTTCTGTAGCAATTTCTGAATAAGGTATGGACTTGTGGTCTGAAACGATAGGACAACTTGAAGGCTTTTGATAACAGTGGCCACTTAGTAAATGACCACATAGTAGGGACTTCTCCAACTGCCCTCCTAGAATACATATACAGGGATAGAGAGTTTAGCTTGCCCCAAATGAACTCTGCCCTGGAGCATGGACGAAGTTGCTAGGACAAAGGGAGGTAGTTCTGTCTGCCCCTTATTCATGTCTGCAGCTCTCTCTCCCTCTTGTTCTGAGACTGAGTCCTGAGGCTGCCGTGTATTGTTCTGCCTCCTCTCAGTTCCCTGCCCCCCCACCCAGTCTCTTCTTTTGTGACTCACAGATATTTCTAGAGATCTACTCTTCTCCCCCAAGCAGCACAGAAACGATGACACCACAGAAAGGGAAGCATATCCCCTCTGATGGACCCAGTGTCCACCCACACCTCTCCCCAAGTGGTACACATTCTCTCTTTTCCCCTCCCCCCCCCCCTTCATCGCTTCCTTCCTTCCAAAAGGTATTTACTGAGGACCTACTATTAGTCAGTTCTGCGCTGGGCTCTAAGTATACAGCAGCGGAGCTCCCAGTCTGGGGGTGGAGAGAGAAAACAGCCACTTGTGCAAATACTGAACTACTCACAGGTGACTGGGAGGCTGCAAAGGCGAGTGCAGGATGCTAGGAGAGCAAGGTACAGTGAGGCTGGGATGGGGATCCAAAGGGCTTGCCTGCTCTGAGGATGTTTCAGCTGAGACTGAGGGATAGGCTGGAGTTTCCTAGAAGGAAGGAAGGGGAACGGGAGAGAGTCCTGGAGGAGGAAACTGCCTCTCAGCTGGTTCAAAGTCCCTGAGACAAGAAGGAGTAGAGTAGAGTCAGGGACTTGGAGGTGGAAGAGGCTGGCTGGAGCCTGCAGGTGAAGAGGGGCAGCAGCTGCTGAGGTTGGCAAGGACCAGAGCAGCAGACCCTGAAGGTCAGGTGGAGGGTGGAGCCTGGATCCAAAAGAGAAGGGGCTGGTGAAGAGGGCTGAGCAAGGAAGTATCTTCCATAAAGTGTCCCCACAGCTGTGGTATCTGCTGTCCCATCCTCACTACACACGTGCACATCACCCTGTGATGTGGTCAGTTCTATTAAGTGTAAGAGTCTGTGTGTTTGTGTGTGTATGTATGTGTGTGTGTGTGTGTGTGTGTGTGTGTGTGTGTGAGAGAGAGAGAGAGAGAGAGAGAGAGAGCGTGCACCAAAGATTCTCTTCACTTCCCTTCTATTATTTTCATGTAAGTGGATAACCCTTTAAAAATCAGTCCTAAACTAAAGGCAGATTTAGGTAAATCCTTTTTGAAAACTCATAAATAATCTCTAAATAGTTACCGAGTGCCTGCCATGCTCCAGGTGCCATGCTGGACACTGAGATAGGAAGAAAGAGCTCACAGGCTGGGGAATGACCATCGTGAAAGGCCCACGCCCTCCCTGTCTTCCCAAAATGCCATCCCCTCCCCCTTGGGCAGGTTCCTTCCTTGGCCCCATTCTCCCACACCCCACTGTCTGGGTGAGAAATGCTCCTCTGTCTTCCAAACTCCTGTATTTCCACTTTCATCATGACAATAAGATCGCAAACAATGAGAACACGATACGATAAATAGCTGGCTGCTATATGTAAAATCTTTTTACATGTGTTAATCCTCATAACTACCCTGTGATAAAGGCACTTATTGTCTCCATTTTACAGATGTTGAAACTGAGGCACAGAGAAGTTAAGTAACTTGATCAGTATCACATGCATTCAAAGTCACATGGCTGGTAAGTGCCAGAGCTGGGGTTTGATCCCAGGCAGCCAGTCTGACTCCAGAGACTGGGGTCCTAATTGTGACAGTTTATTGCCCATATTTAACTGTTCATTGCTATGTATTCCCCTCTAGATTTTAACAGCAGACACTATGGCTATTTTGTTCCCTCTGAATCCCCAGTGCTTAGCACTGTGCCTGACACATCACAGGTATTCAAAATAAACACGTGGAGACTGGCTGATTGCAGATAAAGGCAAAGGAAAATTTGGGACAACAGATGTGAGGCCTGAGTGTGGAGCAAGCCTCTTGGATGGAAGGCCCCTGAGAAAGAGTGCATGTCCTTCAGGAGGGCTACGATCCAGACCCTAACAAAATTCAGTGAGATTTAGATCAGTTGAGGGAAACTGATCTTTATTCTTAAGCTGGATATTAGAAATGTGTTTGGAGGATCCCTGACCATGCGAACACTTTTTGGTATGTGGGTATCTCCCCCAGAGAGATATCCTCTGGAGACTCCCATGGGCTGCCTGGGTCAGCCTGTAATAATTTCACCTCTGAGAAAACCAACGTCCTGTCCGAGTGGCCTGGGAGCCCGGTCACGCTGATCCCACCAGCCAGGCCCATCACCATGACCAGCCTGTCTGCTGACCACTGGGGCTCAGTCCAGAGGGCACCTCCCTGTTTGATCTGACCCCAGGCAGCTGCCCTCCCCACCCCGCCCAGAGCGCCGCGGGGGCTCCAGCTTCCTGGAACTGGCCACAGTCCCGTCTCCTCTGAAGAACTCCGTGGGGTTCCTCCCCCTCCTGCCATGCTGACTTGCTCTGAAAACACCCAGCAGCACTTGAGACCTCTCTTAACTCTCCTCAGATTGCCTTGAGGGGCTCCCAGAGTGACTGTCATGTCGTTGGCTGAGACCCCACGGGGCCATCAGCCTGTCCTAGTTCTGCTGCTCCGGTACCACCAGGGATGGGGGAGCATCTGACCTGGCCTGGGAGCAGAGGGCAGGCCTCTTTGCCCAATCCTCAGGGCCCCTGTGGCTTTCTCCTCCTCCTGAAATCCTTCCAGCCATGAATCTAAACCCTTCACGGATAAACCTTTATCCTTTTAAATGACTCCTTTAAGGTTTTGTCTCCTGCTCAAGGCCAGAGTCAGCCCTTTAGAAAAGGGAGGACAGAGCCCATCCGGAGCCATCCATCCGCCTTCCTGTCACTATTGTGGCTTAAGTGAACCCCTTTATGCGGGGGGAGGCCATTACGATTATTTTTCAGTATTAATTGCCTATCTGTTTGTGCCTCTGCATAGCCTTCATGGACAATTTTGGACACCATTCTCTGTGGCTGCCTTGGACACAGATTCTTCTCACAGAGAGATGCTGGCTTCAATGAAACAAGGGTGCTTAAAGTCAACACTCCTTGCCTTGGAGGTGATGCCACTCGGAGCATGGAGAGGGCTGAGGGCTGGGATCAGACTGCCGGGCCAAGGAGAGAGGGGGACTAGAGAAGCTGGAGGAAGGGCTGTGTCTCCAAAAGACTAAGCATCAACTGTGTGGGGGGTTGACTCAAGGACACTGGGGTGTGCGGGTGTCTGCAGAGGGAACACAGTCCACCTGGCCTCCTAGGGTGGGGGCCGGCGCCAGCTGCAAACAGCTGCCTCGATGCTGGCCAAGAAAGTAGGTCTCAGGGAGCTTTGACGACACAGCCTCTCTGTGACTCATATTTAAGGAGGATGGACGGCTCCTTCAGGCACATCACCCTGAGGGCGGGAGGTTGTCAATGATAATTGTCATTTACTGTGTGCTAGGCCTTGTGCTTAGGGCTTTGCAAGGATTTTTCTACATGGACATCCCTGAGGCAGGGCGCCTGTCCTTTATTCATCTCAGTGCCCTTACTGACAGCTTATCGTTTGCTAACACCATGTTGAGCCGGTAGGCAGAACGGCCAGTCCTTTGCTCATGAAGCCTACAGAAGAATGGGTGGGATAATGAAGGGAACAGACCAGGACTGTTGTCATGAATTAACAGGTCATTGTAACTGAAAACAACAAAGGAGGCAGATGGCCGAGGATAACATTTCTGAGGAAGTGACGATGAATATGAGATGGAGCCAAGCAGGGGGAGAGTTGGGGCATTCCAGACAGAGGGAATGGCATGTGCAAAGGTCCTGAGGTGGGACAGGTCTTAGTGTCTTCAAGTAACAAAATGAAGGCCAGTTGGCTAAAGCATTCTCAGAGTGGATCTCTAGTGGATCTCAACATCACCTGAGAACAAGTTAGAAATGCAAATTCTCAGGCCCACCCCAGATCTACTGAATCACAAACCTTGGGGTGGGGGACCCAGCAAGACTTCCAGATGGCTCTGATGCATGTTAGAGACAGAGAACCACTGGGCTTGAGCACAGTGTGCAAGGGGCGGGGTTGCCTGAGATGAGCTGTAGAGCTCGGTAGGGCCAGGGAAGGTGCAATAGCCAGTTTAGATTTTAAGCGCAATTGAAGTCACCGAAGGATTTTTCCCACCTGGGTGGGATGATCTGAGTTTTCATTTTAAAATATTCCTGGCTGCTGTGTGGAGAAGTGATGGATGGAGTGGGGCAGGTTGACAGTGGAAGATGGAAGGCCAGTTGGGAGGCTGTTTACCATATCCCTAGTGCCTAGAATCACAAGAGGTGCATAGTAGGTGTTCAGTAAATATTTATTGGAAGAATGATCGCATTTTAGACTGTTATCTGTTCTCAGAGCATCCTGTAGACTTCATCCACAGCATTTGCCACATACGAAATGCAGTGAATCGTGCATAATCGTTGGTACGTCTCTTCCACTCTGCCGTGATTTCTGTAAGGCAAGAACTGGTACCAGGCACAATGCCTGCCACGTAGGGCCTCAAGGAATATTTGTGGAATGAATAACTGAATGTAATCATAGCGTCTCTGTGAATGGGAACTATTATTTTTCCCACTTTACAGGAGATGAAACATTACAAGAGGTTAAGTTGTCTTCCTAGGAAGGACTGGGGCTAGAATCAGAACCCAACCTCTTCGGGACGATGCCAGCCCCTCCTTTTGTCCTGTTACCTTTGTGCTGTTTAGGAAAAATCACCAGTAGAATTCCAGGGTCATGTCTGTGCCGGTGAAACAGTCCCCTGAGAATTGTTGCCAGCCGTGAGCGATGCGCGAGAACCCGAGGTATCAAAAGGCCTGATACTTTGGGGCCTGCCCGGTTGCCATGGTGTTTGACCAATAGTAGGCAGAGGCATCCTCGGCCGGCCGTGGCTGAGGCCTGAGTGTACATATTCATGGTGGGGCCAGCCCTGCAGAGGGGGAAGGGAGGAGGCCAAGTAGGCAGCACAGGCTGCTCCTGCTGTTCAGGGTTTGAGCACCTTGGAGGTGCAGTGGTGTCACCCAAGTGACCCGGATTGCTCCCATCAGCTCCTCCCAAGCAGGTGAGGACCCAGCTCTGTAAAGCATAATCAGAAGCCTCTGCTTTTTTTTTTTTTTTAATAATTTTGTGGGGTTTTTTAAACCCCACATTTGTTTATTTATTTACTTTTTGGCTGTGTTGGGTCTTCGTTTCTGTGTTAGGGCTTTCTCTAGTTGCGGCGAGCAGGGGCCACTCTTCATCGCGGTGAGCGGGCCTCTCACTGTCGCGGCCTCTCTTGTTGCGGAGCACAGGCTCCAGACGCGCAGGCTCGGTAGTTGTGGCTCACGGGGCTAGTGGCTCCGTGGCATGTGGGATCTTCCCGGACAGGGCTCGAACCCGTGTCCCCTGCATTAGCAGGCAGATTCTCAACCACTGCGCCACCAGGGAAGCCCGAAGCCTCTGCTTTTATAGGTAGAAAAAAGAAAGTAAAAGAAATGTGCATTTAAAGGATACCTGTGATATCCCTGGTGCTCCTGGGATATTCCCTAATGTGACCCAAAAGTCATTGCCAGTTACGACCACCTATGATGTGCCAGGTGCCATGATAGATCAACAGACACTATTTCACTGAATCCTCAAACACCTTTGTGAGATACTAGTAATGATTATTAATGAGTAACATCTATTGTGTGGAACAGCCCTGTGAAGTTGCTGTTATACAGGTGAAATAACTGAGGTCTGGAGAAAAAAGAAACAGCCTGCCCAACCTCCCAAGTAGGAGTGTCAGAGATGGGACTCGAACCCAGGTCTGTCTGATTTCAGAGCTCACACTCCCTGCCCCATCCCAGGCTTTCCCCTTGTGGAGCAATCTTCTGAGGATGGCTTGACTGTCCTTTCCAAGGACTGGACTCTGTTTACAGGTGACCTGTTGCCCAGGGTGGTGCACGAGGTGAGGTGAATCGGAGACAAACTCAAAGCCCTTGAGACCAGAAGTCCCCGCAGTCCCACCCTCTGATGTGCCCTCTCTTGTTTACCTCCCTAGGACTCAGCTCTTCTGTAAACTGTAGTCCAGGCAGGAGAGGGATCAGGTGACTTATCAGGTCAAAAATGTATTCAAAAAGTTATTAAGCTTCTACTATGTACTAGACTCTGTTCAAATTCTCTGGGGACAGAGGTGGTACATGAAACAGACAGCGTCTCTACTCTATGGAGTTTATATTCCAATGGGGGGAAGAAAAAGTATAAACAAAATTTAAATCAGATGGAGGAGAAAGAAAACAGTACCATCACCAATGCCTTTTAGGGTGTACTAGTAAATGCTGTGAAAAAACCAAAATAAAATGTTGCTGTAGAAAAGGGAGGGTGGCGTGAGCAGGCTAATTCAGATGGGGTGGTCCGGAAACAAGTCTCTGGGGAAGTGACTTGGAGGCAAGAAGGAGCCAGTGGTGTGAAGACCTAGGGACCAGTGTGCCAGGCAGAGGGACGAGGCTCTGAGGCAGGACCGGCTTGGCGAGTAGGAGGAAGAAAACGATGGTTGGTGTCACTGGGAAGAGGGAGGGGGCAGGGGGGCAGAGCCAGCGCTTGGAGGGCCTTGTTGGCTATGGTAAGGAGTTTAGGCTTTTGTTTTAATTAGGATGGGAGGCCGTTTGAGAGGTTTAAGCAGGGAGTGACACCCTCTGATTTGCATTTTTTTTAATTAACTTATTTATTATTTTTGGCTGCCTTGGGTCTCCGTTGCCGCACGCGGGCCCTCTCCAGTTGCGGCGAGCGGGGGCCATGGTGCACGGGCCTCTCACTGCGGTGGCCTCTCCTGCCGCGGAGCACGGGCTCTAGGCACGCGGGCCTCCGCAGCTGCGGCACGTGGGCTCAGCAGTTGTGGTGCACGGGCCCAGCTGCTCTGCAGCATGTGGGATCCTCCAGGACCAGGGATCGAACCCGCGTCCCCTGCACTGGCAGGCGGACTCCCAACCACTGCGCCACCAGGGAAGTCCCTGGTTTGCATTTTTAAAAGGTCACTTGGGCTGCCACATGAAGGACGAATGGCAAGGCGTGGGAGAGAGGGGGGAGCAGGAAGGCCGGTCTTCCCTGCAGGAGCTGCTGGCCTGGGGTGTAACAGGCGGAGGAGTGGAGAAAAGCTGGCAGATTTTATAACAAGCCTGGGGGCAGTTCTGTGCTGGGCAGAGGGGAGAACAGGGATGCGTGTGATGAGCTGCTGTCCTGAAGGATCTTACAGCCCACTCTTAACAAACTCCTATTTGACCCTCAAGAAATAACTATAGAGCATCGAAGAGAATGCAACACAGGAGTGGGTTGTGGGAGCACGGAGTGGTCTGCGGTGCACAGCAAGGAGTTAGAGATGGAAAGAAGGCAGGGGGCCTCCCTTCCAGTCCCACTGGCCTGCACTCAGCCTCTTCTCTGGCCCCGCAGCCTCCATCTGGTCCCTTGTCTTATGGGTAGTTTGGCGGCAGGCTTGACCCCCACATGCCAGGCATCCTGCTCTCGCGCGGTCTGCAAGCCCAGCCATCTGAGAACATCTGGGAGGCGGCAGCTTGATGGGCGGAGGAGGCCCCATGGTGGCTCTTGGGCCTGGCGCCCATAGCTGCCATCCAAGGAGTGGCTCACGCCCCACGCTGGTAGCATGTGGACAAGAGGTCAGCCCAGTGACAGGCACACTGCAGCTGGGAGCAGGTGGTGCTTGTGCTGGGAGGCAAGGGGGATGCAGGAGTGACCAGCCAGCTGTGGCTGCTTCCAGAGCCCCTTCCCACAGGTGTCTGATCTGAATGGAGAGGAAGCACTTGGTGAGGGGACCCTCCACGTGTGCACGGAAGTCACCAAAGTCTTCCTGTAGCTAAGTCACACATTTGTGTGAAATACAGTAAAGGCCCTGCTCATGTCCCTGAAACCTGCCCAGGAACATTCTATGGCTCCCTGTCTCCTGCACATTAACAGTGATAGTAGCTAAGCCTTTGATTGACCAACCGTGGATCAAGCACGGTTCTGAGTGCTTTATCTTTGTTAATTTATTTAATCCTTTGTTAACTTATTTGATCCTTCAAGATAGGATGCGGTATCACCACCATGGTATAGATCAGGAAACCAAAACCTAGGGAGGTTAAGGGGTCCAAGTCCTGCAGCTAGCAAGAGGCGGAGTCGGGATTTGAACCCAAGGAGTCTGGCTCCTGGGCCCTATGTTTAGCCAGTTTTCTATGCACAGTAAATAAAGAATAGAGTCCAGAGTCTTCTCCTGGCACGTGGTGCTCCTTGGTCCGTCATCCCACTTTCCAGGCACACCTCCCACCTCTGAGAGGCCATCTTCCACAGTGGTTATGCATTTAAACTCTGAGATGGGTAAGTGGGGATTCAAATCCCAATCTAGCATCGACTAACTTTGGGACTGGGGCTGAGTAACACAGGCAGAGAGCAATGTGGGCCATGACAGGGCGGCTTGAGTGTGTGAGTATCCATGATGACACAGGTGGGGGTGGATGAGAGGAAGTGGTAGGAGATGAGCCTGGAAAGGAAGACTGGGGTCCTGACTGCTCAGGTCTTCAAAGTCCCTCAGGAGACTGAATCTCATGCCAGAGGCAGGGGAGAGCTACATCAGTTAGAGCTTCCAGTCATAAGGAGACTGCCAGGTTCAAGTTGTAAGAAAGCCCAACCCAAACTTGCTTAAGCATAAAAGAAATGTATTGGCTATGTCACTGGCTTGTCTAGGGATAAAGAAATTTCAGGCCAGACTTGATCCAGGGGTGATATACCGTGTCATTAAGAGCTTGTCTTTTTGCATCTCTCCTCTCTATGAGCTGCATTCTCAGATACAATCTCCCCTCCCTACAGCCCTGCACTTAAAATCCCCCCAAACAGAGAATGCTCTTGCCTGAGCCGAAGTCCTGGGATTAGCTCTGAGTGGATTGGATTGTCCTGGCCTAGGTTACTTGCGCATACCTGAAGCAATCTCTGTGGTCTGAGGGGTGTGGTGCTCTGATTGGTCAGGCCTGGTTACAGGCTTACCCCAAGGAGGACTGAGTAGAGGACAGTCACCTCTGTTACCAGAGGAAGGGCAAATGATGGCAGTGAATGTAACAGATGTCTCCTTAGAGCCATGTTCAAGCAAAGGGCTGGTGTAATTAAGCACTATTTTAGGAAGAGTGCATTGGTGGTGACATTGGACTGGACTAGGGAGATGTGGGGTGTCTACTTGTGCTTGAAAAGCAGTATTGAATATAAACACTGGAAAGACTATTTGGATCCAGACTGAGGAGAGCCTGAAGCCAGGCTGAGGGATTTAGGCTTTATTCTCTAGGTACTTGGGAGCCATAGAATGTTTTAGAGCTAGAGAGGGCTCTAGCCTGAGTTGCGTTTTAGGATGACTAATGCCGCATTAACCTAGAGGGTGGATTGAAGTGTGGAGGAGAATCCCTTTCAAGATTCTCGTCAGCACGGTGTAGTGGAGAAGCAAGAGGTTTAGACTCGGAGAGTGGGGTTAAAGTGTGACTCTTCCCCTTTTAAATGGTGTGACCCTGGGCAAGATACTGAACTTTCTTTACTTCTGTTTTCTCATCTGGAAAGGGAGAGAACAATCTTGATCTGAAAGGAAGATCGTGATTTAGAAAATTTCTATAATGCCCCTAGCATGGTATACTGCGTATCATCAGTATGCAACAAATCTTGGTTTCTCTTCCTTCTCCTTCCTCTTCCTGTGATCCAGTGACCCGGTTCAGCTGAGTTTGAAGAAGTAGGTTCTGACCAATAAAGAACGTGGGCTTGGGCTTGGAAGCCAGAGACCTGGATCAAATCTAACTGCCCTGTTTAACAACTCTGTGACCTTGGACAACCTCTCTGAGCCTCTTTCCTCATCTGAAAAATTTCATTTACCTACTTTACCTACAGATAAAGTTCAGGCTGCACATACCTATGTGCCAGCCAGATGGCACATAGGTATGTGCAGTGGCACATAGGTATTAGAAATCATCATCAATACTAACGCATATATATGGAATCTAAAAAAACGGTACTGATGAACATAGTGGCAGGGCAGGAATAAAGACGCAGACCTAGAGAACGGACTTGAGGACACAGTGGGGGAAGGAGAAACTGGGACAAAGTGAGAGAGTAGCATTGACAAATATGCACTACCAAGTGTAAAATGGATGGCTAGTGGGAAGCTGCTGCATAGCACAGGGAGATCAGTCAATGCCTTGTGATGACCTAGAGGGGTGGGATAGGGAAGTTAGGGGGGAGGCTCAAGAGGGAGGGGATATGGGGATATATGTAAACATATGGCTGATTCACTCTGTTGTACAGCAGAAACTAACACAACATTGTAAAGCAGTTATACTCCAATAAAGATGTTAAAAAAAATTACAGTTAAAAAAAAAAAAAGAAAGAAATCATCATGAAAAAAATCCTGGTTGGGGGAGTTGAGAATCAAAGATGAACTTTCTAGATAGGTGAATCTCACCAAGCAATCCTGGGAGAGCGGTTCCCCCTCGCTTGGTGGGTGGAGTTTTATACTCCTTATTTCCTTCCACATGCAATAAAGGGAGTTGAGACTTACAGTATACTTCTGATGGGATTCATCATTTCAGGTCCTCAGAATTAAACGCAGGTCTGATTTTCCAGGAGGGGACGATTAGCACTGCAGCAGCTTCTGTCTGTAGAGTTCAGGTGCTGTGGTTATAATTTGTAACCAGCACCTTCCCATTTGGCTCCTTTGCGGCCATCTGGTCTCCTTAGCGGAGATCTGTTTTGTTGGCAACTACAGTGCTGAGTAAATGCCACGGGGAAGTTGAAATTTACCCATCAGAGCTCAGTGCACAATGGAGAGTTCCTTCTCAGCCCCCACCTCTGACCCCGCCTCCCCTCTCACTAGTCCATTACCAACACTCCTCCATGGGGATTTTCTAGCACTATGATAATTTTATTGCCAAGAATCAGAGTAATTATAACTTTCAGAGGGATTTCCTAGGAAAAGATGAACTTGGATTTATGCATAAGCACATTCAAAAGAAGAGGTTTGGGACTTGTGCCTTTTATGTGGTTTAAGACATTAACATGAGTTTCATTTCTCTAAAATACTTAATAAGTTTCTGCCTGCTGCATAATGTGTTGATGATGATGAAAGCTACCATTAATTTGAGGACCCACTATGCATCAGGAAGTGCGCTAGGTATTTTATAAACATCTCTTCTGATCAGCCCAATCTGGAAGGGACTACTTAGGTCACTGTTTCTTTCAAAACCATAGTTTGTGATCCATTAATGGGTCATGAAATCAATTTGATGGGTTGAAACCAGCATTTAAAAAATGAAATAGATTGATAGGGAATGGAATAGAGTGGAATGGAGTAGAGTGGAGTGGAGTGGAATGGAATGGGATGGGATGGAATGGAATTGAATGGGGCAGAATGGAATGGAATGGAGTGGACTAGAGTGGGATGGGATGGAATTTGAGTGGGATGGGGTGGAATGGAGTGGGATGGAAAGGAGTGGAATGGAGTGGAGTGGAATGGAATGGCATATTAAGTAACAGAGAGCGTTGAAAGAAACCAGAGGAAGAATGTTTCATGAAACCTGTATCTCAGTTATGAGCATAATGTGTGTGAGTACTAAGCTGTGATGAAAAATAAATTTCTTACTGTGGGTGGTGGAGAAAAAAAGCTAGAAATTCACTGGCCTAACGCAGTGGTTCCCAAGCTTTGTTGTGCATCAGAGGCACCT
This sequence comes from Grampus griseus, assembly GCF_964374135.1. Taxonomy (NCBI): domain Eukaryota; kingdom Metazoa; phylum Chordata; class Mammalia; order Artiodactyla; family Delphinidae; genus Grampus; species Grampus griseus. Next base: position 73,926,535 of record NC_139002.1, read on the forward strand.
GGAGGGCACGTTCTAGCACAGCATGCCAACCCCTATCCTTAGAGTTTCTGGTTCAGTAAGTCTGAGTCGGGCCTAAAACTTTGCTAACAAGCTTCCAGGTGCACTGATGCGGCTCGTCCCAAACCACATTTGAAAACCATTGGCCTAATGACCGCATTTCATAGGTGAAGAAACTGAGATTCAGAGAGAGAAAGTAATGTGCCCATGGTCCACAACCGGTACAGTTAAGAGCCAGGATACAGACTCAATCTGTTTGACCCCCAAACTGTAAACCATGTTATGTTCGATTTAGTTTTGGAAATAATCTGTCTTCAACAAGTGGATCTGGCATCTCTCTGTATATTGTGTGCTTGTTTCTATATTTTTTCTCCAAGTCCCATATAAATTGCCTGAGATAGAAGAAACATTGGCACTGGCAAGCCGAACCCCCTTATTATTTAGATGGGTACCTAATCCCCAGAAGGGAAGAAGAGCACAGGCTTGATGAGAAGCGGGATGGCATCCTTAGCCTTCATCAGTCTTTGCAAGCCTGCCCCACCTCCTGTCAACAACTCCATACCTGGGTCTTAGTTGGAGTCTTGACATGTGCATGGCTTGGTCTCATGAAGATCCCAAGCCCAGGAAAAGCCCCTTTGCCCAGGAATGTTCTCTGTATCAACTATGATTCCAGAAGAGCCCAAATGGAGGCCAACATTTGGCACGTCCTAGGCTGGGACTTATAGTATAGTACTCAAATGATACTACTTCTACTTGTAGCTGAAAGAGCGGTAGCTATGGGATTAGGGAGATATGGGTCAAATCCTGGGTGCATTACTATGCGGTCCTGAGCCTTCTACCTAACTTTCTCCAGGTCTTGATTTGTTATCTTTTATACAGCACTAAAAATACCTATAACCTCATAGGTACTTTCTGAAGATTAAATAACATATATAAAACACGTGCCATGGCACCTGGTACTGAATGAACCCTCAGTAAATAGTAGATAGTATAGTCCTTACTCATTCATGTGCAAATATTAATTGAGCACCTAACTGTTTTAGGCACTCTGCTATGTATACCAAAGCTAGAAAGATGAATATGGCCCTGCCCCTGCCTTTAGGCATCTCTCAATCTAGTGCTAAACTGACCTACCTGCCTCCACTCTCTAATCCCATGCCCGAGGCAAACATGGCTAATCGATCATGGTATCATTTCACACTGAATTCAATATGCAACTTTGGCATCCTTCTCCACATGGCAATTCAGGCAGTGCTGCCCAGCAGATGGAGTGGCCATAAACCATTAACTTCTTTGCTTTCCCTGGTTTAGTGGGTGAGACTTAGAAATGGACAATTACAGTGGTGTGTGGTAAATGCCATTATAGGAGAAAATAGAGGTCCTCATACCCTGTGTGAGGGTTGCTTAATTCCCTGGGGAGAGCATGTTGTGTAAGGCTGGCAGAAAGAGCTGAGTCTGGAAGGACAAATAGGGAGTTGATTAGATTTAAAGGAGGGGTGGTGATCAGGGAGAAGGGGGAACAGCATGTATACATACATACAAGACAGACAGACAAGCAATTAGGCAGGTCTCTCTGTCTCTCTCTCTCTCTGTCTCTCTCTCTCTCTGTCTCTCTCTCTCTCTCTCTCTCTCCATCCCCATCCCCGTCCCCATCCCCATCTCCATCTCTCTCTCCTTCTCCATCCCCATCCACATCTACATCTTTCTCTCCATCTCCATCTCTCTCTCCATCTCTATCCCCACCCGCATCTCCATTTTTCTCTCCATCTCCATCCCCATCCCCATCCCCATCTCCATCTCCATCTCCATCTTTCTCTCCATCTCCATCTCCACCTGTGTGTTCTGGAGGCAAGAGGGAGCAAGTGGGCATTTGGGGAACTGTAAGGAGGACAGGGTATGGTGAAAGGGTGTGTTGAGGCTGTAACGGTAAAGAGAGGCCTTTCTGGCCATGCTGAAGTCAGGGGACCATCACTGTGCCCCTGGGAGCAGGCAGGTGAGAGTCCCCAGCTCCCTGTGAGGGAGCTGAGTGGCTGCTGCTGTGCTGCATGTGGAGAGAAAGCTGAACTGATGCGGATTAACCTGGAGAAAAGAAGCTGACAGGCAAGAAATGTTCCTCCTCTGTGTGAAAACCCCGGAATCCAGTGAAAAGATTTAAGGGATAATGGAGGCATTTCTCTATTACATACGGTAGTAATCCAGGTCCCTCAGGATCAAGCGCAGAACCTGATTAGTGCTGGGCCAAAGCCGCCCTGAGCGCCCTTTTCCATCATGAGCTGACTGCAGGCTACACTCTAATGGGATTGTTTGTTTTAAAAAAAAGCCACCCCTGCTTTAAAAGAATGTCCTTCTCACTGAGCCCGAGCTCTGTTGCTATTGTGAGGGGATGGGGGCCCGGCAAAAATATTTAAATCCCTACTCTTGGGGGTGATGGGCTTTGAATTTTGGCTCCAGAACTTTCCGGTTAGTCAGCTTTAGAGCTGCAGGCGTAGAAAGGAAGTGAAAGTGGATATAAGGAAATAGTCCGCTGGTCGGAGCAGAATGATGCGAAGACGGCACCCTCTAAGACAGGGTCTGGCATTCAGACTCGGCTCGTGCCTGGGTCACCTTGAGCCAGACCCTTCCCCTCTCTGGGCCTCAGTTTTCTTACCGGCAAAATGGAGAAGTTGAATCATGCTATCTAAATGTCCTTCCATCTATAATACTCCTTGTTTAGACAGCAATTGCCTGGGAGATTTGTTTTATAAGAAGTTTGACCAGCAAATTGCCAGGCTTTGTCTGTTCTCATCTATCAGAGGGATACACACGGCTAACGTGCTTTATCCAGATTTGCTGCTCTGATCAGAAGCAAACCATTTAGTGCAAAAACGTTAGACATTGCTGGCAGATCCCCGCTTAGACATGCGCTGTGTCCCTACAGTTGGCTTTTAAGTTTCTTGCGTCAAACTCAGAATGCACTTTCCAGGGACTATTTAACTTGGAGGTAACTTTCTCGGCCAACCCACAAAAACCCTGTTTGGCCCTTAATGGAACTAGAGTAATTTTAGTTTTATGGGACTAGGCTGATAATAGTACTGTTTTTATAGAGTATCCTGGAGTTGGGCTCTTTCATGAACTAGCCTGGAACAGAACTGTTATGATGGGGCTCCCATGGAATAGTCGTATTGCTTTAGTTTGAAATAGTGTTGATTTTGACAGGTTAACTTGGAATGAATCTATTTAACTTGGAATGAAACTTGGTGATCCTGGGAAACTATCCATAGAACAGCATTTTCCAGTTGCCTTCGGGTAAGAGGACACTGGGGGTGTGTATTTTCTCCTGCAGTTGCATCAACCATGGGTGGGAAGGTTTGCATGCTCCTGATTGCCCAAAGAAAAGGGAGCCCCCTGCCGGAGGGAGGACTGCCCTGTTGTGGTAGCTGTAAGAAAGTCAGTATTTCTATTTCAGGATTAGTCTGTATTTATAGGTAGAGTAGAATCAAAAGTCTTCATATTTTTCTTATAAAGGTGCTGTTTTTTGGTATTAAATGACCATTGTTTCTCCAAAAGATTTTAATTATTTTAATTGCTATTAAATCAAATTTAATTAACTAGGTAAAAAAAGCCTTTATAATTTCAGATTCATGATGAAAGATTAAGAACGAAACTGTGGGCTTTTTGTGTGTTGTCAAGTTGTAGAATGGGGAACTGGAGAGAAGGTCCCTGATTAGGGCTTTTGGGAAAGTGACCGAACTAAGTTTATAGTTAAACCCTAAGAATGGAAGATGATATAACATTAACCATATTCACTTGAGGATTCACTGCAATTTACACTTTATCACATCTCAGTTGATCCTCAAAAATACGGTAGACATTTTACAGTTGGGGAAATTGAGGTTCAGCTCACTAGTGGGGCAGCTGCAGTTAGAACCCAGGTGTCCAATTCCTTTACTTTTTCTAACACCTTAGGATTAGAAATGGTCTTTGTCCTAAGTGATGAACCCAGAAGGTAATCAGTAGAGAGGAAATTAAACAGGTAAAGATCTACATGGGAGAGCACCAACTGGTCCCTATAACGTATGATGCTTTCTGGGGAGAGACAGGAGTCCAGAAATGCACATGAATGTGGGCTTCATTAAAATGCAGTTCGTGCGTGAGAGTTCAGCTAGTTGAATTTCTTGTTTCCATGAGAAAGTGATGAAGATGATAATTTGGTGCTGTGTGTGTTTGGTATTTTATTTAAATTTTTATAGCGCCATGCCAAATGGGAAGACAGGCAGCATTTGTAAAAGCCTTGTGGCTGCACTGGGTGATAGGCCAAAGTAACAGGTCAGACTTATCGTTTTGTTTGTATTGGTGGGATTTCTCCTCCTGTGACCTCACTGTGGAAAATCCATTTGGACCTGCCCACAGCCCCTTGTTTCTTCCACCAAATGCCCCTATTGGCCCTGTCCCTGAGATGTGGCTGGCGGCAACATGCTTGGGAAGAGGGATCGTTTCCAGTTTGGGGTGAATGGGCTTGCCCGCAGTTCCTCCTAGCTTTTGTGTCTGAAGGTCTGGGAACAAGGTAAGAGGTGTGCAGGTGCCAGAGCCAGCTGCTGCTCAGAGCAGATGAGCTGTTCTTGGAAATGGTCCCAGACGATGAATTGCTTGTGTGGTGCACAGAGATGCAGTGGAAAATTGTCCATTCACTGTGCTCAGTCTTTGACTCTTGAATGCAGTGGCACTTGCTTAGTCTCAGCTCCATGTGGCTCAGGAGTGAGCCACACAGGAAGGTTCTGAATGAGCCATGGGTGGAGCCTAGTGGAGGCCGTCAGTTTAGGCAGGGAGGGGAAAAGGAGGCGGCAGGGACATTTCGCTGGGCAGAGACAGCCCCCACCCCCTGCTTCCCCTCCAGTTATAAAACCCTTACCGGTAATCTCTGTAGAGAACTTGGAAAACACAAAAAATTACAAGGAAAAAGAGAAATTTATTTCTCGTCTTGCTACTCAAAAGGAAAGGATATTTTTAATGTATCTCCTATAGATCTGAGAATCTCTGCCTCACCCTTCCTATCCCCCCATGATCCATTCTTCCTTTCTCCCTCCCTCCGTCCCCCCTCCCTCCCTTCCTCCCTTCCTCCCTCCCTCCCTCCTTCCTTTCTTTCTTCCTTCTCCCTCCCCTCCCCTCCCTCCCCTCCCCTCCCTCCCCTCCCCTCCCCTCCCTCTCCTCCCCTCCCCTCTCTCCCCTCCCCTCCCCTCCTGTCCCCTCCCCTCCCCTCCCCTCCCCTCTCCTTCTCTCTCTCTCTTTGTCTCTCTCTCCCCCTTCTATCTACAGTCCAAACTGGGATCGTATTGTATATACAATATGGTAACTTGATTTTTTAATAGTATCCACATGCTCCCATGATAAGACATTTTCTTCAGAATTAACATTTTTAATAGTCCAGGGATAATTTTTTAGAAGAACCATAACTTATCTAACCAATAAGGCATAACACTCTGTGAGTGTACCATAATTTAACTAACCCATCACCTATTGTTAGACATTTAGGCTGTCTTCAGTTTTTTCAAAATAATAAATACTATTTTAATAAGCATCTTTGAACATAAATCTTAGTTGGAATTTCTGATCATTTCTTTAGGAAAGATTTCTAGAAGTGGATAAAAACTATGAACTTAAACAAAACAAAAAAACTACTTGTGACATTCATGGCTGACTTGCTTTCCAGGAATTTTTGTAGCAATTTCCATTTCCTTTGGTGTCAAAGAGCTTGCTCCCTTACACCCTGGATGAAAAGATTTTCCTTGAGAAACAGCATAGAATTGAGAGTAAGTTAAAAGGAGAGACCTGACATCCAATGTTGTCAAAAGCATCCACGGAATACCTTGCTTCTCGTGCAGATCTGTGGATTCTCAGATCTGCGGGTGAATCAGATGGGCCTCTTATCGCTGGGATCAGCGTCTTGTCCCTGGATGGGGCAGTCTGAGGGCAAATGGGTAAGTACTGGCTGATTCTGCCTTAGCTCTGGGCAGAGCAGCAGAAGACCTGACCAGTTCCTGGCCTCAAAGAACTTTCAGTCTTATGATGCAGGCGAGGCTCACTTGAACCGAAGAGGGGCCATGGAAGAGGGCATGAAGAAAGGTGCCACGTGGCCGTGCTCTGTTGTGGAAGTGTGGGAACTCAGAGAAGGGAGAGGTCACGTGGGTAAGTCAACAGGGAAGCTTCCTGAGAGAAAGCGGGCCGTGAAGGGGCGGGCAGAAGGAGCCGAGAGGGGAATGGGCATGGGAGGGGCTTAGTGTGTGCTGAGCCTCTCCTACAGACAGGCTGTAGGCTTGGTGGTGGAGCCTCGAGGTTCTGGGGTCAGACAGACTCACATTCCATTCTTAGCTTCACTGCACACTCTCTGCGTGATCTTGATCTGAGGCTCTGCTGAGCCTCAGTTTGTTGTTTTTTGGGGTTTTTTTTTTTCACTTTTATCTGTATTTTTTTTTTATCTGTATTTTAAAATATTTTACATTGAAAATATATTCATGTATTGAGTCCTGACCTTAAGAAGTTACAAACTAGTAGATATGATACAAATGAACACAATTTTTTTTTTCTTAAACAAAAAGCAAAAAACCTGTTGAAGCAAGTGTGGCAATATGTTCAAAACAATTAAAACTGAGGAATAAGTATATGGGTTATATTTCTAAATTCCCTCAGTTTTTGTATATGTTTGTAACTCAAAAAATATTTTTGTTATAAAAGCTATATATGCTCATGGTAAAAAAAAAAAGCTATATATGCTCATGGTAAAAAAATGTTAAGTACATGACATCTCCATTCACCCTAATCATTATTAACAGTTCGGTATATAGCCTTCTAGAACCACTTGTCAGATAACCAAATGTATACAAATGTGTTTCTTTTAAAACAAAAATGAGATTATACCGTACATATTCTGCTGGTTTTGACTGGTAACATTCCATTTTATGGGTATACCATTATTCAGTAACTAATTCTTTTTTTTTTTCACACACACACACTGTATTTTATTTTTACAAGAGATAAATAGACCAACACCAAGCATTGTAAATGGATGACCACAACAAAAGCAACAATGATTGCAATTACCAAACACGAAACACACTCATACTATGTCATAATATTGATATTCAGTCCAGTAATCCTCCACGGTAACAGCTCCTTTACTTGCAGTGAAAATTGATTTGTGTATTTTTTGCCTCTGAGTCCTTGTGGGATTTTTTTTTTTATTCAAACAGAAAGTCACAAAAATTATAATCATCCTCATCAGTTCACTCAGTCCCATGTAATTAATTTTTTTTCATCTTGATCTTTTGTTAGCACTTTTATGAATTCATCAGTTTTCCATTAGAGTTCTGAAAATGCTTATTCATTCAGTTCAGCAGTATAGTCAGTTACCAGAAATCTCTACTTGTCAGAGTCTTTTCCATGAATTCCTTGAAGATGAAACCCTTTTATAGGAATATTTTTGCAAAAGCATCAGGGTACACCCAGAACTGTTTGTAAATGACAAAAGACTTAAAAATGACCATGGTTAAAGATTTGATGAAAGTTCATAATAATGCAATTGACAAGGAAATTTAGTTATTTCTGAGATATACATTTTAAAGTAATAACTAGAATTATGATTTATAACATTATATCAGAACATATAAGATTTTTAGAAATTTCATGTAATGGCTGAAACATTTATATTAACATATTTCCATACAAATAACCCAAAGAAAGTTTAGTATTAGTTGTTTTTTTGTTTGTTTTTTTATACTGCAGGTTCTTACTAGTCATCAATTTTATACACATCAGTGTATATGTATATATACATATATGTATGTGTATGTGTATATATGTATATGTGTCAATCCCAATTGCCCAGTTCGGCACACCACCATCCCCACCCCACTGGTGTCCATACGTTTGTTCTCTACATCTGTGTCTCAGCTTCTGCCCTGCAAACTGGTTCATCTGTACCATTTTTCTAGGTTCCACATACATGCATTAATATACGATATTTGTTTTTCTCTTTCTGACTTACTTCACTCTGTATGACAGTCTCTAGATCTATCCACGCCTCAACAAATGACTCAATTTTGATCTTTTTTATGGCTCAGTAATATTCCATTGTATATATGTAGCACAACTTCTTTATCCATTCATCTGTCAGTGGGCATTTCGGTTGCTTCCATGACCTGTCTATTGTAAATAGTGCTGCAATGAACATTGGGATGCATGTGTCTTTTTGAATTATGGTTTTCTCTGGGTATATGCCCAGTAGTGGGATTGCTGGATCGTATGGTAATTCTATTTTTGGTTTTTTAAGGAACCTCCATACTGTTCTCCATCATGGCTGTATCAATTTACATTCCCACCAACAGTGCAAGAGGGTTCCCTTTCCTCCACACCCTCTCCAGCATTTGTTCTTTGTAGATTTTCTGATGATGCCCATTCTAACTGGTGTGAGGTGATACCTCATTGTAGTTTTGATTTGCATTTCTCTAATAATTAGTGATGTTGAGCACCTTTTCATGTGCTTCTTGGCCATCTGTATGTCTTCTTTGGAGAAATGTCTATTTAGGTCTTCTGCCCAGTTTTGGATTGGGTTGTTTGTTTCTTTACTACTGAGCTGCATGAGCTGTTTATATGTTTTGGAGATTAATCCTTTGTCCGTTGATTCATTTGCAAATATTTTCTCCCATTCTGAGGGTTATCTTTTCATCTTGTTTATGGTTTCCTTAGCTGTGCAAAAGCTTTGAAGTTTCATTAGGTCCCATTTGTTTATTTTTGTTTTTATTTCCATTACTCTAGGAGGTGGATCAAAAAAGATCTTGCTGTGATTTATGTCAAAGAGTGTTCTTCCTATGTTTTCCTCTAAGAGTTTTATAGTGTCTGGTCTTACATTTAGGTCTCGAATACATTCTGAGTTTATTTTTGTGTATGGTGTTAGGGAGTGTTCTAATTTCATTCTTTTACATGTAGCTGTCCAGTTTTCCCAGCACCACTTATTAAAGAGACTGTCTTTTCTCCGTATATCTTTGCCTGCTTTGTCATAGATTAGTTGACCATAGGTGCATGGGTTTATCTCTGGGCTTTCTATCTTGTTCCATTGATCTATGTTTCTCTTTTTGTGCTAGTACCATATTGTCTTGATTACTGTAGCTTTGTAGTATAGTCTGAAGTCAGGGAGTCTGATTCCTCCAGCTCCGTTTTTTTCCCTCAAGACTGCTTTGCTATTTAGGGTCTTCTGTGTCTCCATATAAATTTTAAGATTTTTTGTTCTAGTTCCGTAAAAAATGCCATTGGTAATTTGATAGGGATTGCATTGAATCTGTAGATTGCTTTGGGTAGTATAGTCATTTTCACAATATTGATTCTTCCAATCTAAGAACATGGTATATATCTCCATCTGTTGGTATCATCTTTAATTTCTTTCATCAGTGTCTTATAGTTTTCTGCATACAGGTCTTTTGTTTCCCTAGTTAGGTTTATTCCTAGGTATTTTTTTCTTTTCGTTGCAGTGGTAAATGGGAGTGTTTCCATAATTTCTCTTTCAAATTATTCATCATTAGTGTATAGGAACACAAGAGATTTCTGTGCATTAATTTTGTATCCTGCAACTTTACTAAATTCATTGATTAGCTCTAGTAGTTTTCTGGTGGCATTTTTAGGATTCTCTATGTGTAGTATCATGTCATCTGCAAACAGTGACAGTTTTACTTCTTTTCCAATTTGTATTCCTTTTATTTCTTTTTCTTCTGTGATTGCCATGGTTAGGACTTCCAAAACTATGTTGAATAATACTGGTGAGAGTGGACATCCTTGTCTCATTCCTGATCTTAGAGGAAATGCTTTCAGTTTTTCACCATTGAGAATGAAGTTTGCTGTGGGTTTGTCATATATGGCCTTTATTATGTTGAGGTAGTTTCCCTGTGTGCCCACTTTCTGGAGAGTTTTTATCATCAATGGGTGTTGAATTTTGTCAGAAGCTTTTTCTGCATCTATTGAGATGATCATATGGTTTTTCTTCTTCAGTTTGTTAATATGGTGTATCACATTGATTGATTTGTGTATATTGAAGAATCCTTGCCTTTCTGGAATAAACCCCACTTGATCATGGTGTATGATCCTTTTAATGTGTTGTTGGATTCTGTTTGCTAGTGTTTTGTTGAGGATTTTTGCATCTATATTCATCAGTGATATTGGTCTGTAATTTTCTTTTTATGTAGTATCTTTGTCTGGTTTTGGTATCAGGATGGTGGTGGTCTCATAGAATGAGTTTGGGAGTGTTCCTTCCTCTGTAATTTTTTGGAAGAGTTTGAGAAGGATGGTTGTTAGCTCTTCTCTAAATGTTTGATAGAATTCACCTGCGAAGCCATCTGGTCCTGGACTTCTGTTTGTTGGAAGATTTTTAATCACAGTTTCAATTTCATTACTTATGATTGGTCTGTTCATATTTTCTATTTCTTCCTGGTTCAGTCTTGGAAGGTTATACCTTTCTAAGAATTTGTGCATTTCTTCCAGGTTGTCCATTTTATTGGCATAGAGTTGCTTGTAGTAGTCTGTTAGGATGCTCTGTTTTTCTGCAGTGTCTGTTGTAACTTCTCCTTTTTCATTTCTAATTTTATTGATTTGAGTCCTCTCCCTCTTTATCTTGATGAGTCTGGCTAATGGTTTATCAATTTTGTTTATCTTCTCAGAGAACCAGCTTTTAGTTTTATTGATCTTTGCTATTGTTTTCTTTGTTTCTATTTCATTTATTTCTGCTCTGATCTTTATGATTTCTTTCCTTCTGCTAACTTTGGATTTTGTTTGTTCTTCTTTCTCTAGTTCCTTTAGGTGTAAGGTTAGATTGTTTACTTGAGATTTTTCTTGTTTCTTGAGGTAGGCTTGTATAGCTATAAACTTCCCTCTTAGAACTGCTTTAGTTGCATCCCATAGGTTTTGGATCATCGTGTTTTCATTGTCATTTGTCTCTAGGTAATTTCTGATTTCCTCTTTGATTTCTTCAGGGATCGCTTGGTTATTTAGTAATGTATTTTTGTTGTGTTTTGTTTTTTGTTTTTTTTTTTTTTTGAGGTACATGGGCCTCTCACTGCCACGGTCTCTCCCATTGTGGAGCGCAGGCTCCGGACACGCAGGCTCAGCAGCCATGGCTCATGGGCCTAGCCGCTCTGCAGCATGTGGAATCCTCCCGTACCGGGGCACGAACCCGTGTCCCCTGCATCGGCAGGCGGACTCTCAACCACTGCACCACCAGGGAAGCCCAGTAACCTATTTGTGTTTGTGATTTTACCTTTTTTTCCCTGTAATTCATTTCTAATCTCATAGCGTTGTACTCAGAAAAGATGCTTAATATGATTTCAATTTTCCTCAATTTACTGAGGCTTGATTTGTGACCCAAGATATGATCTATCCTGGAGAATGTTCCATGTGCACTTGAGAAGAAAGTGTAATCTGCTGTTTTTGGGTGGAATGTCCTATAAATGTCAATTAAATCTATCTGGTCTGTTGTGTCATTTAAAGCTTCTGTTTCCTTATTTATTTTCATTTTGGATGATCTGTCCATTGGTGTAAGTGAGGTGTTAAAGTCCCCCACTATTATTGTGTTACTGTCGATTTCCTCTTTTATAGCTGTTAGCAGTTGCCTTATGTATTGATGTGCTCCTATGTTGGGTGCATATATATTTATAACTGTTATATCTTCTTCTTGGATTGATCCCTTGATCATTATATAGTGTCCTTCCTTGTCTCTTGTAACATTCTTTATTTTAAGGTCTATTTTATCTGACATGAGTATAGCTACTCCAGCTTTCTTTTGATTTCCATTTGCATGGATTATCTTTTTCTGTCCCATCACTTTCAGTGTGTATGTGTCCCTAGGTCTGAAGTGGGTCTCTTGTAGACAGCATATATATGGGTCTTGTTTTTGTATCCATTCAGCAAGCCTGTGTCTTTTGGTTGGAGCATTTAATCCATTCACGTTTAAAGTAATTATCGATATGTATGTTCCTATGACCATTTTCTTAATTGTTTTGGGTTTGTTTTTGTAGGTGCTTTTCTTCTCTTGTGTTTCTCACTTAGAGAAGTTCCTTTAGCATTAGGTGTAGAGCTGGTTTGGTGGTGCTGAATTCTCTTAGCTTTTGCTTGTCTGTAAAGTTTCTGATTTCTCCATCGAATCTGAATGAGATCCTTGCAGGGTAGAGTAATCTTGGTTGTAGGTTCTTCCCTTTCTTCACTTTAAGTATATCATTCCACTCCCCTCTGGCTTTTAGAGTTTCTGCTGAGAAATCATCTGTTAACCTTATGGGAGTTCCCTTGTATGTTATTTGTCGTTTTTCCTTTGCTGCTTTCAATAATTTTTCTTTGTCTTTAATTTTTGCCAATTTGATTACTATGTGTCTCGGCATGTTTCTCCTTGGGTTTATCCTGTATGGGACTCGCTGCGCTTCCTGGACTTGGGTGGCTATTTCCTTTCCCATGTTAGGGAAGTTTTCGACTATAATCTCTTCAAATATTTTCTCTGGTCCTTTCTCTCTTCTCCTTCTGGGACCCCTATAATGCGAATGTTGTTCTGTTTAATGTTGTCCCAGAGGTCTCTTAGGCTGTCTTCATTTCTTTTCATTCTTTTTTTAAATTCTGTTCCACAGCAGTGAATTTCACCATTCTGTCTTCCAGGTCACTTATCTGTTCTTCTGCCTCAGTTATTCTGCTATTGATTCCTTCTAGTGTAGTTTTCATTTCAGTTATTGTATTGTTCATCTCTGTTTGTTCTTTAATTCTTCTAGGTATTTGTTAAACGTTTCTTGCATCTTCTCGATCTTTGCCTCCATTCTTTTTCCAAGGTCCTGGATCATCTTCACTATCATTATTCTGAATTCTTTTTCTGGAAGGTTGCCTGTCTCCACTTCGTTTAGTTGTTTTTCTGGGGTTTTATCTTGTTTCTTCATCTGGTACATAGCCCTCTGCCTTTTCATCTTGTCTATCTTTCTGTGAATGTGGTTTTTGTTCCACAGGCTGCAGGATTGTATTTCTTGCTTCTGCTCTCTGCCCTCTGGTGGATGAGGGTATCTAAGAGACTTGATGGGAGGGACTGGTGGTGGGTAGAGCTGACTGTTGCTCTGGTGGGCAGAGCTCAGTAAAACTTTAATCCACTTGACTGTTGGTGGGTGGGGCTGGGTTCCCTCCCTGTTGGTTGTTTGGCCTGAGGCAACCCAGCACTGGAGCCTACCTGGGCTCTTTGGTGGGGCTAATGACAGACTCTGGGAGGGCTCACGCCAAGGAGTACTTCCCAGAACTTCTGCTGTCAGTGTCCTTGTCCCCACGGTGAACCACAGCCACCCGCCACGTCTGCAGGACACCCTCCAACTCTAGCAGGTAGGTCTGGTTCAGTCTCCCCTGGGGTCACTGCTCCTTCTCCTGGGCCCCGACGTGCACACTACTTTGTGTGTGCCCTCCAAGAGTGGCATCTCTGTTTCCCCCAGTCCTATCGAAGTCTTGCAGTCAATTCCCAGTAGTCTTCAAAGTCTGATTCTCTAGGAGTTCCTGCTCCCGTTTCTGGGCCCCCAGGTTGGGAAGCCTGACATGGAGCTCAGAACCTTCCCTCCAGTGGGTGGACTTCTGTGGTATAAGTGTTCTCCAGTCTGTGAGTCACCCACCCAGCAGTTATGGGATTTGATTTTACTGTGACTATTCCCCTCCTATCGTCTCATTGTGGCTTCTCCTTTGTCTTCGGATGTGGGATATCTTTTTTGGTGAGTTCCAGTGTCTTTCTGTTGATGATTGTCCAGCAGCTAGTTTTGATTCTGGTGTTCTTGCAAGAGGGAGTGAGAGGATGTCCTTCTACTCTGTCATCTTGGTTCCTCTTCGAGCCTCAGTTTTCTCATCTGTAAAAACAGAAAAAAGAAATGCCTAGTGTTGTATATTAGTTTCCTAGGGCTGCTGTAGCAAAGTACCATAAAGTGGGTGACTTAAAACAACAGGAACGTATGGTCTCACCGTTCTGGAGACTAGAAGTCCAAATTCAAGGTGTTGGTAGGGCCTTGCTCCCTCCAAATCCTCTGGGGATTTTCTGGTAGTCCCTGGCCTTCCTTGGCTATGACAGTGTATCTCCAATTTCTGCCTCTGTCTTCTCCCTGTGTCTCTGTGTCTTCACGTGGTATTCTCCTCTCTGTGTCTCTCTCCTCTCTCATAAGGACACCATCCGTTAAGGGCCCATCCTCGTCTAATAATACCTCATTTTAGCTGATGACGTCTACAATGACCCTATTTCCAAATAAGGTCATATTCTGAGATACTGGGGACTAGGGCTTCAACATATCTTTTTAGGGGACCCAATTCAACCCCTAACAGCTTGGTCTGGAGGATTAAATTGCAGTAAAAGTCATAGTGCAGGGCCCGGCTGTGGTAAATCTCAAAAACTGGAAGCTATTATTACTACTGTTATTATTGCTATGTGGCTAGGTCCTTTTCTTCTGTTGTTTCATTCCGAGGTAGCTATTTCTCTCCCATGTTTTGGAAGAGGAAATTGAAGTGCCAGGAGGTTATGTGAAAGACAGATGACGTAACGGTTGAGTGCAGAGATTTTGAAGACAGAGAGCTGATGTTTGAGTTCTCACGCACTTGTCTGGGACCTTGGACCTGTATATAGGGATAACCAAACTTAACTCGTGAGTCTTTCATGAGTTCTCATGAGGATTAAATGAGAGAATTTCATGTAATGCTCCTAGCATCGTACCTGGTGTATGGAAAGTACTCAAAAACTTGTAGTCGTTTTGCCAAGTGGCAGAGCTGGAAGCAAACCCCAGTGTGACATCCAAGTCCCCACCCTTTTCAGGGAACCCACTGCCTCCCAAAGATTGGTGGCTGCTCCCCTGGCTCAGTTCTGGCCCCAGGATCTGGCCCCAAGAATGCCCATGTGTGAATATGAGTCAAGAATAAGCTGAGGCAGGCCCCCAGGATGAGGCAGAAGTGGTGGAAAAGCCATCTCTTTAGACTATGATCTGTGGCCTTTGCCATCAACTCTGTGGGATGGGGCAGAGGATAGCTAGGGGTTTAAAAGATTGCCCTCTCGTGTCCAGAGGATTGTGTATTCTCTGCCTTCCCTGCTAGACTGGGCAGAAAAGACCTACCTTTCCTAAAGCCCAGCTCTACCAACCCTGCTAATTAAGCCATTGGGTCAACCAGAGCCATTTCCCCACGTGGTCAGCGGTGTTAGTTCCTGCATTCTCTCATCTCTAGCATTCCATTATGGCCTCCAGCCTCATCTCACCAGGTGCACTCTCACCTGCTTGCAGGATCCTGGCAGGCTTTTCCTTGGCAAATCTGGCAGGAGTTGGAAAGAGCAGAGGTTGGAAAGGAAGAAAACCATTGAAATCCAAAAGTTATGTTCCTGATCTGGCTACCTTTGTTCCTGGCTGTCCTGCATTTTCTACCTGTTCTATATGTTCTTATTGGACTTCTTTTTTTTTTTTTCATTGCTGTATTGAATTTTTCTAGCCAGGCAACTCTGACCAGCTGTACTAAAGCCCCATGAGAAGCTCTAACATTGATTCTCTGTCTTCTTAAAAGGAGGCAAGAGTGCAAAGAAGGCAGCCCCTGTGCCTTGTCTGTCACCTCTGCCTCTATCAACATTAAGAGCGGAGGGATGCCAGATGACCTGGAGATCGCTGACCCCGAGCTTGCCCTTGGCCAGAGGGTCAACCTAGACTGTGCCAGGCAGCCCTTACACTGGCTCCTGGAAGTTTGTTTCTGCAAAGACTCCTTGTCTCCCTGGGGCTGAGGGAAGTTGGAAAACCCTGAAGAGTCAGTGAGTCAGTGCTGGCTGGGCTACGGGGCTTCAGGGAGCTGTTGGCTACCCTGAGAACTCACTAGAAGTGTCTGGATCATTCCTTAGACAGCCTCCAGGAGAGTTGGAATAACTCAAGTGATGTTCCTGTGCCATAAACTCCCTGGAAGCCTATAACCCAGATGAGGGTTCCGGTAGGGAGCAGGTGGCACACTGGGAAGAACTGGTTGGAGAGGGTTTAATCAAGGGACTATTTACAAAGGCATGGGCAGGGTTGAGGGAGCCAACAGGAACTAGCAAAAGTAGGAGCTGTTCCAAGCCCCAGGCTTGAGAGCTGAGGGGAGAAGGCTGTAGCCTTGGACTAGGGGTTCCCCACAGCAGCTTTGGCCTTAAGGAGAAGAATGAGACAATTTGGTGGGGAGGGAGCTGGGGAAATACCACCCGCCCCCAACCCTGGCTCTCCTTTCTCCTTTCTCTTGTCAGGCAGGGCCTCTCATTGGCCTAGAGGGCACGGGAGTCTGGGTAATGCAGTCTGTAGAATCGCCTACTGAGCCTGATCGGGGTGGAGAAGTGTGGAGAACGGTGGGGCAAAAGGAGAAAATCAGCCACCTCCAAATTCTCTTATTTTAATGAAGGTTATTTGCATTTGCATTGAAATTTGCCTTCTGTGTCTCTCCCGCATCTCCTTTTTCTGGTGACTTTCCCAGTACCCATGGCTACATCTTCATGTTATCAGTACCATTGTGAACGCTACACAGAGGGAGAGATAGGGTTCCATGTAGAACACTCACACCAAGAAGTCAGTTGCTTCCCTTGTGCAAATTACTTAATCCTTCCGAGTCTCCATTTATTCATCTGTAAATTAGAGAAAGTAATACCCACCACAGCAGGTGGATAAGATGAGAAAAATGCTTATAACACCCTGAGCCAGGGGACAGGGTCAATGCCCAACAAGTAGCAGTGGCAATAAGGAGCAACAGCAACAACTGTTTCCTGAGTGCTTTCTCTGTGCCAGATGTATGTTATTCACTTTAGGACTGTCTGTGGATTTAGTTCTCCCCGGTAGACGAGGCACCCTCCCCATCATGGTTTTACCAGTGCAGGATCTGAGGGGCAGAGAGATTAAGCAGCTATCCATAGTCACACTGAGAGCCAATGATGGAGTAGACCCAGGACTCATTATTATAACCACTACCCTCTACTACTTCTCAGCACTGGTTATATCACCATCGTCATCCTCACTCAGTATTCACTTTTGATTTCCAACTAGGAAAGGGTAAGCATGAAGAGGGCACTGCTTAGCCCAATCAATATGGTAGAATTGCAGCCCCTGCGGTGCCTGGCTGGGGCTGCCTGGGCACCCATCTGGCTTCCAGAGCTGCTAGAGCCTTCTCTGCCACTGCCAGCTTCACTCTGATCCTCCTCCCACCGGTGCTGCCCTAAGATCCCCACTCCTGCTGGAACACCAAACACTGAACACCAAAGTTAGACCGGCCAGCTTCCTGAGAACTCCAGATCTGTTAAGTAAAAAACAGAGGCTAAGAATCTTGGTTCTGCTCCGAGCATTGTTGCTCCCATCTGTGTGTTATTGGGGAAATCTCTTGTCATCTCTGGGTCTCAATTTGTCCATCTGTAGAAAAGGGAGATTAGACTATGTTTGCTGTGATCCCTTTTAGCTCCATTATTCTATAGCAAGCTGAGAGTGTAGAGACAAATACAGGGCAGTGAGCCCAGAGGGCATGTGGATAAGCACATGGATTCCAAAGCCAGGCTGTTGGTTCAGATCCCAGCTCCAACTTTTACTTGCTGTGTGACCTTGGCCAATCATTTAACCACTCTGTGTCTTAGTTTCCTCATGGGTGAAGTGGGGATAATTAGAGTATTTACCTTACAGAGTTGTCCTGAGAATTCAGTAGTTGGCATGTGTAAAGCGCTAAGAACAATACCTAAACATAGATGTGACATGTACATGAGAGCTATTAATATTATTAGGAGCAATGCTATTATTATTGATCCTGGAGCCACATAGGGCTGGTTTGAAGCCTCACCCTGTCAGCCCAAGCAAATGCATTCATTGCTCTGGGTCCCGATTTCCTCATCGGTAGCAAGACTTCGGTCTCTCAGGCTGTCAGGAAGATTAAATAGGATAATATTGAATATTTGTAAGTGCCTAGCTCATAATAGCCCCTCAGGAAGTGCTGCTGCCTTCTTCCCTCGAGCTGTTTCTCCAGGGCCCTTGTTTCCTGGTTGATTTAGGCAGTGCTGTATGTGAATAACCTCAATAGTGCCTGCTGGGAAGATGATACTTTGCCTGAAGTTTCGATGGTAAAACCGTCATTTAGTCAGCGACAGTAGCCAAGCCTGGTGCTGCCTGCCCCCCTCTGTGGGGTCCCCCAGCAGCTCAACTGTGTGACCCACAGAAGCACCGTGATTAACTGGAGGCTCTTCCAGGTCTGGGTGAAGAGCCCACTCTTCGTGCTACAGGTCAGCAGGTTTTCCAGATGAGAAGACAGAGGACCCATAGGACTCTTCCCAGGGCTCCCAAGAGAGCAGCCCAGCTGGGACTGGAGCCAAGGTTTCAGAGTTTAGAGTTCTGGTTTGTGGGTCCTGATTCCCCCAGCTCGTTTTTTGAGGTGCGAACCAACTGAAGCTAGAAGCTAATATGGCTTAGGGGGTGTCTATTTGGGTCTGTTTTCTGCCAAGTTAGGCTTGCTTTGTTCCATGCATCTGACAGAATCCGTAGCCACTGCTAGAGTCCTTACAAACAGGTCAGAAATGGGCCCAGGTTAGAGGATACAAATGGCTCAGTACCAAGTCATTTCCATGCAATGGACATGTGCATACTCTGCAGGTGGGGGTATGAATTGGCACAGACATGGATGAGAGGGAGAGGCCTAGTAGTACTATAGCTGTTCAGTTTATTGAGTATGCATGCCCATGGTGCGTTAGTCAGTATATATGTTCAGCTGTTTTTCAAAGGAAGTTCACATGAAATTGATCTAAATAGCACTCAAGTTAACTATGCTCTCCTGCAAAAGTCCGAGATGATCCCTCTATGGCTGAACCTGGAAGTTACTCATGTTAGTGCCTGGTCCCATTGGTCAGAAGCTCATCACATGCACTTAGCTGGGAGGGAGCCTGGACAATGGAGTCGTTCTTTTGGAAGTGGGTGCAGCGGATATGTGCTACATCGCCTAGGTCCCCGCTTCAGGGCTGACGTCCCCGCTTCAGGGCTGTCATCCCCGTCCCCAGCTGCTGGGAATATCGGTGACTGATAGTACACAGTTGTATCTCTCTCTGGTCACTGCCCAGAGCCAAGATGGTCACTTGGGAACCATCTCACCCAAGATTATACCCCCTTCCAGAAGGAGGCCATTTTTGCCCATACTTAGCTTATGCAGGCAGAAAAATTCCTGGCTTCCCTGCCTCAATTTGGGACAGCTCTGAAGGGTCATTCCAGCTCCGGAGGTCCTGCTGGGCCCCCTGCAGCCTGGTTGGAAGAGCATTGCCGGCCCAGCCATGCCTTCCTCACTTCCTTATAGGTGGCCCTCTTGAGATGTCTCCCCAATAAACCTCTGCCCGCACACTCTACGCCAGAGACAGGTTCAGGGAACCCAAACTGAGAAATCTGGGCTCTGTATCACGGAAGAGGTGAGAGGATGTCGGGAGCAAACAGCCCCTGTCACCTGCTGCAATCCCACTTTTCACATCAGCTCTGAAAAGATACTTGCAGGTATGCCCCAGGAAGCAGCCTCGGGCTGCCTTGTCCCTGCAGTGTCTGCGAGAGTGAAAACATGGTTCGGCCACATGGTAAGAAGACTGAGAAAGTTCTAGATTTGCTGTATTCTGTATTCTCCAAGAGCTTATTGAATGTAAAAGAGAAATTGCAGAAAGATATATACAATACGATTACCAATTTATTAAAAAGTGGCAAACGTTACATACATGCACAGCCATCAGAATAGTATATAAGCACTCGGAAAACCAGTGGAAGGTTGCCGTGGAAGTGATCACAGTGACTGCCTTTGGGGAGGGGAAGAAAGACTTGGGATGTGAGTGTTGGGATGGGGTAAGGCATGAAGTAGAGTGGTCTAAGAAGCTTTAAGCCTTACCAGTAATGTTTTGTAAAAAGAATGTATTGGAATACATTCATGGATGATTTGTTCCATTAGAAGTTTATATTAAAAGAGAAAAATGGAAATCCATTCTCAGTCATGGGAATTGAAGTCAAAGTCATCTTCTGAGGACAGATGAAAAAAGCCGCTTTGCTTTCCAAAGAGAATCCTTTATTTTCATTTCAAGAGACCTTGAGCCCTCGGGCAAATCACTCTGCCTCTGTAAGCCTCAGTTTCCCCATCTGTGAAATGACAGTCACAGACCCCATTTCATGTGTTGCAAGGTTAAACTGCGGTACAGTTTATGAAGCCGTTAGCCCAGTGCTGGGCACGCTGTGAAAAAGTGGTGGGTGGACTTCAGGGAAGGCTCCTCTGCTTCTAGAGAAGACAGCCTGGCAGCCCTGGACGGGGGGTAAGCTGGTCCCATGAATAACTGCCTGGCCCAGCCTCACCAGCTAGCAGCCGGCACTTCTGATGACCTTCAGCCGGGCCTGGGTCAGCAGCCCCACTCCCTGGTCACAGGCTGCAGCTGTGAGGGCCAAGACAGACTGTTCCAGAATGTTCCAGGTGTTCTGGGATCAGCTCTCTGTTTCTGGGATATGAGCAGCCGTGTGTGTAGCTGCCGAGGAGGTTTTGTATTATGTCAAAGGGTTTGGGTGATTTTTCTGTCCTCTTTCTCAGAATGAAGAGGACAAAGCCTCCCTTTCAGGGCAGCCCAGCAGATCAGAAAGGCTTTGAAATCATGAAATGCAAATCCTGGCCTCTTTTGAACCGTATTGAAGGTGGAGCTGCTGAGTTAAATGAACATGGCCCATAAATACAGAGGTTAAAAAATGGGAAACCAAGTGTTTAGAGGCTTTTGTCCAAAGGAAAAATAATCACGGGACAATGGTCTATTTTGTTTGGGTTACAGGCTGGGCTGATATCACATTAGCTCAAACCTGGCAATATTTATGTTGAAAACTGCTGTTTGCAGGGCACTGTTGTCCCAATTCATCTCTGCGGGGAATCCCTCAGAGCAGAGCAAACTGGGCAAGGGAAACCTCTGCCTCCCGCTGACCTGCCTGGTACTGCCCTGGATTGCTGGAGGGTGCTAATGTTTGGCTGTCTGTGGAGAGGAACAGACCGGGTCGGAAGGAGAAGGATCTAGCATAGACAAACCGGGGACCCATTGACAAAATTCAACCTGCAAAGAATATAGTTTTTAGAAGAGGTACTGTACAAATCCATCCATCCTGCTTCTCTTGAGAAATCAAAAGAACCAACAACATGTGACCTGCACATTCACATGGCAGTAATCACAGGAGTCATGGAGTGGCTGGCCCTGTAACCAGAGCACTCCATTAGCCCCAGTCCCCACCGCTCCCTTTTGCTCCCTGACCCTGAGGCTGAATGTCAGTTGCCATTAAGAGCATGTCACTCTTGTGCTATTGTTTATCTTATAGTCAAAAAAATGTATCCAAACTCATGACATATTAAAATGTAAAAAGATGTGAGCTAAATCATCCAGAGGCTTTGTTTTTTCTTACAGCCAAGCTGCTTTCCTCCTATGGGTACTTGTGTTTCCAATCACTGGGCTGTTGCTGAAACTTCTAGGCCTGGATATTGGTCTCAGTTCTTCACCAGCTGATCTTAGGCAGCCATCCCATCTACCCCCACTTTGGGTCCCAGTGTCCTCACGTGAAAAGAAAGGACATCATCCCTCAAACTGTGTTCCATGTAACATTAGCTCTGTGGGACATGAATAGAGTTCACTGGAAAGCACTGTTAGACAAAATTAACTCAATTCCCACATGCAGGTCTTTCCAGAGCCCTTAATGAACTGACGTGCATCTGCTTCTCAAATGAATTTACCAGGGAAGCCAATTTTCATGGAGCGTCTTGGGGCACCGGTGTTGTCTGGCTTGGATTTGGGGAAATGAAGGATGACACCCAAGTTTCTGTCCAGGGTGAAGGCTCAGTGCTGGGGTTTAGCCCACCCAGTCCTCAGCGTGGGTCAGGGTGTCTTGCCCAGGACCAGCAGGCCCATTTGTAACCACCATGCTGTGTACCTTCCTTCTGTCCTCCCCCTAGTTTGCCTCTCCTCTCTAAGCTTTGGGCATCAAGGGAAGTTTGAAGGTGAGGAATGATCACTTCCATCCCCCGATCATATCATGTTTCCAGGGGGTCCTTTGCCCCCAGACTGGGTCACAGGGCGGGAAATATAGCCAGTCTGGGTCAGGGAAAATGATCTTTTGGGATAAGGATACGAAAACATTTGTCAAGGTGAACGGGGCACTCAGCCCTCCATCAGAGTTGGCAGAGGAATGCTGATGAGGGCATTGCTAAGAAAAAACTGCAAACCCTGTAAAACCTGTCGTGTTTATGGCCCTTTTATGTCAGACTGCTGTTCTCTGTCTCCTGCAATGTTTTCTCCTTGCATTACACAAAAAACTCCTAGAGGGCAGTGAGCTGCATGAATTTTATTTGCATTATTTATTATATTGTATGCATTCAAACAGTTAATCAAGAAGGATTTATTGAGTGGGGCTGCTGCCTCCTGAGATACAGGTTCCTCCCTTAGAGTCATAAATAATCAAATGCCCACCGTGTGGCAGAGTGGAAAGTTGCAGATTCCACAGTCAGATGGAACTGGGACTGAATGGTCACATCACTTCTTTCTGAGCCTCTGTTTTCTCATCTGTAAATTGGGGGCCATACTGGGAAACTCACAGCCTCCGTGAGGATTCCCAGCAGAGCCTGGCACAGAGCAGGCTGCAGAAAATTACTGGTACTGTGATGTCTGAAGGTTTACTAGGGGCTTCCTTTTGTGTCCATCACCTCACTTCATCCCTATGGCGTCTCCCTGAGTTAGGTAAGGCCAGGATCGAGACCATCTGTGTTTTACAAATGAGGAAACAGAGGTTCAGAGAGGTTGAGGACCCTGCCTGAGGTTTCTCAGACAAGAGGAGGAGAACCAGGATTTAAAGTTTGGGCCTTGGATTCTACACCCTGGGTGGCCTCCAGCACAGCCCCAGATCCCACGTGACAGTGCTTTGCCAGATGCAAACACCATTCAGTACAAAGTGTAACGTGTTGCTATCATGACAAATTCAGCATTTATTGCTACAAGCAACAACCTTTCCTGGAAAGATGTCCTAGAGCCCTCAAAGAGCCCTCAGGAGGACAATAAGTGTTGTCTGTTAAAAAGAGCTTTATCAGGTAGAAAATGGTCAAGATCAATTAGAGAAAGTGTGTGGGTATCAGGGGAGAGAGATAGGGCACAGAGCAAGAGCTCCCTCTGGAAGGGGTGTTGGAGGTGGGACTCACAGAGGGACAGCAGGAGCGAAGGACAGAGGAAACCACAAAGTTCCATGTCAGCAAAGCAAAGGGGAATCCGGGTCATTGGGCGTGACTGGACAGACAGGTCCAGAGCCAGGGGCCTACAAGAATCACTGATGGAGGGCTTCCAGTGTGAGGGGATGGGAGAGGAGGGGTAGGGGTTTCCAAGAGGCAATGTCAAAGCAATGGGCAGAGCGGGCCAGCTTGGAGTTCACTGAGGAGCAAAACACCAAGGGCCTAGCAGACCAAAGCAGAAGAAAAAGGAGGGGGGATAGTAACTCATTAATAAATTTGTCAAATATTTCAATCAGTCAGTGAAAATATATTGAGTACCTACTGTGTGTCAGGGTTGGTACTTGCTTCTGCAAGTACAAGATAGTACAAGAAGAAGATAGGACACAACCTAAGCCTTGACCAACCATGACAAAAACCAAGGTCTTACCTGCCGCCTTAGCCCCTATGCTGTGCACACACATGCACATGTGTGCACACACGCATGCATGCACATGCATATGGGCATGCACACACGCGGTTCTCATCCCCATCCCGTTCCTGCTGGCTTCCATAACCATTACCAGACATCTCTCTTCCTCTGTCCCAAGGCAAGGCACGTTTGCTGGTCAGGTCAAAAGTTCTGCTGCAAATGTAATGCCTACTTTAGAAACAAAGCCTCCCCCATAATGAGATAGTTAAAAAGGAGGCTTTGCCAGGCATCTGAGGAGCTGTTTTTCATTACAGAGACGGGCACATACTTTTAGCATAGCTCCCAGCTTCCAGAGGTCTCCCCTGACGTTGGGCATCTGGATGGGGCCTACAGAGGTGGGGTGGCCATTTTCACCCGGCTGCCCAAGCCAGCTGCATGGGGCTGAGTCTGGAGGGTGGCTGTGAGTTGAGCCATAGTTCATTTGGTGGCCTGGTCACTGTGTCGGGTATAATTAATTGAGCTGAAAGGAAGTTAAAGAAACTTCTCTGACAGGGAGGTCAGGGAGGATGAACTCTGATGGGAAATTAATGATGAGAGTCTGGAAACTCCACAAGAGGGCTTTGCCACCATGGCTCTGGTGGCACACTGGTAGCTGGTCTCCTCCCTACTCACCTAACAGAATGCAAGCACCCAAGGGGCCTTTTTGGAGATTGTTCTGGGCATTTCAAAGAACGCTCCACTGCTGGACATCAATAATAATAATAATAATAATAATAATAAAACTGTCATCAACATAGTTATTGAGCGTTTATGTGACAGTTGCTATGGAAGTGCTTTATGTATATTCTAACAGGAAACTGTCTCACTGACTCCACCCCGCACCTCTCTCTGTGCCAGGAGCTGTAACAGAGCTTAAGTCATTTACCCAAGGATTCAGAATTACTACCCAGCAGAGCGGGGATTTGGACCTGACCTCCTACCCGCTCTGCTCTTTGACCTGTTAATAAGTCTCACATAGAAAAGAAGGTTGGGGCTGCAGTGGTTCATGGTCTAGGGCAAAGATTGGCCAACCATGGCTCACAAGCTGTGTTTTTCAATAAAGTTTTATTGGAGCACAGTCACACCCTTTTGTTTACTATTGTCTAGGGCTGCTCTCACGCTACAACTGTAGAGTTGAGTGATTGTAACTGTATAGGCTGCCAAGCCTTAAATATTTACTATCTGACCCTGTACAGAAAAAGATTTGCCATCCCTGATCTAAGGACACCAAGGATGAAACAAAATTAAACAGGTTTCTTTGCTGCAAGACTTTTCAGAGCCTTCACTCAGCTAATGTGCATTGTGAAGGGCCCAGAGAAGGATCTGGTCTTCAGCGCAGCCTCACATATTTGGCTGAAGGACCCCCTTTCATCCTCGAGGCGTCCTTGAGGTGAGCTTTGGGGAGTACTGCTGGAGTCTGACCCCACTCACTTGGTCAAGGAGACAGGCTTAGAGTGGGAAAAGTGCCAGGCTACTGGCCATGCAGCTTGAGTATGGCTCAGCCAGGACTTGATGCGGATTCCAGGAGCTTCCCAAGGCAGTGCTATACCGTCTGCCCTTTGCCAGCCTCAGTGAGAGTGAGTGGTGCTGTTCCGGGAGCGCCTTCTCCGGAGGGGTCGTCTGTTGCGGTGGTCGGAGCCGCCCATTCCTCATTCAGTTGCTCATTCACGATGGTGTTCTACAACTCCGTCTTTATGGGGCCTGTTTGTTCAAGTCCAAGAAGAGAGGGAAAAATCATCATACTAATAAAGAATGTCAGTTTTAATCACCATTATCTGCCATTATGAGAATTGAATTTCTACCTTTCACTGCATATATTAAATATGGGGCTTTATCTCCTCATGCAGAATTGATTTGCCGTAATTCTCTCCTTTGGCCCTTGTCATGTAAATCATGGTATTTCTCCCCCAGTGGCCGCATGACGCATAATCTGCAGAAGCAGATTAGAGGTGAGAATCCAGCCTCCCTGACCAGCTGCTGCTGGGAGCTTTGTCTATCTGTCTTTTCCAGCTCATGCTTCCCCTCTCTAGATTCCCTCTTTGGGGCTGCTCACTGGACCATCATGCCCTCTGCAGATGGAGCCTGGACAAGAGGGAGCAAGGGATAATGGCTTGGGGCGCTGAGCAGGCAGCCCTTGGAGGAAGTCTGGGGGCCTCAGCCGTGGCGATCTGTGACTGCTGGATAGTTTGTAGGGGTGGATCTTAGGGCCACTTGCAAATCTTGGTCCACTACTGAATCAAATCACCAGTATCCTCAAGAGTGCCACCCCCTCAAATACTCCCCAAGGGGGTCCTGGAGAATCTCCAGCTTCTGGCATCTGTACTGGATGGATAAGGACAGAGGTAGCCTCTGCCTGGTACAAGAGCCAAGAGCCGGGCCTGTGAACTGTGGCTTGAAGACTAGTCCAAGGGCTCTGTGGGAAGGAGCAAGTTTTGGGGAGAGCTGTCTCTGACACATAGGCTGTGACATTCAGTGAGACGCCAACTATGGACGTCTCTACCCCCGCTCTGTGAAGCTCTTAAGCCTCACTTTCGTCTTTGAACTATTTCCTGCTACCTACCTGAGCAGTGGTTAAGGGATGGGGTTCTGGAGGCAGAAGGACCTAGGATCAAATCCTGGCTCTTCCACTTATTAATTTTGTGACCTTGGGCAAATGACTTGAGCCTTCAAAACCTCTGCTTTACCATCTATAAAATGGGGGCAATAATAATAGGAATGCCCATGAGGTTGTTTGGAAGATTGAATGAAATAATCCATGCAAAGCATCTAGAGCAGGCCCAGCAAGTAGTAAATGGTCAATACACAGAGGCTACTCTTCTTATTGTTAAATTCCCATCCTCAGATACTGTTGTCTTGAGACATACCTTGTGGCATAGTGTCTTGACGCGGTATGTAGACCAAGGTGCTTTAAAAGGCCATTGAATATCTACAGTATATCTCAGGGGTGGCACACAAAGGTGGGGAAGGGCAAGAAGGAATCCATCCATTACTGAACACTTACTGACCACCAGGCACTTTTAATAGTAAATGGTCAATGATAGATGGTTTTCAAAATATCACTCACAGCATGCCCTTAGTGTTAACTGTCAGAGACAGCATCTGGGCAAATAGGAGGTCTGGCTCAGGTGGGAAATTCTTAATGCTTTCCATAAAGAAAAATAATAACAAAGTACAAATTACATTTGTAATTTTATTTTATTTTACTTTTTTAAATTTATTTTTTTGTTGAAGTATAGTTGATTTATACATTTGTAGTTTCAAATTTATTATCCATATATTGAGAGCCTGCTATGCGCAAGCACTAGGCTCAGGACTTTATCTTTATTGTAATCTAATTACATTTCACAACAACCCCAAAAGGTGATACCATTATTATTCCCGTTTTACAGTTGGTGAAACTAAAGGGCATCTATGTAGTCACTGGAGAGAGGAAGACATCAGCTCCAGAATCAACTCTGAGTTGAATTTCCTCCACGGGCTCTCTGCTGCTTCTGTGCAGCCTCCAAATCTTGTATTGCGCCACCAGTAATGAGAATGTGCTGCTGAATGTGTCCCCTATTACCTGAGCTCTCTCCATCTAAACTCAACTTTCCCAGACCAAAATGAATGTTCCTCAGGACCCCAGGGTTACTGTCTGTCAAATGAGAAGAAGGCAGTTTTCCATGAGTCAGGCCACGGCCCAAGTGGTGCTTGAGGATAAGTGTAAACTGACTGTGAATGGAGGTGGCCTGTTGACGTTGATGACTGGGTCGGTCTGGCCTCAGTGAAGTTGGTGGGAGCCACTCTGACTGCTCAGCACTGCTCTCCCCAGCAGCTTTTGCGAGTCAGGGCAATTGGCATGGGTCCAGCAAGGTCCCGAGAGGCTAAGAAGTCAGCCGGAGCTGGCCAGGTGGGCAGTGACATGGAGGAGAATCCGTGTCAGGACCACCTTAGCAATGCCCAGCATAGCTCACTGCAGCTCATCACAGGGGTAAATGGGATGCTCTTCAAGGCAGGTGGGATAGCGTTCAGCCTTTCTCTGAGTGCCATTGTGCTAGGGAGTTACAGAGACTCTGCAGTCACATATACACATATATGTGTGTGGGGGGGTTGTTCTTGAGAAGGGCTGGGGCAGGGATAGCGGCTAATGCGCCCCCCTCCATGCCTCTTGTTCCCGTGTGCCATGGCTCAGCCCCACACTCCTGTGCTCACACAAATGCCACCTTCCACTTACTGAGCCCAGCTTCCTGGGTACCAGGCATTGTGCAAGCCCTGTGGCCTGCCCTCTACTTTATTCAGATCCTACAACCCCCTGTTATAGGTAAGTGAGTAATACTCTGATCCTACTTGGTTTTCAGAAGGAAAGACAGGAATCACAGAGAGGCAGAGTAATTTGCCCGGGAAGTAGCAGAGCCAGAATTCAAACCAAAGTCTCTTGATTCTAAAGCCCAAACGTTTCACTCAGCAGGGCTGAGCACCCTACCCGCTGGAGTGTCGCAGACTGTGGTGAGGTGGGCTTCAAGCACCTTGTTGCTAAAACAGTACTGTCTGCTGCCTTTTGAGCCTGGCAATGCAGGTCTCTCTTTCCTCTATGCCCTTGGATTTGTGACTGGTCTTCACCCAGACACACACACACAGACACACAGACAGACACACACACACACAGACACACACAGACAGACAGACACACAGACAGACAGACACACACAGAGACACACACACAGACACACACACACACACACACACACACAGTCTCCCCAGGCCCTCAGAGAATGAATATGTTACTTAAAGTCTGGCTCTCTCTTTTGCACCGTTCTGCCCCCTGCTTTGGGAGGTTGGAGGTGCTTCGGGGTCAGTCACCTCTGCAGCATCCTCAGACTGCTTCAGCCACTTCTTACAGCCCTTCTGATGATAGGGGTGGAGGGTCGCTGCCGGTTCCACTATTGCAAAACCCTGGCCGTTAGAAAGCATCTCTTCCTCAGGAACCGTACAAGTGCCCTGGCAAATCCTGCCCCAGAAGAGCAGCTCAGCCAACTGGTATGGGGGCTTTGTTGTTGTTGTTTATGTCTAGAGGAAGGGACCCTTCAGCTCTTGACCCTGAGAGGCCTTTGCCTGAACCCTGAGGTCTGTTCTCCTAGACCTTGGGCTGTGATTATTCCCTTTCCCAGGGCTGGACCCCTCCTGGGGAAGTTCCAGCTTCTGGTTTTTCTTTCCTAGAGGGAGGTGGCGCAAGGCTTTGTCCACTGTGAGCCCAGCCCTTCCCTCATCAGCCTGCCAACCCCTGAGCTGCCAGCCCTCCAGCCCACATTCTCTCCAGCCCCATGGCCGCTGGCTGCTGGAGTCAGGCAGGGAAAGGGCTGATGGATCAGACAGCAGGTGCAAGAGGAACTCCGTGTTGAGCCTCCGGCAGCTGGCACTGGGCCTGGCTTTCATCTGCCTGCCCTCCTGCCCTCACCCCTGCCTCAGCAGGCACTCATCCAGACAGAGCTGGGGAGGACTTCCAGATGGGGTGACAAAACAGCTTTACCCCCAAGGCCAGGAGAAATCCCTGTTTCTTGGGATGACTTTAGTCCTTCCTGTGCACTGGAGGCTCAGGCTGCAGACTCCATAGCACCTTCCGCCCTGCCCTGAAACTTATCACAAGCAACTCCCTTGGACCTGCCCTCTGGAAATCAACAAGGTGCAAAGGACAAAGCACAGGCCTAGGCGTTCAGAGGCCCAGGCTCCTCACTTTGCTATAAACTTGCTCTGTGACCTTAGGCAAGTCACTTCCCCTACTTGAGTACTGATCTTCCCACCCACAAAGGGCGTGTGTGGGTTTCTGAAGGATCTTGAGGCCAGTGGTATCCAAGCCTCTTTCTATCCCTGACTTTTCATTTCTCAGAACCCTCTGACTTGAGATTTCCTCTGAATTTCAAGTCTAAGTGGGAGGCAAGAGAGTGGAGAAGAAGAAAGGAAGGGTCACTTCTTCCGTCTCTACCCTCCATTTCTAGCCTAGGACCAAGACCACCAGGAAGTTACCAGCATACAGGGCTTGATTTGGGAGATGCTGAAAGGCCCATCCACCCCCCAAATATCCTCCCTGCCCCTGTTGATTCAATAACTGCAGTCACTCCTGTGGGGACACATGGTCTCCAGAAGTCACCTGTGAATATTTAAATTTGGCATCTGGGAAGTGAGTTGAATAAACTTGTTCTTAGCCTTTAACTCCCATTAGATTGAATTTGCTTCCCATGGAGCAGATCCTTGAAGGAGCACATAGATAGAATCTATTAAGGATTTTTTTTAAAAGAAAAAGAGAGGAAGAAATAATGTAGGCAGGCCTGGGATGGCTCCAAATGTTAGGGCACAGAGTGTCCAGGGGCTATGAAGTAGAGATGCCTGTGCACAAATAGAACCTGTTTCCTGATTGTGCCAATGACAGGCTCTGTCGTGTTGCATTGAACAGGGCAAGCTGGAGCCAGCTGCAGGGCTGGGGAAAGGAGGCTGAGCTGCAGTGATGGCAAGACCCCTGTCCACCATGAGCCCTCAACCTGACCAAGCTGGGGAAGCTTGGCACTGCCCTTATGGTCCACCTCTGAGTGAGGTGAGCTTTGCAGCCCTTCAGGAGTGGAGTGTGGCAAAAGCATCTCCCCACAGTAGCCCTGTCCAAGAGACACAAAGTGCCCTTCCTCTGATGTTTGCCCGTTGTAGCTTCTGGAGTGCAAAGCCAACTAGGCAAAAGTGGGTGGCGTCAGAGTAGCTGAAGGTGGAACTGAGGGTAGCTGCCAGGGAACAGGGAGGGTTTAGATGCATCCACTTACAATCTCCCCCTGGGACCCTTCGCCTCAGAAGCCACTGGCTAATAGCCTTCCCCATCACTCTCAATTGTCAGGGCTTTGGTCTTTCTGGTTCTTCTGTCTCTGTTGCCCCCCACCTTTTATCCTGCAAGACTTAGCTCAGGCATCATCTCTGCGAAGCCTCCTATGAGGGAGTGGATAAAGGAATGAATATGCATAGTCCCTCAGACCTAGAACTATCCTCAATCTATCCAAGCACCTTCCATAATCCGTGAGTCAGCACCCTTTAGCTCAGAAGAGCTCCTGGAGGCCCAAAAGATGCCCAGGGAAAGTTGCAACCGATTACGTGTTGTCTCCTGGACTTGAGAGGCTGATCAGGATTGGGGTGGATGCACCCTACCCAGAGAGGCTCTGGGTGTAAAGACCAAAGGAGAGGGCTCAGGCACACTGCCTGGGCAAGTGGCTTTCCCTCCCTGGGCCTCTTTATCTGGAAAATGACTGAAGAACATTGAGACCCACCCAGCTATACTGCGCTCCCTCCCGCCACCCCCAAGCCTGCTTCCTGAAGCAGAGAGAGGCTGACTCAGTGGTTTCAGAATGCAAAGACTTGTCACTTGCAAGGTCACCGGAAGTGATGCTGTTCATTCAGTGCTGAAAGGCATTCCTATTTAAAATCTTCCTCCTGAGGAGAAGAAACAGCTTCACAAAATGGGAAATGGAGCTGGTGCTCTGTGGTTGGCAGCTTCTGACACGTTCCCAGTGATCCCTGCCTCCTGGGATTCCCTCCTTGGGTGATTCCCTCCCCTAGTGGCTTGCTTCCAGCAAATAGAATATGGCTGTGGTAATGGGATGTCAGTTCCGAATTAGGATATAGAAGACTGTGAGTTCCATCTTACTGGACTCTTTCTCCATTGTCTTCTTGGCTTGCTTGTGTTGATGAAGCAAACTGTCATGTTGGGGAGATCTATGTGGCATGAGCTGAGGGCAGCCTCTGGCCAACAGCCAGTGAGAAACTAAGGTCCTTAGTCCTACAGCCTTCGAGGAACTGACATCGTGACATCATTATGCCACCAACCATGTGAGTGAACTTGGAAGCGTATCCTCCCCAAGTTGAGCCTTGACATGACCACAGTCTACCCAGCATCTTGATGGAAGCCTGTAAGAGGCTCTGAAGTAGAGGACTGAGTGAAACTGTCTGGATCACTGACCCATAGAAATTGCTGTTGTTTTAAGCCTCTGAGATTTGGGATCGTTTGTTGCACAGCAAGAGATAGCTAATACATGCTCCTAGGGTTTTGGAGAGCCATGGACGGAAGTCCTAAAACCAAAGATATCCTAAAAATTAGGAAGTGCCTCCACCAATATCAGAGAGGAGGTGGAGCATCATATGGTGTCACTAAGTGACCTCAGACATGTCACTGTCCCCCTCCCTGTCTCAGTGTCTTTATAAGGGGCTTGGGTTAGCACAATGGTTTTGGTGAATCACAACTCCAAGGTTTCAGGGACCACTGTCTTCCTCCACTTTAGTAATTTTGCTTTCTGTATCTATTGACTGAAAGATACAAAAATGGCAAATAGCTACTGTAAATACGGTGATGCTGTAACCAACTTTATTAGACCAGTAACATTTCCGTACATTTGAGAATTTGTCATCCCTTTTACTGATTTAATCTGTAGGTCTAAGCAAGCAGGGAATGGCTGTGCATAGAGGGGGTTCTCATTGAGAACAACTAAGACAGGCCGGCCATTTTGGATCTTGCCGATGTACCGATGGTGAAGTAAGGTTAGGGCAGGGATGCTGGAGTCAGACGGCCTTGGGTTCACATCCCAGGTCTGCCCCTTCCCAGCTGTGTGCCCTTCAGGGCTTTCTCTCTTAAGTCCTCAGTTTCTTCACCTCTGAAGTGGCGATTGGGGATCATAAAACTTACCCCACAGTGTTGATATAAGAATTAAATTTGATAATGAACAGAACGTACTGTACTTAGCAGCTAGTTAGTTCTCAGTAGTGACACCTAACTCTAATAAACAAGCATTTATCACTGCATCATTACTGACATATTAATGTACCAAGCTGACATTTATTGAGTGTTTACTATGCAAGGAACGGAGCCAAACTCTTGGTGCGGTGTTTCAGATGCCAATCGATAGAACTCACAGTCTGCAGGGTGGCCCTGTCTGTCCTCATCTCTTTGAGGTAAAGCAGACAGTTTTGTCCCCTGGATGCTTTGAGGCACTTGGATAGGCCACCCTATAGAGGACACTGAGGTGTCTGCTCTCAGGAGTCTGTCAGTGCTCTCCTGGGCCCAGCATCTTTTCTGTTCTCCAAGGGTCTGCTTTACCCTGGGCAGGGTGGGCAGTGTCTAGGAGGCTCCCCTGCCCAGTCAGGAGAAGTGGTGAGGGAGGGTCCCTGGGACTGTGAAGGCCCAGGGCCTCCATCCCTTCCCCAGAGACCACACCTTCATTGAAGCCCCATGTGCACATCTCCAACCCTGGACTCCACAGTGGTATCTTAAGCCCCTACAGGGGTGGGCAGGGATGAAGGAGGGTATTCTATAGTCTGAAATTGTGGTACCTTTTTTCTCTCTGCTGTCACTTCTAATAATATCTTTCTTTGAAAGGAAAGGGGCCCTTCCGCATTATGACATGGAAAAGGTAGAGATTCTGGTTTCAAATGGAGTAGTACTTAATTCTAGCTTCACCATTCACAGACTGATATGAGCAACTTATATCACTTTGCTACGTTCAGTTTTCATCTGTGAAATAAGGGTCACAGTCCCTGCCTTTCAGAAGGTCATCTTGTGAGGCAAAGCGATGGCCTGTACGTCAGGAGTTAAAATGAGATGCACAGAGTAGGTGCTTGGTACATGTCAGAGAATCATCTGGGCTTGATTCTCAGCTCTTTCCTGTGAGATCAGAGATGACATACTAGAACTAGCTCACAGTGTTGGGGCATACTATGTACTGGATAAATGTTAACTATTGTGATCATGTTTTTATGAAGATGGCTTTTCTCCCCCCGAAGTCATGCCTGACTTCCAAGACTTTCCCACTACCTCACGAAAGGGACACTGGATCCACAGGTGGGCTGGAACATACATTTTTTTTTCTCCCATAGTCCCAGAACTCCAATATTAAGCTGGGCACATATGGGTGCTGCTAAATACTATACTTCCCAGCTCCCCTTGTAGCTAAATGTGGACATTTTACTAAGTTTACTAAGTTACATATCAGCAGACGCTTAAAGGGAGGAGCCACACTCTCTTCGTTACTTCCTCGATCCAGCTGCCTGGAATTTTGATACGATGGCTTTCGATCTCGCAGACATCTTGGACTACAAGGATAGAAACCATACCCCAGGGAAGAAAGAGGGTAAACTGGAAGGAGCCTAACCACCTCATGTGTCTCCATAAAAGGTCTGTCTACCTCCAGACTTCTTTTTATAAGAATAAACCTCTGTCTCATTTAAACCACTGCTCTTTTGACTTTCTCTGTTATATTTAGCAAAACCCCATCTCAATGGATACAAATAGAAAGGCTTTCCTTTCCAAATAGTTAAAAACCTTGTATTCCAGGAATTTATTCAAAGAGTATAATCATATAATGCTTAAAGTCATGTGGACAAAGACACTCCATATAATTTTTTTTATTATTGCAAAGAAAATATTGCAAAGGATATAACCTACATTTCCACCAGTAGAGGAGAGGTTAGATGTAAGATGGTTACAGAACAGAACAGTGGAGAGGACCTTCAAGATGGCGGAGGAGTAAGACGTGGAGATCACCTTCTTCCCCACAAATACATCAAAACTACATCTACATGTGGAACAACTCCTACAGAACATCTACTGAATGCTGACAGAAGACCTCAGACTTCCCAAAATGCAAGAAACTCCCCACGTACCTGGCCGTGTGGCTGACA
Organism: Grampus griseus; assembly: GCF_964374135.1. Classification (NCBI taxonomy): domain Eukaryota; kingdom Metazoa; phylum Chordata; class Mammalia; order Artiodactyla; family Delphinidae; genus Grampus; species Grampus griseus. The sequence continues at coordinate 73,960,871 of NC_139002.1, forward strand.
GGTCTTGGTGCTCCAGCCAGTTGTCAGGCCTGAGCCTCTGAGGTGGCAGAGACGAGTTCAGGACATTGGACCACCAGAGACCTCCTGGCCCCATGCAATATCAATTGGCAAGAACTCTCCCAGATATCTCTGTACCAATGCTAAGACCCAGCTCCACTCAACAACCAGCAAGCTATAGTGCTGGACACCCCATGCCAAACAACTAGCAAGACAGGGAGACAACCCCACGCATTAGCAGAGAGGCTGCCTAAAATCATAATAAGTTCACAGACACCCCAAAACACATCACCAGACACGGTCCTGCCCACCAGAAAGACAAGATCCAGCCTCATCCACCAGAACACAGGCACCAGTCCCCTCTACCAGGAAGCCTACACAACCCACTGAAACAACCTTACCCACTGGGGGCAGACACCAAAAACAATGAGAACTATGAACCTGCAGCCTGCGAAAAGGAGACCCCAGACACAGTAAGTAAAGCAAAGTGACAAGACAGAGATATATGCAGCAGATGAAGGAGTAAGATAAAAAAAACTACCAGACCAAACAAATGAAGAGGAAATAGGCAGTCTACCAGAAAAAGAATTCAGAGTAATGATAGTAAAGATGATCCCAAATTTTGGAAATAGGATAGAGAAAATACAAGAAATGTTTAACAAGGACCTAGAAGAATTAAAGAGCAAACAAACAATGATGAACAACACAATAAATGAAATTAAAAATTCTCTAGAAGGAATCAATAGCAGAATAACTGATGCAGAAGAAAGGGTAAGTGACCTGGAAGATAAAATAATGGAAATAACTACCGCAGAGCAGAATAAAGAAAAAAGAATGAAAAGAATTGAGGACAGTCTCAGGGACCTCTGGGACAACACTAAATGCACCAACGTTCGAATCAAGGGGTCCCAGAAGAAGAAGAGAAAAAGAAAGTGACTGAGAAAGTATTTGAAGAGATTATAGTTGAAGACTTCCCTAATATAGGAAAGGAAACATTCAGTCAAGTCCAGGAAGCACAGAGAGTCCCATACAGGATAAATCCAAGGAGAAACACACCACGACACATATTAATCAAAAGATCAAAAATTAAATACAAAGGAAAAATATTAAAAACAGCAAGGGAAAAGCAACAAATTACATACAAGGGAATCCCCATAAGGTTAACAGCTGATCTTTCAGCAGAAACTCCGCAAGACAGAAGAGAGTGGCAGGACATATTTAAAGTGATAAAAGGGAAAAACCTACAACCAAGATTACTCTGTCCAGCAAAGATCTCATTCAGATTGGATGGAGAAATTAAAACCTTTACAGACAAGCAAAACCTAAGAGAATTCAGCACTACCAAACCAGCTTTACAACAAATGCTAAAGAAACTTCTCTAGGCAAGAAATACAAGAGAAGGAAAAGACCTACAGTAACAAACCCAAAATAATTAAGAAAATGGTAACGGTAACGTACATATCAATAATTACCTTAAATGTAAATGGATTAAATGCTCCAACCAAAAGACATAGAGTGGCTAAATGGATACAAAAACAAGACATGTATATATGCTGTCTACAAGAGACCCACTTCAGACCTAGGGACACATACAGACTGAAAGTGAGGGGATGGAAAAAGATATTCTATTCAAATGGAAATCAAAAGAAAGCTGGAGTAGCAATTCTCATATCAGACATAATTGACTTTAAAATAAAGAATGTTACTAGAGACAAAGAAGGACACCACATAATGATCAAGGGATCAATCCAAGAAGAAGATATAACAATTTGTAAATATTTATACACCCAGCATAGGAGCACCTCAATACATAGTGCAAATGCTAACAGCCATAAAAGGGGAAATAGACAGTAACACAATAATAGTAGGGGACTTTAACACCCCACTTTCACCAATGGACAGATCATCCAAGATGAAAATAAATAAGGAAACAAGCTTTAAATGACACATTAAATAAGATGGACTTAATTGATATGTATAGGACATTCCATCCAAAAACAACAGAATACACTTTCTTCTTAAGTGCTCATGGAACATTCTGCAGGATAGATCGTATCTTGGGTCATAAATCAAGCCTTGATAAATTTAAGAAAATTGAAATCATACCAAGTATCTTTTCTGACCCCAGTGCTGTGAGACTAGATATCAATAACAGGAAAAAGCTGTAAAAAATACAAACACATGCAGGCTAAACAATAAGCTACTAAATAACCATGAGGTCACTGAAGAAATGAAAGGGGAAATTAAAAAATACCTAGAAACAAATGACAATGAAAACACGATGACCCAAAACCTATGGGATGCAGCAAAAGCAGATCTAAGAGGGAAGTTTATAGCAATACAATCCTACCTCAAGAAAAAAGAAACATCACAAATAAAGGTGCTAACCTAACACCTAAAGCAATTAGAGAAAGAAGAAGAACAACAACAAAAAAACCCAAAGTTAGCACAAGGAAAGAAATCATAGAGATCAGAACAGAAATAAATGAAAAAGAAATGAAGGAAACGAAAGCAAAGATCAATAAAACTAAAACCTGGTTCTTTGAGAAGATAAACAAAATTGATAAATCATTAGCCAGACTCATCTAGAAAAAAAAGAAGACTCAAATCAACAGAATTAGAAATGAAAAAGGAGAAGTAACAGCTAACACTGCAGAAATACAAAGGATCATAAGAGATTACTACGAGCAACTATATGTCAATAAAGTGGACAACCTGGAAGAAATGAACAAATTCTTAGAAAAGCATATCCTTCCAAGACTGAACCAGGAAGAAATAGAAAATATAAACAGACGAATCGCAAGCACTGAAATTGAAACTGTGATTAAAAATCTTACAACAGGGCTTCCCTGGTGGCGCAGTGGTTGAGAGTCCGCCTGCCAGTGCAGGGGACATGGGTTCGTGCCCCGGTCCGGGAAGATCCCACATGCCGCAGAGCGGCTAGGTCCGTGAGCCATGGCCGCTGAGCCTGCGCGTCCGGAGCCTGTGCTCCGCAACGGGAGAGGCCACAACAGTGAGAGGCCCGCCTATAGGAAAAAAAAAAAAAAAAAAAAATCTTCCAACAAACAAAAGCCCAGGACCAGATGGCTTCACAGGTGAAGTCAATGAAACATTTAGAGAAGAGCTAACACCTATCCTTCTCAAACTCTTCCAAAATATAGCAGAGGGAGGAACACTCCCAAACTCATTCTATGAGGCCACCATATCACCCTGATACCAAAACCAGAGAAAGATTTCACAAAATAAGAAAACTACAGGCCAATATCACTGATGAACATAGATGCAAAAATCCTCAACAAAATACTAGCAAACAGAATCCAACAACACATTAAAAGGATCATACACCATGATCCAGTGGGGTTTATCCCAGGAAGGCAAGGATTCTTCAATATACACAAGTCAATCAATGTGATACACCATATTAACAAACTGAAGGAGAAAAACCACATGATCATCTCAATAGATGCAGAAAAAGCTTTTGACAAAATTCAACTCCCGTTTATGATAAAAACCCTCCAGAAAGTAGGCATAGAGGGAACTTACCTCAGCATAATAAAGGCCATATATGACAAACCCACAGCAAACATCATTCTCCATTGGTGAAAAACTGAAACCATTTCCACTAAGATCAGGAACAAGACAAGGTTGCGCACTGTCACCACTATTATTCAACATAGTTTTGGAAGTTTTAGCCACAACAATCAGAGAAGAAAAAGAAATAACAGGAACCAAAATCAGAAAAGAAATGGCCATCATCAGAAAATCTACAAACAGTAAATGCTGGAGAGGGTGTGGAGGAAAGGGAACCCTCTTGCACTGCTGGTGGGAATGTAAATTGATACAGCCACTGTGGAGAACAGTATGGAGGTTCCTTACAAAACTACAAATAGAATTACCATATGAGCCAGCAATCCCACTACTGGGCATATACCTTGAGAAAACCATAATTCAAAAAGAGTCATGTACCAAAATGTTCATTGCAGCTGTATTTACAATAGCCAGGACATGGAAGTAACTTAAGTGTCCATCGACAGATGAATGGTTAAAGAAGATGTGGCACATATATACAGTGGAATAATACTCAGCCATAAAAAGAAACGAAACTGAGTTATTTATAGCGAGGTGGATGGTCCTAGAGACTGTCATACAGAGTGAAATAAGTCAGAAAGAGAAAAACAAATACTTTATGCTAACACATATATATGGAATCTAAAACAGAAAAAAAATGGCTTTAAAGAACCTAGGGCCAGGACAGGAATAAAGATGGAGACATAGAGAATGGACTTGATGACACGGGGAGGGGGAAGGGTAAGCTGTGACAAAGTGAGGGAGTGGCATGGACATATATACACTACCGAATGTAAAATAGATAGCTAGTGGGAAGCAGCCGCATAGCACAGGGAGATCAGCTCAGTGCTCTGTGAACACCTAGAGGGGTGGGATAGGGAGGGTGGGAGGGAGACTCAAGAGGGAGGAGATATGGGCTGTATGTATATGTATAGCTGATTCACTTTGTTATACAGCAGAAACTAACACACCATTGTAAAGCAATTGTACTCCAATAAAGAGGTTAAAAAAATTCATGTTTAGATATGCAATTAGTTTTCTGTTGTATAATAAACTACCCCAAAATTTAGTGGCTCAAAAGTAACATTTACTGTCCGCCAGTTTCTGAGTGTCAGTGATTGTGAGCGGCGTGGCTGGTGGTTCTGGCTCAGGGCCTCTCAGGAGGCTGCTGTCTAGATGTCAGGCAGGCTGTGTTCATCTGAAGGCTGAACAGGGGCTGGAGGAGCCACTTCTAAGATGATTCGCTCACCCTGACAAGTTAGTGCTGATAATTGGAGGGGCCTCAGTTCCTTGTCACGTGCACCTCTCTAAAGGGCTGCCTGAGTGTCCTCACAACATGGTAGGTACTTCCCCCAAAGCAAGTAACTCGAGGAAGAGCAAGCAGAAGCCCCAATGTGTTTTGTGGTCTAGCTTCAGAAGCCACACAACGTCAGGTCTGCAGCGTCCTGTCTGTTACACAGGTCAGTCCTGTGTAGGGTGCGAGAGGGCTACACAAGGACTCGATTACTGGGAGGCACAGATCACCAGGGCCATCTTGGAGACTGGCTACCATAGTAGGCAACTAATGAAAATCTATTTTTAAAATGACATGAAATTAGCATTATTTCAGAAAATTTGAGATGTGGTCACCAAAAAAAAAAACGGTCTACTGAACTATTTTTTGTTTAAGGTCATGTCAGCTGCTACTGTCAAAGGAGGGGGTGCCCCAGGCTTTGCGTTCATTCCAGACCTGGGGTTAATTAACTCAGAATTTCACTGGTTGTGCTTTGACACATCACTTAATCTTCCTGTGCCTCCGATTCCTCACTGTAACGTGGAGAGTAATAATAGCCACCTTCCTGGGTGTTCTGAGGGGTAAAGGTGAACAGTCCCCATAGCAGCTGGTAGCCACTCCAAAACGTAGCAGTGAAGGGGTTGAATCCTGGTGTTACCAGTTATTGGCCACTTTGGGCAAGTTTCTTCACCTCTCTGTGGCTCTCTGCTTCTGTAAAATGGCAATAATAATATTCTCTGCCTCAGAAGATTGTGATGAAGATTGAATGAATTAATTCTTATAAAGTGCTTAGCACTGTGTCTGGCACATTCTAAGTGCTGTGTTGGTATTTGTGAAATAAAACATAGTCTAGGTATATAGTAGGTATTTAATAATGGGTAGCTGTTTCCACTCTGTCCAGGCTTGTGTCCCATAACAAAGACTGAAGGTTATCAGAACATAATGGAAAAAAATACCCTGGTTGAGTAGATCCCTTTAGAATGTGGGGTGGGAGCCTCCCTGGATGTCTAATATGTTTGCTATTCCTTGGCTTTTCACAGCCTCAGATTTACCCAGGCTCCCTTCCTATTTTTAAATTTGTCTTTACTTTTCCACGGTGAGATGAACAGCTGTAGCCCCTGGCCCCAGAGTCCCCGAGGCTCTGAGCGTTTATGAGTCATTCATCATAGGATGGGAATGAATGAATTTTGCTAACCAAAAGGTGAGCCCGCCACCTGAACTAGTGACCTGAAAGCCACAGAAAGAAAATGCAGTTCCCTTTTAGAATGTCTCCGTTAGCCCAGCTCTTGTTCCCAAACGTCAATTGGCAGAAAGGCCTCTACGAGGCCCCTTCTGCTCAAGTACCATGTTGAGTTGGCGGTTGCCAGTTTTGGAGCAGCGAGGAGCAAAAAGGAGCTTGGAGGAACCAACTCTGAGAACGGTCGCTGACGTCCACGGCTGGCTTATTCTGAGCCAGATCCTGTCAGAGCTCGTTTAGTGGTCACAATCATCCTGAGGTCATTTTATCATCATCCTAATTGTACAGATGGGGAATCGGAGGCACCAAGAAGTTAAGTAACTTGCACAGGAACACGCACTTGGGAAGTGATGGAGGCAGGATCCAAACACATGCAGCCTGGCTCCAGAGCCCAGGCCCCGAGCACTCTCTATGCCACCCTGGTGGCTCCAGTCTCTCCAGGCCAACCCCGTTCCCCACGTGGGTCCTCTGGATACGAGCACAACAGATCTAGGCAGCTCCCCAGTTCTTTTTCACACACGGTCTGCTGATGGCTATGGTCACATCATGTGCTTCTCCCTGCCTCAGTTTCCTTATCTACAAAACCAGGTCCCTGAAAGTTCTCCCAACTCCCAGTGGGGAGGGCACAGAACTAGGAAGTAGGCAGACTCAGATGTGGACCCTGGCTTCTTTGGACAGTTCCTTACATAACCTCTCTGAGCCTCAGCGTCCCTTTATAAACGGGATGATTAAGCCGACTCTGGAGAGGTGTGGTTACAATTAAGTGAGAAAAGGGGAAAGGGGGGTAAATTAGGAAGTTTGGGATTAACATATATACACTACTCTATGTAAAATAGATAACAAACAAGGACCTATTGTATAGCACTGGGAACTATACTTAATATTTTGTAATAACGTGTAAGGGAAAATAATCTGAAAAAGAATATTTAAATATGTATGTATGTATGTATGTATAACTGAATCACTTTGCTGTACAGCTGAAACTAACACGATATAAATCAACTATACTTCAATAATTTAAAAAACGTTTTTTTAAAAACATTTATTTATTTTATTATTTATTTTATTTTTGGCTGTGTTGGGTCTTCATTGCCTCACTCGGGCTTTTCTCTAGTTGCGGAGAGCAGGGGCTCCTCTTCATTGTGGTGCGCAGGCCGCTCATTGCAGGGGCTTCTCTTGTTGCGGAGCATGGGCTTTAGACGTGTGGGCTTCGGTAGTTGTGGCTCGTGGGCTCTAGAGCTCAGGCTCTGTAGTTGTGGCGCACAGGCTTAGTTGCTCCGCGACACGTGGGATCTTCCCGGACCAGGGCTTGAACCCGTGTCCCCTGCATCGGGCAGGCGTATTCTTAACCACTGCGCCACAAGGGAAGCCCATAAAAAAAACTTTAAAAGTTATAATTCTGATAAAAAAACATATTAAATCAGATCCATTGTTAAAAAAAAAAGTAAATGAGAAAATATATGTATTGTGTTGAAATACAGAAAGTACTCAATAAATGTTTCTCCCTGTTCCTACCCGCTCCCATAAGTAGTGTGAAACTTTACTTAATTAAAAAAAAATCACGGGACTTCCCTGGTGGTACAGTGGTTAAAAATCAGCCTGCCAATGCAGGGGACATGGGCTCGAGCCCTGGTCCGAGAAGATCCTACATGCTGTGGACAGCTAAGCCCGTGCACCACAACTACTGAACCTGCGCTCTAGAGCCCACAAGCCACAACCACTGAGCCCACGAGCCACAACTACTGAAGCCCACGTGCCTAGAGCTCATGCCCTGCAACAAGAGAGGCCACCACAATGAGAAGCCCATGTGCCGCAACAAAGAGTAGCCCCCTCTCGCTGCAACTAGAGAAAGCCCGCACACAGCAACGAAGACCCAACGCCGCCAAAAATAAAGTAAAAGTAAATAAATAAATCACAAATCCATTTATTTATTTCACAGACATTTACTCCTACCTGTTCATCCCCATTTTATCCTGTTACATTCATTCATCTATCCATCTGCCTGTCCATTCATCCTTCTATCCATCTGTTCGCTCATCCACACATTCATTCACTCAAATATTGATTGAGCTACCACTGTCTGCTGTGTTCCAAAGATGGAAAGCTGGGGTCCTTGCTCTCAAGTAGCTCATAATCCAGGTTCAGCCTATGCTGTTGAGTGTCACGTCACATTCAGATGTACAGAGCTTTGCTCAGCCAGGTTTAATTCACTAGGTTGACAGTTCTGTTATTAAAGAAGGTTTTCCCTAAGGTTTTTTCTCATCTAGTAGCAAGCTACTATGGTTAAACCATTAGTTTAACCTCTCATCATGTTCAAATCTGTTCTGTTGAAACAAATCCACAATTAACATCTGTCTATAGTCCATCCATTTTATGTGAGCCATACAGCCCAGCCAACATGCTCCGACCACCTCTGGGTTGTTACATGTCTTAGAGGGCAGAGCCAGCACCCTAGGCAGACAAAGCTGCCTTTAGCACCTGGGTTGGGTGATTTCTCCAGAACTGCTTTAACCTCATCTAACTGGCCTCAACAGTGAGCAGTTAATGAAGTGGAACCACTTTGAAAGCACCATAAATAAAAGGCCGGGAACCAGAGACTGAAGTGAACCAGAGGTTACAGTAATAATGATGAATTGTTTCTCCTAGAGAGGGTTTTTGTTGTTATTGGGTTTTTAAAAAGGAACTAGTTAGCATCTCTCAACCATGATGACCCCGCATGGGGGTAAAGGTGGGAGATGGTAGGGATTCTGTTTGCAGTTGCTGAGGTCTGTTAGATTTTGGGTGGGAGAAGAGTCATGAGTCATTTCTAAGGAGCTGTGAACAGTGCCTGGCGCTGAAATAGCTGTTGAGTCAATGAAGACATGCTTTCCAGAGTGGAGCAGAATGAATCTGGAGTTTGGAATGAGATGTAGCTCGGTATCTTGAAACTGGGCATGTACACAGCTTAACCTTGCTCAACCTTGATTTCTACATCTATTAAATAGGGATGAGCATTGCCCACCTTTCGGGGCTGTTGTGTGGACTAAATGAGATAACATACTGTTTACGTTTTATCCCCAGTTATTGGCCTGGGCCTGAAACGTTGTGGAACATATCATATGCTGTCCTTTTGCCCTGTAAACACTCATCTTAGACATTCTATTGGAATGTAAGTTCACTGCATAAGATAGGTTCTGTTTATTCCCATGTCCCCTAGATGAGTTTCTGGCTTACAGTAGGTGCTTAAATCTCAAATAAAGATGACACAGTTTGCTTTGCTTTTCTTCTCTGTGGTAGATTAACTGTATCAATGGGCCCAACTCTTCACACACACACACCCACACACACTCTCACACACACACACACACACACACACACACACACACACACACACACACAGAGTATCCATGCCCTTTGCCATGTGTCTTTGTATTTTCTTTCACTAAAGAATCACTTACTTGCTTCTACGGCTGGACCTGTGCCATGTTTTGGCCAACGGGATATTAGATGTGACACATGCAGAGGCTTGAAAAGATAACTCCACTCTTGCTCTTGCTCCTATTCCATTGCCATGAGAAGATGCTCAGGCTAGCCTGGTGGAGGGTGAGAGGCATGTAGAGAAGAGTTGAGTCATCTGACAATCATCTATCCATCATGAGAGTGAGCTGGGCTACTGCCAGCACTGCCCAGCCAAGCCCAGCCTAAATCAAAGACCCACAGACTCATGAGCGAAATAAATGCTTATTGTTTTCAGCAACAAACATTTGGGGTACTTTGTTACACAGCGTCATTGTGGCAATAAATAATAGCTGATACACTCCTCTTTGATTAATATCTGGGATAGATCTTAAAAAGGGGCCAGGAGAAATAATGAAATACTTCTTGTCATTTTTTTTTTCTTTTTATCACCTCTGGGAAAATATTTGATCAGGGGAAGCTGGCATTAAATGATCATTGCTTAAATGATTTGAAGCATCACGAATTGGAAAGTCTCAGCCATCTCTATTGGGTTGTCTCTCTTAGATAGAGTGCAGTGAGCTGGAATAATAATGTTAATAATAGTAAAATCTTACCCCCACATCACCTTAATACTTAGAAAACTTTCACATGCTTTCCCTAAATTACTCTGATTTTCTCAGGAACACTATTCCTGATAGGTAAGGTGACTCAGGCAGGGTCACACAGCTAGCAAATCGTAGAAAGAACTCTTGATAGAAGGTGTATTCATTTTCTGTGGTTGCTGTAACAAATTAATACAAACTTAGTGGCTTAAAACCACACAGATATATGGTGTTACAGTTCTATAGGTTAGAAGTCTGACAGTCTCAAAATCAAGGTGTCAAGGAGGGCTGCATTTTTTTCTGGAGGATATGGAGGCAAATCTGTTTCCTAGTTGTTTCCAGCTTCTGGATGCTGCCCATGTTCCTTGGTTCCTCCCTCTTCTAAGCCGGCAACATTGCATCTCTCTGGTCATTCATTTGTAGTCGTATCCCTCTGACTGACTACAGTCAGGAAAGTTCCTTCACTTTTAAGGATTCACACAATTAGATTGGGCTCACCTGGAAATCCTGGATACTCTCCCATGTCAAGGCCCTTCACCTCTATCACATTTGCAAAGTCCCTTTTGCATGTAAAGTAGCATATTCACAGGCTCCAGCAACTAGGATGTGGACATCTTTGCAGGACCACTATTTTGCCTGCCATGCAAAGGGTCATCTACATTTCCAGTAACTCATTTCGTCAGGATTTGGCAGGCTACTGCCCGCCCCCCTTTCTTCTTCATTTTTTTTTCTGGACAATGGTGCAGTAGCTATAGTTCCACAACTCCAGTGGTTGTAAAATCTCGGTGTTTGGCCAAGTGGAAGAAAAAACGGTAAGCACTCCCCAAAACAGATCTTGAGACAGAGTTGTCTTTGAGTACTTGGAGTCCAAGATATTTTATATTCCTATAAAATCACTTAATGTTAGCTACAGACATGTTTCTGATTAAAATAGTCCAAAGGGTATGTTCCTTCTGCATATATTGCTTACTCATCTCTCTTAGTGTAAAGGGACCAGACTTGTAGTAGAAATGGATTTATTTGATGGTAGGGTAGCAGCAGCAGAAATTACTTCATGCAGATGAAGGCTGACAGTGTGACTTCATGAATAAGAAATGAGCCGGTACCTCCTCTCCCCACAGGCGATGGTGTGCGCTGGGAAATTAATTGTGGCATTGGTTGGGTGGCCTGGCTTCTCTGACAGGGTTTCAGGCAGACACAAAGATGCTTCCCTTCACCCAATTGGATATCAAGTATTTATGTCCTTTAGAGCTTTGCTCTGTGTTGTAAGTGAACCATGGGTGGGTCTCAAGTCTCCCAGAAGCTTCTAGAGAGACGTTCAAAACTTAAGAACTCATGGTGGGAGCCAATATGGCACTGAGCCACACATAACGGCCATGAGTTCAGATCATCTCTGAGTTGAAGAGACTTAAGATGCCCTGGCTTTTTTGAATGACAATATGCCTTAGTGGTTAAATACTACTCAGGAGCCAAAACATCTGGGTTCAAGTCCCTGCTCTCCTCCTCTCTAGCTACATGACTTTTGGCAAGTTACCTAATCATTCTGTGCCTCAGTTTCCCTATCTACAAATTACAGATTATAATAGCTCTTACCTCGTAGGGTTGATGTGTGTTAAAGCACTTAGAAAGAATTTCACTGACACCAGGCTTTGGAGGTGCCAGATAATGTTAATTTAGATACAATTAAAATGAACGATGAGTGCTCTTTGCTGCTGATGGTTATAGGTGTTCATAGTGTCATCAAGATGAAGTAGAAAAATAAGACTAAAAACAGGAAGTCTTGGGTTCCAACCCCACATGTTGGTGCCCCACTGTCTAGGCAATTCATTTACCTTGTTCTGCCTCTGTTTCTTCATCTCTTGGATGAGGTAATGATTGTTCCAGTCATATCTTATTGCATAACAAATAACCTCAAAACTTAGTAGCTTAAAATAGTAGCTTAGAAACCATCTTTTAATAACATACAATCTTGTGGGTCAAGGATTCAGACAGGGATCTGCCGAGCAATTCTTCTGCTCCACGTGGCTTTAACTAAGACCAATCATGGAATTCCACCAGTGATGAGCTGATCAGGTGGGTTTCGTTCACATGTATTGTGCTTTGGCTGAGGAATGACCTGAAGGCTGGGCTCAGCTGGGACTGTCAACTGGAGCATCTACATGTGGCCGCATCAACATGGTGGCTTCAGGGTTTGACATCCAATGTTCCTAGAGACAGTGTTCCAGATCATAGGGTACGGAAGCTGCCAGCTTCATAAAACCTCACTTTACAAAGTGGCACAGTGTCACTTCTGCTATATTCTATTGATCAGAGTAGACATAGAGCCTACCCAGATTCAAGGGGTTGGGACATAGATTTCACCCCTGGCTGGGAGGAATGCCACAGGGTTTGCAATCTTTAATCTCTTCTGTGATCCTGTTCTTATGACCATGATGTGTGGATACAAAGTACTGGGTAAACACGGTACTTGTTAAAGTGAGCTATATATTGTCTTTTTCAAAGATCTCTTCTAGGCATATGATGGTGACATACATGCAGGAGCTATCAAGGCTTTGACCCTACTATGTGATAGAAATCTGGGGCTCCCCACCTGTCAAAGATTCCAGGCCTAATGGAAGAAGCAAACTAAATATTTTGTTCATGTCAGAGCTGTGTAAGAATGAAACGTGTTGCCTTTGTGAGAGAGTGAATTCCCTGTCACGAGGGGTATTCTAGTCCAAACTGAATAACCACTCCTTAAGATTTTCAGAACAGGAGGCTGAGTTCCTGGCAGGCTCAGGGAGCAGTCTTCGTGTTGGGCTGCTGGGCTACAGGGGCCATCGTGAGGGCAGTGGAGCACCCAGTGAGCAGGTGGCCCCCCTCTAGGACTTCAGGCCTCCCAGTCCACAGCCCCAAACCGACTCTTTGTTTTTTAATTTTTACTAATACCTTGCAAAATATCTAGACTAAATATATATAGCTACCTGTTATTTAATCAAAGTAACTTTTAGTTTTATGAGTAATGTTTATATTTCTAATATTTGTTCAACAAGTCATTCAACAGTTGACTGAAAAAAAATACAGAACGTGAAAGTTGAGAATTATGTTTTATTTGGCAAATTTTCTGAGGACTTAAGTCCAGAAGACAGGCTCCCATAAAGCTCTGAGGGACTGCTCCGAAAAGAGGTATCCTCCACTATTCTTCAGCTGCCTAATCAAATCACCCATTTGGATCCTTCTGAGAACAGCAGAATCAATCAGCCGTGTGACTGACAGGGTCTTGGTGTTCCAGCCGGGTGTGAGGCCTGAGCCTCTGAGGTGGCAGAGCTGAGTTCAGGACATCGGACCACAAGAGACCTCCTGGCCACATGTAATAACAATCGAAGAGAGCTCTCCCAGAGATCTCTGTCTCAGTGCTAAGACCCAGCTCCACTCAATGACCAGCAATCTCCAGTGCTGGACACCCCATGCCAAATAACTAGCAAGACAGGAACACAACCCCACCCATTAGCAGAGAGGCTGCTAAAATCATAATAAATTGACAGACACCCGAAAACACACCACCGGACATGATTCTGCCCACCAGAAAGACAAAATCCAGCCACATACACCAGAACACAGGCACCAGACCCCTCCACCAGGAAGCCTACACAACCCACTGAACCAAACTTACCCACTGCAGACAGACACCAGAAACAAGGGGAACTACGAACCTGCAGCCTGGGAAAAGGAGACCCCAAAACAGTAAGTTAAGCAAAGTGACAAGACAGAGAAATACGCAGCAGATGAAGGAGCAAATTAAAAACCCACCAGACCAAACGAAGAGGAAATAGGCAGTCTACCTGAAAAAGAATTCAGAGTAATGATAGTAAAGGTGATCCAAAATCTTGGCAATAGAATGGATAATATACAAGAAACATTTAACAAGGACCTAAAAGAATTAAAGAGCAAACAAACAATGATGAACAACACAATAAATGAAATTAAAAATTCTCTAGAAGGAATCAATAGCAGAATAACTGATGCAGAAGAAAGGGTAAGTGACCTGGAAGATAAAATAATGGAAATAACTACCGCAGAGCAGAATAAAGAAAAAAGAATGAAAAGAATTGAGGACAGTCTCAGGGACCTCTGGGACATTAAATGCACCAACGTTCGAATCATAGGGGTCCCAGAAGAAGAAGAGAAAAAGAAAGTGACTGAGAAAATATTTGAAGAGATTATAGTTGAAGACTTCCCTAATATGGGAAAGGAAACAGTCAATCAAGTCCAGGCAGTGCAGAGAGTTCCATACAGGATAAATCCAAGGAGAAACATGCCAAGACAGATATTAATCAAACTATCATAAATTAAATACAAAGAAAAAATATTAAAAGCAAAAGGGAAAAACAACATATGAGGGAATCCCCATAAGGTTAACAGCTGATCTTTCAGCAGAAACTATGCAAGCCAGAACGGAGTGGCAGGACATATTTAAAGTGATGATATCGGAAAAACATACAACCAAGATTACTCTACCCAGCAAGAATTCATTCAGATTCGATGGAAAAATTAAAACCTTTACAGACAAACAAAAGCTAAGAGAATTCAGAACCACCAAACCGCTCTACAAAAATGCTAAAGAAACTTCTCTAGGCAGGAAACACAAGAGAAGGAAAAGACCTACAGTAACAAACCCAAAATAATTAAGAAAATGGTAATAGTAATGTACATATCAATAATTACCTTAAATGTAAACGGACTAAATGCTCCAGCAAAAGACATAGAGTGGCTAAATGGATATAAAAACAAGATGTGTATATATGCTGTCTACAAGAGAACCACTTCGGACCTAGGGACACATACAGACTGAAAGTGAGGGGATGGAAAAAGATATTCTATTCAAATGGAAATCAAAAGAAAGCTGGAGTAGCAATTCTCATATCAGATACAATAGACTTTAAAATAAAGAATGTTACAAGAGACAAAGAAGGACACCACATAATGATCAAGGGATCAATTCAAGAAGAAGATATAACAATTGTAAATATTTATGCACCCAACATAGGAGCACATCAATACATAAGGCAAATGCTAACAGCCATAAAAGGGGAAATGAACAGTAACACAATCATAGTAGGGGCCTTCAACACCCCAATTTCACCAATGGACAGATCATCCAAAATGAAAATAAATAAGGAAACAAGCTTTAAATGACATATTAAACGAGATGGACCTAATTGATATTTATAGAACATTCCATCGAAAAACAACAGAATACACTTTCTTCTCAAGTGCTCATGGAACATTCTGCAGGATAGATCATATCTTGCGTCACAGATCAAGCCTTGATAAATTTAAGGACATTGAAATCATACCGAGTATCTTTTCTGACCACCACTCTGTGAGACTAGATATCAATTTCCGGGAAAAATCTGTAAAAAATACAAACACATGGAGGCTAAACAATACACTACTAAATAACCATGAGATCACTGAAGATATGAAAGAGGAAATCAAAAAATACCTAGAGGGGCTTCTCTGGTGGTGCAGTGGTTGAGAGTCCGCCTGCCAATGCAGGGGACACGGGTTCGTGCTCCGGTCCGGGAAGATCCCACATACCGTGGAGCAGCTAGGCCCGTGAGTCATGGCCGCTGAGCCTGTGCGTCCGGAGCCTGTGCTCCGCAATGGGAGAGGCCTCAACAGTGAGAGGCCCGTGTACCGCAAAAAAAAAAAAAAAAAGAAAAGAAAAAAAATACCTAGAAACAAATGACAATGAAAATATGATGACCCAAAACCTATGGGATGCAGCAAAAGCAGTTCTAAGAGGGAAGTTTATAGCAATACAATCCTACCTCAGGAAACAAGAAACATCTCAAATAACCAACATAACCTTACACCAAAAGCAATTAGAGAAAGAAGAACAAAAAAACCTCAATGTTAGCAGAAGGAAAGAAATCATAAAATTCAAATCAGAAATAAATGAAAAAGAAATGAAGGAAACGATAGCAAAGATCAATAAAACTAAAACCTGGTTCTTTGAGACGATAAACAAAATTGATAAACCATAAGCCAGACTCATCTAGAAAAAAAGGGAGAAGACTCAAATCAGCAGAATTAGAAATGAAAAAGGAGAAGTAACAACTGACACTGCAAAAATACAAAGGATCATAAGAGATTACTACAAGCAACTATATGTCAATAAAATGGACAACCTGGAAGAAATAGACAAATTCTCAGAAAAGCACAACCTTCCAAGACAACCAGGAAGAAATAGAAAATATAAACAGACTAATCACAAGCACTGAAATTGAAAGTGTGATTAAAAATCTTCCAACGAACAAAAGGCCACGACCAGATGGCTTCACAGGCAAATTGTACAAACATTTAGAGAAGAGCTAACACCTATCCTTCTCAAACTCTTCCAAAATATAGCAGAGAGAGGAAAACTCCCAAACTCATTCTACGAGGCCACCATCACCCTGATAGCAAAGCCAGAGAAAGATTTCACAAAAAAAGAAAACTACAGGCCAATATCACTGATGAACACAGATGCAAAACTCCTCAACAAAATACTAGCAAACAGAATCCAACAGCAAATTAAAAGGATCATACACCACGATCAAGTGGGGTTTATCCCAGGAATGAAAGGATTCTTCAATATAAGCAAATCAATCAATGTGATACACCATATTAACAAATTGAAGGAGAAAAACCACATGATCATCTCAATAGATGCAGAAAAAGCTTTTGACAAAATTCAACACCCATTTATGATAAAAACCCTCCAGAAAGTATGCATAGAGGGAACTTAACCTCAACACAATAAAGTCCATATATGAGAGACCCACAGCCAACGTCGTCCTCAATGGTGAAAAACTGAAACCATTTCCACTAAGATCAGGAACAAGACAAGGTTGCACACTCTCACCACTGTTATTGAACATAGTTTTGGAAGTTTTAGCCACAGCAATCAGGGAAGAAAAAGAAATAAAAAGAATGCAAACTGGAAATGAAGAAGTAAAACTGTCACTGTTTGCAGATGAGATGATACTATACATAGAGAATCCTAACGATGCTACCAGAAAACTACTAGAGCTAATAAATGAATTTAGTAAAGTAGCAGGATACAAAATTAATGCACAGAAATCTCTTGCATTCCTATACACTAATGATGAAAATCTGAAAGAGAAATTAAGGAAACAATCCCATTTACCATTGCAACAAAAAAATAAAATACCTAGGAATAAACTACCTAAGGAGACAAAAGACCTGTATGCAGGAAACTATAAGACACTGATGAAAGAAATTAGAGATGATACAAACAGATGGAGAGATATACCATGTTCCTGGCTTGGAAGAATCAACATTGTGAAAATGACTATACTACCCAAAGCAATCTACAGATTCAATGCAATCCCTATCAAACTACCAATGGCATTTTTCACAGAACTAGAACAAAAAATTTCACAGTTTGTATGGAAACAGAGAAGACCCCTAATAGCCAAAGTAATCTTGAGAAAGAAAGATGGAGCTGGAGGAATCAGGCTTCCTGACTTCAGACTATACTACAAAGCTACAGTAATCAAGACAGTATGATACTGGCACAAAAACAGAAATATAGATCAATGGAACAGGATAGAAAGCCCGGAGATAAACCCACACACATATGGTCACCTTATCTTTGATAAAGGAGTCAAGAATATACAATGGAGAAAAGACAGCCTCTTCAATAAGTGGTGGTGGGAAAACTGGACAGCTACATATAAAAGAATGAAATTAGAATACTCCCTGACACCATACACCAAAATAAACTCAAAATGGATTAAAGACCTAAATATAAGGCCAGACACTATAAAACTGTTAGAGGAAAACATAGGCAGAACTCTCTATGACATAAATCACAGCAAGATCCTTTTTGATTTACCTCCTAGAGTAATGGAAATAAAAACAAAAATAATGAAACTTAAAAGCTTTTGCACAGCAAAGGAAACCATAAACAAGACGAAAAGACAACCCTCAGAATGGGAGAAAATATTTGCAAACGACACAACCGACAAAGGATCAATCTCCAAAATTTACAAGTAGCTCATGCAGCTCAATATCAAGAAAACAAACAACCCAATCCAAAACTGGGCAGAAGACCTAAATAGACATTTCTCCAAAGAAGATATACAGATTGCCAACAACTACATGAAAGGATGCCAACATCACTGATTATTAGAGAAATGCAAATCAAAACTACATTGAGGTATCACCTCACACTGGTCAGAATGGCCATCATCAAAAAATCTACAAAGAATAAATGCTGGAGAGGGTGTGGAGAAAAGGGAACCCTCTTGCACTGTTGGTGGCAAGTAAATTAATACAGCCACTATGGAGAACAGTGTGGAGCTTCCTTAAAAAACTAAAAATAGAACTACCATATGACCCAGCAATCCAACTACTGGGCATATACCCTGAGAAAACCATAATTCAAAAAGAGCCCTGTACCACAATGTTCATTGCAGCACTATTTACAATAGCCAGGACATAGAAGCAACCTAAGTGTCCATCAACAGATGAATGCATAAAGAAGATGTGGCACGTATATACAACGGAATATTACTCAGCCATAAAAAGAAACGAAATTGAGTTATTTGTAGTGAGGTGGATGGAACTAGAGACTGTCATATAGAGTGAAGTAAGTCAGAAAGAGGAAAAAGAAATACCATATGCTAACATATATATATGGAATCTAAAAAAAGAAGAAAAGGTTCTGAAGAACCAAGGGGCAGGACATGAATAAAGACGCAGACGTAGAGAATGGACTTGAGGATACGGGGTGGGGGAAGGGTAAGCTGGGACGAAGTGAGAGAGTGGCAGGGACATATATACACTACCAAAAGTAAAATAGATAGCTAGTGGGAAGCAGCCGCATAGCACAGGGAGATCAGCTCGGTGCTTTGTGGCCACCTAGAGGGGTGGGATAGAGAGGGTGGGAGGGAGACGCAAGAGGGAGGGGATATGGGGATATATGTATATGTATAGCTGATTCACTTTGTTATACAGCAGCAACTAAGACATCAATGTATAGCAATTATACTCCAGTAAAGATGTTAAAAATATATATTTGTAGGGCTTCCCTGGTGGCGCAGTGGTTGAGAGTCCGCCTGCTGATGCAGGGGGCACAGGTTTGTGCCCCGGTCCGGGAAGATCCCACATGCCGCGGAGCGGCTGGGCCCGTGAGCCATGGCCTCTGAGCCTGCGCGTCTGGAGCCTGTGCTCTGCAACAGGAGAGGCCACAACTGTGAGAGGCCCATGTTCCGCAAAAAAAAAAAAAAAAATATATATATATATATATATATGTATATATATGTATGTATGTATGTATATATTAAAACCTGAAAAAAAAAGGTTTTCAAAGCAGTCTGTGTGAAAGCTGGAGCTATGTTGTCTCTGAGGTATGCTTCAGGGATGAGACTTTGGGAATCTTTGATTTCTAGGGAAGGCTTCTAGGTCTTGTCTTCTCAGTCCAAGGTGCAGAGAACGAGGACAGTTTGGAGTGACTAATAGTGGTTTCTGACCAAACCCGTGGGGTCTTGGGCTGAAGCAAAACCTGCCTCTACAGATAGTCCCTGCCACCAACATGGAAGACGGGGAAAGCGAATCAGCATTTTGAGCAGATACTGGGGGCAGGGGGACGGTGCTCAGCATGTTATATATGTGACCTCATTAGATACTCACAGTTTCCTTGAAATATGGTATTATTCCCCTGATTTCTTACATGAGGAAACTGAGGCACAGAGAGGTTCAGTTACCCCTCATGATCCAGACCTGGAAAGTGATGGAGTTCCAGATTCAAACTCAGGTCTGTCAGGTTCCAAATCTCACCCTCTTCCCACCTCTGCATTCTGGTTCCCTTCAGTGGGAATATCCAGTGCTAGCTGTGCTTCCCTTGGTTGCCAATGACAGAAGTAGTCCATGGAGAGAGGAGGAAGAGGAATGTCTGTGCCCAGCTCCCTCTCAACCCCTATTTCCCGCTGGTCAGTGTGCCCAGTGGGGAGCTAAGTCTTCTTCACTTCAGAATTGTAACCCCACATCCTGTCAGCAGCCTCCCACAATGTCAGCACCCACACCGCACTGGAAATTGTCTCTTCCAAGTCTGGAAAATGTCAGAAGAGCCAGAAACTCTGGGCATGTGGCTGGGAGGGCCCTGCACTCCTGGGACTTGTAAATGATCTGCCACAAATGGAGAACCACCTGGGCCCAAGTCAGGCACAGCAGCAGCCTTTGAGAAGGACCTTTGGGAAGAGTCACAAGATTTGTGTCTCCAGTACTGTGTGACCTTGGGAATGTCACTGAATCTCTCTGAGCTTTAGTGTCCTCAACTGTGAAATGGGGCTGATAATACCCACCCACCTTCCAGATCAGGAATAATATTAGCCCCGGTTGAGTGTGGTACTTGGCATCTAGCAGGCAATACACACATAGCAACTATTATTTGTAGGGTTATGAGTGACTCTGTTCTGGTGACATTGGCATGGCTGCATTCTCTGGGGGAAGACTGTTGAGTTTTGATAAGAACTCTTGAGCTAGAGTGCTGAATGGATTGGCAGATCTGAGAAGGAGGCGTAAAGAAGGAGAAAATGCCATCCAGGAAGGAAGTGCGCAGAATGCCTGTTGATCTCTTGTTTCTCACACAGGACCTGCTGTGTAATTTGTGGGGCTGCTGCCCAATGGACATGCGAGATGCCTTGTTCAAAGGTTATTGAGCATTTCAGGACGGCATCAGCAAGAGTATTAAAGCAAGCACGGGCCGTTTCTGAGTGCAGGGCCCTTTGCCACTGTACCGGTCACATGCCCATGGCACCAGCCCTGTCCCACACTACACACTGCCAGAGTGAAGCAAGTGCTGCTGTGGGCCAGAGCTTGGCAATGTTCCCTTTTCCCTAGCAACCTCTCTTCCTGCCTATGCCCAGCTTGATGGGGTCTTGGAAACATCAGAGAAGGGGAGGTGATCTTGAAGCTGATTGAAAACACCTCTACCTGAGCCCCGATGGTGTCATCAACAAGTCAATGGGTAACATAGAGATTAAGGGCAAATATAGAACATATGTATATAAATTTATATATATACATAATTTTTTTTTGTTGACATGATTCCATGTACTTACAGGAGTGTTGCCATGGTGATTGGCAGGGCCAGCTGTTGTTTCATTTCCCCCAAAGAATTGTGTGGTAATGATGGTCCCCTGGAGAGTTCTCCCAGGACAAAGAATAATATTAAAAATCTGCAAATCAATGAACAGGTAGTGGATAGGACCTCATTCTCATTAGTTGTAATTAACGGGATTTTACAGCACTTTGATGAGAAGTGGCTAATTTGGGATAGAAATGCAGAGAGGAGACTGCTTTTGGAACCTGGGTTTGAATCTTCTCTCTGTCACTTAATAGCTATGTCACTTAATTCCTCTGAGCCTGAGTTTCCTCATTTAGGAAATGGAGATCATTATACTAAACTTATGGGAGCATTCAAAATAAAGTATATGGAATACTCAGCTCAGTATCTGGAACATTGTAGACATGCACTTCAGGGTCGCTATGGTGATATTACTGAAATAATAACAATATAAAGCTGCCATTTATTGAGAACGTCCACCTGAGTGTCCCAGTGTTTATATGCATCACCTCATTTAACCTTTATAACAACCTTATGAAATGAATCAATTGTTATCTTCATTTTAGAGATTAGCGATGAGGACACAGAGAGGTTAAGAGATGTGCGTGAGGTCACACAGCTAGTAAATGACAATATCAGGATTCAAACCCAGGCAGTCCAGAGCCCAACCTCTTAACTGTTATGCACAGCGCCCCTGGATTAATGATGACATGAAGACTGAATAAATGCTGAGAGACATGCAGTCTCCTAGATTTTGAGTTGGTTTTGGAAGATGGGTCCTTGATGAAGTAAGGAGTAGCCTTCCTTCTACAGCAAAGGCAGTGCGAGTGAGAGTGGAGGAGGGGGTGTTTTAATAAGTATCTGCTGGTGAGGGCTGTTCTGTGGACCAGCCTTGCTCAGCCCCAGAACTTCAAATGTCTTTTCCTAGGACTGTCTCACTGATTCCTCTGGAGTTGCAGCAACTCCCACCCTGGTTTGATCCAAGGGTCAGGATCAGGGTCAGGATTAACAGACTGACTCATTGACTCCCCCTCCAGTGGTCCTTCCTCCCCAGGGCTCTGAGATTGCTGACCTTGGTCCTCCCCAAAACTAAACAAAAACAAATAATCATACAAGCACACAAGCAGCCCTTAGACTTCTCTCTAATCCTATGTGGTTCCTCAAATATGGCAGGCAGTTTCTTTCCCAGGGCCTTTGCACATGCTCTCTTCCAGGGCTGCTTTCCCCAGCCCTCATTCCCAGCCCCACTCATTGCTGGACAAATTTCTAATCATCCTTCATTTGTGAGCATATTGTTCCTCAAGGAAGCCTTCCTTTGGGTCTTCGGGGAAGTCTTCTGGGATGACTACCCCTACCCCAGGCTCTGTTAAGTCCCCTCGTTATACAATCCTACAGCCACCTGTCTGTCTTTTGTATCACTTATCAGAATTTTCATTAAATAATTAGGAGTGTAGTGATTTGTTTAAGATCTGTCTCTCGCAATAACTATTTTACTCACTCCTGTATCCTTGGAACAATGGCTGACTCTGAATTTGTTGAATAAACGGATGAATGAATAAAACCTCCAAAGACCCACCACCTATACTGGGGGGAAAGCTTGTGTCTTGCAAGGTGAGAGCTTCATGGCTTTCCCAGCTTCCTTGATATTTGGTAGGTTGACTGTGGTCCCACTAAATGTTCAGGAAAAAGCAAACAAAACACCATCATTACATATCAGGGCAGCATGAGAAGGAAGGGAAGAAAATAAATTTACCAAGCTTCTACTGCATTTCAGGGCCTATGTCTCTCGTTTAGTCCTCAAAACCCCTGCAGTGTAGGCGAAATGGTTTGCACTTGACAAATGAGGAAACAAAAAAGAGAAAGGACAGATCGATAATTAGGGCAAGTTAGTCCTTGCTGTGGGTCCCAGTGCCCTGTTCTGTAGAATGAGAGCGGGACAGGTAAGTGGACAACTCTTAAGATCCCTTTCAACTTGGTCCTTCTCTGCCTGAGGTTTAGTCCCCTGTTGCTCAGCCGTGTGTGTGGACGTGTGTGCAAATGCACAAAATCATCTGGGACGGGGACATTGTCATTAGCATGAGTACCAGCTTCAAGCTCTCAGAGGGGAACCCCGCTTTGGCTAATTACATCTCAGAGCTTGGACAGGAGTGTCTGTGTCCTGTGCACCCTGGGAAGGCTGGATGATCTTGTTCAGCTTTTACATTATTCCATAGGAAGGATTAGAAGGGGATTAGATGCAAATGCATTTAAGATTTGGCTGCATCGAGCTTGTATTCCCAGCCCTGATAGTCGGGATAGTTATTCAACCCAGGATCGCAGGCTGCTTTTCCCAGCTCTTTCCTGCTGAGCTGCAATAAATGATAATGTAATCAGCGGAGGCAAGTTGGGAAGATAATCGGTTGCCCCCACCTTCTCTTTGCTGGTTCTTTAGATTTCATCAGTGTCTACCCCCTCAAGCCACAGATTCACTGCCCCTAGAACACTAAGGAAGAAATGGACTTTTATTCTGGGGGCTGGGCGGTTGAGCTCCTGACATTTGCTGGAATTGCTTTAATCTTGCCTCGAACAGCCAGCTAGAAAGAAATGTCTGAGCTAGATCTTGCAGGCAGAGACCCACCTCCAAAGTCTGGGGGCTTTTCCCCATTCCTGGGGGTGTTCTTCCTCTGGGCATCAACATTTTCCAGGAGGAACTATCTAATGCTTTTAGTTCTTGGACTTTTGCAGGTGTAAACAGATTGTTAGATAGGATTAGAAAACCAGATTTACAATTTGAGAAAATATCAGAAGGACTTTTAAGATAGAAAACAGGGACTCAGGGTATACAGGGAGGAAGTGAGGGGAAGATACCCCTGGAGCCATTGTTGATATGTGAGGGAATGAGGAAAACCATCTCAGGATGTAATAGTAACAAATCCTTCCATAGCTCTCTGTGCCAGGCACTGTTTTAAACACACTATGTATATGAACTCATTGACCTTCACAGTTATATATACTATGAGTTTGGTACTATTTTTGTATCTATGTTCAGTTGAGGCACAGAGAGGGGGTGGAGTCTGGCCTCAGACCACCAAACTGACTGATGATGCTGTACTATTTCTTCTCTTTTTAATTCATGTTCTCTTTTGAAGTATACGGATGTTCTCAGAGCTACTAGAACTGATAAAGCAATGGTTAAGCTGAGGGTGATGTGACCAGGAGGAGGTCCAGGCAGTGTGTCCTCACAGAAGTGGGTGTGGGTTATTTGCGGGGGGAATAGGGTGAACATGGATTGTGGTGACAGTTGCACAACTCTGTGAATATACTTAAACCCAGGTGGGAGCCAGTGCTCTCACCAGTACGCTACCCCTTCTCTGATAACAGCAGTAATAATTACAACCAGGATAATACTAATATCAGTGCTGCAGTTTATCTTGACCACTAGTCCGGGTCTGTGCTAAGCCCTTATCTCAGGTAATCCTAGCACACAACTCATGAGATTGTAACTATTTTTTAATCTCAAGTTGTACAGGTGAGGAAACAGGAGAGGAGGTTAATTGGGCTGCCAGAGGTGAGATGACCAAGCCAGCCCTGAAGGCTAGGACCGTCCCAATCCAAAGTCCAGGCTTTTGGTCCATGCCCATGCACTCTGTGTGTTGCAGCCTGCACAGCAAGGACTGATCATTTTGTTTGCTCACCAAAGAGCCCTGGAAAGTGGTCAGCTCTTCTTTTACTGGCTTCTAGGGGCAGCATCCCTTGAGTTATCCTTGGCGTCTGTGTCATAGGCACAGAGAGAATAGAACACAGAGGAATAAAGGTGGGGAAGGGAGGACATAGAGTTATCACAGTAAGAAGACCAGCTCTTCACTTTTGTTTATAAACTCAAAGAGGAGCTGGGATGACACCGTATTTATTTGCATATGGCTTTATGATGTATGCTGTGTGCGTTCACCCGCCTCTTGTGTGACCCTCACCGCAAGGCTGGGAGGTAGACTTATTTATTAATCTTGGTTTGCGGCTGAGAAACGGGTCCAGGAGGTTTAAGTGACGTGTCAGTGCCGGAGCCGGCAAATGGCAAAGCCTGTCTTTGCACCCATATTTCCTGGCTCCATGTCTGCGGGGTCTTGTCAGTCCATGGTTGTCATCATAGAGCACAGCCAGGAGACTTGGGGACTCACGGAGAAAAGGCAGGCATGCATGAACGTTTTGGACCTGCTGCTTCATCCATCAGCACAGGTAGCCCAGCCTGGTGCCATGGTCCCCAGTAGACACAAGCCCCAGGAGGCTTAAACTGGGCTGCAGCGGGGCTTAAGAGGTAAGTATGGTATGATCCCATTTATATGAAATGTCCAGAGTAGGCAAATACAGAGACAGAAAGTAGATTCGTGGTTGCCTAGATTTGGGGAAGAATGAAAAGAAAGGGCAGTGATTGCTAATAGATGCATTTTTTATGGGTAAACAATTCTTGAGATGTTTCAGCTCTTTTTTTTTTTTAATCAGGTCAGTCAGTTTGTAGAGAGGTTAACAATTCCGGTTCCTCCTAAGCTTCATTGACAGAAGTCTCACTCTTCATTAGATTCTCCTTGATCATTTTCTGTATCACAGGTCAGATTTCTTGATGAGGCTGTACTATTTCTCCCTTTTTTTTTTTTTTTTTTGCGGTACGCGGGCCTCTCACTGTTGTGGCCTCTCCCGTTGCGGAGCACAGGCTCCGGACGCGCAGGCTCAGCGGCCATGGCTTACGGGCCCAGCCGCTCTGCGGCATGTGGGATCTTCCCGGACCAGGGCATGAACCCGTGTCCCCTGCATCGGCAGGCGGACTCTCAACCACTGCGCCACCAGGGAAGCCCCGTTTCTCCTTTTTTAAATTCATGGTCTCTTCTGAAGTGCACAAGTTCTCCCAGAGCTACTAGGAGAACTGAAAAAGCAATGGGTAAGCTGAGGGCGATGTGACCAGAAGAGGGTATAGGCACTGCATCCTCACAGAAGCGGGTATGGGTTATTTGGGGGGAGTAGGGTGAGCATTGATTGTGGTGATGGTTGCACAACTCTGCGAATAGACTAAAACCCATCAGGTTGTATACTCTAAACAGATGAATTGTATGAGAATAATCCATTAATAGAGCTGCTATTATTTTGAAAAAAAAAAGTGGGGAAGACATCTGGAGGCATGGAGCTGGGAGGCGGGTGGGTGCGTGAGAAACGCCAGGCTGGAAAGTGGGAGTTTTTTCATGCAGCCTTTCTGGGCCAGACAACAATTGCTGTCTCTCTGCCTGTCTCCATTACCCTCTGTTCAGGCCTGGGAGATGAGGCTGGAGGGAAGGGCCAGAATAGGAGAACACTGCCCTCGTCACCCAGGCCTCGGTGCCCCGGTGATGACTCTGCTGGGCCTGGGCCACTGCTGGGGCCCTGGCGAGCTCTGCAGTCTCCCCGAGCCTCAGGCCCTGCCATCTGGCGTGGACACCAGCCTTTCCCTCTGACCCAGGACACTTGGCACATTGAGCCCAGACTGAAAAACATCGTCCTATCCAAAAACTACATTTGCCAAATAGGAATGGATGTAGCCAGTAACAACACATTCTGCAGTCTGGTGGCCAGGATTCTGCACACTGTCCTCTGGGGTTCCTGCCTAAAGCCTTTTGTACCCCAGCCCAGTCTTTGACATTGCTCTGCCTGGACAGACTCCAAGGGAAATAGACAGACTCTGTTTCCCTTCCCATCAGGAAACTGCCCTGTTCGCTGGTGAGCTCTCACTTCAGTAGGTTCTGTTGGGACCCTTAGGTGCCCTTCCTGAGGGGTGGAATGGTGGTGGGGTGTCTGGACAACACTGAGAGCTGCGGGCCACAGGGAGGGTGGGTGCATGGCAGTTTGAAGACTCCTCTGACTTTGTCTCCAGGGAAAACAGCCTCTTTCATTAGCTGTAAATGAAACCCAGAGCTGGCAGCTTCCTTTCTGGAGCGGCCACTGAGCACAGAGGCTGGGACTTTAGAGATCGAGGCTGGGACGGGTTCTCTGGGAGACAGTTCTGCAGAAGGTAGGAGACAGTGGGAAGTGGTACGGAGGTGCCAACTGGCAAGTGGCTGCATAGAGGGAAGGGGAAAGGAGGAAAAAGAGGGAGTCGTATCCCCCGAGGGAGGCTAAAACTTACAAGGGAACTGTCATGCATTCACATTGTATTTTAGGCTCTTAGAGTGAAAGCGTGATTCGTTAGAAAGGGGCCAAGTGACTAGTTTGACTTTCTAGATAACCCAGAGTTAGGCAGAACTACTTTTCTGTTTTAAGCCTTGTAGGAAAAAAGATTGGAAATACCTTGGTCCCCTTCTCATCAGTCCTGGAGATGCCTTCCCAACAGCGTGCCTCAATCCCGATGTCCCACACGCATCCTTTCACAGGTGTGCACCAGATTGGGATCAGATCAACAAGTGAAGGGCATTTTTGCAATACCAGAGTACATGGACTGTTTACGCTGGTTTGGGTGATGCCACAAAAAGGGGAATATAACCTGCCATGGATAAGAAGGAGAAAGTTAATTCTTAGATTGACTTGAAAGACGTGAGAACTTTGCTTTCCTATATTTTTCCTTTAAAACCTACTTTTTTCCTTTAAAAATGCTAGTACCTGCGCCAAGGTTAACATCCAGGGCCAAAGGCCTGAGGGCCATTCTGTCTCCTCAAGATGCCTTTGCATCGCTCTGCTCCAGTCCGTATTGTGTTTGTCGTGTAGGGTGCCTATCACAGGAAAATCTTCATTTGCCCAATTGCAAGCCGGGGGTTGGCACTGTTGTCCTCAGAACTAGAACAATTCAGTTCTCCCAGGGTTTAACTTATACTCTCATCAGATCCTTTCAACAACACTGTAACATTGCTGTCCTTCTGATCTTATTTTTACAGACATCGTAGGTGAAACTATTTGTCACCTCCGCAGCCCAGGCCTACCTGTCAGGCCACAGGAGTCCCTCAGGCACATGACTCCCTCCCCCACGCCCCAGAAGCTGCTGATAGGACCAGAGTCCTCCTTCTCCTCATCTCAGAGAGATCAGCTCACCAGCCCTTTTATCCGTGTGTGTTTGACATTTAACCCTAGGAGATGCTCCCTAGATGTCTATGGCTTTATTGCCTGGGAGGGAATCACACAGGAGAGGATTCTGGGTAGGAGGTCAGGCTGCTCTGGGGGGAACTCCCACCTCCCAGGCTGGCTGGCCTTCCCCTGGCGGCAGCCCCAGGCTCTCTGAAAGCCTGCCCGCAGCAGCTGCGTTTTTTTATGAGGGGAAATTTGGACTCATGAGTCCAACCAGAGGAGGCAGCCCTGGCCCAGGCAGGCCCAGGCTGTGCCCTGGGCTGAGAAGTATTAGGGGGCCTCTGAGCTGTTTCATTCTGCTGTCACCTTCCATTTTCAATGGGGCAAGGGGACTGAGGAGGCTGGGAAACCTCGGTTCTCCACTCCTAAGTTAACCTATGACTTTGTAAAGTTAAAAAAACACACACAATAGTAGTTAATAGTATGGACTTTGGGATTTGAACACCAGCTTTGAAGGTGACCAGTCATGTCTTTCTACAAGTTCTCTAACTCCTGTAAGCCTCAGTTTCCTCAGCTGTAGAATGGGGTGGAGCAGGGCAGGGGGGATGGCTAACCTGAGACAGGTAGTGTGAAGAATATTCATTTTATAAAGCACATTGCACAGTGTCTGGCACCTGGGAATAAATGAAAGCAGGCATTATTATTCTAGCAAGTCACCGTGCATCTCTGGGCCTCTCTTTCTTTATCTGGGAAATGGGGACTCACAGGACAGAGAGCTCACACCTTCTCTGCAGACAGGGAAACAGCAGCCTCTCCCTCCTCTTCAACAACCACACATTGTCTCTGCTTCTGTCTTCTTTTCCCATCATTTTATTTTTTTAAGTAGCAATTTTTCCTAATAATGAAACTTCATTCTTTAAAAAAATTTTAGAAAGTATAGAAAAAGAAACTTAAAATTCCTATAATTTTAGAACCCAGAGAACATTTTCGAATATAACTTTCCAGTTTACATGTGTTCTTTTTTTTTAACCTTATAATTTCAAGTACGGTTTTCCCAGGCAATTTCTTGATTGTTCTTCAGCATGGCCTTAAATAGCCATTTGATGGTCCAGAGTCCGGAAATCTTAAAAATTATTCTATAAAGCTTATATTGTTGGACATTAATTTCTAGTTTCCCCTTGGTACAAATACACTGTGTGTTAAGAGACTATTGCAGTAATTTCAGGGAGCGATGCCGGAGGCAAGGGAGTGGCCAGGACTGGTCAGACTGGGATATGTTTTGAAGGTAGAGCCAGCAGGATTCGCTGATTGAGCGGATGAGGCATATGGGGAAAAGAAAGGCAGCAAGGATGACTCCAAGGGTTTCAGCCTGAGCAACTAGAAGCATGGATTTGCCCTTGACTGAGACGGGAAGGCTTCCCATGGAGCGAGTTTGGAGAGGAAGAGCAGAAGTTTGTTTTTAAAACATGAAGTTGGAGTTTCTATTAGACATCCAAGTGGAGCTGTCAAATAGGCCGTTGGATATATGAGTATGGAATTCAGGGAAGATGTCCTGGCTGGAGATATAAAGTAGGATGTTATCCATGTGTGATCCATAGATTTAAAGAATTGAGACCACATGAGGTCTCTAAGGGAGCTGCAGAACTCAGAATAGCTGCCACCACAATGGGGACCTTTCTTTGTTGCCAGGAAAAGGTGACACGTTCCCCTCTTTCTCCTTAGCCAATGATGGAGTGTCACAGTTTGAGCCCCACAATACCAAACAAACTTCTGCCTTCACTAACAGCTCCCCAGAGTCCAGAATCGCTACCCTTACCAGTAACACCTTGGGCGGAGAACCACACCAGCTGTCCTCAGTTGTGGACACGAGAGGCCCGGCTGGGAACTCCTTGCAGCCTATGTAGCCTTGTGCTAATTTGCACACCTGGGTTAATCCTTCTCCACCACAGCTCACCCCCATGTGGAAAGCAAAATGAGCTCGTCTACGACCACTGTTTTTTTTCCTTTGGCTGACGTCATGGGGGCAGAGGGGACATGAGATGATGGTGGAGTCCACTTGTAGTCTTGGCTGGCTCCATTTTGGTCCCTCTGGCTGTTGGTCAGTGACCTCTGAAAGGAGAGGGCAGGAGAAATGGGGACTGAGGAAAAGCCAAACGGCTCCCCGCTGGCCTGGCGTTTTCACCCAGGTGAGGATGTGAGGCTCAGAGAGGGTGGGCAACAGACCCAGGTCATCTGCACGGTGCCCCACGTATACCTGTCAACAGTGGGGTTTAGTGGGTAAATGCTGGGAATTTCAGTGAACAAAGAGAGATGCGGTGACAGGTGACGTTATCAGCACTGTTTAAAAGGTGACATTTCAAGTGGGTTTTTGCAGAAGAGAATGAGTGGATTGGTGAGAAAATGACAGAAGGACTCACAGCTCATTCCCTTCCTTTGGCCGCCACAGTTCGCTTCCCCTGCTGCCCGTGGATGTTATGTGGTCACCGCAGAGCCGCATCTCACAGCCACCCTAGCGCTTGTGAGCGTGCCCTGGCCCAGGGGGCTTTTCTGTGGAATCTCTGCTCTGATTCAAAGCTTTCTGGTTCTGGTCCTGAGCACTCACATGTCCTTGGGCAAATCACCAAATCTCTTCAAGTCTTAGTGTCTTCATCTTTTAAATGAGAATAATGATACCTGCCTGCAGAATTTTTGAGAGCACGGAGTAAAACAGTGCCCACAACTTGCCCATCAGTGACTAGCAGTTAATTCAGTATCATGCACTCCAAACTCACCTCTGTCTTGCCTGCGCATAAATGGCTGAGTTACCTTTCACCCTGCAAAGAGGAGGTGATTGAGCACCAAAGGACTGGGGATCGTTCCAGAATTCCAGGTCAAGCCCACAGAGGTGGATGAGGCTCTTGACGAAACTTATTCAGATGACATACCAAACAGCTGGAGAGGCAGCTAAAAGAGTGGCTCTCAACCATGGTTCTATGGCCCCCACCCTGGTAGCCCAGCACCCTTCACAGGTGACAAAACCAATTAGGATCAGTGGGTACAAGTAATTTTATTATTACTGGGTGGTAGAACCAGCATTTGAACCCTGACCATGTAGCTCTAGAGTCCCCACCAACATTTATGGTACCCTGCTGTCTCCCACCAGTTCACAGACAGTGGGCACTCCATGCGTAACTGTTGAATGAATGAAGAAATGCGAGAAGGACCCCCTTCCTGGGCTGGTGTTCAGTAAGGCTTTCCCTGGCTGCACCTGTCTTAGCTTGTGAGGCAGCCCAGCACATCCACACACCATATTATCCCTCCCATCTCAATTCACCAGACCCAGCCAGGTCATGGGAGTTCACTGAGGATCAGACCTGGAGGAGAATATCCTTCAGCAAATAGCTCCTTGGAGAAAATGAGGCAAACTGCATGAGTGCAAGTCAAGTGATGATTCCACATGCACTGGCCGGGCCTCTCAGGGAGACGCTGTGCCTCCTCTGGGGATGCAGAGGCTGGAAGCAGCGTGTGCTTTTGGTAATTCAGCTGCAGCACAAACGTGCTAATGAGGGTTGTGTTCATTTTGTGCTACATAGAGCAGGTTTGATGAACTGAGCAGGACAGAAGCATTTTGAGGGAATAGCGCTTTCTCTCTGGCTGAGACTTTTCAACTCTTCTCTTTGGTCTGAGGGCCTTGAAGTCCTTTCTTGGCTGGACCAGAAGAGGCAGAAGGTTTCTGGAGGGGTGCTAGGAGTTGGGGTCTCCTTCATGCTCAGGCAGCCCCTAACCTCAGGGACCACCGAAAGGATATGGCTGCCTCTAATCCTCTTCCATGTGATGCACCCGGAAACAACCATGCATGGGCGTTTTACCAGACTATGGCCCGGAAGCTGGCACCAGCCCATTTTCAGGCAAGTACAACCATCTGCAGATGAAGCAAAATTGCTACTGAAATCCAGGGAAGCATCAAAGGACCTGACAGTCCAGAAGGGTAGGAGCCATGAGATGCCAACCCTATGGCAAAATCTCCCCCATGGCTTGTGGGGACCCGCACCTGATTGTCTCTGCCCGCCCCGTCCAGCCCTTTCTCGATCCACTCACCTCATTCTGTAGCTGCTCAGCCTGCTTTCCTTTCCCATCATAGTTCCTTCCTGCCCCGGGGTCCTTGCAGATGCTGCTGTTTTTTCCTCGTCTCTCCTTCTTCCTTTCTGCTCCTTTGGGGTCTCCCTCCCTTGCTTCACCCTGCTTTTGGAGATTCTAAGCACAGGCCTCTTGCAGAGAACACGAGCTGCTCAGTAACATCAAAGACAGTCTGGGTTTCAGGGAGGGAGAGCGGGAGAAGCCAGTGGTGTGTCTCCAGGTATCTCTGGGTACCAGGTGCTCTGCCGGCTCTGCCCCTGTGTGGCACTCACAGGAGCAAAGGGGCGGCCTTGGGAGACCAGAGGCTGCTGCCGGCTGCCACTGCCACTTCATTACTCATCTGCTAACTGTGGCAAATGGGGATTTTACAGCTCCGCCGGCCCTCATTGTGAGCTGCAGCAGTGCTTTGATGGAGGGGAATGGAAGGCTAGCCTAGAAATCCCTTCAAGGGCTCCATGTGACCGCCCACTGGTTCATTTGGACCCTGCAAAACTGAGTCTGGGGGCTTCCCTGGTGGCACAGTGGTTGAGAGTCCGCCTGCCGATGCAGGGGACACGGGTTCGTGCCCCGGTCCGGGAAGATCCCACATGCCGTGGAGCGGCTAGGCCTGTGAGCCATGGCCGCTGAGCCTGCGCGTCCGGAGCCTGTGCTCCGCAACGGGAGAGGCCACAACAGTGAGAGGCCCGCGTACTGCAAAAAAAAAAAAAACTGAGTCTGGGTCCTACACCCAATTGGTGATGAGGCAGGGAGGGGTGGTGGGCCTGGGACCTACAGCTCCAAGCTGAACCCTGCTTCTCCCCGTGTCCTAGTGAGGTCCTCAGCTTGGCTCATTCACGTTGGGTGATCAGCGGTAGCCACTCGGCAGAAGAAGTGGCTGGGTCACGTGCAGCTGCTGAACTCCTGAGAGGAGGATGTGAGGGCTGAGGCTAGGGACAAGACTTCCTTCTGGAACCTTCTGGAGACCGTGGTTCCAGAGGCCAGTGCCCAGGTCCTGGGCTGCTGTGGGGAGGGACAGGGAGCCAGAGCAGCAGGGAGCAGGGCTCTGGGTCCTAACAAGCAGGACCTGGCTGACCTGGCAACACGTCGTGGAGTCTCAGCGTCCTCACCTGTAACACGGGAGGGTAATACCTCTCCAGGTTGTGAGGAAGATGAAATTAGCTAGTGTACGTAAGCGCTTAGCAATAAAAGATCGCTTCCAAGAACAGTTGTCAGGAAGGAGGAAGATTCTCATGCCTGCCCAGCTCACAGTTCTGTTCTTAGCTTATCTTACATGTCAGTGGGGGTACTTGAGGAGCCCCCATTCTACCTGTATGAATCAGAACTGCCATCAGTGAGCATTTATGGAAGGCCATGGGCTTAAATATCACATCTCTGATCTTTTTTTTTTTTTTTTTTTTTTGCGGTACGCTGGCCTCTCACTATTGTGGCCTCTCTCGTTGCGGAGGACAGGCTCAGTGGCCATGGCTCACGGGCCCAGCTGCTCCGCAGCATGTGGGATCTTCCCGGACCGGGGCACGAACCCGTGTCCCCTGCATCGGCAGGCGGACTCTCAGCCACTGCACCACCAGGGAAGCCCCACATCTCTGATCTTTACAGTCATTCTGCAAGTAGGTCCCTCCTGCCCTGAGCCATTCTCCAGATGAGGATGCAGGAATCAGGGAAGCTAAGAAACTTACCCAAGGTCACTCGGGGAGATGCTACCCAGGACTGTCTCTCTGCCTGGCTTAGAGCCAGGGGTCAGCTGGATCCTTCCTTTTCCTTTGGCCACTATCATTTAGTCCCTTTTCCGAAGAGCTCTAACCAGTTCTTATCTCTCTCACCCTCTGCTCTGAGAGGCAGAATGCAGTAGGGGTTAAAACTGGGGTTTTGCAGATCAGACAGATGGGGGCTTTGGATCCAGCCTGGCCACCTACTAACTGCATGGCTTGGACAAGTCATTTGCCCTCTTTGGGCCACATGTCTCTTTTGTAAAGTGAAGATAAGGTCTGCTTCACAGACAGGTCACGAGGGAGTAGAATCACTCAAAGATGTGTGGGTGCCTGGGGAGATGCCAGATCTTTCTCCCCTTCCTCGGGGGTGGCTGCACAGCTCGGAAGCCTCCACAGAGCCTCCTTCTGCAGAACAGCAAGAGGGCGGGGGGGCAGGCTGGAAGTGAAGCCACAGCGGGCCCCTCACAAAGGCCTCGCCTCCCTCAGCCGTCTCCACTCCCATCACTGAAGATGGGGGAACCCACCAACTCATCCTTCTTAATAAAGAGAGGAGTGGTCCAGAGAGGGCCTGTTTCTAGGGCTACAGGAGCATGGCCTCCAGAGGCTTCTGATTTGGTGATAAATGGCTGAGGGGATGCTGCCTCACACCTTCAAGAGGCTCACGGAGTCAGCAGTAAGGGGCCAGCAGTGGTGACTCTGCCCTTCTTCCCTTCCTCACCAGCCAGGGGTGTCTGAGCCCCCCGGGCCCCAGCAGGCGCCCACAAGCCCCTTCTCAGGCTCCTTGTGGCGTATGCCCAGGCTTCTGACAGTCACTCAGACCCCCACTGGCACCTCAAGGCCAGCATTTGCAGGTGTTGAAAGGGTCTTTCTTCACTGTGATGCAATTTTCCTGTGTAGAAGAAAAATCATGAAACTTCTGAAGAAGGGAGCTGCTGTGTTACTCTCTAGGAGAGGAGAAAAGGCTCTAAGCCATCATTTCATCTGCGCTTAAAACCTTTCTCTGCGATTCCTCCATATCGACAAGATCAAAACCACTTTCCGAGCGGGTGCTCCAAGTTCCCCGCATACTGGCCCCAACCTACTTCAGGGGTCTTACTAACAGTTATTATGATTATTGGGAATAATGATGACCGTTGATTAAAATAATCAATCATCCGTGTTTGAGGACACACGAGGCTGGAGGCTGTGTCCTAAGCACTTGCATTATCTCACTGAATTCCGATGACAGCCACAGGACGTAGATGTGAGGTCCCCGTTTTCCAGTTAGGAAACTGAGACCAAGAGAGGGTGAGCTGTTGGACTCCAAAGCTCAAGCCTGGGTTGCTCTGCGAGACCATCCATATACCCAGGGCCCCAGTCTCCTCCTTCATGCAAACTCTCTTCTCCTGACTGGTCCTCCATGTGCCTTCCATTTATCTTCTCCTTTCCTCGCTTGTGCTGTTCCTTCTTCCAGGAAGACGTTGGGAAGTGGCATGGATAGGACACAGTCTTCAGAGTCAGGCACAGCAGGGGTCGGAATCCTGGCCATACCACTTCCCAGCCCCCGGGAAACTATTTAAGCTCCCCGGGCCTCAGTCTCCTCACCTGGAAAATGGGAGGACAGCGCAGCCTCACTGATTTGATGAGTCAACATGTGCAGAGTATCTGGCTCCTAACACTGGCTTAGCTGACCAAGTTCTTCTTGAAACTGGAGGCCCAGCTCTGACTTCCTCAACAGCGAGACCTTCTCTGACTCAGTCTGTTACCATTTCTTCTTCTTCCAAACCACTCTGAGCCACCACCTATGTTCCTTGCTCATGTCCCTTGAGGGCAGGGGTTCACATTGACCTAGTCCTACCCCTTGTAACAGTGCAAGAGCCTAGTCAAGGTTTGCAGAGTAATTGCACTTCAGGGATCTTCATCTTCTGCCCCCATCTCCCTCTGCAGCATCCTCACTCTGTCCCCCCAGTGCCTTCCCCTTCCCCCATTACATACCTGTGCTCTACCAGCTCCCTGCGCTTCCTCAGACATCTCCGTTCTCTTCTACCTCCTAGTCGCTCTGTCTGCAAGGCCCTCCTCCATTCTTTCCCTGGGTTATTTCTGCTCCTCCTTTAACATGTGGCTCAGGCGTTCTCTCCTCCTCCTGGGAAGTCTTCCCTGATACTCCAGGCTGGCTAGATACCCCTCCTCTGTGTTCCCCCAGCCCCTAGCCTGACCTCTCTCCCAGCTCTTGCCACAATGCATTTGCTGTATTTGTCCAGCTGTCTATCTCCCCTGCTAGGCTGTCATCCCCTGGCAGCAGGGACTGAGTCACTGTTATCCCTAAAGCCCTGGCATTTGACACAGTGTCCACCATAAAGCCAGTGGCTGTTGAGTGGACAGATGGATGAATGGACGAATGAGCGCCTGCTTGAAAAATTCCCAGCACTTGCTGTTTGGAGTATCTGCCCACTGGGTTATGCACCGTCCGTGCCCACGATGTGACTCGGCCACCTTTACCTTTGCGTCCTGGAGACTGTGCCAGGCTGTTAGGAGGCAGAGCCCAGTGTCTGGGAACTGTGTCTAAATCTGCATGTGCATTTCGCGCCTCCAATCCAAACCCTGTTCATTAGCACAGCAATTAACAGCAGTGCCTAATGGCAGATGGTCCGGCGGCGAGCCTGAACCCCTGGCTGCACAGCGGGCTTGGAGTGGGGCAGACCCGTCTGGCAAGGTTGATGTTTTCATTGATCTAGCAAGTCAGAGCTCCCAGGGCTGCCTGCTGTGAAGCCACTGAGCTGATGTCAGTGCCGGCGTGCTGAGGGCTAGGCCTAACAGGGCCACGCCTTAGAACCAGCCCTTGGAAAGGTCAGGAAAGGTGTCCTGCCTCCACTCTCATCCTGGAATTGTTCATTTTAAGATCTGAGTTCCCTACTGGGGTGCCCCAGCACACCACCCTCAAATTTTCTTAAGCCACTAACTCTAGCGACTTCTCCAGGAGATGGTGTCCCTTCCCATGAATACCTTAGAAGCCTCTAGGCTTTCTACAATTATTATTTAAAATTGCAGTGTCCAGGCCCATTGGCCTCTGCTAACAGACACAGAGAGTTGAGTGTTTAGCCTTGTGTTAGACCAGTATTGTGTAATTATATTTAAGCAAGTTTGGAGAGACATTTTCTTTTTCTTCCTGTTATCCTTGGTTTGAACTGGCTCATTGGTTATTACCCTGGGAATGATAGTCATTTCTCCAAAAAAGAAACATCAAATTGGCATTCACATGGCTATCTGGGTCATAAATTCAAGCCAGAGTGCGGCATCCTAAACCAGAGTGGCTTTCCAGAGCTAGAGTGTATCAGAGCTAGAAAGGATCTTCTTGTCCAACCCCCGTCATTGACAGAGTGAAACTGACGCCCAGAGAGGTGCACTGATTTGTCTGAGGACGCACAGCGAGCTCGTCTCCCAGCTGGAATCTCTTCCCTACGGCATGTCTCAGATCATTGGAAATGTTCAGGCTTGCCGAGTGCCAACCCCAAACCACTCTGGCAGAAATTCTTTAAGTGGAATGGGATATGCTTCCTTCACGGCCTGCCAACAGTGGGGCCGAGTGAAATGAAGAGAGGGCGCACGCTGAGCAAGTGAGGCCTGTGATCTGTTACCAGCCGTGAGGAAACCACACATCTTGTTTGGAGAGACGCTGACGATGAGCCACACTGGAGAAGAATGTTAGCTGAGGTTGAGAAGTCCCCGTGGTGGGAGACCTTGCAAGGTGGGCCTTTCTCTTGGACGGGGTTGGATGGGGGGGTGGAACTCGGGGCGTAGCCTAGTTCCCACTAATACTGGTAGGAGAAACACGCATCGTGTAATAGCCTGCCCCCATCCTACCTTTCCTTACCTTGTGGACAAAGTCTCTGGAGACAACCTTCCTGCCCTCCATGTTTTAGGAGATCTCATTGGCGTGAAATGCCAGGTGTTTGTCTGATGACTGCTAACATTGCTGTGAGGAGGAGCCTTGGTCCAGAAAACCAGTCTTTAGGCTACTGGGCAGCTGGTCACCAGGGGAGACAGGAGATAGGATACCCTGGGCCTTAGATGTCTTAGAGTGAAGGCCCAGGTCTTGGTGCCCCATGGACTGGTCCCACCTGAGAATGTTCCCCACCTCCCTGTTGGGGGCGCCGAGGTTCAGGTGGACGTTGTAAAATGCTGCCTGGAAGAAGCGTCCCTTCTCTCTCTCAGCGCTGTGCTAAGAGTGCCCACTACTCCCACACTCTCACTGAGGCAGACCTATCCTTTCTGTCTTTGTCTCTTTTATTTTTTAATTCTCTCCAGGACCTACAGCTGAAGGAGGGTTCAGAGATACAGTCCCCTCTTATGATACAGAAACATGATCAAAATATATTCAATCTCAGGGGTGTTTTCTTCTTTTCCTCTGGCAAGATAGTTTTTTATTGAAACATACAGATAACAAGAGGAAATTTCAATGGGAAAAATGTTTCCTGTATAACTCCATCACCTTATCATAATCATTTTTCCTTCCAGACTTTGCACAGGCATATATTTTGGACATAATTCTTACCTTAGTATAAATGGAACTTTTTTATGTTTTTAAAATTCAAAATATTCATTTAATATGTTCCATTAGGACTCAAAATAAGCCTTTGTTACTTTGTGTAACAAAGAGACCCTAAAGCCAGTGGTTTAAACAAAACAAAAATTTATTCCTCTTTCACCTGACAGTCCAGAGAGTCCAGCCTCTACAACTACTACTAGTAGTATTATTACTATTTCTGTACTACTCTGAGTATTACTACCACTACTAGTACTGGTACTAGCTGACATGCATTGAGTATTACTGTGTACCCGGTAATATGCTCTGTACTTCAAATGTGATAATCCTTTCTAATTCTGACATTATCCTTAAAAGGATTATTGTACCCATTTTACAGATGAGGAAATGTTGTTCTCCCAAGGTCTCTTAGACAACATGTGGCAGAGACAGGTATGACTTCAGACGCTCTTCCTCATAACCATTGTGTAACATGGTCACCAAGACTGGAAGGGCCAGTGATGGGATCCAGGGCAGAGTCATCTGGCCAGATGTTCCAATCTGGATAAAGATGAGATTCTGAGTCTCTAGCTGGAAACAAGCAAGGAAGATGCCTGGGATGCTAGGGAAACCTTGAGACAGGCTTTGCTGACTACTTTAAAAGACTGGGCAAAAGAGGACATATTAGTCAGTGTTTCTGATTACAAGAAACAGAGAGCACTTTCCGTTGCATTAAGGAAATGAACTCCTTGAGAGGATTTGAGGTAGTCTGCAGACTTGCTAAGAAGGCTAGAGGCCAAGGCTTAGGAACAGGCCGGCAAGATGGAAGCCAGGGGGTGGCCAGGACCCACTGGTACCCGACAAAGCTGAGCCTCAGAGCCAGGCTGCTGAGGATGCCATGGTCGCCGCCACCGCATCAGCTTGTACCTCTGCCTCCCCCCGACAGCCTGGCCACAGCCATCCCTGGACCCGGCCCGTGGCCTGTGCTGCCTCTGCTGCACCAGTGGAACGCTCCTCCTGCTTCCTGATTCCCTGCGTACTTTCGTCAAGCACAAGCCTTGGGAGGAACAGAATAACTTCATTTTTGTCTCTCACTGAAGTTTTTCTCCTGTCCCCAAATGAAAACTCAAAGAGGTCCGATGACTCTTGTGCTCACTATTAGTAATATTTTCTGTCACTTGAAGTCACAAAGCACAGTCTTGGTTCTGTCATGAGAATACCCAGTCCTGTGTGTTAGGTCCAACTCTGCCTTTGATTCAGAGGTAAATCTTCTCCATGTCCCCTTCCAGGGCCAGCTTCAGGGCCAGCCTTGTCTTGGAGAGTGGGTAGGACTGTGCTTTTCTCTCTTTCTCTGTTCTTCCTTTGCCCTCAGTTTACTGACTGCAGCTCCAGGGTTGGGCAAGGACAAGGAGGGGGGACAGTAGAAAAGGAAAGTTTTTACTGAACTGGTGTGCTGTCACGGCCAGCTCTGGACTTGGGGGCAGACACTGAAAGCCGATTAGGCAGCAGACCCCTTTCACACTTCCTCAGAGACCTAGTTATGGCAGGGCAGGGAGGCGGGGTCTGGCTCACCTGCTGATTGCAATCAAGCCTGAGCTCACCACTGGCTTGGTGGCCCCCTAGGAAGCCTGAAGTTTTCCTTCTGCTAAAGTCCCATCACTCCCCTGTACCAGCTCTCTTTTCAGAGGGGGTCCACATCTGAAAAATGTCATTTCTGAACCCACAAACCCTAGGAATAAGGCAGCAGAAACTCTTGTTGGTCCCAACTTGTCCCCTATGGCTAACATTCCTATAGAAGTCCCTGAGGGTCATGGCCCCTTAGCCACTGCTGGGGAGGGAGAGGTGGGTTTTTTCTCCATGCAACTGCCTCTCTCTCTCTCTGTCTCCCCGCCCCTCTGCTGACAGCCACACTCCCTTGGCTTTAACTTTCTCAGGTCCGTATCAGGCAGTAGCCTGGTGAGCCTCCAGTGCACATACGTCAAGCTCTCCAGCACATTGACCACTTTCTCTAGACCCGCTAGGGTGGGTGCCCTCCCTCCCCGCAGCAGCTCTCTCCAAATTCAAGCTCACTCTCTCGAATTTATCAGACACCGACCGTGAACATCCGCATCTTGGTCTCTCCCTGCACTGTGCAGAGTATCTAATATCTCTTTGTCTGTCTGAGGTCGTGGCTGAAATGTACATTTTCCCAGGCTCCTGATTCGCAGTCTGGGGTGGTCCCTCCTGATTGGTGGAGCCCATCTCCCACCGGAACTCCTACAATGGGAATCCCACAGGCTTCCTGAGTCTCCTCAGAGGGGTTGAGGATGCAGAGCAGCCAAGTCACAGGGAGAGAACTCCCTCCTCCCTCCCCCAATCCTGGGAATCAGGCTGCAGTTGTTTCTCTTAACAAATGGTAGGGGCGGGGTGCAGTTCCCCAGGAGCCCTGTTACGACAAACCACCTTCGCTGCTCTGTGATATGGTGGCAGGCACGGAGAGGAATAATTTTGCATCAGGGAAACGTTATACACTCAGTGCCTCTCCCCCACCCCGACTGCACCTTTCTAATCCTGGGCAAGGCCAGGGGGACGTAAAGGGGGACAAGAAAACAACCATGACCAAAAAAGGAGGTGGTTTCAGGAAGACCTTTTGCATCAGCCTTGGTGGCCTCTTCTCATGACCTCCTGGTCCCTGCATCCCACCTCCCTGGCATTTTGCAACAGTAATGAGTGTTTTGCAGTTTGGGGGGCACTGCTGAGTGGGCAGTACACAGGATCACATGTTTTTTTTTAATCCTCTTCTGAGACTGCAGATGACTGTATTTCTCACATGCACAGTCTGACTTCCAGGCACCTGAAACCCCATCATCCCACCCTCAAACCAGGGATGAATCTGGCCAGTGTAAAGAGGCACTTGGGAGGAATTTGCCATCTCCCTTCCACAATGAAGCCTATTCCCTTGAACCTTTAGGCTGCCAAAGAGAAAGACTATGAAAACAGTGGTTCCCTGGTCTTTGGAGTTTACAGACCAATAATATGTTTTAAGAATAACAAGAAACTTATTTGGCAAGTAAGGATATTGAAGAAAAAAGAAACCTAAAAAATGAACATCTCCTAGACCACCATTTCATAAAAGAAAGGACATTTTAGCACACACACACATACTAATTAAGAAGGAAACTGAACTTGGAATAAATGGCAGCCCTTTGAACTAAATACACTTAGATTTTTTTTTTTTTTTGCGGTACGCGGGCCTCTCACTGTTGTGGCCTCTCCCATTGCGGAGCACAGGCTCCGGACATGCAGGCTCAGCGGCCATGGCTCACGGGCCCAGCCGCTCCGCGGCACGTGGGATCTTCCCGGACCGGGGCACGAACCCGTGTCCCCTGCATCGGCAGGCGGACTCTCAACCACTGCACCACCAGGGAAGCCCATACACTTAGATTTTTATATGAAAACTCCCAATATTTTCCTTACTTTTCTTTCTTTTTTTTTTTAAATTTTATTTATTTATTTTTGGCTGTGTTGGGTCTTCGTTTCTGTGCGAGGGCTTTCTCTAGTTGCGGCGAGCAGGGGCCACTCTTCATCGCGGTACGTGGGCCTCTCACTATCGCGGCCTCTCTTGTTGCGGAGCACAAGCTCCAGACGCGCAGGCTCAGTAGTTGTGGCTCACGGGCCTAGTTGCTCCGCGGCACGTGGGATCTTCCCAGACCAGGGCTCAAACCCGTGTGCCCTGCATTGGCAGGCAGATTCTCAACCACTGCGCTACCAGGGAAGCCCATCCTTACTTTTCTTATTTTGTTGGAGACCCATGGAAATTCCAGTGTAGCCTGTTCCTTTAATTAGAGATTGGAAAGCGGGAGCTCAAGTTGCTGAATCAGTCACAAGGTAAGGAAGCAATCACATATGCAAACAGCTACATGTCACCGCGTTTACTGACGTCAACACTTAACACACATGCATGATTACCGAGTTCTTGCTGGGCGCTAGGTTTATGTGGGGTACTCACTGCTCCCTGACCAGAAGGGAGTGTGTACTTGAGTGAAGGATATGAAAATGTCACCTTCTCGAAGAGGCCCTCCACATCACCCCATCTAAAGTGGCAGCAAAGACACCCCCCACCCCCGGTAATTCTCTAACATGTCACCTTTTTCTTTTTCTTCTGTACTCTTCCCTTAATGGAAGTTACTTGGCTTCTATCTTTGCATCCTCCTCTGTGGCCCATCTCACCCTTCTAGAACGTAAGCCCCAAGGGTGCAGGAACTTTTCTGCCTTACTTACCACCAGAGCTCCCATACAGAGGTACAGGGGGTTCCCCAGGGTAGTGGGGTGGGATCCTGGGTTGGGGGGTGTGGGTGGGACACAGCCGTCCATTGTCCTGGGCCTCTCACACTGTACATAACCTCTTCAAATCTCTCAGTGATCAGGTGAGGTGATCGCAGGCATCTTGCTCTGAATGAGTGCTCTG
Source organism: Grampus griseus (assembly GCF_964374135.1). Lineage (NCBI taxonomy): Eukaryota > Metazoa > Chordata > Mammalia > Artiodactyla > Delphinidae > Grampus > Grampus griseus. Next base: position 74,003,870 of record NC_139002.1, read on the forward strand.
ACTTCTGAATTAATGGAGTCCCAGTTAGGAAGATAAGTTAAAGTGGAACAGCAGTGTTTCTTTAGAGGAGGAAAAAAGAAATCTGCTTCGTACCACTTTCCTTCTTCGCTGAGGGCGTGGAGGTTGCTGGAAGGTCATGGGGAATATTTAGAACTGAAAACTCAAAGGCTCCCCATCACCCTTCCCCAGTGGAAATCAGCAGTCCGTGCAAAGCACGCTGGTGGCAGCAGGAGGGTCCCAAATCCCCTCGCCAGGTCACCACTGGCAATGACAGGGGAGGTCCCAGGCAGGACCAGAGCCTGACATTAACATCCCAGTCCCCAGCAAGGAGGCAGGGGTGGGACTGGCTCTGTGTGTGGCTGGGCGCCGTGTAGTTGCTTCTCAGGAGGTCACAGCAGCTTCAGGAAAGCAATTGCAGGCTCCTTCCGCTGTGTGTAGCTGCAGGAAGGCAGGCTGAGGTGAAGCTCAGCGCAGCTCCTCAGACGTCAGGAGCCGGGGATTGAGCTCCGAGTTTGGGAGAGGAGCTGGGTCAGATCATAATAACCTGAGTTAATATTTGCTTACACTAGAAATGCTCTTAAGAATCATGTGAAATAGATGTCATCATGATCTCTTCTTCACGCATGAGAATACTGGAGCTCAGAGGGGTTACGTGGCTTGCCCGAGGTCGCACTGCTGACGCACGACATCGCCAGGACTTACATCCAAGTTTGCCCCACCCGCAGTGCACACGCGCCTCTGTGCTTCTGCCCTGAGCCTACCTCCCATTCACTAAAATGTGCCATGGTTTGGTGACAAGCCCCAGAGCTCCGTGGCCAAGTCCTGAGGTTGGAATGACAATAGTAATGTGACGGCAACCAGCTCCTGCTATGTGTCAGGCGCCGTGCGGGAGCTTTCAGCACATTAACTCTTTCAACCCTGGCAACAACCCTGAAAGGGGGGTATTATTATTGCCATTAAGCAGATGAGAAACAGACTAGAGAGTTTAAATGAACCTCCCAAGGCCCGTGTGCATGAAGCGGTAGATTCAGAATTTGAACCCAGCTTTCCCTCGAAAGCATCGTCCTGTGGGACACAGTTCATTCAGGAAGTATTTAGGAGCACCTGTTCTATGCCAGGCACTGTTCTAGAAGGTAGGGATTAGCACTAAATGGAGAGACAAAGCCCTTGCCTTCATGGGGCTCACATTCTGGTGGAAGAAACAGACAATAAATGTAGGAAGAAAGAAATACGTGTCATTTCGGCTACAAGTTATTAAAGAGGGGAGGGTCTGTGTGAACCCCACGCCCCTTCTGGCTGCCGCACTGAGTGGAGACTGTAGGTGGGCAGAGCAGCAGGGGACCAGTTAAGAGGTGATGGCAAAAACCCAGGTAAGAGACAAGGATGGCTTGGATAGGGATGGTGGTAGTGGATCGGTGGGAGGTGGTTGGATTCACTTTGAAGTAAATCAATAAGATTTGTTGATAGCATGGATGTCGATTGGGAAAGAAATCAAGGAGTCAAGGGTGATTCCAAGATTTCCGCCTGAACAGCTGGAGGGATGGAATAGCCAGTTGCTGAGATGGGGAAGATGGGAAGGTCAGAATTTCTATTCTATTATTTGCGTTTGAGATGTTTATTCCCCATCCAAGGGGAGATGTTGAAAAGCCATTGTGATTTATGAGTCTGGAACTCAAGGGGTATTCTGTGCTAAAAATGTACCATATTTCATCAAATGTAAGATGTCATTGACTGTAAGACCACCGTTATTTTATGTACTACTAAGAGAGAGCGCTGCCAATTAAACTAGGACACAACCCAACTTTTAGAGATATTAAAATGTGTGTCTTAAAATCAATGGGATATAATCAGTTTGGGAGTTGCCGGTATACAGGTGATATTAAAGGTGGTGAGAGTTGAAATCACCATGGGAGTGATAGAGGAGAGAGAGAGAAAGAAAAGAAACACAAGGACTGTGCTCTCAGACGGCAAAGCTAGGACGCTCACGGCCCAGTTCTAGCCAAATGCAGTGTCGGACAGTTAAAGTTCTTCGTCAGAGGCAGATGCCATGCTGGTGCCTCCCTGTGGGGCTTCAGTCTGAGGATGCAGAGTTCAGGGGTGGCCAGCTGGCATTGCAGCCACATCACCTGGCACTGGCTACATGGCACCCACAAGGGCCGAACCTTTGGGCTCACCTGGGTTCATACCTGAATTCAGTTTCCTCATCGGTAATATGGGCATATAATGTCTGCTCTACTCCCTTCAAGACACAGAAAACAGGTCAATGTCTTCTTTTTCTGGGCCTCAGTTTCTGCATCTATAAAATGAAGAGGTTGGACAGGATGATCTTGAAGCCCTCTTCTGGCTCAGGCATTATGATAACAGTAATACTGGCTGCAGTACTTTGAGCATCTACTAGGAGATCTATGTAATCGTTAATCAATATAAACAACCATTCAGGGTACGTGTTATTATTCCCATTTTGTAGATGAGGTAACTGAGACCTCAGGGGGCAGGCTGCTCATAGTGGTGGAGCCAGGCTGAAAAGAAGGGTGTTTAAAGCCAAGGGCTTTGGATTCCACCAAGCCCCCTGCCTCCCTGTTGGGATTGACGTGTGTTTCTTGAATGAAACTTAGTAGCATCATCGCCAGAGCCCAAGGGCAACCTCTCCCCATAATATGACAAGGGACGTTCAGGTGTTGCCCCACATAAATGGGAAATGTAATTTGTCTCAGCAGCTCCAGTGCTCTCATGGAAACGGAGTGGCTCCTGGAAAGGCCACTAGGAAGGGAGGCAACTGATGTGTGTAGAGGGTAACTCACACCCAACCCTGGGGACTCGGGGTCCAGTGTTCTCTTAGACCACATTTTTATAAGTCAAGGGTGGTACCACACAGAATGGTGCTGAATGGGTTTCCTGTGGCTGGGGAGGGGCTGGTGAAGGCCATTCTGTCTTCTCTGGTATCATGAGAAAGTTTCCTGAGCATGAGGTGGGAGGGAAGAGGTGGATTTGGGTGGGTTTGAGTGATGGGACAAAGCTGGCTCTTGACCAAGGCCTAATCGTGGAGCTGACCAGAGTCAGTTGCCGTCAGCATTTCAACAGGATTATAGTGTAGACAAGGGTTTCATAACCTCAGCAATATTGGCATATTGGTTCAAATGAATCTGTGTGATGGGGGACTGTCCTTTGCATTGTAGGATGTACATCAGCATCCCTGTCTGCTACCCATTAATGCTAGTATCATCCCCCCAAACAGACAACTAAAAATATCTCCAGACGTTGCAAATGTTTCTTGAGGAGCAAAACTGTACCCACCCCCTTCCCCAGGGTTCAGAACCATTGGTGTAAATAATTCCCTTATCCTCCTAAGAAGGTCATCAGCTGACCGCTTCCATGAATGCCCTGGGGCCTTCCTGAAAATTCTTCTCCCCATGGCATCTGACTTCAGGGCTGGGTGAAAGCTGGACCCCATTGTAACCAGGTTCCCCCTGCCTTTCACTAATTGTCCCCCTGGAACCATCTCATACTGAAACCTTCTCTGGGAAACGCTGTTTCTCTCACTACTCTCTATCTGTGCTGGGCACCTTCTACGTATCCTCAGACACACCCAAATGTGTTCCCACCTGGGACATTTACATGTGCTGTTCCCCTGCCTGTGTCTCCTTCTCAACGTTCAGATCACTGTTCACATGGTACATCTTGATTACCATTCCAGTCACTCCTTCTTGCATCTCTCTGCTTCAGTTCCTGCAGAGCATCTTCCACCCTCTGGAATCATCTTGTTCATTTATTTGCCTATTTGTTTCTTGCTTTCCTTCCCCATTAGACTGTAAGCTCCCCGAGGGCAGAGAACTGTTCTAGCCTGTTCCCTGCTGTAGCCACAGTGCCGACTGCATGGCTAATGGTTGGCTGAATGACTTTGGTGGACACCTACTCTGTGCCAGGGGCTGCAGATGCCAAGGTGAATAGCTCAGTCCCTGTCTCCTGGGAACTTGCTGCCTTGTAGAGGGAGACCAATGGAGGAGGTGAGGCCAGGGAAGTATGGGAGCACAGAAAGGGAGCAAGTGAGGAAAGATCTCCAGAGAGGTGGTTAGAGGAAACGGAGGGTGCATAGCATCTCTAGAGGCATGGAGATCTAGGGGATCATGGATGAGCCCAGAGGACAGGGAAGGAGCATGGCACAAAGCTTGGCACTGCAGGAATACCAGGGCGGTATCTGAAGCAGCTGGAGATGATGGTGGTGGAATAAATGAGGCCAACTCTGAGAGGCCTTGAATCCCATCTGAGGAAACTTCAGCCTTATCCTCTAGCAAAAAAGAGCCATGGAGGCAGTGTGGGCTAATGGTTAAGACCGTAGGCTTAGAAGTTAGTAGTCTGAGATCTTTGTTCAAACCCTTACTCTGATACTTCTCAATGGTTTGGCCCAGCAATTTCATGTCTCTTAACCTCAGTTTTCTCATTTTTGAAATGAGGTTAACATTTTCCCTTTGGGTTGTTGGGAATGTGATCGCGTGCTCAGCCCAATGCCTGGCACATAGTAAGTACTCAATAAATCATCACCATTCCTGTTGGTGTGGTTAACAAGGAGCCATTGGAGGTTTCTGAGACAAACAAGGGATGTGATAGATTAGCATTTTAGCAAGATCACTCAGGCAGTAGTGTGGAGGGTGGCTTGGCAGTGGCCCTGGGGAAAGCAGATGAGACAGGAATCAGGGAGGACAGTTTGGAGGTTGCTAGAATGAAAAGGGAGGCAGAGGAGGGGGCGTGGTTCCTAGGATCTAGAGCATCTGCTGTGGTAGGAAACGTGGCCATACTTTGCTCCTCAAAGTAAGGGTGCAGGGGCTGGAGGAAGAGCCCCCAAGCCTGACAGTAATTGAGACCTCGATGTGGACCTGGGGGGGACTACAGCTCAGCCTGACCTGGGTTCACTCAGCAGCTCACAGCGCCCCTGGAAGAGGCAGCCAGCTCTGCATTTCAGACAGCCCTTGCGGTGAGAAGGGTGGCTTGCCATTAGTATCGGGTGATACACTTTTAATTAAAATAGTAATCATTTGAGCATTCTCTAAAGTTTTACTTTGGGAATTTGCCTTCTTGCAAGCTCTGCCCTAATTAACATTCTCTTTATCCTTTATTAATAAATTACATATCAACAGTTTTATCCGCCTCCTTTGATCACAGAGCATCATCATTCCTGAGCCAAACTCCACTCTATTGACATTTTGGGTGTAGTGGAGCCAACCAGGACTGATTTGGGGGGTTGAGAATTAGAATTCTCAGTTAACTCCCAGTAACATAGGGGTCCATCTTCTTGCTGTCCTGAGCCCCAGGCAAGCACACAACATATGTGCCTCCTGAGGTCAAGATTATGGGACCCCTTAGGGGCAGGCCTTTTGAGGAAGCCCCTAGACTTAGGCAGATAAACCTGAGAGGCGACCACGCATATATTAGGACCCAGTACCATAACTAGGAGAACAGAAGCGGAAAAGCTGATGGGCTAGCCCACAGGCTTCAACCCCAGGCTCAGAAAGATTAAGTAACTTGATTACAGTCACAAATTCAGGTCATTAAAGGTTAGGGAATCAATAGGGACTAACATTTATCGGGCAGCTCTTATGTGCTAAGTCCTGTGTGAGGTGCTTTGTGTGCCTGGTGCCTGTTAATATCCCAGACCATCTAATGAGGTATAGGCAGTTGTGTCTCCCATCTCTGGAAGAGAAAAGCAAGTCAGTGAAATTAACCACCTTCCGTAAATCTACCCGCTAGGAAGAGACGCAGTTGGTATTAAGTCAAGGTCTGTCCAACTTCAAAGACCTCTCTCTGTTGAGGTCTTTGCACTATCCTGGCTTACAACCAAGGTCTCCCAGCCTGAACCCCACTGCCCTTTTGTTTGGCACCCTATCTGGAGGGTGTGTCAGACCCTTGCTACTCAAAGTGTGGTCCACGGACCTGTGGTATCAGCTCACTTGGGTTCAAGTTATAAATGCAGAATCTCAGACCCCAACTCATACATAAGAATCAGAATCTGCATTTTTATAAGATTCCCAGGATGTACAATACCCATTAAAGTTTGGGAAACAAAATGGATGTTTGATAGTTGTTCAGCATCTTCTACTAATCCTCACGAGCCTTCCAATGTCAATGTTATTCCTAATAAGTAGGTACAGAGACGTTAAGTGATGACTTGGCCCAAATCTTACATTCAATTAGTGGCAGAATCCAGATGGAGTCCCTAGCCCTGCCCCTGACCTGGAGTTCTAGGAGCTAAGGTCCCATATTCTCAGTTCTTGGGCCTCAGGATGATTATAATGGAGATTGGGAGCCATTATTAGCATTCCCAGAAGTCCAACGTGTATCTTCTACCTCATCCTAGTCAGACCATAGGGAGGTGAACTTGGACACAAACATCTTTGCTTTTGGCAAGAATTATAATTGGCCAGCATGGAAGCTAGTTATTTCCTGGAGAGCGGGGGTTTAGATAGGCAATCATATATCACTTTGATTAATAAAAAAGAGACGTTCATTAATTACCTTTCAAAAACTTGACTTGTTTAGGAGACGATGGCTTTCAAATTGTGAGGTCCATAGTGGGAAGGAGATTGTAAAAGGGGTCCCTGTGAGTCTAGTAACTTCTAATATGTGTTGAAGAAGAAATCCAGAGGCTCAACATCACTGATCATCAGGGAAATGCAAATGAAAACCACAGTGAGATAGCACCTCACACCTGTTAGAATGGCCACCATCAAAAAGACAAGGGACAACAAGTGCTGGCGAGGACGTGGAGAAATTGGAAGACTTGTACGCTCTTGGTGAGAATGTAAACTGATACAGCCACTATGGGGAACAGCATGGAGGTTCCTCCAGAAATTAAAAATAGAATTACCATATGACCCAGCAGTCAAAGTCAAGTCTCCCAAGTCCCCTTTCTTTTCATAGCATGGTACCCCTCCGGCTTATGACATTCTATTTGTTATACCATTGTGGCTGACAGCTGGTTTTTCTTTACTATTTCAGTGATGAGGCTTTAGAATTGGCCTTTGGTCAACAGCCAGCAAGTAGACTTTGTCTTTTCCTCCTCTCCTTAATGCATTCTGACCAGGAATTGAACCCGTGCCCCCTGCAGTGGAAGCACAGAAGTCCCAGTGCATTCTGGGAAGTCCCAGTGCATTCTGGATATCGTCACCTTTACTATCCATTTCCTGAGTGACTTTCCCTTGTTCTGTTGTGGCCTCTCCCGTTGTGGAGCACAGGCTCCGGATGCGCAGGCTCAGCGGCTGTGGCTCACGGGCCCAACCGCTCCGCGGCAAGTGGGATCTTCCCGGACCGGGGCACGAACCCGTGTCCCCTGCCTCGGCAGGCGGACTCTCAACCACTGCGCCACCAGGGAAGCCCCACGTGCTTTTTTTTAAAGTCAAACAGACCTGGGTTCAAGTCCTGGCTCTGACACTTTCTGTGTGACCTCAGAGTTATTTCATCTTTCTAAGCTTCAGTTTCTATATCCATAAGATGAACCTGCCTCATAGGGTGTTGTGAGGATTGACAAAGGAAGTATATGTGGAGCAGTTGGTGTGGAGATCATGTTTGGCAGGGAAGGCACCTGAGTTCTAGAGGAAGGAGCAACTTGCCGTGGTTATAAGGCTGCTGAGGGAAGGAGGGGCCAGAACCCAGCCTCGGGTCCCTTTCCTCACTGCACCTTTTGCAACACCTGTGCTTTAGGTTCGGTGAGAAAATGCCACACGGAAAGCAACTCAGACCAGTAGAGTCTCTCAGTTTGCTTTTTTGTTCCCATGTCTTTAAATATCATTGACATTGGTGAGGTCCAATAGCCTGGCCAAGCTGTGACATCTCTGGAGCAGCCTGGCCCCGAAGGCTCTCATCATCCTTCAGCTGAACCACCATCTCTTCTGAGAGGCCTTCCCTGACCAGTCAAATCTGGAAGTTCTCTGTTCATATTCTCGTACATTCCTCTGTTTTGTTTTCAGATTATAACTCATTTGTTTGTGCTTTCATGTCATGGTCTCTGTAAGTTTGTGTTTCATTTATTTATGTATCTTTTTGAAATTAACCTTTTTATTTTAGGATAATTGTAGATTCACATGCTGCTGTAAGAAATAATATGGGGGGATCCTGGGTACCCTTCATCCAGTTTCCCCCAGTGGTAATATCTTTCAAAGCTCTAGGGCAATATAACAACCAAGATATTGACATTATCTTTAAAATGTTTTTCTTTTCACTAGAAATTAAGGGCCACAAAATCAGGGACTTTGTCTCATTTGACACAAAATTCCCAACATCTAGAACCGTGCCTAGCGTGTAGTAGCTGCCTAATTACTGTTTGCTAAGTGTGTGAATCAAAATTGTAGGGCAAGAGCCCTGTATCATTTTCTATCCCTTCCTCTCCCTGCAATCTTTAAACGGCTCTGTGATGCCCAGGTAGTTTTACTCTGCAAAGTCACAGGTTTCTCCAAATTCTGTGAACTGAATCTCATTAAATCAATTAGAGCAATGATCTTCAAACTGGGAGTACCTGAAGATTTCCCCAGGAGTGTGTATGCATGAATAGTTTGAAATAAATCAATTTCCAGATACTCAACTTGTTTTTCAACAGTTTTCCAGTATTGATCTGACCAAGAAGATCTACCCAATAAAAGTTCAGAGAGGCTCTGCTCCCATTTGACAAGAAGGAGACCTCTCCCTTATCTCAAATCTTACTAGAATGATTTGCCCTGGGATTTCAAACCATCCGAATGTCAAACAAAGGGATAAATTGAAATATTAGTTTGAAGTAAGCCACTTCTAATGATTAACTAAGGTACCTTAAACACACAGTGTGTCCTATCTTTTCCCAAATTGTGTATCTTCCTGTTACAGGCTAAGGTTGGCACTGGAAATAGGGTCTTTGGGCTTGTGTTGGGAGGCTCTGAATCAGGAACAAACAAAACAGCATAGATTGGTGATGCTAATCTTCTCAAAGTGCTAAGAACGTTTTTCAGAGCTACTGTTTTTCTCAAGCTATATTGATGAAACCCATGTTTGTGAAACCCATGTTTGTGTAACCCATGTGTAAAATTTATATGTGATCTCTTTCCGATTTGATGTGCTTTATTCCATTCATTATCTTTTAGTCACATCATGGGATATTTATTCCAATTATACCTCATCCTAATTTTATTTAAACTTATAAATTGTATGCTATTTTCTGCTCATTAACACAGAGTAAATATGTGCACTCACGACGACAACTTCTAGATGATCAGTTTAACAAGGGGCCAGTGCTTTTCCAACCTTCTTTTTGGGGGATGGGAGTAAAAAGATTGAAGACAACTGAGACAACACAGCCATTTGGAAAGCCATGATCAGCTGCCATTTTGATTCAAGATCTAATGTCATGGGCATTTTGAAGCCCTTTGACTGCATCCCAAATTTGATGCAATCAGTCTACGCCCTGAAAAGTTATCAAGAAGCAGCCAGGCTACAAATGCTCAGGGTTGAATAGTTCTCTTGAAAGAAGCCTCACTGTGTCCAGCTGATAATCAAACGAATGGCTGCCTTGAGATAGGTCGCCAAGGGGGACTCACTGCTACCCCATCCCTTATCCAAGCCTGGGCTCTGTTTCTCTCCCGATAGGAGCCCATAATCCCATCAGCGCCAAAGGGAGTTATGTGCCTGCTTTACTAGAGACAATAGGCTGTCTGAGACGGACAATTGTTCCTAGCAACTGAGGGGGTAAACACGATAGGCTGTTCCCAGCCACTATCCAGGAAGGGCCCGGCTGGGGCTCCCAAAGCCCTTTCTTTGTTAGGCTGCAGAGCCAGAGGACTCAGCCTGTCTCTCCTCCCTCAGTGGCTGCCATCCCCCACCTTCAGAGGCAACCTGTCCCTGGGGCATCTCCCAAGGTCCCCACCCACACTGGTTGCTTCTCCTTCCTGCTTCTATAAGATTCTCTCCTTCCTGCTTCTCCTTCCTTCTAAAGACAAGCCCAAGGACCCTTGTCTGTTTCACTCTTCGCCGTGAAATTGTAACAGCATCAAAAATCAGAACTGTAACCATTTATTGAGCACTTATTATTTCCCCGACTTTAAGCATTTTATGCACATTTGTACATTTAGCTACAGATCCTCTTGGCAACTCTGCAAGGTAAATATAATCATTCCCATTAAATAAAGCAAAAAGAGCCTCAAGGAAGTCACACATCTAGTAAATTGCAGAAACTGGCTTCAGTCCCCGACCCGAGCTCTATCAGGCTCCAAATCCCATGCTCCAAGTGATGCCCGTGTTTCCCAAAGTATGTTTCCTTCAAGATCCTCTGAGACAGAGCTTGGGAGATGCTCTACAGTGTCCCTGCTCTCCACACCCTAGTCCCTTTCTTGGAGACTCCCAATGCAATTTAGTTTATTATAAGTTCTGGAAAGTCCCGCAGGAAACAAATTTAACTTGTTTAACTCAGTATTTCCCAAGTATTTATCATTTTTTGCACAACACAGATCACACTTTGCTAAATGCTAAACTGTATGATGATGATGGGGGAAGGGGAAATGTGACTAGAGGAAGGAGCTTCTAGAGGAAGTTAGAAACGTGACTGCCTCTTGCACTCAGCCCCTTAGGCCAGCGGTGGAGGCAGAGCTGTTGACTGCCGCGTTGGATTTCAGGGCCTGACAAGGGAATCATAGCCAAGTTCTCTCTTTTCTTTTTTAAAAATTTTTGTTGGAGTACAGTTGATTTACAATGTTGTGTTAGTTTCAGGTGTACAGCAAAGTGAATCAGTTATACATATATCCACTCTGTTTTAGATTCTTTTCCCACATAGGCCGTTACAGAGTACTGAGTAGAGTTCCCTGTGCTGAACAGTATGTCCTTGTTGTTACCTATTATAGGGCCGTGGCAGCACCACAGAGATCCATCGTCCAGTATCTACTATCCCACCTTTTATACCAAAAATGTGACCTGCTTTCCTACAGCAGGGGAAAAAGACAAATTGCTCCAGAATCTGGGAAAGGAAAGATGCGGTAGCAGTATTGAGACTATACTGCCCTGGGATGGAGCTGAAATACAGTAGGGCAAGAGTTTGACTCTACATGAAAGCTTGGGGTTCATCTCTGGGGACTGGCAGCCCCTGGCAGAGTCCCCTGTGAATCTGGTTGTCCCTGGGGTTCTCCACAGCAGCGGGCTGAGGCCAGGACTCCTCGCCTGTGCCAGGGGCTCCTCCTCTACACTTGGATGTACTCACAGCTGAGGCCCCTCATCTCTTGGTCCCACTGGAGGGAAGGGACAGAGCCTCAGGCGTCAGGCAGAGCACGAGGCCCAGGCTGATGTGGGACACGCCACAATGACATGTCATGGGGATTTGTGGGCCTCGCTGGAGCCATTTCCTCCAGGGGGTCATTTTATTTAGTTCCAATTGGACCCTGTGATTGGTCTCAGCCCTGAGCCACCTGGTGTCCTGGCTCCATATGGCAACAGCTAGGAAGATGCCATTTTTCAATCGAAATATGCTTCTGCCTTATTGGGGATCAGTCTGTAATTGCCTTTGGCTGGAAAAGGGCTTTGGTTTTTTAAAACTAAGCCAGGAAGTGATTTCTCCACGTCTGATTTGTTGGTCTGATGGGTCATTGTCTTCTTTATTAACTCAAACAGAGCGAGTCACAGCATGGGAGTGACAGGCGGGGTCTTAGAGGTCAGCAGGGCCTACCACTGACCTCATGTGGGAATCCCTTCCACCTACCCTGGACAGATGGTCCTTTCGCCTCTGGCTCAGCACTGCCACAGACACGGGAGCTCCCTCCCTCCCTGTGTAGACCTATCTGCTGTTGGCCAACTCTCAGTGAGTTTGACCCCATAGGGAGGCAACAATGGGTACCCTTTAAAGGACCATCACCACCTGCCAGACTCTAGGCTAGGCATTTCACATGCCTGTCTTATTTAATCTTCATCCTAACCCTCTAAGGTAATACTTATTACCCCTATTTTGCAGGTGAGTGAAACAAGTCACAGAGGATTGAGGAACTTGTTCAGGGTCCCACAGGCAGTAAGGGATGAAGCTGGTAAATTCTGGAAGGGTCACTCCAGAGCCCTTTGCTCTCTGCCTTGAATAAGAATAGCTTTTGTCCATGGAGTGTTTACTAGGAGCCAGGCTCTCGGCCAAGGGTTCCATCTCATTTCACTGTAACAGGCTGTGAAATGGTTCTTAGTATGCCCATTTTAGAGATAAGGACCCAAGGGATTCAGCCAAGGCCACCAGCAGAGCAGTGACTCTAATCAAGGTCTTTCTGCCCCAAAGCACACTGTCCATCAAAAGCCATAGTGCTGCCATTCTACAGGTGAGGAAACCGAGACTCAGAAAATTCAGGAGTTTGTCCAAGCTCTCGAGCTAGGAGTAGCAGAGTCAGGAGGTCAGCCTGACTCAAACCCCCAGCTCTTCCTTGGTCTCCTGCTTACCTCTAATCCTGCCCTTGGCTCCTAGAGGACCAGCCCCTCTGATGATGGGTGATCCCATCTCTCTGTCCTCCCCAATAGCTTTAATAAGCTTTCCGGGTAGCTGGTCTCATCACTTAAGTTTGAGAACCAATGATTAGAGAAAGCCTTCATTCATCCTTGGTCACCTTCAGAATAGGGTCATGGAAAGCAATGCAAATTTCAAAGTCAAAAAGACCTGGGCTCAAATCCCTGCTCTGCCATTTCCTCTTTGAGTCATTTAAAGCAAATTGAATAAACTCCCAGAGGCTCAGTTTCCTTGTCTATGACCAGAGATAAGAATGGCTACCTTGTATGGTCATCAATCTGTTTCTTCTGGAAGTGGGAGCTTCCTCCTGGAAGTAGCGATACTCTCTAAACTCTAAACGTATCTCTGAAGTTCCAGGAACCGTGGCTTGAGCTGTTGATGACGCGTGTTGCCAGTCAACCTAACAGCAGTCATCGCTGCCAATGAAATGTCATTTATTGTCATGTTTACTTGCACACCCCTACATGTGGTACTTTGCTTTTATCCTCGCAGCAAATCCCGCCTAATCCCACTGATACAGTCTCTCCAGCTTGTACTCTTGTACTCGAGAAACGTTCAGCCTGGTGTAGGAGTTAAAATCCAGGGACTCTGGAGTCAGGTGTCTTGCCATTTTTGACTGTGTGATCTTATACAAATCGGTTAACTGAGCTGAGCCTGGCTTTCCTTGTCTCTAAAAAGGGAGTAAAAATACCTGCCTCCCCACTCTAGAGTGGTTCAGGTTACAGACATACTCATAGTAGGTTTTCAAACATTATTTCTCTTTCTATTTCCTGCCCTCTCCTCTCTCACTTAGCCAACTCTGAGTCCGACCTCTCAGTGATACCAAATGCTACTCGTCACCTCCGTCTTCCTCTTGTATTTCCAGGCTCATGGTGGCTAATCTATCAAGTGTTATAATGGTCACAAGTGTACTTTTTAGCTTTAGAAAAAGTATTGTTCCAATGTAAACTGCCTTCTTTTGTCCTCTAGACCAAAGCTGGTGAATGTCCTTAGTACAGCAGTATGATTTGCACTGTATGCATCCATTTAAATAATATTTCTTGAGCATCTTATAGGTGTGTAGGGCTTAATATTGTGCCTGGCACATAGTAAGTGTTCAATAAATGCTTGACTACTGAATGAATGAATGACTGCATGGATTAGTACTTCTTCAAGGAAGCAGTGACATGGGCAGAGCTGGATGCCGTTTAAACCAAGTGATTTAAGCGGCGTGAGGAGGAGATGGACTTGGACCCAGACCCTCTGATTCTAACTCCTGAGTTCTTTCTGCCTTGAGTCTGCAAGGTGAGCGAATGAGATCCATGCTGTGAGCCAGCCACAGGTTTCAGGGATGACAGTAGACGGAGGTCACTGTAAAGGCCAAGTTCAAATCTCTCATCCCCCCTGGCTCACTGGTTCCCGGGCTCTGGTCAGGCGGAGTCTGAAGCCCAGTGTTCTGAGCAGCCATCAAGGCCTGAGCTGGGTTCTGTCTCCCTGGAGTCCACATTCCACACACGAGAAATGGAAGCCAGGCAGGGGCTGGGTGGGCTGGGTTTCGCTCTGGGACACTGGTCTACTTTGGTGGCTTGGAGTTGGGGAGAAAATCCACTTCGGGGGGAAAATGGGGTTTCCTGTGCAGCCTCCTCCCAGTTTGTCACCCCCCTGGCTGCTTACCTGGCCATCTTATCCTCCTGGGGCCAGCGAGAAGAAAGCTTGGGCAGTCAGGGAGGGATTCGGGAGTAAAAGAATGAGCCCTGGCTTGGGAGCCAGGCGGAGCTGGAGCGAGCCTGGTTCTGCTACCTGGTAGCTGTAAGACCACAGGCAAATCTTCCAACTCTCCCTCAGCCCAATCCTTGCAAGCGACTTCAAACAAAGGCATGAGAATGGGAATCCTAACACCCGCCTCATCGAGATGCTGTAAGGATGACTTGGGTGCTCACGTGCAGAGCACCCGGCAGGCACGTGGTTAGATGGTAACAAATGTTAGATGCTCCCCTTCTCCACCCTGCTTTCAACCCAGGAGGCAGTAAAGCCCATTTGGACCAGTTGCCATGTTCAGAGACCCTTTCCCTGCATGAAGCTGCTCAGAGCCCCGTGGTCCTCATCCACCTACTCATTCATTCCTTGTGTTCCTACTGCTACCCAGAGCCCTCCTCGCCAAGGTGAGCATTTATTATTGGGAGCTCCCGGAGGGCCAAGCCGCTACCCAGACCTGACTGGCTCTGTGAGATTTCGTGAGGGGGCAGATGTGTGTCTCAACCCTGCCTCCAGGGAGCCGGTTTGGACGTGGCAGCCCGCTGAATTATCCACTACATGCGTGCTCACCTCCATCTGTCTCCCTTGGACCCTCTCTGGTTTAAAGACTGACATTGGTGCTGGATGTGGCCTCCAGGGACAGAGTTCCTTCCTGGGGGACAGCTGCAACACCAGCATGCAGATGGTCAAAGGAAGACAGTCCTGGCTAGGGGTGCCCCCTTTGAAGTGGAGCTCCCACCTGGAGCCTCCCTGAGAGGCTGGCATCGAGCTGCTGGGAGTTGGTTGCTCGCCAGACAATTTAGCTTGGCATGAATAGGTCAGAGAAGTAAGCAGTGGTGTCTCTCTCTCTCTTTTTTTTTTTTCCTGAGGGTACTAAACATTTGGGGAAATAATCTAATCACTTGCACTTTTGTTAAGTAGAGGGACTCTTCTGTTGTTTGTCTTCAGATAAAATGTCAAGCAGCCACAGTATAGAAACCTGTGCTCTAACGGAAGGCGGAGTGGCTCCAAGTGGGTTAGGATCTCCCTTCCCCCTCCCCTCCAGGAAGTTGCCACCGGGTGCTTCCAGGGAACCTTAGAATTCCATGGGGCTCTGTTTCTGAACCAAGGAAACTCGTTCTCCAGGAAACCACACCAAACTGTGTTCAAACAGGCAGCGAAAACAAATAGATGTTTTCCGGAAGAGAAGTCTCATCCCTGTTTGGTCTTCACTGGGAGTCTCTCGCAAGGCCTGACTGGTCTCTGAAGAGCAGATGACAGGGGAGGCTGAGCCCCCAGCTCTGAGACGTCGTCCTCCCTCAAGCCTGGCTGTTTTGTAACTAAGGTCATGTTGAGGGCGCAACTGACCGCTGGGGGTCTGGCTGCCGTGACTAAAGGGAGCCCCGTGGTGGCCATGCTGGGGGCCCCGGGTGTGCGGCCTGGATGGCAAAGACTGAGCCGCTGGGGGCAGGTAGGAAAACAGCCTGGAAGCTGGGCAGTGGAGCCGGCTGGACTGCCTCTTCTCGGAATCCCAGCCTCTCCAGAGCCACCTGCAGGGTGGTGAGTTCCCGGAGAACGGGGGGGAGGGGTTGTGTACAGAAGGAGGGGCTGGTTACCATGGTAACCACCCTCTGTGGTTCAAACTCCAGCGGCCCTTTTGGAGGTGTTTTTTTCTCATTTAAATTGCCTTAGGGACTGTCGAAAAGATTTTATTTCCCAGGTTTTGAGCTAGTTCTCTCTCTTTTTAAAGTTCCTCTAAAGTAAATGTAATCATTTTAGACTCTTTTTTTTTTTCTATTTCTCTCCTTGAGACGGGAAGCTATATCCCTAAGACGTAGCACTTTCTAACCCCCAGGTGCAGACATCTCCCCATCCATATAACCCGTGATTCATTTTTAGATCAGATCTGGGAGAAGATCAGTTGAAGTTTAGGCCATAGTCAACACCTGGATTCTGGGAGCTCACCTGTAGCCTATGTACTTCCCTTCTGAATGATAGGTGAAGAATCGGGGGTGGGTGCACGTGAGACCATGAGGGGCCCTGACATGGATATGGGGGGGTCCTTGCACACCCATTTCCAGCTGGAGCCTCCCCAGCCCCGCGCACAGGCCCCACGGCCGCCCAGAGGTTAATGATCCCATAGTAACTTTGGAGGCCAGATCTCCAAGCTGGGGAGCTGTCGTTAATTAAGGTCGCCGGGGCTGGAGGCCATCTGCAGAGCCGAGAGAGGGCCAGAAGCAGCCCCAGCAGATGGAGAGCCTGAAGGATGCTGGAAATACTTGAGTTCCTCTCCCCCCACCCCCAAACGTAATGCCAAATCAAAGCAGTACTTTACCGTGAAACTGCTGACACGAAAGTAGCTTCTTTCTGGTTTTTCTAACTGCAGACGCTGGAAGCTGATTTTTTTATTCTCCCACCACCACTTTTTCCAGTCCTTCCTTGGTCACAGGTCCATGAAGTGTGTTCTTGTTCTGCACACGGGATTATCAGGCGTTGAGGGGAGGCTGCTGGCATCCAGCTACAGCTGTCATCTTCTCTACCTCTTCTTTTGGCCTCTCAAGTTTGCCTTTCATCTTCCCGTTCCTTGGGGCCATTTACTAAAGAACAAGGAGGAGCTGAGAGCTGGAGGAGGTGGAGAATCCCACCCCATACTCTCTTTTGCTTTAAGACTTGCCCATCCTTGCTTTGAGTAGTCACAATAAGGCTAATGATAATTGTGTGATGATAATAATAATAATAATAATGATAATAGTGATACTAATAAAAGGTCTGAGAACTCGCTTTCACTACAGGGAATGGGCTGGCTTCTGGAGATGTTTCTAGGCTCCAGTTCCCTGCTAATTAAAACAAAGCAACTGCAGTCTGGATAATAACATTTCAATGTCTGCAAGTTAGTGGCCCACAAGAAATGTTGGAAGAGTGGATTAAGGTGAAGTAAATGAGAGCATCCTCCCTGATTTAGAAATGGGGCAGTCCAGGTTGAGAGGTTGAATCACCTGCTGCAAATCACCCAGCTAGTGAGGAATGGGCTTGGAATCAGACCCAGGGGGCCTGACTCCGTGGTCACCATTGTTCCTCCTTGGGTATCACTGTTCACAGGTGAGGTTAGTCATGGCATCTCTTACTGACAATTTCATGGCTGTCGGTAATGGGTATCTCCAAAGAGCAGTTCACACATGAACAGAAAGGAAAGAAACTTAAGGAAAGGGATAATAATAAAGTGAAATCCTGAAACAGCAAAGACGTAAGTGATCAAAGGGAATCAGATGATGGGGGTGGGGTTCAGTTATCACCATTCACTCCCAACGGCGCACATTCTGCAGCACGTACTCTGTACCAGGGCTGATACCAGTGACATGGCCTCCTGTGCTCTCGGAGGGAGGACGTGTTCTTGTCTCCATTTTACAGATGGAGTAACTGAGGCAGAGAAATGGCATTTACCCAGGAGCACAGTAATAGTGGAAGAGTCGGGGTTCATGAGCCTATATTGTCTAGGTCTACAGTTTGCCTTCGTAACCAAAGAGTGTGCCCTTCACCAATATCTTGCCAACCACAAGCAATAGAAAATTTCAAAACATTCAAAAGGTGAGTGTTTATAAACATATGGGCTGCTCAAAGCTGAGGTAATTTGTATTAAGCAGAGGTCACTGACTTCCTGCATGTCCTCCTTTTTGTCTGAGCCAGGGTTACAGACAAGAAAGATGAAACTACATCTCTTTCAAATGACTCTTCCCTGAGCAGGAAGGGCCTCAGGTCACTGGGCCCCTAAGCAAGTGAATGTCTCAGGCTTTGGGACCAAAAGTCATTCTCCTCTTTCTGAATGTGACGGGATATTAAAAGGGACATTTCTTATTGTCTTGGGGTTTAGCTGAGGCTCCCAAGGTGAGGCCGGGTGTCCACACTTTCTCAAGGTAGGGGCTGGGTCATCCTCGTTGAACTGGCTAAGAGGTGACCAAGACCAGTCCCAGGGCTCCTACTTCCAGAGTGAATAAAGGAAGTCTGGGGGTGGGTGGGAAGGCAGATCCTTCTGAAACACTCGGAGAGATCAAGGCTGCCTTCGAGAAGGGAGACTGGGGTCTTCTTCCCAGCTGGATGCTTGTTAGTCCTTTCTGAAGCTCACAGGAGAGGGGCACCCCCTTCTCCACCCCGTGCTGTCTCTTGGGGTTGAAGGACAAGTGTCCCCAAGAGCGTGGGGGTTGACCTGATGAGCAGAGGCCCTGGCTGGAAGAGAGGCCCCCGACTGCAGAGCAAGGAGGGCAGGTACTGTGAGAGAGCGTGACCTTTCTGCCAGTAGCGTGGCAGGTGACGGCAAATGGTGACCAGACTGAGCCATTTTAAAAGGACCCCACCCGGGAGGGCTGCCTGCCAGGAAGAGGGGACTCCAGCAGCAGATTACATGGGAGAGCTGTGCCAGAGGGCAGGCTCTGAGGAGGAGGGAGAGGTCCCCCACAGGGTCCCGCCTCCGAGCCATGAATGATACAATGCGGAGGCCCCAGGGGGCATCGCCCAAGAACCCAAACTGCCCCCATGAGCATTAGGTCATCTGCCCACCAAGGGCATCATAGCCAGATGACAGTAACATTAGTCGTGTCAGAGTCTCTGCCCTTTCCCCGTAGCCTCCCATCCTCCTCCCCCAGCTCCAGAGGGGCCAGAAACAGGAGAGCAAGTGGAGGGGGATGGAGCAAGGAAAGCAGAATAGTAACCCCCCGCCTCCCCCTTCTGCTGCTCCATGGCCCCAGCGCTCACACTGCAGCCAGGGAGAGAGGACACGTGTGGAGTTGGAAAAGAGAGCCGAGTTTTGGCTTAGATTGCACCGGGCGAGTGATTACCTGAAAATGAGGTTGTTCCAATACCCGAAGGCAACCAGAAAAGCCCTGGGACCTGCTTGAGATACTACCTAGGGGTGTGGAAGAGAAATTTGACAGGACAGTATCTGAAGGAAGATAAGAGTAAAGCTGGGCTTCCCTGGTGGCGCAGTGGTTGAGAGTCCGCCTGCCGATGCAGGGGACACGGGTTCGTGTCCCGGTCCGGGAAGATCCCACATGCCGCAAAGCGGCTGGGCCTGTGAGCCATGGCCGCTGAGCCTGCGCGTCCGGAGCCTGTGCTCCGCAACGGGAGAGGCCACAATAGTGAGAGGCCCACGTACTGCAAAAAAAAAAAAAAAAAAAAAAGAGTAAAGCTATTCCTGACGCTCATTTGATAAAGAAAATCACTGGCTGAGAAACTCTGGGTTTCCTTCCAGAGCCCCTCAATGCCCCTATCTGCTAATGAGGAAAGAGAAAGGGGATGCACGTTTATTAAGCACTTACTGACTGCAGGCACTGTGCTAGAACTGTCGTACCTAAAGCATCCCTAAATCCTCCCAATAATCCCATGAGTTTGGATTAACAATTTCTATTTACAGATGAGGAAACCGAGACCCATAGGGGTCAGGTGACTTGCCCGAGTGCAGGTGCACATGAACTGGAGTGGAGACTGGAACTCAGCAGACCATGAGCTTCACAAGGGCAGGGACTGGGTCTGTGTGGTCCCTGCTATGGCTTCAGGGCCTGGCACAGAACAGGCGCTCGGTAAATATTTACCTAATAAATGCTGATCAAGCCCATCCCTTTCCACGTGGCCCTATGGCTTCTCTCAGGGACTGATACCAGCCTACTCCTGTCACTTTCTTTCTGCAACTTATACAAGAATGCGTGCAGGTTAGCAGACTGATGTGTCATTGGGATCAAGTTCCAGACTGTAGATACCCCAAGGATAAGGACCATGTGTTCTGTTCCTTGAGGAGGGGGTCAGAGGCCAGGCTGAGCCTCAGAGAGGTCAAGAGACTTACCCGAGGGGCCCAGCGTGTGCTCCTGGCTGAGTGGTGACCCCGCCAAGTGCTCCTCTCCCTTGGCCCCCTGCACGCCCCTCCATCCACCTCCCCCTCCCCGCCCGCCAGGTGCATGTGCTGTCAGCTTCCCCTGTTATGTTGCAGAACATTGGACTTGGCAAAGCTGACGGAGGCTCCACACCGCGAGGTTCAGAATAGTAGCTTAAGCAGATGTCTTGTCAAAACAGAATAAGAAACTGTGAAGAAATAGTCTGTGAAACCCAGCCGCGTCCTGCTTCCTCTCATTTCTGGAGTAAAATAGCAGCGGAAAAAAAAAAAAGTCCCTTACTTCTGTCGGAATAGTGCATTTCATGCGTGAAGCGTCCGTGGCTTCTAGAATTGCTATTCCAGATCAGATTCATTCTGCTTCCTTTGCTCACGCCACCTTCTTCTTTTCGCTTCTCCCCGCCTGCCCCTTGCTCTCCTCTCCTCCCTCCCCTTCCTCTCTCCCCACCTCACCCTCCTTGCTGCTCCTTTGGTGAGGGCTTTAGCAGCCCTGGGTTCCTGGGGCTTCTGAGACCTGCACTCTCCCCTTCCCTTTGTCTGAGGAGCAGAGGGGAGGTTGTGAATTATTGATGAGGCCCAGGGCTGAGCCTGGGGTGGCCCGGGCCCCTGGAGGGGGCAGCGAGACTGTCAGCTTGGGAGCCTGTCGGGGGCAGGTTGCCGTGGGGGGAGGGTGGGGAGGAAGCACTTATCACCCATCCTTTGCCTCTTTGCCAGACCTGGGGCTGGGAGGGGTGAGAGCTGGGGTAACTGGGAATCCGTGGACAGATAGAGCCAGGAGAGGGGAGCTGTGTGTGTGATGTGTCTGCGGGGAATTTGCAGTTTACAGTCACTGGGTGTTCAGCCCCCTCACTTTGCCCCTCTTGTGCTTCTCTGGGTCAGTTCCCAGAAGCCCCAGGGCAGCATCCTCATGGCTGGGGGGTCTTGTTGAGCCCTAGGCTCCAACCCCACACCAGCTCCCTCCCACCACCTCCCAGTAGGGCGGAATCTCCCCAGCCAGATCCCATTTGGGTCAAAGAACACAAGACGAGGCTCTGTTTGTCCCAAGGCTGTGGAACAACATTAAGTGGAACCACTTGGTGGCTTAAAGGACAAGTAGAACCGTAAATTATTCGGTCTTGAGGATACGACAGGCATTTTGGAGAGAAAGTGGGGAAAAAAAGATTATTTCAGCGCTGCAGACTGAAAGAGCCGAATCACTTTCACTGGCCAGAGCGCTGGGAGGATTTTCTGCCTTAAAGTAGCTTTCTCTGAGGAGCTGTTTCCTGGGCAGCAGTTCTCTCTGTGGAAAAATTTGCTTACTCGCTAGCATTGACATTGCATTGTGTGTGTGTGTGTGTGTGTGTGTGTGTGTGTGAGAGAGAGAGAGAGAGAGAGAGAGAGAGAGAGAGAGAGAGAGAGAGAGAGCGCGATCCACTCAAGACAGTGAAATTAATGCGTAAGCAGAAATCCTTCTTCTTGTCCATTGCATCAATGGAGTGGAAAAGAAGGCAGATTCTGGCAGCCCTGCCTCTGCCCTCAGCATGGCTGTGTGATGTGTTCTCTTTGGACACATCTGTACAGGAAAATGTTGCTTGGGGGTGGGGGTGGGGCTGTCCCTGTCCCTTGGGAGAGCCCTGCTTGGACAGACCCTTGACAGGGGCACCCTCTTTCAGTACATCGTCCTGCCTCCAGCCCAGGAGGCCCCTCAGCTAGAAAGTCCCCAAAACCTTTGCTCTGTCTCCAGAATCTGAGATACAGGAAATCAACATACTGCCCCCCCATCTTTGTTAATGCCACTGTCTTGAGCAGGAATCTCGGCTCCCAGGGGAACGTGAGGGCTCTGCTCCAGGCTTTGTCCAAATTCCTTGCGGAAGGAGGAAGAACGTGTGGGGTCCCACCCCTGCTTCATCCATCCTCCCTCCTGGGGCCTCCACACAGGGCTCAGGGCCCCCGGAACATCAGGATACACAAATGCAGACAAAGCCTGCGCACACGCACGTAGTCTGTACTTCTGTCTGTCTCTCCTACCCCGCCCCCCTCAGGGTGACTGAGCGAAGGCATTGGCCACCAGATTGTCAAAGGCCTAGGAAACAGTGAGCTGAGGCTGCTGGTTTCCTTGGTCTGGTTTGAATCTCCACCTCCAGGCTGTATTGTTTGTAACAAATGGACGCACGTAACAGAAGAGCCCGTTCAAATATGCTTTGGAATTGCAAATTGAATCCAGCCCTGGTTGCCGCAGACCTGAAGGTCTGGTCATTCCATTTCTGGGGAGACATGCCACAGCCGCTGGGCTCCAGGGAAAGAGAGGTTCAGAGGCAGGACCGGGCTCTCTGCAGAAGCCAGTGAAGCAATAAGACGGAGGAGGCCGCTTGGATGGCAAATCCTCCTGGGTTTTTGGCAGAGTGGTGCTGCCCTCTGCTGGCAGATCAGGGCTAAGTCACGGCCTGGGCCGCACAGGTTCTCAGGCTGCAGGCTCAAAGGGCCTTGCACCCAGTAAGGTGAGGCTGACTTATGTCCCCCTGGCAATGACAGAAGGGGACAGGGCATTTGATTTAATTTCACCCTGAAAATAAGTGAGAGTTCTGTCTTTTTGGAAATATTGTGCTATAAGCCCAGGAGGTAATGCAGGATAAAATTGGCCTGGGGGAACTAAGCCTGGGTTAGAGTCTTCTAAGGGCCTGGAAGGGCTAAAAAATCTACATAGAGGTTTTTCTCTTTGTCAGAAAACAACTCTGAGAAATTAGTAGAATTTTAAGTTTACAGATGAAGAAAGTGTAGCTCAGAGAAGTAAATTAACTGTCCTAAAGACACACAGCTAGCAGGCAGCAGAGCCCGGATTGACTGTGTGATGCCAGTACCCACACTAGGACCACCTTATGGATTAGGGTTTCTCTCTGGATGCGAGAGTGAGGGCAGGAAGATGACTAACTCTTGGGGAGACACTAGGTTTCAGGGCCCTGCTTCTCTGACTAATGGAATTAACTTTTGTCTAGATAATGAGTTACCTTGAACCCAAAGCTAGTGGGAGGCAGCCTTGAGGGTTGGAAATGCTACCAGTATGGCTTTGAATTCTAGCTCTGATGTTTACAGGCGGTGTGACTTTCAAGTCACTTGTCCTCTGGGGTTGTTTTTCGATCCATAAAACGAGGGGGGTAGGTGAGGATCAAGATTAGATGCCGCAAAGATCTTTTTAAAGCTTTTTTTTTTTTTGCGATACGCGGGCCTTTCACTGTTGTGGCCTTTCCCGTTGCGGAGCACAGGCTCCAGACGCGCAGGCTCAGCGGCCATGGCTCACGGGCCCAGCCGCTCCGCGGCATGTGAGATTTTCCCGGACCGGGGCCCGAACCCGTGTTCCCTGCATCAGCAGGCGGACTCTCAACCACTGCGCCACCAGGGAAGCCCCGCAAAGATCTTTTTAAAAATGGTTTCCTACCTCATGGACACCATGTTTTGAAAAAATTTTAATCCACCAATGTATGTTGTAATAATTTATTTCTTCTCACATTTTCTATGAAACAAAGATAGCTAACTGTCTCAGATTGGGTTCCCTGAGAAATGGATTCTGAGGTAAGATGGATGTGTGGGAAGTTGGCAGTGCCCTGGCAAGCCTTCTGGGAGGGAGGGAGGGTGGGAGGGAGGGAAGGAAGGAAGCTGGAGCGGGCAGATGGAGAGGTCCGACCTCCGTGCATTCACAGCAAAGGCCTCAGCCCATCTATGGGCAGCGCTGGAGCTGGGATGAGTTACAGAGTTGTCTCCACGGGATGAGGGGCCAGGCCTGAGCACCCCGACATCCATCAGTCAGGGGCCACCACCTGGACGAGGTAGTTCCCTAAGGTCAGGGTGGTTCCCAAGGAAGGACTGAGCCATGAACAGCAACTGACGCTCCCAGAGCCGGGGAAGGAGGACCTCTGTCCTGGGGGGCGCACCACAGCAGCTACTACAGTAACTCTGTACTCCCAAGGAGCAAATGACAGCAATGACCTTCAACCTGTAGACGTTGTACATTTAAGGCCTTATTGAGGGCACATGTTAATTTTTATATGTTTTGGAAGTAAAACTTACTTATGATCCTACATTTTTGCCTTCCCAGATCCTAGAGATCTAGGAATTCCAGGTTGAAAATGTGGTCTCTCCTTTCTAGCATTCTCTGACGGTGTGGTTTTTATATGCTAGAAATCCCAAGGAGATGCTGCCACTAGGGGGCAGTGGTGGGTTTCTCAGCAGGCCGGCTTCTGTCCCCGTGGTGCCTTTGGGAGAACGTGCCTTCCTGTGGGCTGCCGGCTCCAGCCAGAGTGCATTGCTTGGTAGCAGAAACGGACTAGAATCCAGCCCACACTTATCACCTGGGTTGGGTATCCTTGAGCAGGACTCAGCCTGCACACCTGTCCATGGCGGCCCTGTCCTCCCATTTGTCTTTCTGGCTCAGCCTCCCTTTCAAAGCCTTCTTTCTTCCTCCATCCTGAATGTCAGTGCATTCAGCTCCCCAGGAACCAGGGAGGGTGTTAGAGCTTTGAAAACATTCACTCTGCCACTGCTGGGAATCTCGCCTAAGGAAATAATCTAAAACATGGAAGATCCTTTACGCAGGAAGATGCTCATCCCCATGTCATTTATAAAAGTGACAGATTCAAACCATTTCTAAATGGCAAACCATAGGGGAACAGTGAATTGTGGTGTGTCAGCAAAATGGACTGTTATGCCACCATTAAAAATTATGTGTGCAAGAAGTAGCACGAAAACATGCTTATGGTTAGTTAACAGCGCAGACTACAAAATTATATTATACAACCTGATCGCAGCAATAGGAAATATATAAACAGTTAACGATGGGGGTGTGGGGGGTAGGATTTGAACTAGTCATGGGCTTGGGTGGAGACACCACAGCGGGCAGATCTTAACCCTTTTTGTACAACAAAAATCCTTGTCTGTTTGGTGAGCCTGTGAGCTCCTTCTCAGCATGTTATTAATGCATGAAATATAAAACATAGAACTTCAAAGGAAAGCAATGATATTGAAATACAGGTATCAAAATTTAAAACAAATTTGCAACATAGTAGTGTATATGCTTTTTCTTTTTTTAAAAAATAAATTTATTCATTTATTTAATTTTTGGCTGCATTGGGTCTTCGCTGCTGCATGCGGGCTTTCTCTAGTTGCAGTGAGCGGGGGCTACTCTTTGTTGCGGGGCGCAGGCTTCTCATTGTGGTGGCTTCTCTTGTTGCAGAGCACAGGCTCTAGGCGTGCGGGCTTCAGTAGTTGTGGCACACGAGCTTCAGTAATTGTGGCTCGCGGGCTCTAGAGCGCAGGCTCAGTAGTTGTGGCGCACAGGCTTAGTTGCTCCGCGGCATGTGGGATCTTCCCAGACCAGGGCTCGAACCCGTATCCCCTGCATTGGCAGGCGGATTCTTAACCACTGCGCCACCAGGGAAGCCCTGCTTTTTCTTAAATACCTTTAAATAACAAGGATTACCTAGCAGGAGGTCAAATAACTACTATACCTATGGAGGGGTGATGAATGCAAACAGTATTTCAAGATACCTGCAAAAACTAAAACGTGATATAGCAACGTCTGAGATTCCTCTTGGTGACAAAGTTGCTTGTACTGCAGCTAAGACTTCTGTGATTTCATGCCTGTATTCATAATGGATGGAAGCACTGCATTTTAGTTAAAACCTGATGAAATCAGTATGTCATTTTTCCTATTCAAGTTCAGGCATGCTATGAACTTCTTACAGGTCCTCTAGGGGTTTCATGGACCCTGATTTAAAATGCTAGCATCAGAGTCTTCCTTCCTTTCTTTCTCTCTTTCTCTTTCTTTCTTTCTTTCTTTCTTTCTTTCTTTCTTTCTTTCTTTCTTTCTTTCTTTCTTTCTTTCTTTCTTCCTTCCTTCCTTCCTTCCTTCCTTCCTTCCTTCCTCCCTCCCTCCCTCCTTTCCTTTCCTTCCTTTCCGAATTTTATATAGTAGACATGCATTACTTCTACAATGTATACAATAATCAGGGAACTTTAAAATTAAATAAGCAAACGGAGAAAGTAAATATGATTCAGACTTTTTTGATTACTTGTACTCCTAAATATCATATCATTTAATCCTCAGGTTAATTCTGTGAGAGAGGTGCTGTTATTGTAGCCATTTTGCAAATGAAGACATTGAAGCTGAGAGAGGTTAGGAGACTTGTGCAAGGTCACACAACCAGTAAATGATGGAGCCAGAATTCAAACCTAGGTCTGTCTTTCCAAGAGCCCAGCCTCTACCTGTTCCAGTCTAATGATGAGTGAGTTGAATGTTGTGTTCGCATGTTCTGTTTATTGTAGCTGTTGTGAAGTCATCTCAATGTGTACATTTCTCTTGCTGAAGTACAGCTGCCTCTGATTGAATGCTATCTGTGCAATTCTTGGGAAATTGATGGTACCCTGGGCTCAGAAAGAGAAAGCTGGGAGTTTCATGTCTGCTGATGGCTTGAGGAGGGACATCCTCTTTCCCCAGATGCTCTATCAGTTCTCCTCTGGGGGTCTGGAGGCATCTCAACTTGAGCTTCAGGTGGGATGCTTTCCTCTGAGCAGCGACCATGGAAAGACCTGGCTAAACTGGGACTCAAACAGAACAGAAGGGGCTTCCGTTCCAGTTGGGAAGCGTGGGGTGGTGTCTGCAGCCTGGGGGTGTGTCACCAGCAAATAGGAGAAGGTTTGGATAACCAGTGGACACTGGAGGGTAGCATCGAATCAGGATTACAGAGGGGCTCTGGGTCTGGTTAACGTCTGATGAGCCCACTGGGAGTTTCTTCTTTTTTTTCAGATTTATTGATTTTATTATTTTTTAACATCTT
The DNA here is from genome assembly GCF_964374135.1 of Grampus griseus. Classification (NCBI taxonomy): domain Eukaryota; kingdom Metazoa; phylum Chordata; class Mammalia; order Artiodactyla; family Delphinidae; genus Grampus; species Grampus griseus. Next base: position 74,030,739 of record NC_139002.1, read on the forward strand.
TATTGGAGTATAATTGCTTTACAGTGTTGTGTTAGTTTCTGCTGTATAACAAAGTGAGTCAGCTATACATATACATATATCCCCATATCCCCTCCCTCTCGAGCCTCCCTCCCACCCTCCCTATCCCACCCCTCTAGGTGGTCACAAAGCACCGAGCTGATCTCCCTGTGCTATGCGGCTGCTTCCCACTAGCTAGCTATCTTACATTTGGTACTGTATATATGTCCATGCCACTCTCTCACGTCATCGCAGCTTCCCCTTCCCCCTCCCTGTGTCCTCAAGTCCATTCTCTACGTCTGCATCTTTATTCCTATCGTGCCCCTAGGTTCGTGAGAACCTTTTTTTTTTTCTTAGATTCCATATATATGTGTTAGCATAAGGTATTTGTTTTTCTCTTTCTGACTTACTTCACTCTGTATGACAGACTCTAGGTCCATCCACCTCACTACAAATAACCCACCGGGAGTTTCTTCTTGGAGGAGTGGATGCTCCTGTGGGACCGCACTGGGGAGGGACCGTCCCTTTAATGACTCTGAAAGGTGTGTCCTTTTACAAAGGGACAGCATAATGTGGTGCCGACAACTGTGGCCTCTGGAGCCGGCTTGTGTTTAAATCCAGCTCTGCCATTTATTGGGTGTGTAACTTTGGGCGAGTTATTTAAGCTTTCTGTGCCTCAGTTTCTCCATGGGGTTGATAGAAAGACTGAATGAATTAATACAAATTAGGTACTGTTTCAATTATCTATTGCTGCAAAACAAACCACCCCAAATAGCAACTATGTATGTGCTCATGATTCTGCGGTCAAGGCAGGGCCCTATGGGGAGCAATTTTCTTCTCCATGGGATGTTGGCTGGTGCGGTTCAGATGAGCCTGGATGACCAAGAAGTCTTCTTCAAGTGTATGGCAGCTCAGCTGGGGCCTGGCTGGGCCTCCCTCTCCAGCAGGTAGTCAGGATGCTTTTACATGGTGACTCAGGACTATAAGAGAACAAGTATCAAAGCTACCAGCCTCTTAAGGCCTAGACTAGGAGCTGGCTCAGCGTTACTTCCACCACATTCTATGAGTCAAAGCAAGTTACAAGGCCAGATCAGCCTCAAGAAGAAAAGAAAGAAACTCTACTTCTTTTTTTTTTTTTTTTTTTTTTTTGTGGTACGCGGGCCTCTCACTGTTGTGGCCTCTCCCGTTGCGGAGCACAGGCTCCGGACGCGCAGGCTGAGTGGCCATGGCTCACAGGCGTAGCCGCTCCGCAGCATGTGGGATCTTCCCGGACCGGGGCACGAACCCGTGTCCCCTGCATCGGCAGGCGGACTCTCAACCACTGCGCCACCAGGGAAGCCCGAAGCTCTCCTTCTTGATGGGGGTAATGACGTACTCCAGTGATGGGAGGAATTATTGGTGGCCATCTTTGCAAACAGTCCATCACGGGTAGAACAGAGGAAACCCTCTGTAAATGGTAACTACTATCACAGCTGACCAGACCGAAGCTGAGACACCACAGAGATTGTCCCAAGGTCACACAGCTGGTGAGGTTAGAGCTGGTATTTAAACCGAAGCCTTTTTGAATCCAAAGCACATTCACTCATCACATCATCATTATAAGCTGTGTGTCCTTGGCCAAGTCATTTAACCTCTCTGAGCCTTTCTTTCCTCGTGTGATTTCCGATGGATATAATAAAGACAACTACCACATAGAATTATTTTGCAGACTAAATAAGGAAATGCCCCACCCAGAATGCGTCTTATAACATATGAAGAATATAGGAGCATGAATTATTTTGATATATTAATTTGAATATCATCCTTTCAGAATTTGTCTCCTGCTGGTAGAATCCAGATTCATGTTTACCTCCTTTGACACTAGTGGTAAACTAGGGTGGCTGACAGGAGGGGTTATGTAGTGCGTAACCAACAAGCAGTAGCGATTTCCAGGTCTTTGGGAAGCAGCCATTGATGTGAATGTTAAGCCACTCTTGCCTGATCACTAAGGAAACTCCCAAGAACCTATTTCTATGAAAGATGACTCTGGAGGCAGGAAGCTGCTTTCTTTTGAAGCCTCTGGCCCTCTCCCTTTCCCAGGGCCAGTCTGGGGTTTGTGCTGTCCCCTCTGGTGAGTCTCCAGAGCCCCCTCTCAGTAGACCACCCTGTGCCGGGAGTCCGTCAGCCCTTTGGAGGGCAGACGGACCGAGAGCCCTCCGACCCTGCCTGTTCTACCTGGAGTCTCCAGTTCTTCAGTTACCTCTCCGTTAGCCATTCCCCTCACGTGCCTGATCAGCTCTAGCTGCAGGGACCAGAAGCTGTGCTTTTATTAAATTTCATCCTCATCAAGATTGCATTTGGTGGTTTTCCCAGTTACGACTTCCTAATTAGCTCTTTGTTGAAGCTGTTTTTTATTGCTTTGCTCAGAGTCAGTGGGAAAGTCGCCCCCACTTTTTGACGGTTCGGCCCCCTTTGGTTATTCTCCACCACCTCCTCCGCCCTCCCCCAAAAGAAGAAGGATGTGCTTCCTGAGACATCGGACTTCTAATCACAAGCTTTAGAAAACCCTGAGATTCCCAGATTATCAGCTATGCAGACATCTGCTTCCTGCTGCAGGAAAACAGCCTCTCCTTGGCTGGGAGAGACCGGGAGCGTGGGCTTTGGAGTCAAACTTTCTGGGTTCAAACCTTGGCCCTGCTCTTTGCCAGCTGTGTCATCTCAGGCATATGAATCGGGTTCTCTGAGCCTCAGCAGCATCTTCAGTGTCACAATGAGAAGGATAAGTACATAGTACAGAGGTCTCGCCGCGAAGCTCCACAGAGGTCACCAGTATGCCCTCAACAACATCATCAGCTGTTATTGTATTCTGAGGATAAAATGAGATACTTTGAAAGAATGTCAGCGTATAGAAGTCTCTGAGGTGCTATGCAAATATTGGTTTTTATGGTTATCAAGAATAGTTCACTGTATGGCCTTGGATAAGTCCCTTTATCTTTCTGGATATCTGGACTAAAGAATGGGTTGCAAACTCAGATGCCTTCAGGAGCCAGAAAAGAGTACTTGGAAAAGAGTAAAGTAGACTGGATAGAAGAAATGTTATGTTAATAGGTATTATGGTTTTTAAAAAAGTGCATTGCGAGGAAGGGTCCAAAGTAAATAAGTTTGGGGAACTGGCTTAAACAAAATTGAGTCTCTTTCTGCAGGACTGCTCAGTGCCTTTTAAATGCCACCTGCACAGTGAATTTCTGAGGGAAGGAGAGCATATGTGGGTAGTATTTCCAAACTTCTCTGACCACAGACCCCTGTTTTCCACAAAGACTGGTGTTCTATTGAATGCACCTGGTAAATTATCGGGTTGATGGTCTCAACCATTCCTTCCAATTCTGAAATTTAGCCTGACATTCTGCTTGGGTCTCCACAGTTAGAAAGAGGAATTTCTGAGATGATAAAATACAGAATGTGTGGTTTTCTCCCTTTAAGTGTTGATTTTCACCAAGATTACAACTAATTCTATTCCTATGACGGCTCGGTGTGGTCCGCTGTCAGTGAGACGCACGTCTGGGTGTCACTGGTCCTACCCAAGCTGAACTTTCCTTAGAGACAATCAGTGATGGAGGAGTCGGGTGGGAGGCCAGGGACAGAGGACAGTGCTGGGGCCTATCTGTTATTTAGGGAAAACCAGAAAATTGTCTGGACCTAGAATTTGGCGTATAACACATGTGAGCTTCTGAAGTCCAAGGCTGGCCTTTGCCTTTCTGAGCTCTAATACCTTGAATGAGTTTCTCCCCTTCAGTGGAGGGAAAAGTTAAAATCAGGAACATTTTGTGAGCACCTACTATTACCAGGCATCTGTAAGTTACTTAATCATCTTCATCAACCTGTTTAATTTACATATATGTTGGGGGAGTCTCTGAGGTCTCAGTTAAATTGCTGTGAACCCCAAATCCCATAGTCTGTGGATAGCTAAAGCCCTTCGTAAGGTTTCTGCTTCTTATCCCTCTTGGGCACTAAGTTCCTTAAGTGGGACCTCTGCCCTGCAACTTCTGTGAACTCCCTTGTGTCTTAGAGAGGGTAAGTGACTCGGTCAGGATCTCACAGCCTGCAAGTCTGGCTCAGTCATGCTTGGCACTGAGCCCTGCCTAACTCGAGAGGCTTGTCCCCTGCCCTAGGCTGCTGTCCCTCAGGGGAGGATGAAGATCCTGCAGATGAGGGCTGAGATCTGGGACATGTCTCCATTCCAGTCTTCCCTTCTCTCCTGCCCTCACCCTGGGTCTGGGGGCCACCCAATCCAGAGATGCAGGCATCAAACCTCCAAAAGAGATAGCTTCATGCCTTCGTACTTCATTTCATTTAATGTTCCAACCATTTCCCTGACAGTGGTAATATACCCATTTTACAGATATCCTTATAGAGGTTAACTAGTAAAAATAACAAAAACCACCACAACAACTGATATTTATGGAGCTCACACTGTGTGCCAAGCATTATCTATATTGTCTTTATTTTCACATGCCTTTATAGGAAATACAGCGCCTTCTAGTGGGGAGACTTATCATGACTGTGACCAAGTTATGCCCAGCCCCCAACCCTTTGGGGTCAGATCCCCTCTTGGAAGGTGGCAAGGCCTGTTGATAATCAAAGTGATCCCTGGGGCCTCCCCACAAGCTTTTGGGGCATCTCCGGGGTCAAGGTATCTTCTAAAGCAAGACAAAACCTTTACAATAGCCACCTTCTTTAAGACATGGGCTGGGTCTTCACTTAACCTCTTTGACCCTTACTGAATTATTTTTTCTTTTTCAGTTTCAAGTTTTGGTGGTCCTGGAGCTTGGGTGGGGTTTGGGCACTATATCAGCAACAGGATAGAATTCTAAGATATTTGGCTAGGGATTAAGTCTGCCCAGAGCTGGCTGATCTAATAAATCAGAGTCCAGGAAGGAGGGGACTGTGTAAAGCAAAGTCCAATACCTCATTTACAAAGAGGGGAAAGGAGGCCCAGAGCTGGTAGGGATTCAACCAGCACCATAGCAATGGTTCTGGGGTTGGAGCCCAGGCTGTTCGTCTTTTGATCTATTGATCTGCTTTCAGAGCCAGCAAGACAGAGCTGCTTCATAATCAAGTTGTGACTCAGAGCCAACCATACGGTGGGATGGTGGGATGTCAAGGAATCACCGACCTTCCATCTATTCTCTGGCCATCTATCTAATCCTATGAGTTTGCCCTGGGTCCTGAAATAGCATCACCCTTAAAACTTGGAGTAGAGTCTGCTATGTCTTACCTAGCTGGGGAAGGTATTAACAGTGTTAACAGGAAAGCCCTAATTAACGTAACTTCTGGACTCATCAGAGACATTGGACAGTTACGTTTGACTGCTTTGAGAACTGGCAGGAAGCCAAAAGACACAAAAAGGTTTGGAGTATGAGCACATAGAATTTTCAAAACTTAGAGAAGATCTCAGATCTTTTCATTGCTTAGATGGATAAACCAAGATCAGGAGAAGGGACTTTTCCAAGAACTCCCAAATGACAGGGCAGGGCCCACCCAGCTCTCTATCACTTCCCCAGGCTCTCCCCTCACAGGCAGCTCTCCTGGTGGAGCATTGAGATGGGGGCCAGGATTCTGGGTGGATTCTACAGATAACCAGAGGCCGAAGGTAGAATTTCGTCACAGTCCCCTCTTGACCCAGAGGGACCTTTACAGACCATTTTTCTGCCTGTAACATCCATAAATTAAAATGACCTCCTTGGTTGGTATTTGAGCCCTTAGATGGGGATGCAGCCTAGAGTCCTTCTCAGAATTCACCAATTTGCTTGTTAAGATGCAAATTCCTGGGCTTTACGCAAGGCCCACTGAATCCAGACCTATGGAAACAGGGCCCTAGAACCCGCATTTTGACATTCACCCTGGGTGATTGGCACGCACCCTGACACTGGAGAGCCACCACTGCAGTGGAACACGGGCCCTGGAGTCAGGCTTCCCTGGATTTGAACCCCAGCTCTGCCAGTTACCAAATGTATGACCTCAGCACGCCTGAGCTCTGGGTTCCTCCTCTGTAACATGGGGAGACCGATAATAATAATTCCCTCGCAGGGTTATCGAGAGTTTAGGGAGGTAAAGCAGGTAACGTACTTGGCAGCAGTCAAGGGCTTAATAAATATTAGCAGCTACTCTGATATCATTCTTTAGAGACAGTCTCTGTTTTCAGCTGTCCACATGGAGGCCATTTGGGGCCCTAGGGGTCCTGGGAGCAGGTCCCGACTCTTCCCTGCCCCACTCCTCCCAGCCGGGATGTGCTGGTGTAAGAAGTCTGGCCCACCCACTGTGGCTGGGTTCTTGGTGGGTGCAGGGACAGTGGCCACCTGCAGGGGGCGACATGCACACATTTCAGAGCACGGCCTGCTGGGACCCTTGAGGATGGGGGCTGTCTCTGCAGAGAATGGGTTGAGGCTGGGATCAGCATTTGTTCTCAAATCTTCGTCCCACTGTGGAGAGGAATGTCTGGGGATGGTCACAAGACAGGGTACTGCTTTTCCTCTCGTTGCTCGGAAAGCGAGGGCCTGAGCTGGCTTGATGCTGAGTCTCTCCCCTGAGGCCTCAGAAAGTGCCTCCTTAGCTGTTGATTTTATTTTCGCCACCCAGCCTGGCCCCGGCAGGCCCTCAGCAGTGCGCCGCCTGCGGTGCCTTTCTGAGGAGACTCTTGGCAGGGCCAGGATCTGGGCCTCGTGCGCTTTTTCCATCTGAAGTAGCAAGAACTGTGCGAGGAGGCTCGCCCTACTTAGCCAGCTTTCTTACCCTCGGAGTCAGGGTGGTGGGTGAGGGGTACGGACCTGCCCTCTTATCCGGAGCTAAGAGCTAGTGCCCTTGCTGCCACCCCCTGTGAGTCGAGGGCTGAGGAAGCCGACCACCATTGCCTGAGCACCTGCTCTGTGCTCTTCTGTAGCTCGTGAGCATTCTACAGAGGTGAATCTGAGGCTCAGAGAGGTAAGGTGACTTTCCCAGAGCCACACAGCTGGTGAACAAAGATAACAGTGCCATGGGCCACCAACTGAGAGCCTAGGACATTGCCGGGCGTAATGGCAGTCATATCACATATGCTCAGTCCTACATCAACCATATCTGTAAACCCCAGTGTCTGACCCTAAAACCCATGCTTTTCCCTCCGTTCCACACTGCCTCAAAACCCTATAGACTACCCTTCTGTTTCCCCAATCTTACAAATTATTAAAGTTCCCATTTATCCCACAATTAAAAGTCCCCTCTTCCCTCTGACTCCAAGAATACTTTGGTAAGAACGACAATAGTGACTCAATCGTATTCCCAATTTTAGATCTGCTTGAAATTCCTAGCCTTGAAAGTACCAATTCCCTGCTAAACTCTGCTCCTAGAAGCACACAAGTCAGAACATCTCCTTGCTGGAGAAGCCCACTCCCCTGCACACCCCTTTTGCAGCTATCTGGCAAGGGCTCACATTGCATTTATTTTCACTACGGTGAGAAATTGACAGCCCTCCTTTTTATCACAGAAATTAATGCCAGTAAAATGACTGCCTGAGTCCACTCACTGATTTGAACCCACCATTAAAATAAACCATGTCTGTGTGCAAACACTTATGCCTTTGTGTGGACTCGATGAGTTGTGCCTTTCAGAGGTGCTATAGTGCAATATACACGATACAAACGTGAAGACATTTCAGTTTTCCTCCCGGCTGTCTCTCCATCCACCAATGAGATGCCAGCTGTGGCCGGATGTCTCATGGCAGCTGGAGGAAAAGAACTTGTGGCTTCATGTTTTTTCTCCTGGAGCGCTGGGCTTGCTCCAACTCACAGGGAATTCTGATGTTGATGGTCCATGGATGTTACTTCCAGAAATACTGCAGGACACCAAGCTGTACCTCATCTAAGGGCTCACCAAGGTGGTCATTTTCATTTACAGTTGTTACAGGAAGGAAAAAAGGACTCTGGCCCTGATAGATCTCTCTGAATCAAGAGGGGACCATGGCTGAATTCCACCATAAGCCTCAAGTTTATCTGTAAACTTGATTCTGTGAAGACCATTTGGCTCAATCGTGAGATGCTTCCTGTCATTGGGGATGCCACCTTTGGGCCTGGGAGACAGGGAGCCCAGACAGCTTGCCGCAAGTGACCTAGTCTTGGTACTGCCTGAGGACTCAGGTGTTTCAGAGCTGCTGGCCATGTAGGAAGTTCATGTGGCAGACAGGAAGAAGAGCAGGAGAAAGGGAATCTACGCTCGCTGAGAACCCAGACGATATCCTGGGTTCATTCCATCCGTACAGTCACATTGTGAAGATATAAGCTCCACCTAGGTCTAGAATCCAAGGAAACCGAGGCCCAGAGAGGCATGGTAACTGGTCCATGGTCACCCAAGTAGCACAGAAAGGTTCTGGGAGCAAATCCAGATAGGTCCAATTCAAATCCATGCATTTTTTACAAATAGATCTTTATTGGAGTATAATTGCTTCACAATACCGTGTTAGTTTCTGTTGCACAACAAAGCGAATCAGCCGTGTGCATACACATGTCCCCATATCCCCTCCCTCTTGAACCTCTCTCCCATCCTCCCTATCCCATCCCTCTAGGCCATCGCAAAGCACCAATATCCCTGTGCTCTGCGGCTGCTTCCCACCAGCCAACTATTTTACATTCGGTAGCATTTTCACACTCACCTCTGAGAGCAAATTTTCCAAGTATCACAGAGGTGCCTTTATTTGTTTTATTGGGGGTCCACACTTTCTGCTGCTGTCATTTCTCTAGGCAGCGAGAACACTGTCCTGGCAAGGGAAATCTACATCAGACCAGAGACCGGACAATGGAAGGTTGTTTCTGTAATATTTATCCCTGCAAAGTAAATATTTCTGTCTTCATCGTAGTCCAGAATGTCCCCATTGACAGCTTCATAGATACTTCTTTTTCTCCTCTCATGAACATTCAGCCATGGCTGGGGACAGGATGGCCAGGCACAACTGGTTCTTTTCACTTTTGACTGTGGACGTCTCCCAGTCAAAGGAAGAAAGGCGGGCCAGTGACCCGCCAAGGGAGGACTGGAGCTGAGGCTGTGGAGGGAGGTGGCAGGCTGGGTCCCAGGCGGTGGTCCTGGGGGAAGGAAGACTCACCCACCAGAGAGCGAGCCTGGGCTTTCCGTGTGGTTTTGGACCAAGGTATACAGTTTTCCGAAGTCATCGTGTAGATTTATTTCTATTGTGTTCTCACATCCCTTCCCTTCTCTCTCTTCCCACCAGCACCTCTCAGAGAGGTTGTGTTACCTGCCCAAGGTCAGGCACTAGTAAGTTGTGGCCCCTGCCTCCCCGGTCATGGGCTCACTGCTGCTCTGTAGCTGGAAGACCCTTCAGGAACCAGGCCTGCCTGCGTCGCTGGGCCCATGTCTCAGGCGCCTCACTGTGACCATCTATCTCAGTCCCTCTATCTCACACATTCTTCTTTGTCTTTAGAGCTTTGCATGGCTGTTTCTGCTGCCTGGGACTCTTTTTTCACTTTATTTATCCTCTCAAAAAAAAATTTAAAAATGTCCTCAGGGACCCTACTGACAGTCACGCTCAGCTGAAAGGTCCCCTCTTGCGAGGGGTCTCCCGTCGCTGGTGACCCCGCTCACCTGTGCACATGCCCTGCCCTCCGCCTCATATGTGGTTCGGGGCTCCTGGCACCCCCCGTCTAGCACTGACCACGCTGTGGTGTAACTTCTGACTTCATTTTCTGTCCCCCCGACTATGAGCTCTCTGAGTGCAGGGACCTCTTCACAGCTGCCACGCCAGCCACCGAGGCAGCACCTGACTCGTAGTAGGTGCTCGATAAACGTGAAGTGGGTGAAAGTGTGAATGAGGCCATCTCAGCTCCCTTGGCCTGCACGCCCTCCGCACGCCCCAGCCCTTGTCACAGCTACTGCCTTCCTTGGCGCACCGCTTCTCTGTAGCCCAGAAGGCCACCAGCTCTGTCTCTTGGGCTCAGGGGTCTCAGCTCAGCCCAAGACACCCTCTATGGGGAGTGTCCACAGAAATGCTCTCCAGTGCCAGGACCCTGGAGAGAGGCTCCAGACAGGGGCCAGATGGGGCGTGGAGTGGATGGGAAGGTGCAGGGTAGGGTGGAGGGGGGCAGGGCACTCAGGAGAATCCGGAGCAGGCAGAGTTGGATAGAGTGCGTGCATCCCGGCCCCAGTCCTCGATGGTGTTTGTGAATCCTGGATGTTTGAGTCGCAGGGGTGGGTCTTTAAAGTGGCAACCTGAGCCAGAATTCCGGAGCATGGTATATACCATCTTTTATTGAACCCAACTACAGGTTAAATCCTGCTAAGCACTTCACACACTTGGTCTTGTTTACTTCTTATGAAAACACCTCCCAGGTTGGCCTGGTCCCTGTTCCTGCATCACCCGATGAGGGGACAGAGGAGCGGAGACGGTGAGCACTTGCCCCAGGTCAGGGGTGCAGCGGGCAGAGCCAGGTCTCAGGCCTCAAGTCTGTGCTGTGGCGTGTGGTATCTTCCCGAGGTGGCCTCCCCACTCCAACCATACCCCAGAATGCAAAGGGGAGCTCTGGCTTTAATTCCAATCTCAGTGGATCTGATTAGCAGAAGGGAGTTGAGCCAAAGTCATTAACTTTCATTTCAGCTGTGCTGCTTGGGTCCCCTTGTGCCTTCTGTTTGACAGGCAGCTCGGGGGAAAGCAAGGCTCCGGTCCACGTAACACAGGCCTTTCGGATGCTGAGCCAGGCATCTGCGGGCTCCGCAGTTCAGAGAAGTCAAATGGCTTCTGGTTTTCCGTGGTCACGACGTTAATGGTTATCCCTCGGGGATGGAATTATGGGTGGTTTTTCTTCTTTTTCTGCACTTTTAAAAGTTATAATCAAAGAAAAACATTTTAAATAATAAACAAACAAACAAATACCTGCAAAGCGCCCTGCCCTTGCCTGTGCATTTCTCTTAGCCTGGAATGCTCTCCCTTCTGTGGTGTAGGAAATATATTGGGTCTTGGTCCCTGGTTCCTGGCCCAATGCTCCTAGAATGCTTGGAATTTTCTGAGTGATTGAAGTGTCTTTTATTACTCATAAGGAGATCCTTTGGACCACACCTGAGTTTATGCTGATGAGTGGGGAATGGAGACAGCCTCAGGATGGGGCTGGTCACCAGAAAGACCTAGAGGGTTGGGACTTTCAGCCCCCCACCAACCTCTGAGGAAGGGAAGTAGGGGGCTGCAGATTAAGCTCTAAAGAAAAAACCTCTTGAACGACAAGACACTGGATGAGCTTCTAGGTTGGTAAATGAACTCACCTGCGGGGTTGGGGGAGTGCACCCCCATTCCACGGAGACAGAAGTTCCAATGCTTGGGACGCTTCTGGACCTCGCCCTAAATACCTCTTCATCTAGCTGCTCATTTGTGCCCTTTACGATAAACTGGCAAACATAAGTAAATGTTTCTCTGAGTTCTGTGAGCCGCTCTGGTAAATTAATCGAACCTGAGGAGGGAGTCATGGGGCCTCCGATTTATAGCCAGTCGGTCCGAAGCACAGGTGACAGCCTGGACTTGCGATGGACGTCTGAAGCGGGGGCAGTGTTGTGGGACTGAGCCCTTAACCTCTGGGACCTGACGCTGTCTCCAGGTAGATAGTATCAGGATTGAGTTAAAGTTGTAGGACAGGCAGTGGCTGCTGACAACTGGAGAACTGCTTGGTGGTGTTGGAAAAAACACTGGACGCCCCTGCCCCACCCAACACGTTCACATCTTCGCGAGGCCCAGCTCTGCAAATGCTGATCCCTTCCCAAGCCCAATAAACCTCTTCTTCGATTCCTTGGCTAGTGTCTGTCTTGCCCACTAGAATGGAAGCTCTGTGAGGCAACACTGCTTTATCCTCAGGATCCAAAGGAACGATGGGCACATAGGAAAAATCCGTAAGAATTTTTTTCATGAATAAATGGGTAGTCTCATATCTGATTCCAGATATCCGTGCCAATCTCTCCCGTGGTCCCTTGTGTGTCACCCCGAGGCAGCTGTTTCCGTCTTCCTCCTCCACGGGCTTGTGAGCCAGTGAAACGCTTCTTTCTGTGACCCCACAGCACAGAGCTTGGCTCACCTTAGGCCTCAGTAAGTGGGTGTTTGCTGTGAACTTGAAGGCGAGGAGTCAGGCTCACTTTACCCAAGGATGCACAGGGCTACCTCTCCCCTCTTTTCTGGAGAATGAGCTGGGTTGAGAGAACGGCCCCTAATGACCCTGGGAGACGGAGTTATGAGATGCAATGGCTCAAAGAGGTTGTCGCACTATTTGCTGCTTTATAAGAAAGGAAAGTTCGGAAGCACGGCCACAAAATCTATTCAAAGCTAAACTTTGAGATACAAAGATGACTTGGTCCTTGGATTCAACCCGGTGGCTGCTTTTACCTGGGCCTTCAGAAATCAGGGGGAAATCTGCATCCCTTTGTTCCTTCCCTTTCAGCGTTTCGTTTGTGAAATAGCTATATTGTTGAAGACAGCGGAATAAGGACAGCAGGAGAGTAGACGTGCAGACGCTGAATGACAGGGATCTTGGGCTCCAGGGTTGAAGACACAGGTTCAAACTTGCCTCTGCTCTGACCTGGCTGTGTGTCTTTGGGCTGGTGACTTACACATCCTGACCCACAGTTTTCCTCATTTCTAAAATGGGGTATTGATGACGATGGCATCTACCTCAGAGAGTGTCAGAGAGATTAAATGTAAAAAAAATACTTCACACAAAACTCTTTAGGATAAAACAAAGGGGTAAATCTTCATGACCTTGGATTTGGCAGTAGATTGTTAGATGTGAGACCAAAAGCATATGCGAGAAAAGAAAAAAAGGTAAATGGGACTTCATCAGAATTAAAACTTTTGTAGTCAAATGACAACCCTGTAGAATGGAAAAAATGTTTACAAATCTTATATCTGACAAGGGTCTAATATACAAAAATATATAAAGAAATTCAACAGAATACATAAAGAGCTCAACAATGAGAAGATAAATAACCCAATTAAAAAGTGGGCAAAGGACTTGAATAGACATTTCTCCAGAGAAGATCTACAAGTAGTCAACAAACACATGAAAAGATGCTCAGGATCATTAATCGTTAGGAAACCACGAGATGCCATTCACACACACTAGGATGGCTATATTTTAAAAATGGAAAACCGCAAGTGTCGGTAAGGATGTGAAGAAATTGGAACCCTCATGCCGCGCTGGTAGGGAGGTAAAATTGTGCAGTGCTGTGGGAAACAATTTGACAGTTCCTCAACAAGTTAATCATAGAATTACCATCTGATACAGCAATTTCACTGCTGGGTGTATACCCAAAAGAACTGAAAATAAGTGTTCCAAAAAAAACTTGTGCATGGATGTTCATAACGGCGCTATTCACAATAACCAAAAGGTGGAAACAACCCAATGTCCATCAACAGATGAATGGATAAACAAAATGTGTTCTGTCCATACAGAGGAATATGATTCAGCCATAAGGAGGAGTGAAGTACTGATAAACGCTACATGGACGAACCGTGAAAACATGTTAAGTGAAAGAAGCCAGATACAAAAGATCATATACTGTCCGATGCCATTTATATTAAATATGCAGAATAGACAAATCCATGAGAGACGGGAAGCAGATTAGTGGTTGCGGGGGGGCTGGGGGAGGGGAGGATGGGAGTGACTCCTTAATGGGTACGAGGTTTCCTTTTGGGGTGATGAAACTATTTTGGAACTAGATAGAAGTGATGGTTGTACAATACTGAGAATGTAGTGTCACTGAATTGTACCTTTTAAAATGGTTAATTTTTTGTTATGTGAATTTTACCTCTTAAAAAAAAAAAAACAGGGCTTCCCTGGTGGCGCAGTGGTTGAGAGTCCGCCTGCCGATGCAGGGGACGCAGGTTCGTGCCCCGGTCCGGGAAGATCCCACATGCCGCGGAGCGGCTGGGCCTGTGAGCCATGGCCACTGAGCCTGCGCATCCGGAGCCTGTGCTCCACAACGGGAGAGGCCACAGCAGTGAGAGGCCCATGTACCACAAAAACAACAACAACAACAGCAACAAAAAAAAACCCCACATAATTCAGGGAAGGCAGTCAGTAAATGGTGCCTTTAGCATCACTTATCATTAATATGTCCGCTTCCCCCTGGACATCAGCTTTCCCCAAAGGCTAAGTGATAAGATGTGTTAGGAAGCTATAAGACAGGAAGTGCAGAGACGGAAGACAAGGACAAGATGGGGGACAGTCACAGGTGTGGCCCTTCCCGACCCTTCGAGCACTCAGTGCATTAGGGTCACCCTATGGCGAGCACTCTGGTGGTGAGACCACAGGGGTGACACTGGCAGACACAAGGCAATCAGATGGGGCAGATGTTCCTTTGGTCCAGAGCACGGACTTGGTGCTGTGGCTGTTCCTCCCGCTGCCCAGCAACACGGCCAGCTCTCCCAGGCTGCTGCCTTCTTTGTAACAGTTGTAAACTCCTAACAATGCTCTATGGCTTAGGTCAGGGCCTATGTCTCTGAACCCTATGATCATGGACTGGAAGAGACCCTAGAGCCTTCCATCCCATCTTTTTTTTTTTTTCGGTACGCAGGCCTCTCTCACTGCTGTGGCCCCTCCCGTTGCGGAGCACAGGCTCTGGACGCACGGGCTCAGCGGCCATGGCTCACGGGCCCAGCCACTCTGCGGCACGTGGGATCTTCCCGGACCGGGGCACGAACCCGTGTCCCCTGCATCGGCAGGCGGACTCTCAACCACTGCGCCACCAGGGAAGCCCCTTCCATCCCTTCTTATTTTGCAGACGGAGAAACTGAGGCTTGAGGATGTAGCGCCAGCTTGCTCCGCTCTGCAATGGAGACTGGAGTTTTGAGTCATCCCTTTGCTGTAGTAGAGTCCGTCTGCAATATGTTTTTTCTTTAAGATTTTTTATCTTTGACAAAAGAAATGAGCCATGTCAAAAGATTAAACGTGTTCATTTGGGGGAAGCAGCATGGCTCACAGGAAAGAGAGGGAAAGCTTGGATGGCCCAGGGCAATCCCTTCATGCTAATAGCAACAACCACTTGCAGGTTTTGAGGTAGTTAGTGTGATGGTCAGAGCATAGATGCCAGAGCCAGGCTGCGTGCACTTGAACCCCAGCTGGTCTACTTAAAAGCTGTGTGAGTTTGGTTAAAGGTTTAAACTCTCTGTGCCTCAGTGTACTCATCTGCAAAATGGGAATAGTAACAGTGCACATCAGAGCTTCCAGAACTGTGCCTGGTGCCTGGTAGGCGCTTAAGAAATGACAGTGATTATAATTCTTATTGCTATATTAATTAGTATCATCACCTAGGGAAACCTATATTAACATGCTGAGGCTTGCCAAAGATAAGTTCCCAGAAAGAGCAAACCATCAAACCGACAGTGGATCACATCATTCCTTTTGAAAAACTGGCCACAAATTGCATTTTTACAAAATCTAATTTTCTCATTGACTTCTTGTTTGGGAAAAGCTTTGTCTTTGAAATCTAGTGAGGACTCTGCCTTGGCGTTTTAGCTCAGGAGGCATTTGAGACCTGTCTGCTCTGCCTGGAAAGCTGTCCCCTGGACTAGGTATCCACAGGGCAGCCTTTACCACTTCCTTCACTCTCTTCCCAGAAGTCAGCTGTTCAGTGAGCCCACCTCTGGGCACCCTCTCCAGAATTCCAGTGACCCTGTCTCCCTACACTTCCTTTCTGCATTCTCAGCTTTACTTTTTCCTTCTTAGCACATTATCTGACATTTATTTCTTTATTTTGTTGATCATCCCCTCTCCTTCCCCAGCCCCCCAACTAGAAAGTAAGGGCTTTGAGGTCAGGCGTTTGGACCACTTTGTTCATTGTCTTTTCTCCAGTGTCCAGGGCATGCACGGAGCACGGACCCCACGAGTGTTTGTCGCACATGTGAGTATGCAAGTGGGAAGGAGAATTTGCAGGCTGGTTCTGAATTTAGAATTCATCCAGGACAGTCGTGCTCAGTAGAGAAAACCAATCTTTACTGAGCTCTCCCTCCGGGACAGCCCTGGGCGGTGCTTGGCATATGTCATTTCATTTCTTCTGCACGATAGCCTTATGGATAGGAAAGTTAGGGCTCAGAGAAAGGAAGAAACTTATGGGTCACACAGTTGATGGGTGTGACAGAGCCTAAGGCCCGAGCCCTCCCATCCTAGACAGCGAGTGAAGCCTTCGCCCTGCCCTGCATCCCAGCCTGCGGAGCGGGCCTCCCTGGGTGCTTTCTGAGCTGGCTGCCCCGGAGGGCCCGAGGCCACGCTTCCTCACCTGCCCGCGTGCGCCGGCGGCTCTTGGCATGTTCCCTGAGTCAGGCGGCCCAAGCAGCTTTCGGCGCTCAGAGGTGGCAGGCTAATTAAGGGGTCCAGAGCTGCCGGTGGATGCACTAGGGGTTGTCTGAAAAATTTGCTCAGAGCCGTGGCCTGGAACGGGGCTCCCTCCACTTCTGTCCCCAGGAGGGCGGGGTGCGGGGCAAGGCCAAGACAGCCATCATGCCTGTGAAGGGTGTTTTCTGTCAAAGGGAGATATCAGACAAGAGTTAGAAAGACCTGGGTTCTTCATCCTGGCTCTGCCACTGAACTGTGTGAAATCGAGTAAGTTTCTTGAACATCCCTGAATCCCCCTGCTTATAAAATCTCAGCAGTAATCAATGCCTGCCTCCCAACCTTTGCAGGGGGATGATGGATGAGACAATATATGTGACATGCTGACCCCGGCTACAAAATAAATGTTATTTTATGTTTATTCATTGTGGGCTACAGTCTCCTCATCTGTAAAATGAGAGGTTTCCTTCAGTAGACATGGCCTGGCACACAGTAGGGGCTGAATAAAGGTTAGTCCCCTCCCTCTTCCCCTTCCCTTCCTTCAGCCTCAAGTACCAGGCCTCTGTTGTCCCTGCGGATGAAACACCCCAGGCCCTGCCCTGGATGTTTTCCAAAGGCTCGTGGTTAATGAGCCAGCTTCCCAGAGCAGAAGGGCTGGGGGCGGGGTTTCATTTTGGAGCTATTGTGTTAGAAGCCCCATTCCTCCCTCCCTTCCTTTCTTTTATCCAATTCATTTTTATTGAGTACCTACTATGTGTCAGGTACTATGCTAGGCACAGTGACCAGGGCTGTGAGTGAGACAAGATCGCTGCTATCATGGAACTTAAGTCTGGTTGGAGTCAGGTGGGGAGAAAGAAAATAAACACGTATCAAAGAAAAGAAAAGAAGCCCTATGAAAGCAGAAAATATAATCATATAATGGGAGGTGATGGAGGGGAGTAGTAATGCTATGTGAAATGGGGAGCCAGGAAAAGTATCATTAAGGAAGCAGTATTTGAACCAAGACTTGAAGTATCAGGATAGGCCAACCATGTTCAACTTTGGGAGAAGGGGTTTCAGCCTGCACGAACAGCACATGCAAAGCCCTGGGGTGGGATTGAACTTAACTAGTGCCCCCACACTTTTTAGCGGGAACACTGGGCCCCCCAAATGAAGCCACAGCTCTTCTCTTCCAGCCCAGACAAGGCAAGCAGGCTTTGTCTTCAACAGTTGGCTACCCTTAAGATCCTGGCTGCTCCCAGGATATCCTTTCAGCAATTCATTTGCTGCAGCTGGCAGAGGTTAATCACGTCCGTGGTCCTCAGGACCCAAGCCAAAGCCTGCCCTTTTCACAGATGCTGGTTTAAATTAGAGGGCTTGTTTGCTGAAGACTAGATTGGGCAGATTCCAAACTGGTCCTATTTCTGAGCCCTCCTGATGGGCAGGTGAAAGAATGCTAGGCTAGGCTGGCATCTAGTAGAGGTGCGAGATGCCTGGTCCTGCCAGTCTAGAGAGAGGCAAGTCAGACCCCATCAGCTCTCCTCCTCAACGTGTCTGGGCTCCCTGCCGCAGCCAGAATGCCACCCAGACCTGCTTGTCTCCCATGGGGGGTGCTCCACACTTGGTCCCCGCCTTGCACTCATCTCTCCCCCTCTGAGCACTCTCCTGCCTAACTCCTGCCTTCAGCTGCCTTACCTCCTGGTCCCATGGGGGACGTTTCACTCATTCTTCCAGGCTCTGTGCAAATTCCATCTCTTATACGAGGCCCTGGGGGAATTCTCCTCTCTTTCCTTATTCTTCTAGTTTCTCTTAAGCCTTTTAAGGCCTTGTTCATAGTGTACGTTCTGTTGGGGAGTCTGAGTTCCAGCCACAGTGTGAGCTCCTTGAGGGCAGGGGGTCCTGGCAGCTACATCTCCACAGCTCCAGGGCCTGGCATGGGCTTGCCTGTCACTCATAATTCATTCATTCATTCATTCATTCAGCAGATGTTTATGGAGGGTCCACTCTGTACCAGGCCCCATGAGAGGCCAAGGGAAACAGCTGTGGGCAGCTGTGTTCCTTGCTCTAAGCCTCGTACAGAGGACGGGCCATGAAGAGATCATTGTAACAGAGGGCTGAGCAGATTGGGGTGCAGACTCTAAAGAGGGGTGCCCCATGGAGGCTGGGGCGGTTCAGGAAGGTTTCTCGGAGGAAGCGACAACTAAAACATATGTACTGAGAACGCTGAGGCTCAGGGGAGTAAAAAGCTGGCCCAAGATCTTGCATCCGGCACATGGCGCAGTGAGCCCTCAGGTCTAGGCCTCCGTCAGCGCCCTGCGAGCACAGTCATTTGTGGAGCGGGCTCCCCTCTGTTTCCCCTCCCCCCAGGTTAGCACACTCCCTTCTGATCTGGCCTCCCAGAGTAAGGAAGAAAAGGATCGGACCCACGTGGCCAGAGCCTGGGCAGCCTTGACGCATTCTGCTGCAGCATCTTCTATTTTCAAGCTACTTCAACCTTTTGATGACTCGCCAGGTCCGTGGAGTCACAGAGACCGTCAGCAGAATCTGAGGCCAGTGAACAGACCTCCCCACACAGGGTATGGGAGGACAGCTTTCTTCTTATTCACTGTTGCTTTTTTTTCCCACCTATTTAGAAAATAATGCCTACTAATTGTAGCAAGTCTGGGGAGAAAATACAAATCACCCAATTCCACTACCCAGAAAAAAAACATTGTTACATTTTGGTGTATTGAGATAGTTATTTTGGGATACTTTTCAGAAATTGCTGTAATATATAATTACTGCTTATTAATTTATGCAAATACACGAATATGATTAACTTGTATATATTTAGCTTGTTGTAAAGACTTGCAAACTCTAGTGCTTGGAAACCTCAAAGAAAGAGAGGAGAGGGAAAGGACTCGCTTTTATTGAGAACCTACTATGTGCCTGGCTGTAATTAAACACTTCGTATTGATAATGCAAGAACCAAACTTACGTGATAAAACAAACGTTATCTCAGTTATCTTGATGATGACCCCATCAGCTGGTTATTGTTCTCATTTCCGTTTTTCAGATTTAAAAAAAATGAGGCAAGGCCAGTAAATCACGTAACCAACGGCACAGAGCTAGGATGCAGTGGGTGGCCTTGGGATTAAACTCCTGGTCTGTCCTGCTCTCCAAGTGCATGTTCCTTCCACCTCATCATGTGGTTTCAGTGGCCTTATCTGAGGCCTCAGAGAGAAGCATTCATGTTGCCCTTGGAGATGACCAAGCAG
Source organism: Grampus griseus (assembly GCF_964374135.1). Lineage (NCBI taxonomy): Eukaryota > Metazoa > Chordata > Mammalia > Artiodactyla > Delphinidae > Grampus > Grampus griseus. The sequence continues at coordinate 74,050,291 of NC_139002.1, forward strand.
AGATGGCCAATGGCCATCCACTGGGTGCTAACATCATATCCTTATCAAGCCCTCTGATAGGTCCAGCCCTGCGTGAGCTGCTGGGACTACTCACAAGGAGCAGACCTATCCCTGTTTTCAGGATGCTTTCCAGGTCTCTGCAAGACCTCAGGGGAGGGAAAAGGCTTCGGAATATCAGCCATGGGAATGAAGAGAAAAGGATGGCTTTCAGAAACTTTTCAGATATATCCTTCCACAGTGTGGTGGCAAATGCAAAAGCTGAAGAGGGCAGAATTCAGATGTCTGCTCATCAAGGAACAGAGCCTGTGCTGCCTGAGTCATTGTTTTAACATCAAAATACTTCTCCCAGACGAAGCCTTGGATGGGAGAGCCACGTGCAAACAGAATAAAAATGGAGGTGTTTTGGCAAACATCATGGTCGGGGTCCCAGATCTCTGCCTCTTGGGATGCCCCACGACTTCCCTGTGGGCTCTGGAGACCCTGCCCCATCCTCAGGGTTCCTCTCCCTCCACTCCTTCCACCATTTAGCTGCACATGCTGGTATAACCATACCTCTAAACCAGTTGGTGACTGTCCACTGCCCCGAGCCCTCTCTCTGTCCCCCGCCTAACATCCTCCAACCGTCCAGCCCCTGCCACACACCCCTGGCCTTCCAATAGTCCAGCAACTAACAGGAAGGGCCCGGCTCACAGAGGGGCTCTGGAACCCTGTTCTCCAGCGCCATGACCAGCACATGTTAACTGTTTGGTCCCTGCCATACCAATTATTAAATGGGTTGAGTATCACCAGTCTCTGCATCTTTCACACCAGCCATTCCCAACTAGGGACATTTTTCTCACAAACATCATGTTGTTCATTCTTTCTTGTGGGAACGCCTTCCTCTCCTCCCTGTCTGCCTGGTCAGCTCCTACACATCCTTTAAGACCCGCCTCTGTCACTTCCTTCATGAGGTTGTTCCCTTTCTCTCCAGGGAGCATTCATGGTTCCCTCTTAAACCTAACTCTGTTATGGTCCTTTTTGTGCTGAATGGCGGATACCTGTTTACCTACTTGTCTTCCGCACCAGGCTGTGTATTTCCCGAAGGCAGACTGAGCTCAAATCCCTCCCTCTCCAGTATGTAGCCAGTAGAAGACATGCAATCGGGTGGGATAAATGTCTCTGTGGCCCAGCAAAGGCATTCTGGGGCCTTTCAATTCAGTTGCTTCAGGACGAACAATGCTGGTTCTATATTTCTAAGGAGAGCTCTTCCTTCCCTGCGGTGTTCTCTATGGAATTAAAGTATTCTAGAGCAGGCTTTGTCTAACTCATCAAGGCATTCCCCAGTTCCCAGGACAGCACCTGGCACACAGAATGCCCTCCATCCATGTTTGCAGAAGGCCGAATGCCCTGAATAATGCTGCTTTGGTAAATAGTATGCGTGTATTATCACCACAACCCTGCGATGTGGGTCTAACATTATACTTAGTTATCACGTGAGGATATCACATGAGGCTCAGAGATGTTAAGTGGCTTGTCCAGGGTCACAGTTAGTAACTGGCGGAGCTGAGACTTGAACTCTAAAAGCCAAGTTCTGCTTAGCCTCCACCCTGCCCTCTGCTTGCTTCCTTCATGGGGCTGCGCTTCTGATACCCATACTCAGATATCCGTGTTCTGGGAAGAAACTTGCTGGCTCTGCCTCCTTCACTGCCTTGAGGCCAGGTGCCATAGCGCAGGATGGGGGCCCCTGAGTGAGAGGGAAGATTGGCCACTTGGGCCTAGCCGTCCATGCAGCCGTCCTGGCCTCTGGGCTCTGTCCCAGATAATTCTGGGTTCCCCCACCTGTCACAGTCAGCCCCCTTGTCCCTCCGTGTCCTTCACCCCCTATCTTTTTCACAGCTCTATTTCCCCTCTTGTCAACAGATCGCTCGACAAAATGTTTTCCATCATTGCTGGCTAATTTTAGCCCTTTATCGGAGTTATTTCCTTTGGTAAATAGCTTCCTGGCACGGGGTGGGCAGCCGAGTTCAGGCGCCAGCGAGCACGGCGCGGGCAGGAGGTGTGCAGTGGGTGGGCATCGGGGAGAGAGAGAATTCAGCGACGTGGGCCAGGCCCGGCCTTTGGGGAGTGCTTTCTGCTCTGATGGCAGGCGGCGGCAGCAGCAAGATGCTCATTCAGTCCCCATTTCAACTTGATCAAACCATTCTCTGAGAAGGCGGCGTGTGCCGTGTGCCGAGGGGCTCGGAAGCAGACAGTCAGCGGTAGGCACCCAAAATAGCCTCAAAATCAGCAGCATTTTGTTTTGCTCCCGGCTTTTCATGCCTGCGAGGGGAGGAAAGAAAGGATCCAGAGTATTTTCGGCGTCCAAACACACATCTCTTTTACAATAAGACAAATGACTCGTATTCGTGCTATCAAATCCGGCAGCGTCCTCTCCCCGCCAACCACCCCTTCTCCCAGGACCTCGCCAACATTTCCTTTTGTGGCTGTGGGAGAAGAAAATAGCAGCTCACGCCGTGTCCGGTGCCGCGTGCCTCTGCTTCCTCCAGCTCTGCCTGCAAGCTCGGCTTTTACAAGCTGGGATTTTAATAAATTAACGCCACGCATGCTGCTGCAGCTGCCTTAACGGCTTTCCAGAAGGTGTTGCGAGAGCCAGGCTCTGCTGGAGAGAAATGAGCCAGTGATTTGCTAGGGGAAGCCTCTTGGCCCCAGGCAGAGTTTAAGCCAGGCGTTTGCAGAAGCCCCGGGCTGCTCTCTGAGGGCTGCCCGCTGTCCCTGCGCCTCTAACAGGGCTGCAGGACCAGCCTCAGTTCCTGGAGGAGGTTCCCTGATGGCCAGGGAGGCAGCATGTGCTGGGGGGAGCCCCGAGGGGAGAACAGGAGACGTGGACCCTGGTCCTAGCCTGGCTCTGACTCACGGAGTGGCCTTGTCCAAGCTGCCAACCCCCTTGGGACCCGTTCCTGGGGGAGAAAACTCTCAGGGAAGGGTGGTCCGTCTCCTTTGTAGCACTTACCTGATGAGAATCTAACACTTGTGGAATCGTTTGACCATCTCGATCAGGGGGTCTTAGGCCCGTGGGCCAAATCTGGTCACATGCGTCCGTTTATATCTTCAGCTGCTTTCACGCTGCAATGGCGGAACTGGGTAGTTGCCATGCAGGGATTAGAAGGACCCCAAAGCCTAACATATTTAAGCTCTGGCTCTTTACTGGAAAAGTTCATCAATACCTGGTCTAGATGGTAAGTCCCATGAGAGCAGAAACTGTGTCCCCTTTGAGAGGTTTAGGGACGTCCTCAAGGTTACTCAGCTAGTAAGTGGCCTAAAAGTAGATGTGCCTGTGGAAGGCTCAACATCCAAGACTGTCAGAGAAGTTACCAATTACTTGTGCACAAGTAGAGGTGGAATTTGACAAAAAAGAAATCCGTCCCCAGAATAAAAGTCTTATGATGCATAGGGGGGTGAGGTCAGGGTCTGGGATAAGGCTTCTGAGCAGGGACTTTGCTCAGGCAGACTCACCACCATTTTCTAACTGCGTGGCCTCGGGCAAGTATGTACCATACGTCTCTGAGCCTCAGTTGCCTCAGCTGTAAAATGGGTATAACAATCCTTATTTTGCAGGACTGTTATGAGGATTTATCATGATAATCTAAGCAAAACGCCAGCACAGTGCCTGGAAGATATTGGGAGCTCTGTCCAGGGCTGGTTCCCCTCACTGGTCATGCTTTTCCCCTGACAGAGACAGAGTAAGGGCCCTGGGATCATGAGTGGTAACAGAATGTAGAGGATGAGGTATTTTAGAATCACTGGACCTGCATTCAGATATCGGCCTCACTTTCCTCATCTGGAATATGGAGGAAAATAGAGCCTTCCTTGCAGGGGAGTAATAAAGATTGAATGTAATCACGTGCGCTATGTATTTAGATCCCTCGAAAATAGTAGATAATAAGCGCTTAGTTGCTACCCCCTCCCAGATGAGCTGGCTTAAGAGATTCTCGTTTCTCCCGAGCCGTCACAGGAAGGAGTAGCTTTGGGTGTCTCTAGGCCCCTCGTGGACCACACCCTGGGGGTAAAAGGCTCTGAGAAGTCTTCTGTCCTGTCTCACTGAAGTGGAAATTTCCACAAAACCCAGAGGCGCAGCGCGCCCAATCAGCTCAGCTACACTCCTGGCACGGGGGCCAACCAGCGACTCTGAAAATGTGTGTTTTCCTGGGTAAAACCTCTAATTGGACAATTGTAGGTCTTCTGGCTTTATGTCGACTTTATGACTTTGAAAGCTCTTAAGCTGGGGTGAGGAAAAATTTATGAATGGGATTTCTCTGTTTCTGTAGCACTCTGACTCATGCTGTTGACCCAACCAGGGGGCTGGGCTTCCATTACTTGCTAATTTCTCTTTACCAGGTGGTCCTTATTCTGCCCGCTCCCTCACTGAGCCACAGCCCCAGTGACTAGAACCGAGGTAAAGGGTTTCTGGCTGCTTGAAAAATTGTCCTGTACCCAGATCGACTTCCCAGGTTAAGGAAGATGGTGCTTGGGAATTTCTCAGGGAAGCTTTACAGTTTTCTTTCAAATTTTGAAAGCTTGTTTTACCAGGGTTTTTAAGTCCTTCTCATAGAAAACTCTCACAATCTGAGTTAAAGTGCATCTGGCTTAGAGGAAAGGCTGATTCCTGGCTGATAAACATTTCCTTTGGGTCCCTACATCCAAGACTCTTTTGACAGTAGGCAACAGAGCTACAAAGACGTGTCTGGACCGGTGCAGCAATGAGACTGACTTCACATAAAAATTGTGTTAGTTAGGGTAATGTAATCTTCTATACCAAAAAGACCCCCAAATGTATAAAGGCTCAACACAATAGAAATGTACTTCTTGTTCACATAATAGTCTGAGGTTGACATTTCTGGTCAGCGGGTGGCTCTCCTCCATCCAGTTATTCAGGAACCCAGGCTCCTTCCATCCTATGGCTTCACCATCCTGCGTCTAGTCCAAGGAAGGTACAAAAGAATGTGGAGAAGGCTCACCAGCTTCATAAAAGCCTCAGCCTGGAAATGGCTCTCATCACCTCTTACATTTCATCAGTGAGGTCACATGGCCACACCTAGATGTAAATGGCTGGGAGCTGTTGTTGCTTTCTGGGAAATTCCTCCGCATGGAAGGAATATACCATAGAAGGAAAAGCATGAATTTTAGGGACAGTTAGCAATATTTGCTACAGAAAGGGAAATATACTAAAATGGAGTCCATACAGAATTAAATAGAGCTAGGGTGCCCTTGGATGTGGCATCTGGCTGAGAATATCACTATCTTTGTCTGAATCCCTAGCTCTTAGAGCAGTGCCACGCATATAGTAGGTGCTCAGTAAAGCTGGTGAAAGGGTCCTAATCTAATATGACTCTGGCATCCTTATAAAAAGAGGAAATTAGGTCACAGATACACGCACAGAGGAAAGACCATGTGAAGACACAGGGAGAAGATGGAGAGAGGCCTCAGAAGAAACGAACCCTACTGACACCTTGATCTTGGACTTCTACCTTCTAGAATTGTGAGGAAATTAATTTCTGTTGCTTAAGCCACCCAGTGAATGGTAGTACTTTGTTATGGCAGAAAACTAACACAGGGGGAAATGAAGTCTGCTGTTCTCGCCCGTGTTTCTCTCCAGGGCATAGGCCATTAGGTAGCTGCGTGAACTCGGGTAGTGGGTAAAAACGGCAGGAGGCTCTCCTGGGCCTCCAGGGTCCCCTGGAGCCTACAGCCCCACAGGCCTCCCATGATGACCTGGGCACAAAGGGGGCCTTCCAGTCCATGAACACCATGACCACCACCACCCAGCCCCTCCTCTGTGCCTCCCTGTGTTGGCTGCTGGCAGTCCTGAGACTCCTGGATCATGGCCTCCAACCCAGGTGAGCTCAGTCCAGAGGGAACCATAAGGCCTGTATTTCCTAGATCCTAAGACGACATCAATTACAAAACACTATCCATTCAATAACAGGGTTCCAGGAGGCAAGAAGGACTCTGACTCAGAAGCGCGGATTGTAAGAACTACCCTAATTTTAGTCAAGGGGAAATGGGACCACCTGCATGTCTTTGAATCAGGGAAGTGAAATCAATGGTTCTAGCACAGGGGTGTGTGCTGTGACAGGGAGGGTGCTGGGAGAGAGTGAGTGATTCTGCCTTGTGGGGGAGGTCAGGACCCTAGAGGACACATGTGAGGAGGAAAATGCCAGGCCAACGAGGCAGGAAGGGTATTCCCAGCAGAGGGAATGGCATGGACAAAAGAATAAGGTGTAGACATAGCTGCAGTAGCAAGGATATGTGTAGAGGAGCAAACGGAGGTGAGACAGGGCAGACAGACAGAGTGCAGACTGTGAAGGGCCTGGGATGCTGGGCCCAAGGTCCTCAACTGCATCTAGAGCAGAGGGTGGGAAATGAGGCCACAGGCCAGAGAGCGCCCCAGGCCCATTCAGAACAGGGGGCTCCAAAGCAGATCTGTTATCACAGCTCCATCTCCTTCAGAGGCTCCCCTCATGAGAGCACAGATGCTTGGTAACCAAGGGATGGTCTATTTAAAGCCACTTGTGAGTCGGTTCTAGGAAGTATACTGCAGGATGGAGAGGGAGGGAGGGAAGGAGGAAGAAGGCCCTGAGGGGGAATGGTCTGCCCTGAGCCCACTGTGAGGTCTGGGGCAAGTCCCTGCCTCTCCCTGGGCCTCAGCTTCCAGCACCCACCAAGACACAGCTGCATGGGTTCAAAGCCAGGCTCCATCTCTTACGGTATGTGTGCTTTGGTCAAATTACTTAACCTCTGGGCCTAAGTTTTCTCCTATGTGAGGGGGCTAATAATGGTACCTACCTCTTAAAGGCACAATGAGGATTAAATGAGATAATGGACATAAAGCCCCTTTAACAGTGTCTGACACACGCAAAACACTCAAAATCAGCTACTGTAGAATATGATGAGGTGATCATGATGGACTAGCTTTGGAGGTTTGAAACCTTACAGTGTTTTTTTCCAGCGTATTTGGAACTGCAATGTGTGAGAAAGGTTACGTTGACCTCTTCTGCCTGATGCAGGTGGAGACCCCGAGACCAGGCCCTCAGCATCCCCCTTCCACAGGGCTGTCTCCCAGCACCCCGTCCCCCCACCTCTGCACCTCTGCAGAACTCTTAGGCTCCAGAAACACCAGGTTGAAAGCGATTGTCCCAGAAGATTGCTGAGGTCTCTCAGCTGCTCTTTTTTTTTTTTTTTTAATTTTATTGAAGTAGAGTTGATTTACAATATTGTGTTAATTTCTTCTCTCAGCTGTTCTTTTTAATCTAATTCTTTTTTCTGAAACCTGAGTATATATCTGGAATAGCTATCCTTTACAGATCAAAATCCATTTTCCAAAATCATCAGCTGCGCCAGGCCTCAGGGACAGTCTGGGAAAGGCAAACCAAAATGGACACGGAGAGGTGAGGAAGTTATTTGAACAAAAATCCTGACTGCAAAGACCCACAGACAATGAAGTACCACCTCCGCGTTTTTTTTAAGCCAGTAAATTTTTAGTTAAGGAATTTCACACGCTGATTCATTCCACTGCCTATCAAGGTTACCTTAGTTCCTCCAAAACTTGAGTCAAACTTATCTTCAAGATAGGCATTTTTTGGGCTTTCCTGGTGGTGCAGTGGTTGAGAGTCCGCCTGCCGATGCAGGGGACGCGGGTTCGTGCCCCGGTCCGGGAAGATCCCACATGCTGCGGAGCGGCTGGGCCCATGAGCCATGGCCGCTGAGCCTGCGCGTCCGGAGCCTGTGCTCCACAACGGGAGAGGCCACAACAGTGAGAGGCCTGCGTACCGCAAAAAAAAAAAAAAATAGGCATTTTTAAAAGATCCCATACTTCATCCACAGTTGTTCTGTCAGTCAGCCTGGTCGCAATTTTCTTAGTTGGGTTTCTTTTATCTCCACTTGAATAAGGACATACTGATGACATACTTCAAAAAGTATCCCACCTAGAATCTTTGGGATCTAGTTTTTCAAATAATTCACTTTGGGGCTCTAGCAGTTGAACTGCAAGAAGTACATTGCTATTTTGGCTAATGATCTAAAATGCATTATTCCTTAACACATTTCTCATATTGCAGTTGTGGTACATCCAGTTTTCACTCATGACCTTAGCAAAAAGATTAACAGTCTCATTATCACCATTTCAATAAATCTACTGTGATGTAAGCAGAACTTGTGTCTCAGTTTAGTCCCATTAACAATTTCTGGACAATATGACCCACAGTGCCCTTCTCATTAAGAATGAGGCTTTACCTCCACATTTTTTTATTGAGGTATAGTTGATTTACAAGATTATATAAGATTCAGGTGTACAACATAGTAATTCATAATTTTGGAAGGTTATACTCCATTTATAGTCGTTATAAAATATCGGCTATATTCCTTGTGTTGTACAATATTTCCTTGTAGCTTATTTATTTTATACATAGTATTTGTACCTCTTATCTCCTACCCCTATCTTTCCCCTCCTCCCTTCCCTCTCCCCACTGGTAATCACTGTTCCCTACATCTGTGAGTCTGTTTCTTTTTTTGTTATAGTCGCTAGTTTGTTGTATTTTTTAGATAAGTGTTATCATACAGTATTTGTCTTCCTCTGTCTGACTTATTTCACTTAGCATAATATCTTCCAAGTCCATCCATTTGTTGCAAATGGCAAAATTTCATTCTTTTTCGTGGCTGAGTAGTATTCCATTGTATGTATATACCACATCTTCTTTATCCATTTATCTGTTGATGGACACTTAGTTTTCTTCCATATCTTGGCTATTGTAAATAATGCTGCTATGAACATTGAGGTTCATGTATCTTTCTGAATTGGTGTTTTTGTTTTCTTTGGATATATACCCAGGAGTGGAATTGCTGGATCACATGGTAGTTTCCATTTTTTGAGGAACCTTCATATTGTTTTCCACAATGGCTTTAGGAACATATTTTTTAAAGGTAAGTCATGCACATGTGACCATCTCCACCAATCACAGTCCAGGGTAGTTTCTCATCCCTTTGCCTCTAGACGGTCGGCACTGCCATTGCCCTGTGTGAGGTGTCCTATGGTTGTCTCTTCTCCACTATGGGACTGCGTCTTGTTCTTTCACCTCTGATCCTAGCACAGGGTCTTTTTTAAGCTGGCACCCAATAAATAGACATTGGATTGATCGAATGGAATTGAATATGGAACCTTTACACGGTCAACTCCAAGCTGCATTCAACAATGACCCAGAAAGACCTGGATCCTGACTGCACAGTGGTCACTGACGGGGTGGGAAGATTACTAAATACAGGTGTGATAGGGCTCATGACTTATTATTGAGAGATAAAATTCCAAAGCCCGCAAGGGGCAGGGGTTTGCCTTTAGGATCCACTAGGGCTGGTCTTGGGAGGACCCTGGAAAACGTCACCTTGAGATCCTGAAACAGAAGGTCTCCTTGTTTCCTGGGACCCCAGAACCCACTGCAGAGCTCTACCCGGCTTTTTCAGCATAAATAGAAGCCTGGTGCCTTGTCGTGCACTGTTTTCACAGCACATGCATTCTAGACATTGGCCTTTAGGCTTCCATGGCAGACTCCAATCTGCAGGCCACAGTGAGCAAAAGCTGGGAGAACAAGCCCAATCCCCACCCTATTCTCACCCACTGCCCTCTGCATTTCCTTCCTTCTGCCTCTGCCTCTGGTCACATGCCAGCTGCTTCAGCCACCTTGAGCTTGTCACTGTTCTCCAAGCTCTCCCACCCCTTAGCCATCAGGTTCTCTCTACCTCTACCTCTACCTCTCTGTTCTTTCCTGCACCAGTACCCCCTTTTATACCTACTGAGCTCCTACTCATTCTTCAAAGCAATCCCAAATGCTACCTCTTCTAGGAAGCCTTCCTAAATCTCCCCAGCTGGAATTTTTAACTTTTCCTTCTCCCATCCTTCCATAGAACTTATACAGCATGTATGGTATTCTGCTTGGGTTTAAGTTATATCTCTTACTTCCGTTACTATGTTATAAACTCAGTGACGGCAAAGATTTTTATTTTACTGGGGATTCGCATATATGTGGGAAGTCCATGGGTTTGAACTTCAATTCCTAGGTCTTTATGGATATGTAAATTTAGACAAGTTACCTAATGTGTCTGAGTCCTAGTATTCCAGTCTGTAGAATGGAGGTAAAAAACCCTTTTTTCATAAGCTTATTGTGAACATTAAATAAGATGAAGTAATAACGAAAATGAAATAACAATAATGAGAGCTAATATTAAGTGTTCACTTAGGCACTGATCCAAACTCTTTACAAGCTCATGTAAAACGTTTTTTTTTTTAATTTTAGAAATAATTATAGATTTGCAAGAAATTGCAAAATAGTGTGGAGAGATCCTTTGTGAGGGCACCCAGTTTTCTCCAGTGGTTAAATCTTACACGATTATAGTACAGTATCAAAACAGGAAACTGACAATGGCATGATGGTGTGTGAGTACAGTTCTGTGTCCACTTGTGTAGATTTGTGTAACCACCACCACAATCAAGACACGGATCTATTCTATCTCCACAAAAATCTCCCTTATGCTAGTTCTCTATAGAGCCACGCTTCTCCCTTCTACCAGTAAGCCAGTAAGGGTGGCTTACTTTTTGCCAGCCACGCTTCTCCCTTCTGCCATGCTTAACTCCTGGCAACCATTACTGTGCTTTACATCCGCATACTTTTGTCATTTCAACAACGTTATCTGAATGGAATGACACAGTATGTGACCTTGTAAGATTGACTTTTTTCACTCAGCATAATCCGTCCAAGTTGTTTTATGCATCAGTAGTTCATTCCTTTCTTGTTGCTGAGTAATATTCCATGGTGTGGAGGTACCATGGTCTAGCCATCGAAGGACATCTGGGTTGTTTCTAGTTCGGGGCTATTACAAATAAAACTGCTACAAGCATTCATGTATAGGTTTTTATGTGAATCTAAGAATTCGTTTCTCTGAGATAAATGCCCAGGAGTGTAATTGTTGGGTTATACGATAAGTGTATGTTTGGTTTTTTGAGAAAGAGTCAACTGTTTTGCAGAGCGGCTTGTACCATTTTACATTCCCGTCAGTAATGTATGGGTGATTCCATTCCTCCACATCTTGGCCAGCATTTGGTGTTGTCGCTATTTTTTCTTAAATCTTAGGGCTTCTAATAGGTATGGTGTGACACCTCAGCATGGTCTTACTTGCATTTCCCCAGGAGTGAGTGACGTTGAGCATCTTTTCACATGCCTATTTGCCAACTGAATATCCTCTTCGGTAGAATGGCTATTCACATCACTTGTTCATTTTCTGATTGGATTGTTTGGTTTTTTAATGTGGAGTTGAGAGTCCTTGGTCAGATATGTGCTTTGCACAAGTAGCTCAGTTAATCCTCATAACGACCCGTGAAGAAGATACTAAGGTGATCCCAATATACCAGATGAGGAAGCTGGGGCAGCGTGGTTGGCACGCTGCCTGGCATGCAGCAGATGGGCAGTGAGTAGTCACCGTGAGCCACGTAGATGGAGCTCAGACCTTAGGCACGTACAGCTCACGGGGTTTTGGTGGAAATGGTGGGGCTGCTGGAGATAAGGATGGGAAGATACTAGTTGAAGCCAGCAGTGAGTAGAGGGATTTAATGTCAGCTCATCAGCCCCGTTTAACAGGCTGAGAAGTTGAGGCACAAGCGTTGGAACACACTTCCATCTGGAAATCCCAGTAAGCCTGCTAGAATTGTCCCTTGTTTTCATCCACATCTTACCTCTCTCCTGTACCACAGGTTTGGTGAAGAGCTGCCAGTTTCCACTGCGGGGATTTTTTTTTCTCCATGCCTACCCTTTCCAGGGCACTGGGAGGCAGCCTGATGTCATGGGAAGCACAGGGCCAGGGGTCCCAGCCTGGCAGTGAATAGTGTGGGAATTGAATGCTTTACCTCCCTGAACCTTCCATCTCCACATCTGGAAAATGGGAGTAACGACAGTAGCTAACTGGCAGGGTGGTTGTGTGGATTAAATGGAGAGCAGAGGGTGAGAACGGGGCTTTAGTAACACACAGGAATTCAGAATGGAGCTGTCTCCTTTCTATCTATGTGACCTTGAACAATGTTCTTACTCTTCTAAGCCTCAGTTTCCTTATCTGGAAAACGGGGACCATCACAGTTCCTACCTTATAGGGCTGGGGTGAAGATTAAGTGAGATGGTACCTGTGAAGCCTTTGAACAGATCCTATCTCTAGGTGAATGTGGTGAGGCACTTACTTTTTGCCAGAATCTGCTTATCTTAGGTTGAGTTCATGCAAAGAAGATGAGGCACCAGGACAAGGTGCACGAAGTTTACTTGGGAGGGGATCCCAGGAAGTGGAGAGAGAGAGGAAGGGAGACGGGGAAGGGAGTTGTTCTGTGGGCATCTGGGGCTCAGAGAGATCATGGGGGACATGCGTCGGAATTGTTGCCCTGGTTTGGTGAGGGGGAGGAGGATGCGGTGTTTATCCACCATCTCCCAGTCCTCCTAGGCTGAGGGTTGATCCTGGGACATTCATTCTGCCATGCTTTTACCTGCCCTGAACTTGAACTAAGCATATTTCCACGACCAGAGAGAGACAGAGACAGAGACATCCAGGAAGGCACGTACAGGGGGCCTGAACTATCTCCAGGGGGACCTGGGTGGCTGCTGGCAGCCTCTGCTACATTGCACTAAGCACTTAAAACGTTAACTCATTCAATCCCTACAACAAGTTTAGGAAAGAGCACGATTTCCATCCCCGTTACAACCCAGCTCCCAAACACTTGCAGACACGTTCAAGAAATGGAAGTTCCACAGCACGATACTAATCCTTGCTCAGCGCAATGCACCCTGAAATTTTCTGGTTTTTTTATCACGTTATTTAGAAAATGCTATTTGTCACCCACTAAACTGTTTTCATAACCCAGTAACGGGCTGCAACCTACAGTTTTGGGAAAGACGGTGCTCTGACATTTGAGTTAATAGGACAATGTTGATGACAGTGATGATGTCATAGGGCTGGCATCCGGCCTGGTGCCCAGAATGTGCCCAGAGAACGTTACTTTCCTTGCCTGCCCCTCTTGGCAAACCAGAGCCCGTGAGCAGCTGCCTCCCAGGCTTGCAGACGGAGGCCTGAGCTGGCTCAGCTCGTCGCCTGCTCTGACCCAGACCTGCCCCAGTGGGGTCTGCTTAGCCTCCTCCAGGGGGATGGGCACCGTCTTGGGCTGTGACCTCCAAGTCACCAGCTCCCCAGAAGCCAGCCCCTCCTTGGGAGACGAGGTTATGCCCTGTCCCCACGACGCTGTCACTTCCTTCCCCTGAGTCTCTCTGAGTGAGGATTGTTCCCCTAATCAGGATGGAGACGCAGCTCATTACAAGCTGGTGAGGCAACGGCTCTGTGCTCCAGGCCCGAGACAGGCTGTCTGGGAGCTTGGCCAGCTTCCCGCTGCCCTGGACACCAGGGCAGTGGCCTCAGAGCGGAGCCAGCCCGCTGGGTTGGTTTGCCCCCTTCCCCAGGGACACGGGCAGACAGACACTCTGCTGAAACTTCCACAGCTTCCACTATCACAAAAATTCTGCCGTGCTCTGACGATGAGTTTCTTCCAACCCTCGGTGCTTCTTGGAGAGCATCTCGACAGCATCTTTAAATAACTGGCATTTACTGGGCATTTACCATGCACTAAGCACTATGTCGAATGCTTTATGTGCAGCGTGTTACAGCGTGTGGTCTTTACAGCAGACCCACTAGATAGGCATGACCATCCCCAGTCCACAGACGCAGAGACTGAGGCATGGAATGTTTTGGTAACTTGACAAGCTCACCGGGCAGTTAGTAAGTGGCCACACCCAGCTGTCCCCAGATTCCACACCTGCTTCCCACATCACCAGCCTGCCTGCAGGAATGTCACCCAAAGTTTCCCCTTCCTCCCGGTTTCCAACGCTGGCTTCACTCTGTGCAGCGGCCCGGTGAGTTCCCACAGGTGACTTCCCCTCTGTGAGCCGAGTTGCCCTCTTTCACTCCTAATGGTACCTCCTTTCCTTCCTAAGGCTGTTAGGAGGAGTCAAGGAAATAATGTGTATAAATGAATCTCTGAGAGCTCCCGGTGCGGTAGAAGGTTCTCAATAAATCTATTTATAAAAGAGGCGATTCAGCTCTTTTTCCACTGACTTGACAGCATCCCGCAGCCATTTCCCACAGGCATGATGTCACCATCCTGAGGGGGCATGGCAGCCGATCTAGAAGCCTTCCTGTGCTCCTGGGCTTCTCACTTGTGCCTTGTCTCACCCCACTGCTCGGCCACACTGACGTCCCCCGGGCAGAAGTCTCCAGCATGACTACTGTCTCTCGGAGGGCTGCGAAGAAACCATTTATTTCTTCCAGCAGCAGACCGCTCCGCCCGGGGCGAAGGGAGTCGTCGTGTAGTGGGGGCAGAGGTTGGTGCTGGAATTCTCATTAGCTGCAGTTGAATTACTGCCTGCCGTATAGGTTTATAACAACAGTAAGTCCCAATTAGTTGCTTGTTGCTTCAGAAATAATTACTGATAGCGGCCCCTTTGTCTTTGCTGTAATTCCAGCTTCATTCCCAAGCTGCAGGGGTCTAAATGGAAAAGTTGGGCTTCTCGGGTGCGTGTGGAATGTTTGCACCGAACGGTGGGTTTCGCCAGGGTGCGTGCGTCTGTCTGAGACGAGTGGAGGCGTGCCCATGGCCGGTTCTCCCCCATGAAGACACCTCCGCGGAGGAAAGCTGGGACCTTGATCCCGAGCGGATGATGGAGATGGGGCTCTGCTCTCAAGGCAGGTGGGCCTGAGAAGTGGCACCCTCTACACAGACAGACCACACTGTGAACCGTGCCTGCGACATGCCCCTCTGCTGCCCCGGGGACCAGTCCCAGCCGCTAACCATGGCAGCAACAGGCACAGCCGGGTGGCAGAGCTGCTTTCCGGGGTGAGGAGGGGGTGTGCCACTTCCCCTGCGAGGACAGAGCCCCGGTCTCGGCCACGCCTCTGATCCACAGTCTAAGGGGGCCTTCCTACCGCAGTGAGGAGAACTTGGGCATGCGAGGGACCTCAGGGTTCCCCAGCACGGGAGGCAGGCACAGCGACCGCCGTCTGTGCTCCTTGGGGGATACGCTCAGGTAAGGCCAACCACGGCTTTGTTCCAGTCTTCTAGCTTCCGGGCATTCTTCTTTGCTCTGAACCTGCTTTCATGCTGCTTCGCCTTTTTAACTTTTATTCTGTTGCACCTGTGAGAATATTGTAGCGCCGAGGAGCTATTGTCTCTGGAAGCCGTGTAGTAATTAGAGCTAACATGTATTGGTAACTTATTATCTGCCAGACACTCTTCTAGGTGCTTTAGATGTATGTTCTCATTTAATCCTCACCGACAACTCCCTGAAGTAAGTACAGTTGTTATCATCAGCCCTGATTTGCAGATGGGGAAACTGAGGCTTAGAAAGTTTATGTAATTTGCCAAGGTCACCTAGCCCATCAGTGGTGTAGCTGGGGATTCCCTCCCAAGCAGTTTGGCTCCACAGCCAGCCTTCTGACCACTAGGTAATCCTGCCTCTTATTGGAAGGACTTGAACCTTTAGGGAACTGGGTACCTCACAAGGCAAATATCCCCACTGATTTTTCTTTGATCGGCTCTGAATAATATGTCCTTTCACGGCCAGCTTTCTTTTTAAAAGATTCTTGGGTTGGCTTTTCATTCCAACTGCGTTCTCTGAAAGCTTCTCCCCATGTGGACCCTCCACGGTGGCTCCGGCCAGATGCCCTCTGTTCTCAGTGCTTCTGCAGCCTCAGTGATGAATGACGTGGGTGGAGAATCTTTTGGACCCGGCCCAAGGGCCACCCTCATTTTGAGGTGACAAAGCCCTCTTTCCCACCCTGCGGGCCAGCTCTCAGCCCTTTCCCATGCGTCCTGTCCCTCTTCCTTTATGACCAACTTGTCGAAGAAAGAAGCCACACTGCTGGGCCAGTAATTTGCTGTTTTTCCACCATGTTTTTTGGTCTCTTTCCTCATGAGGATCCTTTCCAATGAAATTACAAACTATTTGGCTGGAGGAACCCGCTGAAAATTCATCCTTTCTCGTGTTTTCCTTCTTGCCTTCTGTTCATTTCATCCGTTGGCCCAAACCACGATGCTGCCTCATTGTCAATCATCTGGGCTCTTCTGTGTTTGCAAGTTCATTTGGAAAATCGGGTCTACGAGGCAGCAACGCTCCATGTCATCCCAGACACAAAGGGGCCCTTTGAAGGTGCAAAGGGTTTGGGATTAAGTAAGTAAGCAAACAAGCGTGGCCTTTGAGGAGAGGAGTGTGGGAGGGTGAGGAGAAAAAGAAAACGGCTTCATACAGCTGTACCTCAGTTTATTTAGACGAGGGGAGCTTATTTGTGTTTATTCTGTGCTCACATCGCAGAGTTTCAAGGAATGCCCCTTTAATCCACTCCAGAGGCACGGGGTCTCTTGCCAAAAATCCTGTGATGGCCAATCTTTTTTGGAGCGTCAGGTGAAATGTGGGCTCGGGGGAGGCTGTCCTGTTTGACAGCCAGCATGAGGGGTACCTGGTCTATTTCCCCACTTCCTGGGATTTTTCCCCTTCCGTGGGCGGGCTTGTGTGTGCCCCTCCTTCCACAGCTCTTCCCCTTGTCACATGTGTCCAGAAAAACCTCAAACCTCAGTGGGTAATAGCTCTTCTTTTCTTCTCTTTCCAAACCAGCTTGCACCCCTGTCTTAGTTTGGGTCCCTCCCAAACTGACCCTGAGGGAAGGATTGCGATGCACGTAGTTTCTTTGGGAGATGATTCCAGGCAGCATTATGAGGGTGGGGAGTGAGGCAAAGAGAGGAGGAGGTCCATAAAAGGGGCCTCGTGGGTGGGTAACTGTTGTGGGAAGCTGGGGCTCAGTCCTGTTAGGGACCCTCTGAGGGACTGTGTGGGGCATACCTCAGAATTGGCCCACTGACGTATTTATCCACCAACTCACAGACCTCATTGGTTGTGGGGTGCTCCTGGGTGTGAGCACCCCAGAACCTCTGGCCTGACGTGTTTGGTGGCCAAGCATCTCTCAGAGAGAGAGAATGGCCCCCTGCAGAGGGCCACTGCCACTGTCTGTAGGTGATCTCTAGGCTCGGCCAACAGTGATGTCAGAGTGTAAACAGCACCTGCTAAAGCAACCAAATGCTGAAGCACCATGAGCGTCAGACAGAAGAATCACAGTGGTCAATATTGACCTCTAACCTCTAACCAATTACATGTCTATTAATCTTATCAGTCTGCCGAAACCTCGGAGGTAGGCCCGCTGTCGGGATCTGCAGTATAGCCTTGCGGCTGAGAACATGGACTCTGGAGCCGGAATAACTGTGTTCAAATCTCATCTCTTCTGCTGAGCAGTTGTGTGACTCAGGCCAATTACTTAGCTTCTTTGAGCCTCAGTTTCCACGTCTGCAAAATGGGGGTAACAGTAGTACCTATCTGATAGGGTTGTTTTGAAGTTTAGAATAGTTAATATTATACATATACGTATAAAAGCACTACAGCAGTAGCTGGCCTGCAGTGGGTGTTCAGTCAACACTAGCCATGGTCATCGTTCTACAGATGAGGACATCAAAGCTCATGATGTTATCATGAGCTGCACAGAGGATGCAAGACCTTAACTCAGGCTTTCTGCAGCCACAGTCAGTCTTTTCCTACTATACCACAGGACTTTGTAATCATTAACATGTGAGAAAGCACTTTATATACTGTAAAACGCTCTACAAATGCTTTGGTTATGAGCTGACTATTTCCGGGTCCTTGTAACAGCAGATACAGTGGTGTTCTCTTAAGAGCTCCAGTCTAGCCTTTGAATTCTGCTATCTGTCATTGCTGTAGTAGCTGGCAGTGGGCACAGTGCCTGGTTGGACGTCAGCTAAGTGGGTGAGTGACCAAAGGCCCCAGGACAGGCCCCACTGACACTTCCCATCAGAGTTCCCACCTTGGAACTTCCGCTTAAGTCTGGTCTTATCTCCATCACACGCCCCAAATGCTGCCTCTCCCAATGCCCACAGGCCCCCTCGGAAGCGCTCCCTGCTCCGCCTGCCTTCGGCCTGCTCGGACCGTCACTGTCCCCCAAGCACAGCCTCTACAATTTCTCCTTTGGGTTGCCACGCTCACCAGCCCTCCCTGACCTCCCCCCACCCCGGGCTCAGAGCTTGCTCCCACCCCGACCCCGATGTCTGCCTTCATCGTGTGCTCCTGCGGTGTGAGAGGGGCCTCCCCACCTGCCTGAAAACTCCTTGTGGGCAGAGCCGAGTGGCACCTGTCCTTTATTCATCTGTTTATCCATTGTGGTACCAGATACTGTACCGCATTGGGTGATTGATTGGGAAATCCGGACACACAGAACGAGCTTGGTCCATGGCTGGAGGAGCTCAGTCTGAGGGGAGAATGGCATGCAAACATCCCTAACGATGACAGTGAATCTTGGTGGGGACACACAGCTGAGAGTGCCCAGAGACTAGGGTCATCTCTCCCCGTGTGGTGCAGTCAGGGAGGCTCTTACGGAGGTGACACTAGAGCTGAACTCTTAGCTTAGGGTTGGTTGGGTTGCAAGGAAAAGCAGCCTCCACTAGGAAAAGCCAGGTGGAGGAAAAGGGGAGGGGGACTGGATTTTAGAGGAATACAAGGAACCTTTTGGAAACAAAGAGCAGGACCTTCGCCATGGAAGCCGAGGAGTCGTCAGGACCCGTGGTCTTCTCTGTTGTCAGGGCCTGCCTTGCGCCTCTCCACGCAGCTTCCTTTCCCCACATGACCCCACACGGCCCAACTCTGAGCCTAGATGACCACCCCTACCCATGCGCCATGGCCTCACCGTATACTTCCCGGTACCTGTGACACTTACCAGCCCAGGCCGGGCAAGGTGTCCATCCTGGCTCCAATCAGCTTTGGCCAGGGAAGCAGGGGCATCTAGTACAAAAAGGCTACCTCAGCCCCCCTCAGTGCTGGGAAGCAAAGACTGCATCTATATGGCGATTTTGAAGGGGAGTGTGTTAATTTCCTGTGGCTGCCGTGACAAACTGCCATAAACTTGATGGCTAAAAACCACAGAAATTTATTCCCTCACCATTCTGGAGGCCGGAAGTCCAAAGTCAAAGTGTTGGCGGGGTTGTGCCCCCTCCAAAGGCTCTGGAAAGGCTTCTGGTTCTTGCCCCTTCCAGCTTCCGGTGGCTCCAGGCATCCCTTGGCTTCTGGCAGCATCACTCCGGTCTCTGCCTCCGTCTTCAGGTTGCTGTCTCCTCTGTGTCTTCTCCCCTGCTCTTCCCTTGTGAGGAGACTTGTCATTGGATTTAGGGCCCACCCTAATCCATGAGGATCTCATCTTGAGATCCTTAGCTTAATTACATCTGCAAAGACCCTTTTTCTAAATAAAGGTTACGTTCACAGGTTCTGAATGGACATATCACTTGGGGGCCACCATTCAACCCCTGACAGATGGAGAAGGGAAAGCAGGGTGTATCGAGCTGAAGGAACAGCACAAGCTAATGATCGTTGCTCAGGGAACAATGACATTACTGCTGCAGGGTTTGCTGATGGCAACGGAGGGGCCTGCAGTTAGGTGGGACCAGACCACAAAAGGCCTTCTGTGTGTCATAGTAGCTTTGCCCTGTAGGCAGCAAGTGGGCCACTGGTTGTTCATGAGCAGTGAACGAGCATCATAAAATGTGTTGTAGGCAGGTCATCCTGGCTACAGCCTGGAGTTGTATTAGAGGCAGACAAGAATGGAGGGAGGGACATAGTCATTCAATAAATAGTGATAAAGCACCTACTGTGTGTCAGGCATGTTTCGAGAGATTTGGAGTATAGCAATGGAGAAAAGGAGTTAAGCTGCGGCTGCTGTATTAGGTCTTAAAACTGAAGGAAGGAAAGAAAAAAAAGCAAAGAAACAAAGATTCATCATATTAACTAGCAATAAAAGCGGAAAAGGAAAATAAGGCAGAGAAATGGGTACAGCGAGCGATGGAAGGTTTCTGTACAGGAGGTCCAAGGACGACCTCTCTGATGAGGTGACATTTGAGCGAAGCCTGAAGGAAGTGAGGGAGGGAGCCATAAGGTTTCTGAGGGGACAGTGTCCTAGGCAGAGGGAATGGAAAGTGCAAATGTCCTGAGGCAGGAACATTCTTGGCAGGTTCAAGGAACAGCAAGGAAGAGAGTGTGACTGGAGGAGACTAAGAGGGAGGAAGCAGTAGGTGAGAGCATCAGAGAGGAAGTGGGTTGGAGGCCCTGGTAAAAACCTGGCTTTTACTCTGAGTGAGATGGAGATATTTGGGAGCATTTTAGGCCAAGAAACATTGTTGGACTTAACTGTTTTAAAAGGGTTGCTCTGGAGGAGAGATTAGGGGCCAGGAGGAGAGTGCAGTAGGAGGGTACTGTGATAGTAAGTATGAAGGGTGACACTAGCTTGAAGCGGGGTGTTATTGGTGAGATGGTGAAAAGTGACCAGATTCTGAATCTTTTCTTTTTTTTTTGCGGTACGCGGGCCTCTCACTGTTGTGGCCTCTCCCATTGCGGAGCACAGGCTCCGGACGCGCAGGCTCAGCGGCCATGGCTCACGGGCCTAGCCGCTCCGCGGAATGTGGGATCTTCCCATACCGGGGCACGAACCTGCGTCCCCTGCATCAGCAGGCGGACTCTCAACCACTGAGCCACCAGGGAAGCCCCTTTGAATCTATTTTAAATGTAGAGTTGATACAATTTGCAGATGGATCGCCTATGGAGTAGGAGAGAGAAAGAGTCGAAAAACTGACTCCAAAGTTTAGGTTCGAGCAACTGGCAGGATGGGGCTGTCATTTACCCAGAGAGGGGGGCAATGAAACAGCCGGGATGGGTCGAGAGGTTGGGGACATGCTAGTTACTGGTGGTTTGGGAAACGTTAAGTTATTGAACCTTGCTTTGTGCCAAGCACTGTTCCAAACCCCTCACGGGTATTAACTCCATTGGAACTCATAGCTGCCCCATGAGATGGGAACCACAGTCACCCCACTTACAGGAGAAGAAACTAAGGTACTGAGAAGTTAATTAACTCACCCAGGGTCCCCCAGGTAGTGAGCTGCTGAGCTGGGATTGAGCCCAGACATGTTCCTGACAATTACAGTGGACTGCCACCAGCTCTTTGAGAGGTTGAGGGGAGGCGGCGGGGGAAGGGATATTTATTTAGGAAAAAAACACCCAGAGGAGATTCTGACTTACCTCCACCCAGCCTCCCCTCGTCCACCACACCCATCTAGATCTTTTGGCCTGTGGGAGATACTCTTAATCCTCCAGTCCAGCCCCCTCTAAGATGCTCTTGCCAGGAGGGTAAAGGGGCACTCCCCTACGCTGATCTTAAGTGTATTTACCATTTCCTCGTGTTCTGTTTGTGACATGCTGGCTTTGTTTCTATCTACTTCAAAAAATACACTGCAAGAAAAAAATGACTCGGTGGAAATGTTTAAGTTTCCGGGCCCCAAACCATTTCTAAATATTATTTTTAAAAAAGAAAAAAAATAATGAAAAGTGGCCTAAGCTCTGCATAGCTGAGAAGTCCTGTCCAACGGGGTGAGGGAGGATGGGCGGGGGTGGGGGGGGGGAGGGGGAGGAGGGCAGGCGGCTGCCCTCGCATCCCCTTCCTGGTAGCAGCTGCAGGGCTGCCTCCTTTGCTTCGTTTGTTTGCCTGGAAAGGATTCATGATGGGGGCTGCCTTTTTCTAAGGGCCTCTAGCAAGGACCCTACAAAATGGGTCACCTCTTTTCTTAGCTTCATCAGATCTCAGATTTGGAAGGCCTTTGGGATTCAAGGCCCGGGGCCCAGGCTGTGCAGCCTCCCCGGGATGTCCTGTTCCCATGCAGCTCTCTGCGGCCCTGCTGCTCATCTTGGAATTCAGGACTAAGTTTAAATTCTATAATTTTTATCTGTTTGAGTTCCATTTAGGTCCTCAGAGGCAGTTCAGCAGAGATCTGTAGGGCGGGCCTTGTTCGATTAAAGAGTTGGGAATAATTTGTGACGGGCTTCCTGACAGCACAGCCAAGCCCCTTTGTGCGGCTGTCAGGATCCTGCATGGGCTAAGCCTGCTTATTTGCTTTGTGTTTCAAAATGTCTTGGATACTGGATGCTATTGTGGGTCAGGTAATCCGCCGGATGCTTTCCCATTCATTGCTTTAATCCTCACCCCAATCCTGAAGCCAAAATCTTATAATACTTATCCATAGATGAGGAAACTGAGGCTCAGAGGGGTCACCTTGCCGCCGGTGTCACAGCCAACGAGGGCTCCGTGTCCAGCGCTCCTCTGGACCCCACCTGTGCACCACTGGTTTCCCCCTTTCTCTGCCTCGTCTGCCCTCCCACCACCACCACCATTCCAGCTGCCTCAGCCAGGCTGTGCTCTGTCCCAACACTGCGTCTGTGCTCCTGCAGCTGCTCCCGTCGGGCACTTGATGTTAGTCAAATCCAAATCCCCAAGCCCTGCCCTGGGCCCCTCTTCCTTCTCCAGAAAAGCACATAGCCGGAACCCCAAAGGCCACGAGGAGGCGAGGGCACACTGAATCACCTCTGCCGAGAGAAGAGGCACCCAGGGCATCATGGAAGTCGAGAAAAAGGTCTCCGGCAAGTCCCTCTTCTTGTCTCTGAACTATCGTTTCTTTTTGTGCTTTCTCAGGCTAACTGCAATCCCAAAGGTAGGCAGGTAGCACAGCCTTACCTGAGGTCTTGATAGGAACACAGAATCTCAGCCCCACTCCAGATCCACTGAATCAGAATGTGCATTTTAACGAGACCCCAGGCGATTCGGAGCACACGTAACCGCGTCGGAGGTGCGCTGCCCCAGCTGGCGGCGCTTCGTTCGCGCCCGTGGCCAGGTGCCAGGGCAGGGCGCAGGGGTTCGCCACAGCTGGCACTGCTCTGCCTCCTCGCTGCTGAGGCCCTCTCTTGGTCTGTGTCCCTTGGATCTGGTCAGGGCACAGTGGAGGACTCCCACTATCGGTAGGTGACCCCAGATGCACAGTTGGCCCTTCAGCTTCTGCTCAGATAGGCCCCCAGGGTGTGGATGTGATCCCCCCCAATCCTGGCTTCTTTCCCAGATCTCCCCCTTGTCTGCCCTTGGCGCTGAGAGCCCTCTCGGCCCAGAGCAGAGACGAGATGATCTGTAGGCACGGGGACCGGCTCTGCTCACTTTGCTGTCTTGAGCGCTGGGCAAGGCAGCCCCACCTGGTGAGCGGAGGCGGCTCTGCCTTTCTAAGCAGCGTGAGGGCAGCTGTCCCGAGAGGTTGCAGCTGGAGGGTGACCAGCTCTGCGTGTCAGTGTGCCTGGCTGTACTTGACCCTATACGGCAGGCTTCTTGCCCCATCAGTTGACTGTATTCCTGGCCCCAAAGGTGGGGAGTAAACAGGTACCTCTCCACTCACAGCTCAGCTCTTTTCCTTATCAGCCCCGGAGCCCCTAATGAATGGGTGTGGCTGGGCTGAGAGCGCGACTGAGGGATAAGGAAGAAAACAGGTCCACTGAGCAAGGTGCGAGATGGGAGCTCAGATGACAGGCTTCCTAATCACAGCGCAGAAGAGAAGCTTCATGCCTATAGGGAGCCGAGGAGAAAAATAGTTCGTGCCTTTGGAAACCTTTCAACAGAGATCCCTCTGACAAGATAACTGACCACAGAACCCTAGTTTTATTGCTTTATGATCCTTCATTTTAATTTGCATGCTCGATCAGGAGGCTAAGTGCCCGAGTGTCACATGTGCCCTGAGAGCTACCCCTCTCAGGGACTGTGCTATGCCCATAAATGCATTATCCCCTTGTGTACCCAGAATCACCTTATTCTCCCATTTTACAGGTGAGGAAAAGAACAATACCAAGCCCGGGGACCACAGCCAGTGGGAGCCGGGATCCCAATCTAGCGTTCTGCAGCTTTCTGCATCACCACGTTCTACGACATTCCAACAGAGCAAACGGGCTGTTGTAGGACTTTGTGGAGCTCCCTTTATCAAAGACGTGGGTCCTTCTTGTAGAACTCGTGTTTTAATTGGAAAAATGTAGGTGCATTTCGAAACGGCAAAATGCCCTGGGGATGCTGCCTGTCCTTGGGCCTCTGCTCCCACTTCCACCGCCCTCACGGCCCCTTGTGCACAGCGCCCGGGATGCCAGCTGAAGACCAGCAGATGTCACTGTGAAAAGGGAGCACGAGAAAAGCAAAGCCAACTGCCTTGCTTATTAGTGCATGAACACAATGATGCCCTTGATGTTTTTCAGAGGGAGGGGTGTTCAGGCCAAGTCCATTAGGCATGAGAACTAGTCTCCACACAAAGCCCCAGTGAGATGAGAGCATCCATTTATTCTGAGGAAACCTGTCCTGTGTCAGCCATGAGCTGGGGGAGAAAAGAGATCCATGTGCTGTGTGGGCACGTGCCATTACACACACACACACACACACATACACACACACACACTCTCTCACACACACACTTACACACCCACACACATACACACTCACACACACTCTCTCTCACACACATACACACACTCACACATACACATACTCTCACACACACACTCTCACACACATACTCTCTGTCTCACACACACACTCTCTCTCACACACACACTCTCACACACACACTTACACACACACACATACACACTCACACACACTCTCTCACACACATACACACACTCACACATACACATACTCTCACACACACACACTCTCTGTCTCACACACACACTCTCTCTCACACACACATACACACACACTCACACACACACATACACACACACACTCACTCTGTCTCTCTCTCACACACACACACACACACTCACTCTCTCTGTCTCTCTCACACACACTCTGTCTCTCACACACACACACACACATTCTGTCTCTCTCTCTCTCTCACACACACACACACACACACACACACACACAATCTGGTTGTCCTGACACTAGGCAATATGAATTCTCCTGTGAGAAGCAGAGTTTCCATGTCTCTCTTCGGAAGCCAGCTGTGTTAGTTTCCTATTGCTAGTTTAACAAATTACCACTAACTTTGTGGCTTTAAAACAACACAAATTTATTATCTTCTGGAGGTCAAGGTCTAAAATTGAGGTGTCAGCAGGGCTTCTGGAGGCGGTAGAGGAGACTGTTTCCTTATCTTTTTCCAGTTTCTGGAGGCTTCCCGCATTCCGTGTCTCATGGTCCCCAGCTGGCCATCAATCCCATCACGGCGACCTCTGTTTTCACTGCCACATTTCCTTCTCTCCCTCTTCAGCCTCTCTTCCATCTTTAAGGGCCCTGTGATTACATTGGGTCCACCTGGGCAATCTGGAATAACCTCCCTATTTTAAGATCCTTATTTTAATCACATCTGCAGAATTACTTTTGTCGTATAAAAGAACATAGTCACAGATTCAGCAACTTCTAGAGGGCCATGAGTCTGCTTACCACACTAGCCTTTGTAAAAGCAGGTAACACATGAGATTTATTAATAACCGCAGACATAGTTTTAGTCATTTACATTACTACAAAAGGATAGCAAGAAATTCCAAATATAGAAATGTGAAGGTGAAAGCTGACACAAAGGAAAGGAGGGGAGGGAGAAAAAGAAAATGCAAAATACACCAAGACTAGGTGTGTAGAAAGACAAGGAACACTTGTGTCTTCAGGAAGACTTACAGAGAAGGGGGGTAGGAAAAGGAGAAGGGGAGGGGAGAGAGGGAGAGAGAGGAGAGATAGTTAAAGGCAGGATAGAGGGAAGGAAAAGGGTTACAAGTGGAGGGAACAGCATGGACAAAGGCCTAAAGGCAACATGGAGCCACAAACACCTCATTTCTCCTGCTGCTGTAGTTGGTGGTTTGCAGGTGGGTCTGTCTCCTCTGGTAGACACTGAGCTATTTGAGAGCAAGGAGTGTGTCTTCCCTTCTGGGCACCCCTGAGAGCTTAGCAGAGGCCCTGAGCTCTGCAAGTCTCACCCAGCCTTAACTAGGGGGACTGTTACCATTCAATGTCCAGGATCAGTTGAACAGTTGATTCTTGGCCATGTGAGCCTCTGTGTCCTCAAAGATCCTATTCCCGCTACCCTCAAAGCCTGAGAGGAAGGGAGAGGGCACAGCTCAGGCTGTCCACATGGGCTCTGGTGCAAAGATTTAAACTCAGTGTACATCATGGATAATTTAAACCCATCAGCAATAGCAGACAACCCTTACTGAGCTCTCACCACACATCCTCCCAGCAGTCCTGCAGGCCAGGAACTGATGTACCCCTACTTTACAGTGAGAACAGTGCAGCTGGGGTCTCCCCCTCAGATGCCCCAAAACAGGTCTGAGAGTTTCTTCTTGAAGGGCCGCATCCCTTGGCCAACAAGAGGCAACCCTTCAACAGACAGCAGTCACATCTGCGGGGATATGGGTGAGGGTAACAGAGAATGTTGGACTCTCAGTTTGGGGATTTGGATGGGGGGTGGTACTCATCTCGGTTCCTGAAATAAACCGCTTCTTTGTTCCATCTGCATTAGTTCAATCCAGTCATTTTTTTTTCCTTCTCTATTCAACTTTATTGCAAAAAGGATTTGAGGAAGCTTAAAATATATAAGCTAATACAAAATGGTAACCTATATGTAGTCAAGGAAGTCAGAGTACAGTGGAAAATAGAGAGAGGGAAAATCAGATTATATCCAGAGCAATGAGGCCAGTGGGCTCACACCTGCTACCTGGACGTGGACTACCATTGTGACTCCGAGCTTTCTATAAAATGAACCCCCTTCAAAGTTTCAGAAATCTCTTATTGCTTTATAATATGTACTTACCATAAATATCTCACAGATAAAATGCCTTACTGCTTGGAGAGCTTTTCATCACAGCCTGCCCACATCCAGTTCTCACATAGTGGCCTTCAATATTAGGGAGGAAGCCCAGAGGTCAATTAGCTCAAGAAGAACAGAATGTGGGCACTTATTCTTTGTAGTTCCAGAATATGGACGGGTGGAGGGATGGACACACGGATGAACGATGGTTGGAGGATGGATGTTGGATGGATGGATGAATGAATGAATGGATGATGGAGGGATGTTGAATGGATAAGTGGATGGATGGATGGATGGATGCAGTGGTAAGAGCCTGAACCTGCCTGCCTATGTGCCTGAACATCGAGCACCATCTTGTCTCCCTCCAAAATCAGGCCAGCCCCTTCCTGGGTCAGAGGGATCCAGCTGGAAAAGTTCTATGACTGTCTGGGTTCCTCCCAGTGTCTGAGCTGAGGATATGGATGGAATGCGAGGCTTTAGGAAAAGAGATCGTGTTTTTAATCTTGCTTTTTAAATTATTATTCTGAATGTGACTTCCTGTTTCCTCCACATCAGACAGGCCTTGGGTATGGGTGGATCTCCCAGGAAGTGCTGCCCTTGGCCTCTAGGCTGGGAGTGTCCTGTTGTTTGTTAGGTGATGGGGAACCAGCCATCCTATGCCCTGTCCAGAAGCCTGCCCAGTAACAAAGCATTGATGAGGTGGGAGGGCATCTGAACTGTTCTTGGGATCTGAGCCTTCCCAGAACTTGCAGGAATTGCTACAACTCTCCCAGCCCAGGTTTCTCTGAGTCTGAAACAACTTTTCATGGTGAATAAGGACCAAAGTGCCAGAGTTGGAATCTCTTCTGTTCACCAGCCACGTGACCTTCATCAAGTTAGTGAACGTCCCTGTGCCCCAATTTTCATCAGTAATAATATCACTTACATCAAAGGTTTGTAACGAGGATGAAATGAGTTAATTCGTTTGCAGCAGTTAACACGGTGCCTGGCCCGTTGTAAGCAACTCAATAAAAGTCGTGTAAGACAAGTAAAACCAAAATTGCCTTGCTCCCCTCTTAGGTTTGCTGTAACAGTCAAATGAGTCATTTGTGCAATAAATTATTGGGCAATTTCTACACCCCCCAGCTGGAAGTTGGGCCTAAAGGTGAGCTACCTGCCTTCGGGAGCCCTTTTGTGAAAGGACTTTGCAAACTGTGGGGTTGTACAGATAAGAGGGAGGGTTGTGGGCTCACCTATGTTTGAGCCCCTGAAATAGACGTTTTTAAAACAGGACCAGCGGTGCAGCCTTCTTCAGTTGAAGTTTATGCAGAACCCAAATTGATAAAGCAATAAAAGCAGGGTAGCTCTGGCAAGATGCCTGGGGGATGTAGCAGGGTGCTGGATCCTGCTGGCTCTTTTCCTCTCTGCTCCAGTCCCAGCCCCTAGTGGCCCATAAGGCACCTTCCAGAAACCCCTTGGCTGCTCAGAACACAGGTGAAACCCTCCGACCTGGAGTGGCTTGTGTCATTCTTTTGGCTCCGCACATCTCTCTCTCTCTCTCTCTCTCTCTCTCTCTCTCATTAATATATTATTTTTTAGAGTACTTTTATGTTCACAGCAAAATAAAGGCAAAGTGCAAAGCTCCCGTATAAGCCCATCTCCGCCGGCCCCACAGCCTTCCCTGTCAACATCCTGCACAGGTGGTACCTTTGTTTCAATCAAGGAGCCTGCCCTGATGTAACACGATCACTGAAAGTCTATAGTTCACGTTAGGGTTTACGCCTGGCACCCCAGTCTCTTTTAAACACACACCCTGTTGGCATGGCAGGTACGTGTCTGGATGCTGGGGTCCAGGGGCGCCCAGCTCCATGGCCAGGCAGCAGAGGTCATGCTGAGAGGAGGTGCCTGCTCTGGAGCCGTGGCTTTCCTGTTCTCCTCAGAGCCTCTGTCTGGAATTTCCCCCAGCACCTTCTATGCAAGGAATAGTTAAGCCCTCCAGGCCACAGTAACGATTAGGATCAGGACTTACCCCAATCCCTCTGTGCCCTCTGTTTTCTGGAACTTTTCCCTAAAGACCCCTCCACCCACCATAAAATTTTCATTTTTAATATCAAACATGGTCCTCTCCTTTGTGACTTTTGGGCCACCTCTTGTACCATTCCTTCATCCTCAGAATACTGCCCAGAGGAGAGACTATGGTGCAGGCACCAGATGACTGTATGCCCTCCACCGAGGAAAGCTCAGAATGCGCAACTCGTAGTCATTGCCTGAGATGCTGGGGCTGCTAGTGCCCACTTGACTGTTCTGGCTGACTTCCCTCCACAGTAAATATGTACAACATGTAGACACACACACACACACACACACACACACACTGAGTTTTTCAGAACTTAAATGGATTTGCATTTATATTCAAACTCTCACTTGGGTAAACTGGCTTTAAATCCTCTGTGCCTCTATTTCCTCATCTGTAAAATGGGTATAATCCTAGTACCTCCTCATATGGCTCTTATGAAAGTCAAATAAGATAATACATGTAAAGTGCTTAGGACAATGACTGGCACTGAGTGAATATTCAACAAATGATAGTTTTTGTTTTTGCACTTACCATTACTACAAATGCATAATATATGTATGTGTACTATATTATATAAAAATTTTTTGAGACAAACAGTGCTGTAATGAATCAAAGGTGGCAATGGAATGATTCACACATTTATTACCCGTGAGCTTAATCACAACAGCTTTCATGTACTGAGTGGCTGGGACGTGCCGGGCAGTGTGCTTTAAATATCATCTTCTTGAATCTTAGCAAAGCCACCATTAGGGTAGGCTTAGTTTTTTCTTTCAGGGAACTAAAGCCGTAGGCCCATCAGCTGGCAGCTCCAGCTGCCTCTGTATCAGCCGTCGGGGGACCCCACCCTCTGTGCAACCCCTACCCCCAGCCCTGTCAGCAGAGTGCTGGCCTCTCCACCCCCGTGTTCTCTGAGCTGTTTGCTTTTGTGCTCTCCACTTTATTTGACAGCCCGCACACAGCTACACGACTTGTGGGCGTCTCTCCAGGCTACAAAATTTTTACAAGCAGCACACAGTGGAAACATTGGCAGGTTTTTTTTCCTCCTTATTTTCCAAAATACAGCCCTGCACCCTGTGTATGTGGTGTCCCTGTTGGTGTCCAGAAGCTCAGGGCACGTGGTGTCTGGATATGTATGTGGGTGTATTTTAGCGTGAGCCCACTTCTCTTGATCAGTATGCAAAGATAACCATTTCTGCCTTTGTGTGTGTGTGTGTGTGGTGTTTGTGGCTCTCTGGGCTGGTCTACCTCCCCAAGCAGTGTCCAAAGGCTCACTTGCCCCTGTGCGTGTGTGTTTGTGAGCCTGGGTTCATGCCTGCATCTCTCCCAAGGGTGTCCAGAGACACGTGTAAACTATCCTTCACTTGTGTTGTTGAGACCCTCCTAGGATACTTTGGCCGGCAGAGCAGGGAGACTTGGGAGAGGAAGTGTTTAGTCTGGAAGGCAGGCAGGCTGGCAGTGGAGACTCCCTGTGGAGCACCCAGACGGCGAGCCGGACCCCAGGGCAGCTTCCACTGCCCTGGATGATGGGTGGGGACAGAGCTGTCCCAATGCCACGTCTGGATCCACGGTGCTGGGTGTTCCTGCCTGGGCAGTGCTGGGCTCAGGTTGGCTCCTCTGGCCTGAGTGCTGAGCCGGCTTTCAGCCAACCCCAGCCCTGTTGAGGCAGGTTCCTTATTTTTCTTGTTTTCCTTTTCTTGCCTCCTTTCAGTCCTCAGAAGCATAGATTTTTATGCTGAATTGAGAGGCAGTGTTAGCAGAGGGATATGGAGAGAGCGTGAAGATTTGGTGTCCTGGCTCTGTCATATGCTCATCATATAGTATTGAGATGGGGACAGTTACTAAACTTCAGAACCTCAGTCTCCTCATCTGTGAAATAGGTGTAATAACATTACAGTGCAGCCTTGTTTAGGAGCCTAACTGATAAAATCTATGGAGACAACCTTGCAGGTTCTCCATCACTTTTCATTCCCTTTGTCTCTGTGGAATTTTCTGGGTAACAGCTTTATGACCGGACCAGCAAGGCAATGCCATGAATTTCTAGGAAAAGAGCTTTTTATTTTTGATGACCTAGTTGAGGGGCAGAGAGGAGGGCTTAGCTTTGCAAATGTTTTCTTTTAGCTTGTTGTAACTTGAATTTAAACCTTGATATTTCATTCTAGTGAGTGTTAGAGGGCATTTAAGGTGGATGGTGGCAGCTGGATGAGGGGCAGGATGAACTTTCTGCAGAAAGCATGCACCTGCCTTCCCAACGGGAGCAGGTTCATGAGCCGGTGTCCAGCCCCTGGGGGTGCCTCAGCTATTAGCAGGCTGGTAATGGGGATAACAGGCTGCTTGCTACTTTGCTCTCTGTACAGTGCTTGGACACTGTCAGGCACTGTTCTAGGCAGTGAGGTTTCCACACTAAACAAGACAGACACAGGTCCTGCCCTCAAGGAACTTCCAGTCTCGTGGGCGGAGCCAAGGAAATCCATATCAGCTAATTTTCAGAACGTGAAAAAGGTTAAATATGGGAGTTGTGATAAAGGGTGAATGGTGAGATGTGGGGTGCCACTTACATAAAAGTGGCCCTAGGAAAGGCCTCCCTGAGGAGACAGCTTTGGTCCAGACCTGAAGGATAAAAAGACAGCAAAACAGAGATCTGGGACAGGAGGCAGGGGTGGGAGGAGCTTCTGAAGTCCTCCTCTTCTGAGGACAAATCCAAGTCCTTACCGTGGCCGTCAAGTCCCTGTACGATCTGACTTGCTCCTCCGTTACTCTCCCCTGGTCACTGCACTCCAGCCACACTGGCACACATACACCTCAGGGCATTTGCACTTGCTGTTTCTTCCACCCAGAGCACTCTTCCCACAGATATCCGCATGGCTGTCTCAAGACTTCCTTCAGGTCTTGCTTAAAGGTCAACTTCTCAATGGGCTCTGGATTCTCCTTTACCCTAGGCTATTTTCTCTCTAACATACTCGTAATTTACTTATTTGTTGTTTTTTGTCTTTCTCTCGCTCCTGGGTGATAAGACCCATAAGGGCAGGTATTTTTGTCTGGTTTTATTTTTTGATGTAAACAAGTACCTAGAATGGTGCCTGGAACATAATAGGTGTTTAATAAATATTTTCTAGATGCAGGGATGGGACCCTGGGGACTCAAGGCTCGTCCTCATCACTGGAAGAAGTGATGGGTACAGTCTGAGTCTCTACCATGGGCCTGGCCCTGCACTAAGCTGTGGTGATGGGGAGTCCCAGATTTGACAGGGAGATGTGGCCAAAGAAAAATTAGCCGAAAAGTCCAGAGTCAAGTTGGGGAGAACAAGGTTCTGAGGGGAGGTACGTGGGTACCCTCTGAGGACCATGAAAAATCTGAGAAGGGGAGAGTTAGAGGTGGGAGAGGGACCGAGATGAGTGGCGTGAGGAAGAGGATGGCCTCTCTGGGACCAGAAGGATAGAGACCCATCTTGGCTAAAGCTAAGGGGTTGGGCTGGCAGGAAAAGGACGGAAAGATCCACCACTACCAACACACACATGCACACATGCACACATGCACACACACACACACACACACACATTCTTATAATGTGGTCCCAGGTATCCATCTATAGAAGCACATTGATGTTCCCACAAACCTGAGTTCATACTCACCTCTGCTCCTTACTCTGTGTGTATTCTTGGGCAAGTCACTTAACAGATCTGTGCCCCTTCTCTGATCCAAGGCTTAATATTTCCTACCTCACAGGAGTATTGTGGGACTGAAATGTGATAATTTAATTATTAAAAGCATAGGCTTTGGAGTCAGGTCCAAGTTCAAATTCTGCTTCCAATTTTTATGATCTGTGTGTCCTTGGGAAAGTGACTTAACCCTTCTGATCCTCAGTTTCCCTAATTGTAAAATGGGAATAATGGCAACCTTATAATATAGTTATGGAGATGAAATGAGACAGTAACTAGAAAGTAGAATACGTGCCATATGGGATGTGAAAGGACTCAGCACGTGGCCCGGCACATAGTAGGTCCTCACATGCAAAAGGGGTGTTTGAAGAAGGTGAGGCTGGCTGAGGTGTGTAGGATCAGTTGGGGACCAAGAGACTCGTGTGTGCTGGGCCAGGGCTCTGTTGGCTTGGGGGCCATGCCGGCCATGGGAATGGAAGGTTTTCCATGGTGAAGTTCTCTGGAGCTGCAATTCTGATCTTATCAGTACCAGCAAAAGGAAGCAACTTGTGCAGAGGGCAATGTGCTCTGGACCTTCATGCGACGCTTTTTCCCAAGTGGAGGGTGGACCATAGTTGTTTCCAAGGTCCCTTGCCGCAGTGACAGCCCGCCTGTCTCCAGGGCTTCCGAGGGGGTAGCCTGGCACAGAAGGAAGCCTGGTGCGAGAGGGTCTCCTCCTGGGCCCCAGTCTCCCTGTCTGTGCCCCGAGGGTGACAGCCAGATGGGAGGTGCTTGTCCTGCCTGCAGGGTGAGAGCTTGGGCTCTGGAGCCAGGGAACCCAGGTTCCAATCCCAGCACTGCCTGTGTCATCTTAGACAAATTCCTTAACCTAAGCCTCTGTTTCCTCATCTGCCAAAATGAGATAATGGTAACCGGTAGCCGCTGAGGCCGTGGGGAGGCTGAAGTGAGTTTGTGCCTGTGAAATGCTCTGCACGGGGCCGGCACAGGGTAAACACCCAATGAACGATGGATGCTTTCATCACGCCTGGGGAGAGTCTCCTACTGCTGACACCCTTGGAGCCGGTGTGTCTCCCTCCCACTCTGCCCCTGGGGTTTGGCTCCCTGGATGCTCTCCGTCCTGGTCAGGAAGTGCCTCGCAGCCCGAGGCAGCGGGGAGTTGGACTCGTCAGGCGGGAGAGGTGCCAGTGGACATTATGTTCCTTCCCAGGAATGGGAAAGCGGGAATGTTCCAGGGCAAGGAACAGGGCTCTGGGGCAAGTATGCCGGGAACATCCGCTCCCCCTTCACCACTGCCTGGAGCCTCACCAGCCCGTGCTGGGCCCTGTGGGGAGGAAGACACGTTGCAGAGGCGGCCAGGCCTGCACGGGGCCCCTGGCACATCTGTGCACACCCTTGTAGAGTGTCACATGTTCACAAATAGCCCCACAGCCCTGCCCCCACGCACAGACAGGCGTGCTCGGATATGCATCCAGACGTCCACACCCACATGGCCATGTACTCATCTGTGTTCATTTGTCCACATGTAACCCGCAGGTCCTGAAGTTCCAGCCCTGTGTGCACACACTCACACACACACAGGATATTTAATCACCCCCATCACTTACCCATACTCACCAATGCGCACCCGGTTACCTGCACAATCAAACAGTGTTGAAACCCATGAACACATATGTGAATGTACATACCATAAACATGCACACGCGTGTAATTCCACACGCATAACCACGTACACCAAAGTCCCCTAGCCGTTTAGCCTTCTGGCAGCATCCACCACTATACCCTCCAAATAAAACAGCCCAAACCCTGTCCCTGCTACTCTGACAAACACCCTCTCCCCAGGACCCCCAAGGCGTTCAGCTGCTCCCTCCAAGGTGTATCGTCTTCCTGACCTTGCTCCAAGCACCTACAGCCCTCTCTCCTGCACCCATCTTCATTCCCAGATGCCACCGACATGGGATCTCGTGGCCACCAGGCTTTTGCGGAAAATAAAGGAGTGGGCAGAAAACAGCTCTTTTTCTTCCCAGAAACCAGGTGGCAATTCTCTGTCTCTGCAGAGGGCAGTCCCTGCCTATGTTGGGGTTCCATCTGCATTTCCTTGGTACACCCCTCTTTCCCACCCCTCTGAGCCGTCACTCATTGAGCCTCTGCAGCTCCCAGGGAGCAAAGCCCAAATGTCATACTGGGCCGAGCAATTCCGTCCTCTCTGGTTTCTCCTTCCCCTCCCAGGCCAGGAACCAAAGAGGCCCGTAAGACATTTTCCTAGACTACAACTGCTACTACTACTAACAGTAACAACAGTGTTAGTAACGAAGCCGTGTCAGAGAAGCTCCTCTCAGGTTAATTGTGCCTCTCTCCTAAAAGGCGGAGCACCTTCCGTGTTTCATGTTGAGTGTATGTTTTTCTTACGTATACACTCACACTCACACCCACACACACTCACACACAGCCTTGAGGAATTAATTTCCTTTCTCATGCTCTCCCCCTACGTCCCCCTCCCATCTTCAGGACAGTTGCTGGAAAAGAAGAGGCTGAGCCCCCAAAGAGATCCCAGAATGGTGGGTGTGGGGGGATGGGGAGGGGAGGGTGGGAAGCGCAAATCCTGTTAGGAAAGGGGGCCGGGAAGAGACTGGACTGATCTCAGCTTTGGAAGGCCCCGCGTGTTCAGTAAATCATGCCCTGCACTTCCCTGCCTCTCTGCTTTTGCTCTCAGTGCCTCTTGTGTTATGGGCCCATCAACCCTCCCAACTCTGCTGGCCCAAGAGCCTTGGCCCCTGTCAGTCCAGAGCGACTCTTTCCCATTCTATACTCCTCATTAGCTGTCACGGGCTTTTGATAAAATCCTCTCCACTCTCCGATTTGTGAGGCAACCCTGGAGGCCACTGTCTGTTTCCCCAACTCTTTTGGGAGCTGCTGAGAAATAGGGCCCATGTTTCCCCAACTTTGGGTCCCCAATGTACCCATACAGCCTAGTGCAAAGAATGCTCAATAAATTACATATCTTTATCTCTCAGTATCTATATATCATTAATATCTAGATCATCTGCATCTATCTGCATAGTAGTTTAGAGCAGTAAGGGCTGCCTGGCCCAGCCAAAAATCCTTGGCCTGAACAACAGAAAGCCTGATTTCTGCTTCTGCCTCTACCACTCACTGGCTTTTTGACACTGGCTGATCAGTTAGCTTCTCCAGATCTCTCTTTTGTCATGTGCAAGATGAAGGAGTTGAACAGGAACGGTGGTTTTCAAACTGGATTCCAGGGAACCCTAGGGTTCCAGGAAGACGTGATGGTGAGAGCAAGAGAAGAAGGGAAGAAGGCAGTGGTTGAGGGCAGCAACCCCTACTTCTAAGAGGGCAGCTCCTCCCCGCTCTGTTTTATCTACTGTGGTTCCACTCAAGAGTGCATTTAAACAAAGGGTCCTATTGCTTGAAAAATAAAAGTTTGTTAAACACTGGCCTCGATGCTCTCTGAGGGCCTTTCCAGCTTTGACAAGCCAGGATTTGTGATCTATTTCACCCCCAAAAGTGCCCATGTAAGGAGAAAGCAAAACCAATTCTTTCTCTCTGGTTTTAAGGCCATCTTTCCTTTTGTTTCTAGAGTCACTGCCCACCTTTCACCTCCCCTCCAAGACCAGGATGCTCACATAAGCCCTGTTACCTCTACTTCCGCAAATAGCAAATGAGGACACTCACAGCACTTCACTCTCAGGGTTTTAAGGAGAGACTGGTATACAACGAGTAGTGAATGCAAAGGCCCAGCACAGGCGATGGTACCTGGAACGTGACCTCTGAGCGGTGGCTTTGGTGACCGTCAGCGTCCCAGGAGACAGCTGCCACTCTGGGCATCCCGCCTGGCTCGTGGCTGGGGTCTGCAAGCCGAGGGTGCAGATTGCTCCGTGGTGAGGGATCAGTGTGCTGTGAGACATCTAATTAGCCATTACCTTCCCAGGAGACAGCTCAGTTGTGTAATTTTTATTTCCATATTTTATACACCCTCCATCAGCAAGAGAGACCCAGGCCAACCTTTCACCGGCTTCATTGTTTGTTTGCCTTCCAGCTGTGTCAATTACCCCCTTCTCATCTTTCCACGGTTCCCACCCACCAGGGAACATGCCTGCTGGGGGGCAGGGTAGGGCTGCAGGGAATAGCTTTTGCATGTTGCTTCAAAGACCCACCTCCAAGACCAGCACACTGAGAACAGCTGTGTTGGTTGGATTTCCTGTATGGCTCTGGGTGGGGCAGGTGTCTGATGGCATACCCGCTTCTACCATCTGTTTATAGGAGTGACGCGGTGTGGCGTGAAAGACACTAGGTTTGGCATCAAACAGGATCCATAATTTTCTAGCCATTTAATTCACCTCTCTGAGCCTCGGCTTCCTTATCGGTTAAATCAGGACGCTTATACCTTGCATCACGAGGCTATTGCAAGCTTCTATCCTTCAACACATATTTATTGGACTCCCCTGGATGAAGTAATGTTTGTGGTAGAGCTTTGCAAACTGAAAGTGCTGTCTAGATAGGAGTTATTCTCATCATTGCCGTCTGTCTTGATTATTTGAGGAGCTTTTTATCAGGTTTAGATTATCCAGCCTCGTTATTATGAGATTATTAGACTAGCCAACCTCTTCCCACCTGCTGTTGCGTGTTTTGCAGTTTTCATCCTGGTCAGTCAGAGAGGCTGATTCCCTGCAGGAAGCCCAGTAGGGAGAGACTCACATCCTGAAGCTATTATTGATGGTAGTTGGTTCTATCCCATTAGGACATGCATTTGACCTCTTTCTTAAATACTTAGGAAACGAAACTCTCAGCGCTGGCTGAAAACCGTGGGTGCTATAAAGAAATATAAGGCAAGGTCCCTGACTTCCACACACTCCACCTCAGCAGGAGGGCAAAGATCCACGCAGTGTTTAGCAAGCACCATTTTTATGAGCAAAGGCTAGGTACGTTAACCTGTATGCTTCTCATCCAAACCCTTTAAGTGGATGTTATTAGTCCCATTTTACAGATGAGAAAACTGAGGTGCAGAGAGTTTGTCACTTGTCTAAGGCCACACAGCTAGTAAGTGGTACAGCCTGAAGAATCTGCCTCCCTTTGACACTGCACTAAGATTGCCTGCCTTGTGTGTACTTCCTGCTCCAGACTCTGAGCTCCTTGGGGGCAGAAGCTATATCTGCTCATCACAGTGCCTGGCAGAGGCCTCCCTGAGATGGCTCATTCTGGGCCCCAAACTCCTTCCAACCTCTCCCCACTAACCTCCCCTCCTAGTCCCATCCCAGAAGGACTTTTGCCTTCCTGAACTCCCTGACAGCAGTTCAGAGGCCTCTGCTCAGCTGCCAGGTTGTTGAAGCAAGCAAAGGCTTTGACCGGGGCCTGGGGCTCCTGGCTGCACGCCTGGATCCAACTCCCCAGCCAGAGGGGCAGGTCCCTGGCATTCAGGACCCTGGGCCCTTACCTGTCAGCAGGGCCAGGGGCTGCTCAGCCCGCCAAGAGTCTGCGCAGCTCACAGCTGCCAGCGGAGACAGAGCCCGGGAGGCCTGGTCACCGTTGCCTGGGGGCTGAGAAATGTGCTGGCTCCAGTCTGGCTCCCTCACCTGAGAAATCAGGGGAAGCTGACCCAACAGCCCGGTGTTTGTTTCCACCGTATCTGGGGCAGCTGTGCAAATCAGGCCTGCCTGGCAGAGCCGGGTCCAGGGAAAAGCAGTCTGTTCCTTCCCTCTCCTCCGAAGTCCATGTTCAACGGGATGCTGCCAGCGGAAGCTTTCAGAGTGCTCTACTCGGGCCAGGACTGATGTTCAGGCCTCACATCTGTGTAGGGTCCAGGCCCGGGGCATCATGGAGAAACCAGACATATCTGGCTTCAGCCTTTGTCCCCTGAGGTGCATTGGGAGGAGCCCCTGCTCAGAATTCCGACGGGTCTGGTTTGGATTCCAGCCCTGCTGCTGTTTACCAGCTGTGTGACCTTAGAAAAGTCACTTAACTTCTCTGAGCCAAATGTGGATAATAGCAGCAAACTTACAGAGTGGTTGTCAGGATAGACTCACTGAAAGAATATATTTAAATTGCCTGGCACATAGTAGATGCTTAATAAAAGTATATTCCTTTTTCCTTCCTCGCCAGGCCAAGGTTTGCTAACTTTCTCTTGCCCCTCACCTGTGTCCACAGCACACAGAGAGCCCAGAGCTCTGGCTTCTATATCGACCACTGTCCAGAAAGCTTGCCGTGTAAGTTTTCCTACAGCCTGGGCTGCTGCGCCAATTGCCCTACATTGTCCTCAGCACACACAGGAGGGAGGCAGCATTATATACATATATAGGTGATCATCAAGGAACCGCCCATTCACTAATCTATGTCTTAACTCACTCCATTTATTCATCCATTTATTCATTTATTCAAAAAAACTTCTACTCAACTTCTCCTCAGGGAAAAGCCCTATCCTGCACCCCAGGAATACGGAGATGAACAAAACACAGTCCCTGCCCAGAGTATTAACTGGAGGAGTTGGACAAGTGAAGAGAGAATTAAATGCTGTGGGCTAGGTACACTGGCAGAAGAAAAGCGCAAAATTCTGAGACACTTCAGAGATGAGGCTCCTAACTCAGCTTGGAGAACTAAGGTAGGCTTCCCAGAAGAGGTGATGCCAGAGTATTGAAGGATAATTAGGTATTTTCTAGGCAGAAAATAAAGGGAAATGTGTGGCAGGGTGAGAGAGCACTCACGCACAGGCCTATTGGCTAAGAGAACGCGCCCATGTGTTAGTTAGGGTTCAGTAACTGCTGTCACGAATGTGCTCAAAATTTCAGTAGTTCCATATAATAAAAGGGTGTTTCTTGCTCATGCAATGGTCCAACACTGGTGTTCCCGGTCAGATGCTTCTAGATGGCTCTCTTTCTTGCAGTGATTCAGGGACCCAGGCACCATCACTTTGTGACTCTTCCATCCTTTATAGCCTCAGAATCAGCTACTTGTAGCCACGTCCGAAGAAGGAAAATGAAATGGTTTTTGGTGGGAACGTATGAGTACCTCCAGCAACCTGCGTGAAGAATTTCTTGGGGTTAAAGAAAGTTGGAACAGAAGCTATGCGACTGGGCACGGTGAGACGTGGTTGTACTATAAGCAAGACCAGAGCGTGTGGGTGCTATAGGCAAGCTCAGGAGTTTGAATTGTATCCTGAAAGTTGTGCAGCAGCATCAGAAATGTTTAAGCAGGGAACTGCCATCATCAGATTTGCTTTTTTAGATCAACGACTCCAGCTGCAGGGTGGAGGATGGATTGGAGGGAGAGAGACCAGTGAGAAAAGTACTCTCATAACCCAGGCCATCTTACCTAAGGGTGGGTGAGCCGTGGCGATGGGGAGGGAGAGGGGACATTGACTGCAGTCCTGAGAGGCAGTCTGGGCCATGGATTGGAGTCTGCATTGCAGCAGAGCTTTAAATAGCTTTGGGTTCACGTCTAGTGCAATGGCCTCATTGCACTAGAGCATAATTGAACCTCATGCTCATGAAATTACAGTCAATACAGAGCAGCTTATTTGAGCTCTGTGTTTCCACAAGCCTGAATCTCATCCATTAGGGCCCTGGTCTATAGATTTGGTCAGTGCAATTGCTAGTTTTCCGAGAAATCAGAGATGTTTGTAGTGCTCCCTGAACATCTGTGTCTTTCCTTCTGTTTTGCATTCTGTTCTCCATGTCTGTTTCTCCACACATTTGTCTCTCCTAGAGAAGCAAGGATTGTCCCCGAGCATCAGTGGGAAGATGGAGATTTCCTTACCCTTGGAAAGGGGCCCTGGGTTTGTTGGTCTCTTTGCTTACCATCTTCCCGATGGCCCCGCCTGTAATTCAGGGCACATCACCCAGGAAAGGACCCTGCTGGCCACAAGGTCTTGAGCCCAGGGAGCTGCTGGCTTGCCTCATACTGAGAGAGAGTAGAGATTCAACTTTGTGCAGGGAGTTCCTTACTTGGATTCTTAGGTAGTGAGTTCTGCGACCTTTAAGTCTTCTTTCACTTACTCTGAAGGACGCTGGAACTTCAGGCCGCCTCACACCTTCCAGGTTAATTTTCACAGTCTGGTTGGTCCAGATCCACTTGGTGTATAGACCCACATCTCGTGAAATGTGACAATGAGTTTCCTCTTAAAAGAAGGGAGCTTTGGTGCTGTCCCCAACGGGGACAGATGGGGTCCCAGTGTAGCACATCAGTTCCAAGTTAAGGCTTCCATGAAGGAGCTGGTAAAAGTACCTCTGGGTCTTCTTTTTCTGCTCCATTCAAGAGTTGGGGGTGTGGCCTCCTGGCCACATGAAGGGCCATGAACTTCTTCCTGGCCTGACCTCTAGTCTCTGTGTTCCCTGGCTGCTGGCCTTGCCTCTACCTTCAGTCTCTGCCCACCTCCCTTCAGCCCCAGTTTACCTCTGTGCTCATGAATACCGGACATGTTTCCCCCTCCCAACCCATCCTGCCAGTGCTGACACATACAAGGTGTTTTGAGATCCTTCATAGCTAGTGGGGGTTTTGTCCTTTTAGTTTCCAGGTGCCTTCTTAGGTTAGACTAGTAAATTGGCTTTTATTTCAGATACAGATTCCTGACTAAGTCATTATTGCGATAACTTATTGAACACTTACTATGTGCCAAACATTCTATGTATGTTGTCTTATTAAATCCTCAGAATAACCCTGGGAGGTACATATTGTTACCCTGCTTGTAATGGACGCTTACAGGATTTTCTGCCTCAAATCTCTTTTCCTAGGAATCCCTTCCACAAATTCATATGATTTCAGTAGGAGTTACTAGATTTTGATGCGACCGTTCCCTCTTAGGCCCATGTGAGTGATCCCAGGGTAAGCACTCGTCAAAAATTGGGACACAGGCAGAAATAGAGACACAGATGTAGAGAGCAAATGTATGGACACCAAGGTGGGGGAAGCAGGGGTGGGAGGGGTAGGTGGGATGAATTGGGAGAAGAACAAAAAAAATGTTGGGACAATCAGTCCCTTCCCTGGGAATTTTGTTACTGGGACTGAAAGAAGGAGATCAGTTTCTCTCTCAGTGTGTGAACAGTAATAAGCAAAACACGGGGACCTTCATTGCCATGCTTTCCACCATGTGAACCAAAAAAGCAAGCTTTGAGCTTGAGAAAGCAGAACTTGGTGGAAGCAGTAATGTGGTACAGTAAGACAGATACGGTGGAGAAAGGCAGACCAGAAGTTGAAGGCTCACTTTGCCAATTACTAACCATGTAGTGTAGACCAATAATACTAATGCTAATACTATCTAATATTATTGAGTCCTTGCTATTCACCAGACACTGTTCCAAATGCTTTACATGCAGGCTTGTTTGTCCTCACAACAATATAAGGTAGATTATATTATTATCCCTACTTTTTTCCCATGAGGACACTTAGGCCCGGTGTAGTTTACAATGTGCCCAAACGTACACAGGTGG
Organism: Grampus griseus; assembly: GCF_964374135.1. Taxonomy (NCBI): domain Eukaryota; kingdom Metazoa; phylum Chordata; class Mammalia; order Artiodactyla; family Delphinidae; genus Grampus; species Grampus griseus. The sequence goes on from NC_139002.1 coordinate 74,092,228, forward strand.
TTGGGCGCATCTCTTGAGACTTAACTTATGCATCTGGAAGTAGAGAGAGTACCGGCCCTTGTGTAGAAATGCGTTAATATAGCAGGCTGAGACTGCAATCCTTAGAAAGTTCTATTCACAAGATTGGCCCTTGTCTGCTGGATTTCCAGAGGGTTCCCACAATTTCCCGATAAGGAGGGCGCACTACGCCTAAAACGTTTATGCAAAAAATATGGCTTTTGCTTGAGGCCGCCTGACACAGCTCTACTTCAGGTTTGTTGTATGAAGCAGAGGATGAAGTAGATTCACTACTTTGAAGAGGGTTTGGTCACCAGGAGCACCTATGAAATGGTTCAACCCTCTGTGAGCAGCCCCACACGGGAGGCACAGACTGCACAGCCCCACAGGAGGCCCCCAGAGTCCTCCCACCACCACGACCGTTAACTATTCTTAACCCTCCAACAATTGCACTTTAGGACGGGCAGCCTATGCAGAACGGCAAAATATTTCTAGATATTTAATCAACGAAGGAAGTATTTATTTCAAGAGGTTTTCCAGTTTTTTATAAGGTTGTGTGTGGGGAGGACGCTTTCCGTTGCTGTATTTTTAGTTTTATTTATTTATTTATTTTTTTGATCCGTTGCTGTATTTTTAGGTTAATTATCTGGGTAACTGACTGCCACAAACACGGGGAGGTGCCACAAACAAACCAACCACCGGCAGACAGAGGCCTTAGTGGCCTCCTCCTCCCTTCTATAGTGTGGGAAGTGGAGGTTCAGAGGAAAGCGATTCCCTGGGTGTCTCACAGGAGGCCCAGCGCTGCCTTTCTCCACCTGTGCCCGTGGAGCCAAGTGACTCCCCACTGACGGGCCTTGTGTGTGATCAGAATCAGCAGTGGGACGGGGGGAAATGTGGAGAAATGGCTCAACCAGTGGGATCTCCTCCTAGGAACCAGAACAGGGTGTAAACATTCAGTTCCATTCAGACCCGGTTGGCAGCCAAGGGATGGCTTGTTTGAATTCAGGAGGGCTGCAGGGACGAAGGGAAAGTGACTAACAACCTCCTGCTCGCTTGCCCAAACTAGTGTGTGTATGTAAACGAAGCCAGGTCTGTAAGTGCCAGTAAAGAAAGACAGAATCCATTAAGCGGGGAATTGAATTCAAAAACACCATTTGGGCTTTAAAACATCTAAATGGTTCAGGGCAAAGTGGGACTTGGAGGCTTAAGTCAGACAGATAACAAATTCCATCTCATAACTCAGTCATCTGGAACGGTGTTTCCTAAAGCGGAGCTATTAATAGTAGGTGTTCGGGAATAAAGGTTGCTTTGGTCAATAAGTTTAGGTAATGTGCTAGGCAACCAAACTGAATGGATATCTTTACTGCAGGATTCTCAGAGCCTGCTCATGCGTATCATGAAACTCCAAGAGAAGATTATAGTATAGTATCTTATTACAGTATATACGTATATGTTATATATGTTTCTAATATATACATATACACACACATATAATACTTTACGTTATTATACACAGCATTGCCCACACTTACTCACCTGAAGATTCCTCTTCCCATGCTGTATCATGGGACTATCATTTCAGAGCCTACTTGGGAAACACAGCTCTGGATAGCGTCACCCATTCCCTAGGCCTAAGAGAGCATCTTAGGACAAAAAGATAGCTCTGTGAGGGGAAAGGTAAGACTAAAGGGACAGGGTTTGGCCAGCCCAGTTTTCTGGGCCAAGTGGCTGACTTGTGAGCTAAGGGTTGCAAATGTAGGTCTCAAGAAAGATGACATCTTGACTTTTAGTCCATTGGCGATTCTCCGAACCTGGATGTGTTAAAGTCCAAGACCCACACCCAGGTGCTGACCTCATGAAGGGACACTGTGACACTGATGTCAAGCTGGGATGGCCCTGAGCGACTGTAGACACTAGGGATGTTTGGCCTGGAGAAGAGATGACCAAGGACACCTTTAGCACTGCCCACAGTTCTCCAATTCCCCCCTATGGAAGGGGGCTTGCCATTGCCTTGTGACCCCAAAGGAAGAATATAACCAGGGCTAGGGATGGGCGCTTTGGAGAGGCAGAGCTCAGCACCACCCAAAGGAGAGCTCTCCAGAGATCGTTGCTATCTGTCAGGCTGTGGGTAGGCTGACCCCTGTAGCTAGTGGGTACCATCGTCTGGAAGCAGGGGCTGATGACCTCCTGGTGGGGGCGGGAAGCAAATATTTAAACTCTGGATGAGAAGTGATTTCGAAGGTCTCTCCCAGCCCTGGGATTTTTGACTCTAGGAAGTTTGACTTTATAATATTGACAGATGACAGCATTCTCCAGTCCCCGTACCATCTACATTCAATCCATCAGCGAGCCCATCCCTTCCACCTATCAATGAATCTCCAATCCATCCACTCTGCTTTGCCTCTCCCGCCACTCCCCTAGTCTAAGTAACCATCACCTTCTGCCTGGACCACTGCAGTAGCGACTTAGCTGGTCTCTTTGCTTCTACTCTTGTCCATTTTTAACCTGTTTCCACAGCAGTCAGTGAGTTAAGACTCTCGGGAGGAGATATGGGGATAGATGTATATGTATAGCTGATTCACTTTGTTATACAGCAGAAACTAACACACCATTGTAAAGCAATTATACTCCAATAAAGATGTAAAAAAAAAAAAAAAAAAAAAAGACTGGGAAGAAGGGCTACCTCCCCACCGTGTCCCACAGGGCCCTTCCCTAGCTGGCCTACCACGCCGGCCAGTCTTACCTCCCCCTGCTCTCCCTTTCACCTACCAGGCTGCAGCCACACTGGCTTCCCTCGAGCGCGGCCGGCTCTCACCTTCCGGCCCTGCACTTGCCGTTCTCTGTGTCTGAAATGCCCTCTGCTCTTCACATGGCTGCCTCCTCCTCATCCTCCAGGTTTGGGCTCGAATGTCACCTCCTCAAAGACGCTTCTGTGGTCACCTTAGATAAACACAGCCTTTCATCCTCACGGCTTCTACTCACCTCTCTGTCTTTCATAGCACTTTGTTTCCTTCCTAGCAATTCTGACACTCTGAAATTTAATTTTTATTTCTTGTCTCTCCTTTTCTGACCTGTCTCCCCCATCCATTCTTCCCATTTTCATCTCAAATGCAAGCTCCTTGGGGGCAGAGACCCGGTTTTGGTCACGCATATTCCCAGCTGGAACAGTGCTCCGCGAATTGTAGGTACTAACAAGTGTTGACTGAATTAATGAATTAATTAGTGACCACTTTATATTTGTTGGGGGATGGAAGGGGTGGCAGGGACAGGTGTTCTCTTGACGAAATTCCCTAGGTGAAGAGCGCAAGCCCCGGGGAATCCCACTGGGTCTCCATCTCCACATTCCCGCAGGGTCTGTACCCTCCGGGACTCACCCCTCTGCCCCTACCCTGCACGGCTCAGCCCAGTAACACTCCAGGGAGGGGGCCACAGTCCCTGTGAGCTCTAGAGCATTTAGTCAGACCTGTGCCTGGAGACAAAACCCTTTCCTAAGCGTGAGAATCGTTTGATACAGTGTTATGAAATCTTCCTCCCTGGAGTGCTTTTTAAAAAAAAAATTTTATGTATTTATTTTATTTTTTGAACGTGTGGAAAATTTTATTAACATTCAGTTTAAAAAGCTTTACACCAGTGGTACACCAAGAGATGTATGTTTGATATATTACCCCCAATATATAACTAAATCAGTGTCTCCGCTGACAATAAATTGCTGGGTCAATTGATTTTTACCTATATGAAAGTCTAAGAAATTTTACAGAATTTAAATAATTTCCTCACCTCTAAATAAATAAGACATACAGCTTAGGATATATTCACATACTAGACTTAGTAAACATCAATATAATCTTCACGGTAATAAGCCATAATTCACAACGCCCTGGAGTGCTTTTTAAGGAGGTTGATTTTTTTCTTTCTGGGGCTGCTTTGAGCGATGGAGATGGAGAGTGAGACCAGCTTGGGACTTGGAGGACTTTAGGAGTCCCTCCCTGATCCTGATGGCTTCGTTCTTGTCAGGCCTGGAGTTCCACTACTGGGTTCCCCCGGTCTCCTCAATTATCTGCTTTGACTCCTTCCTCTCCACCTGGGCTCTTGGATGCGCTAAGGCGCTGTGCGCAGAGTCGACGGCTTTGATTAAGCAGCTTTGATCTCTGTTGAGCATCTCAGAATAATATCTTTGCTCTCAGCATCTGTGCCAATTCCCGAAATAGTTGAGCCCAGCCGAGCAGGAGGGGGGCTGGATTGCAAAGTGTATTATAGGAGAGATTTAAAAAGAAAAGGCAGCTGCAAACAGTCAGGGGTGTGTGTGTGTGTGTGTGTGTGTGTGTGTGTGTGTGTGAGACACATACTCATGTTAATGTGAGCACCCAAGGCCCCTGGGAAGTGATTACCATGCTCTCGGTGTGTACCGACCCTGTGTTCACAGTGGCCACATGCTGCGAGAGTAGGCAGCTTGTAGCAGTCAGCCCCTGAGTCAGGTGGCAGTCCTGTTGCAGAAACAAAAACATCAAAGGCCTTTGCTTCTGTTTACGTAGCTTTTGCTTGTTTCACTAAGGCATTTGGAAAGCGTGTGCCAGATTGCATTCTGCATGGCTGTCCTTCTGATGTGGGCGTTGGGGGGTGGGGTGCGTGGAGGGGGAATCACCACGGTTCTGAGGTGTTGATCCTAGATGCAGTTATATGTGTGCCACAGGATGGAGGTGGCAGTACTTCCGAGTACGTGCGTTATGTTTGTGCAAGTTGGTATTTCACTGCCTCTATGTAGTTAAACACATACATGTCTACGTGTCTTGGGTTGGTAAGTAGTACCCTGTGTCTGTGCACTGTGATGCCCCAAAGTGTGCTTTCCCATCACAGGGAAGGGCATCCTGACGTTCGGGTGCGTGTGTGTGCACATATATCCAGGGACTGACACACACGTGTGCATGTGGCTTTCTGTGGGTTGGGTTGTCCTGGATGGGAGTGGTATGTACACACAGCAGAAGGCTGTGTGGTTACAGTTGCATGGGGTGAACTCCAGAAATAGATGCTGGGGAGAAAGTGTTTGATGTCAGGGCATTTTGAACAGTGAGTCATTATTTTCTCCCCTTCGGTGCCCATCCCCTGGGAGCTTGTCCTTGTCTATAGCTCCGCTGCAATCACAAGTGGAGGAAAAACAGCTCTATTTGGGACCCTTTGTTCCTCCAAGGAAGCCGTCCTTGGTGCTAGGTGTTGCTGCAAGAAGCTTTTGTTCCTCTGGTGGCCACAGGCCGGTGGATGTGAATGTGTGCATCTCATATAACCCCTTGTGGTGAGAGCCTTTGTACTGAGGCTGAGGGACGTGGGAGCCGGGAGACAGACTGTGGTCTCTCATTCCTTCTGATCCAGCCATTCATGTGAGCTCCTTTGCTCTGAGGATCCGCCAGCTGTGGGTCCCGGGGCAGCCGCAGAAGCCAGGCCCTTGCCTGAACTGGGAGAATAAAGCCTTGGGAAGGAGGAGTCTGTTTTGTAGGGCCATTAAGTCCAGAGCTGGCTGGAGTGTGGCCCTTAGCTTTTTGGGTTTCAAGCAAAGGGGAAAGTAGGTAGCAGAGCTGGGACCTGAGAAGGTCCCAGATCAGGACAGATGGCCATCAGGTCAGGGTGGGCTATAAGAGTACTGCGTGATGAACAGTTTTTGGCATTCTGTGTGGCCCAGGGGGACCTTGACTGAAGGTCACATCTGGTGTTTCTCAGTGGTGACTGCCTGGAGCACTATATTGAAAAGAATTCTCAGGCCAAGTATATTCTTCTGGAGAAAGATGATGGGTGTATTAGTTTCCTGTTGTTGCTGTAACAAGTTATAAAAATTGGTGGCTTAAAATGACACAAATTTATTCTCTTACAATTCTGGAGGTTAGAAGTCAAACACAGGCCTCACTGGGGTAAAACCCAGAGGTCAGGAGGGCTGCATTCCTTCTGGAGGTTCTAGGAGGGAATCCATTGCCTCAGTCTTTTTAGATTCTGGTGGCAGCCATATTCCTTGGTGTGTGGCCCCCTCCCCTGTCCTCAAAGTTGGCAATGGCCAGTTGAGTTTCCCTCACACTGCATCTCTCTGAGCCTGACTCTCCTGCCTCTCTCTTATACTTATAAGGACTTGTGATTCCATTGGGTCCACCAGATCATCCAGCATCATCTCCCCAGCTCAAGATCCTTAATAATCACATCTGCAAAGTCCCTTTGGCCATAGCACGTCACATATTCACAGATTTCAGAGCTGAGGAGGACGTGGACATCTCTGGGGGGTGTAATTCTGCCCACTGTAGTAGGGATAGATTAGTAGCAACGTCTGCCATGGCACTGCTGGGAATTTGGGGTGATAAGGCTGGATGCAGACCACCCCTAGTCTGGTAGTTAACGACATGTAGAGTTAGATAAGGGATGTCGACGGACTGGGGAGGGATGAGAAGAAAAGGGAACTAAAATGTATTGAGCCTTTACTATGTGCCAGGCACTTGCTATATAGTTCAAAGGCATGTCTCATTTCATTATCACCACAACTCTTTGACTGGGTGAAAAGGTGACTGGTATTCTACAGTGGAGAAAAATGAAGCCGAGAGAGGTTATGGGACTCATCCAGAGTCACCCAGCTGGTAAGTGACAAGGTGAAAAATCTAAAACCAAGTCCAAAGCTACACCATGGCTGAAGCAGAGAACAGGGGCAGCTTCTAACATGGCTGTGATGTCCTTTAAAGTCGAATTTGGCTGCCAGGAGCAGTGGTGCCGCCCGGGATTGATGACAGTGCCTGACGCAGAGCTTTTCTCTGGAGCTTTGCCCACCTTGCAGATTATCCCCCAGCTTTGCAAGTGGGGTTGAGTGAGAGGCCAGGGCTGAGGGCTTCAGCCCCATCAGCAGAAATGCTAATGGCCTCCCTAGCAAATGTCAGAAAATGCACAGCCAGCATCTCTGAGTGTGACTTTATGCGAACGTGGTTTGCGTTCCGATTGTCTTCCACTACTGACGTCGAGGGGCTGCAGAGTGAAGCCAGCTAGGAAAAAAATGGAGGTGTGGGATGGGAGCTGCTTCTTTTAATATAAATATTCTAATCGACACATCAGGATTGTTTGAAATGGGGCAGAGGAAGCTGGCAGGCTGGCTTCCTCCTGCTTTTTGTCTTTTGTGCAGACAAGCGTTGGGTAGCTGTACGTGGCAGCAATGATGGGATTTATGACCGTGTCTGAACTGAGGCCCCGTGGTGCCACGTGCCACAAACTGCTGGAGGTCAGAGGGCAGAAGGGAGGGTGGGCTCAGCAGTGTCAGGGTGTAGGGCCTCTGGAGCTTCCCAGGGTGGGTTGTGTTGGAATGTATTTTAGGGTGAGGGTACTGGCCAGAGACAGCTGCTGAGGGATGCTTCTTTAGAGGGGATCAGATGACAGTTTTCAAATAGCGGCTATTCTCCAGGTACTATGCTAAGTGCTTTAATTATAAAATCCTTAATCCTATCCAGCAACACTATGAGGTAGGTATTATTATTATTTTTATATGTATAAATTTATTTATTTATTTATTTTTGGGTGTGTTGGGTCTTCGTTTCTGTGCGAGGGCTTTCTCTAGTTGCGGCGAGCGGGGGCCACTCTTCATCACGGTGCGCAGGCCTCTCACTGTCGTGGCCTCTCTTGTTGCGGAGCACAGGCTCCGGACGCGCAGGCTCAGTAGTTGTGGCTCACGGGCCTAGTTGCTCCACGGCATGTGGGATCTTCCCAGACCAGGGCTCGAACCCGTGTCCCCTGCATTGGCAGGCAGATTCTCAACCACTGCACCACCAGGGAAGCCCCCTGAGGTAGGTATTATTGATGTCCCTAATTTATAGGTATGGATGATGTGGCCCAGAGAGGTTAGGTAACTTACACAAAATCACACAGCTTGAATGTGGCAGAACCAGGACTTGAACTCAGGTTTGACTTACTCCACAGCCCATGTCTCTTCAGGCACTGCAAGGGGACACTGCCCTGGCTCCCAACAGTTAGCCTCCAGAATTCCTGAAGAATCTGCTGCAGGCAGGGGGCAGGTGTGCCACAAAATGCCAGGCCCTCCTGCGCCAAGCATAGGTAGGGTAAGAGATGCCACTTGCCCTCTGGGTCTCTGGTTTGAGCTGCTCTAGCTTGCCACCTTTGGACCTGTGGTCAGGATTGGCCAGGTATGTTTCCCTTGGAGAGTGGCCCTCAGCCCTGCTGGGGATGAGGCTGAGCACACACAGGCTTTCGCACGTGTGTTGCAGATCTCGCAGGCTGACGGGCTCCCAGTAGGCATGGAGAGGCTGGCACTGTACAGCAGTTGATGCCACCATGGAAGAGTACAGAGCAGGCCTCAGGTCAGACCTAGGGTTAAAGCTGCCCTTTGCCCCTTGAAATGTTCCCTAAGCCCAGAAATTCATAAACCTAATTGCAGTACAAACTCAGCGATCGGTGTCTGCTTCCACCACCAGCAGCACCAGTACCATCCCCCTTCGTCATTATGACTGTGGGGCAGGCAGCACGGCCCCCTTCTACCGCTGAGGAAACCGAGGCTCAGGAAAATTAAATGACTCATGAAGCTTCTGCAGCAAGCAAGTGGCAGCGCCAGCATTTGCATCCAGATGTCCCAGCTCTTGAACCTAGACCTCCACCTGCCCTTTGCCATCCCTGTGGCTGGGCATGCTTAGGTGGTGAGCCCTGGTCACTGATGGACGTGGAATGGACACCGAGAGTCAGATCTTCTGACCCACCCTTTCCTGGGACTGAAGGGGGAGAGAGGAGGTGGGTACTGGGTGGGGTGGGGAGGGCTCTAGCTTGTTCTCTTTTTTTTTTTTTTTTTGCGGTACGCGGGCCTCTCACCGTTGTGGCCTCTCCCGCTGCGGAGCACAGGCTCCGGACGCGCAGGCTCAGCGGCCATGGCTTACGGGCCCAGCCGCTCCGTGGCATGTGGGATCTTCCCGGACCGGGGCACGAACCCATGTCCCCTGCATCGGCAGGTGGACTGTCAACCACTGCGCCACCAGGGAAGCTCCTGGCTTGTTCTCTTGACTGTACCGGCCTCAGGGAAGGTTTGGGAACTATCGGTCGCTCAGCACCCATTGTGTGCCAGACACAGTGCCAGGACTTTTACATCACTCCTCCCCACTCTTGTGAATTAGGTAGTATTAGACTCATACGAAAATGAGAACACTGAGAGGCCCAGTTTAACAGCCTCCTTGTGCGCGCCTGGGGCAGGGCCTCTCCACGAGGCCGGGCAGCCTAATTTGCGGTGATATGTTGGAGCTGGCTAGTGTCTGTGTACGAGAGCCAGGTATTAATTTTTCAGCAATTTTGTGAGCTCCTTGTTAAAAATATTATTATCATTATTAAAAATTAAATTATATAACCTGACAATTAAATGCATTGTATTAAAATTGAAGGTAATAAATATTCAAAAGGCATCACTTCTTAATTCCTTTACTTCTCCCTGTGCTCTTAAAGTTATTTAGGGTCTCTTCAGTGTGATGGAAATACTATTTAAAACACTGTATAATGTTTTGCTATGCTCAGCTCTTCCCAATGCTACATTCAATGATGTCACATTGGTAGCTTGAAATCAGCCATGAAGGTAGTATTTACACCACAGAATTCAGCAAATGTGCCAGTTCTCCTGGAGACCCAGCTGTTAAACATTTACCCACATACTACTGCCTGATAGGCCTCAAGTGTATCATGTTTCAGGATGGGCCCAGTAATCCAGAGGAGGGGATCAGGGTCCTGGCTCCGAGTAGCCCAGTCCCCACTGATGGCTCTTCGCTTGTCCGAGTGTTGCTTTGGTCCCACCATCAATGCTAATGGAGCTAAGGTATGCTAGGCAGGACCAGTCCTGGAAAGCGTTTGGTGATAGGGAACCTCTGAGAGATCACAAGTTGTTTTCTTTCCACTCCGCTGTAGCCAGCCTTCAGGATAGCAAAGCTAACATCGAATGTTTGGCTTTGGAAAATCATGCCCTGGCATAACACAGTTCAACCCTTGTACAGTTATTAACTTAAGTATAGAGAAACCAGAGCATACAGATAAGTTAAGAGGAAATCAAAATTACCCCAATTTCCACCACCTAGAAACAATTACTGTTAACATTTTGGTATATTTCCTACTTGATAGCTTTCTATGCTCTTTGTGAACACTTGTTAAAGGATAATATTACACATGATTTTATAACTGGCTTTTTCATTAACATTATATTATAAGCATCTTTCCATGTTAATTTTTATGGCATCTGTTTTAGTAGATGTATATTATTATATCACTCAGACAGGATATCTCCTGTTTTAGGGCATTTAGATTAATTCCAGGTTTTCTCGAATATAAACTGTGCTAGGAGGAATATTCTTGTCGCTAAATCCTTGTATATCTCCTCAGGATAAATCCTCTAGAGTAAGATTGCTATGTTAAAAGACATAATACAATTCAGTATTTGCATTTGGTCAGTGGGTTAAACATTCCCATCAGTTTGACCATCTAATTTGAGATTAAACCAAAGAGGACTACCAAGTGGTCAAGGATGTGAAGCAACTTGGAACTTTCCTGTATTGCTGATGAGAATGTGAAGTGATGCCACTACTTTAGAAAATAGTTTAGCAGTTCTTATAAAATTGAACAGCTACTTACCATATGTTACGGGTGGAATTGTATCCCCCTCAAAAAGATATGTTGGGGCCTCCCTGGTGGCGCAGTGGTTGAGAGTCCGCCTGCTGACGCAGGGGACGCGGGTTCGTGCTCCGGTCCGGGAAGATCCCCCGTGCCACGGAGCGGCTGGGCCCGTGACCCGTGGCCGCTGAGCCAGCGCGTCTGGAGCCTGTGCTCCGCAACAGAAGAGGCCACAGCAGTGAGAGGCCCACATACCGCGCAAAAAGAAAGGTATGTTGAAGTCCTAACCCCTGGTACCGGTGAACGTGACCTTATTTGGAAATGGGGTCTTTGCAGATGTACTTGAATTAGGGTGGGCCCTAATCCAATATGACTGATGTCCTTGTAAGGGGAGGGAAATCTAAACACAGACATGCAAAAGAGAATACTATGTGAAGACACAGACACAGAGGGAAGATCGCCATGTGAAAACAGAGGCAGAGATTGGAGTTAGGCTGCCATAAGCCAAGGACCCGGGCTGGAGCTGCTGGAAGCTGGATGAAGCAAGAAAGAATCATCCCCTAGAGGCTTCAGAGGGAGCACGGCCCTGCCAACGCCTTGATTTCAGACTTCCAACCTACAGCACTGAGAGACAGTAAGTTTCTGTTGTTTTGAACCACCCTGTTTGTGGCACTTCGTATGGCAGCCCTAGGAAACAAATACACCCACATGGACCTAGAACTTCCATGCCTAGGTATTTAACCAAGAGAAACGAAAACACGCAGTTACACAAAAGACTTGTTTACTTACGATCACAGTAGCTTTATTCATAACAGCCCCAAACTGGAAACAGTCCAAATACTCAACAAGTAATGGATATGCAAACTGTATTAGATTCATACGATAAATGCTACCCACCAATTAAAAGGAATCATTTACTACTTGTCTGTGCACCAACGTGAATGAATCTCAAAAACATGCTGAGTGATAGAAGCCAAAGGAAAGAGACCACATACAGAATGATTCCAGGTGTATGAAATGTTAGAAAAAAACAGATTTAACCTTTAGTGATTGAAAGCAGGAAGTGGAGCTTTTGGAGTGATGGAAACGTCTATACAGTAGTCCCCCCTTATTCACGGTTTCACTTTCTACAGTTTCAGTTATACACGACCTGAAAATATTAAATGGAAGATTCCAGAAATAAACAATTCGTAAGTTTTAAATTATGCGCCATTCTGAGTAGCGTGATGAAGTTGCACGCCATCTCGCTCCATTCTGCCCGGGATCCACAACCACTGACATCATCTGCTTCTGACGTCCAACCATCAACATCGTCATGGCTCAAGGATCCAGGATCACACTAAGCACATGATCCTTCTTCTGACACCCCATCAGAGGGTCAGTAGTAGCCTAACACTACGTCACAGTGCCTACGTCATTCACCTTGCTTCATCTCATCACGTAGGTATTTTGTCATCTCCCATCATCACAAGAATAAGAAGGGTGACTACAGTACAATAAGGTATTTTGAGAGAGAGAGAGACTGCAGTCACATGACTTTTATTACGGTGTATTGTTATAATTGTTATATTTTATTATCAGTTCTTGTTATTAATCTCTTACAGTGCCTGATTTATAAACTAAACATTATCAGAGGTATGTATGTATAAGAAAAAACATAGTGAATATAGGATTCGGTACTATCTACAGTTTCAGCCATCCACTGAGGATTTTGGAATGTGTCCCCGATGGAGAAGGGGGGACTACTGTATGTTGACTGTGGTGATGGTTACAGGAGTGTCACATTTATAAAAACTCATTGAACTGAACACTTTAAGTAGGTGCACTTTATTCTATGTAAATTATTTCTCAGTAAACTTGGCCTAAAGAGGACAGGGTCACGCAGTTCTGATGGCCAAGACAAAACCTGAATCCCTCATCTGAGTCTTAGTTCAAGAGAGCTCTTGGGAGAAAAAAAAACATCCCACCAGATTTGCTGTACAAAGCCATTAGGTTTGCTGTACAGACCCTCTTGACACTCTTGAAGAGCCATTCCCTGGAAGGCATTCTTCACAGCTCGTCTCCAGGGAGGACGTCTTTTCTCAAGGGTCCTATAAGAGCACAGAGATTAAGTAAGAGCTTGACTAAAGCATTTTCAACCTGCCAGGCCCCATCGGGGAGCAAAGAGGCCCAGTGCACTTCCCTGTGAGACAGAGGTACAGGGGTCTCTGGGGCCTGTGATGTGCAGTGGGCCACATAACGTGGGAGCCCAAGGGACACACTCCACAAAATGTTCTCACTGCACACCCAACGGGCCACTGTGGCTGCAGAGGGGCCCACACATCTGTGAGCTTGGGGAGGCAGGACTGCGTAGAGGTCAAGAAGCCCCTTTCCCCTGGTGCCTGCCGGGCCTCAGTTTCCTCATCTGTAAAGGGAGCACATGATACTTTGAAATTTCATTGTGAGAGATAAGTGAGGTAATATATCTGAAACCCTTAGCACCGTGTGGCGTGAGGTAAAAGCTCGATCCATGGGAACTTGCTTTATCATTTGAATTATTATCCCCAACCCTGTTTCACTGAAGAGCCTGCAGATGACGCAAGTGAAAACATGAGGCGGGTAGACCAGCTGGTCATCCACTTTGGCCTTCTTAGCAAAGGCAGGGCAGATGGCAGCCTTGACAGATGGCATCTGTTTCTAAAAACCATTTCTGGCAAGATGAGTCACCAACCGTAATAGGATATGCTTTCCTTCTGATCTAGAAGGATGGGTATCTAGTTAGGACAGATCCTTGAGGACCCTGAGTGCCAGAGTAAGGAGTTTGTATTGTATCCTATGTAGTGTATTGGAACGGTGGCCCACAGAATATCCTGGAGCAAGGAGTGACCTGACAAAGATGAACCTAGGATGTTCACCGATTAAATAGAGCCTACTGGAAAAAATGCCATTTGTGCCCCTGTGATCCCAGCTAATAAGAACCTTCAGCCAGGGTCTGCACTTGGATGCTCTGTGGGCTCTGGGAGGGGGAGCTCGGAGGGATCTTGGCTTACCACCAGCACCCTTGGGACCAGCTTCCTCCCGGGGCTCCTCTGGCCTGAAGGAGGCACAGCTGAGCCACAGGATGCGTACTGGCAGGGCCCTAGGTCAAAGCAGCCCCAATCCCAACCCTTCCGCCGACATGCAAAGCGGCAGGCCCGTGATTGGCATTGAGGGATATATGTCCGGACACATCTCTGAATCTGGGGTGCTATGCAGTGAGAAAGCAAGACTCCTCCAGACCCTGAGCATCCTTGATTAGATGGGCTTGGGGTCGTGGACAGAGGAATATTAGTTTTCGCCTCCTTTCTCTTCTTTTGCTTTTCCTTCCTTAACTTCCCAAGTAATATACGTGTGAGACAATCGATAACATAGAAGTATATGTGGTACTCCCATAAAAGCGTGACTTCAACCACCATGCCTGCCTTGAATGCCCTCCCCCTGCCTGGATAACCACTGTGAACAGCTCACACGTTTACACACGTCTATGTCCATATACGACTGCAGAGCTTTTTTCGCGTAATTGGAACCACCCCATACACAGCGCTCTCCTCCTCGCTTTTCCACTTGGCAGCTTGCCATGGCAGTGCATATAAATTCACTTCTTTCCTTCCAATGGATGCAAAGTGTTCATAGGCTATCATTTCTTTAGCTCCCCGTTGAAGATTATTTAGGTATTTTCCACCTTTTCTGAGACTACAAAGCATTGGTTTTTCTTTACAAACCTCCGGGGAAGGCACAAAGTTGCCCAGCATTGAACCCTAGCTGTGCACAGTCAGCTTCTCCATCCCCATCCTTTTTCTGGGCTCCGCTTAGGGCTCCCCCCCATCTCAGCCTCTCCTGCCCTTGGCCTTAATAACAGGTGACATTTGCACAAGAGCCAGGGAGCCATGGAGAAGCTCCGCTCTATCTCTGTTGCGCTGTGTTTCTTTAAGTGCTCTTGTTAATGTTTCATGATGGATGGCTGCGAAACCTGGGAAATGTACCAGCCTGGATTCTTAAAGTATCTGCTCGAACTAACTTAATGTATTCATTTATTCAGTGTGACAGTAAAGAGGGGAAAAAAAAGGGCTGTGAATGCAGAGCAAGATCCCGAGGGAGGTAAAGGAGGACAAGAGGGAGGGAACTAGCGTTTATTAGGCCCCAACCCCAACTAAGTGCCAGGCGGTTTACATTTGTGTCCTTATGAATCCTCCTCACGTACCCAGGAGGTTGCTATTAATATCCTCATTTTGCAGATGAGAAAACTGAGGTGAAGCCACTTATTCAAAGACATGCGGCCAGGCAGAGCTGGGATTCAGACCCAGACGTGCCTGGCATCAAAACTCATCGTGCTCTTGCCATCCAACTCGGCCGCCCTGGTTGCCATGTTAGCGGAAGATACCAGAGATAATGAGGCATGACAATAATAACTAACGCTCATCGGGCGCTTGCCGTGTGCCAGGCCCCATTCTAAGGGCATCACGCATATGAATACGTTTATAATCATGTGAGGTAGCGAACCACTGCTATACCCATTTTACAGACAAGGAACACAAGGCTTAGAGAGCTGACATAACTTGCCCTTGGTAACACAATCCTGGCTGACAGGGCGGGGACTTGAACCTCTGCTTTCCTCCTCTCGCCTGGATGACCTGACAGGCTAGAGCTTTAGGGGTGACTGCAGAGGTCAAACACACCTCTGGGCCCTTGATTGGAGAAGGAAGATTGTCCAGCTGTTCTCTTGGTTTCCAGGGGGACAGACGTCTGATGGGGGCAGGGGGATCGTTTGCAGGGCACTTGCCTCAGGAAGATCTTTCTGTCCAGTGGCCTTGCGGCATTATGGTTATCTCACATCGCGGCTTCAAGCTGAATTTCTCTCTAAACAGCAAATGGAAATGACAAAATGCAGAGCGCTGAGTGACAGTGCATAGGGACCTCCATTTCCAGGGAGACTGGCTGCGGGAGGAGCCCCAGGGTCAATCCTCAGTGGCAATGGCCCATCCCCTATCTCACAAGGGAATCCATCTCACTTGTTTTCATGGAGCTTCAGGCTGTATTGGCCTCTCCAGCTCAGCATTCATCGGGCAGAGGGAATAGCCCATGCAAAGCCCCTGAGAGAGGAGGCAGCTTGGTGTGTGTGGTATGTTTGAGGGACAGAGAGAAGGCCATCCTGGTGAAATGCAGTGAGTGCAGGAGAGATGCTCGTACTGAGGTTGGGGAGGGAGCCCTGAGCCAGATCATGCTGAGACTTGCGGGTCGGCTTGACATTTTGGATTTCACTCCCTGTTTGAAGGGAAGATATTGGAGAGTTTTGAGTAAGGGAGTGACTTGATCTGTTTTATGTTTGTAGGATCCCTCTAGCTACTGAGGAGAAAGTGGGCAAGAGTGGAAGCAGGGAGACTCGTTAGAAGATGGATGCTTCTCCATGTGGCCCAGGGAACTGGCAACACCCACATCACCGGGGAACATGCTAGAAATGCAGAGCCCCAGGCCTTGCCCCCATGTACTCAGAATCTGCAGACTCGAGTGATTCCTTAGGAATAGCAGTGCTCTAGAGACAGAAATGATGGTCGCCTGACTAAATAGTGACAGTGGAGAAGTTAAGAAGTGATCAGATTCAGTATATATTTTAAGGGTAGAGCTGACAGTGTTTGCTAATGCTTTGGTTGTGTGGTGTGAGAGACGAAGCATCCAGGCTCTCACCTGAACTTTCAGCCTGAACAGCTGGGTCCATGGAGAAGCCGTTTACTCAGATGAAAAATTCTGGGGAGGGGAAGGCCTGAGGGGGAGTTCTGTCTTGGCTCTGACGTAGTGAGGTGCCTTCCAGACATCCAGGTGATACTGTTGAGCAGGAAGTTAGCCTTGCAGAGTCAGAGCTGAGGGGAGCTGTCTGGGTTGGGGATGTAAATCTGGACATTTAAATCCATGGGAACTGTGATTGAGTATGACTAGAGAAGAATCAGACCAAGGGCTCAAACTGGCCCCCCAATATTTCAATTTGGAAAAAGCAGGAGAGTCTAGGGTAGCCTAAAAAGGCTACCATCCTGGTCATTCCTTTCTGAGCATCCAATTTTGGGCAGGTACCTATGTATGGTTTTTGTTTGTTTGTCTGTTTGTATTTCTCAATGCAGCTAAGCAGGTAGAACTCACTTTACACATCTAATATGCATACATACATACATAAATCTGGTTCCTTCAGGCCCCAAGCAAGGCATGTTGGCTTCCCTGGGGCTCCAGAGCCCTGCACAGGCAGGAAACAGGGCAGGAAGGCATGAAGAAGAGCTGGGTATCCTGAGAGATGAGATAAACAACAAGTCCGAGCGATGAGACCTCACCAGGAAGAGGAGCCTGTAGTGACGGATGGGAACAGTTCTCTGGACACATCATCACATCAGGGGCAGAGGCATGGGGTGATAGAGACCAAAGTATTAGATCTGGGACAAGGTAGAGACTTGGACTGGGGAACACAGCCTAGGATCAGGTATTATTAATAATGAAAATTGTTATTTATCAAGCACTTACTGAGTACCAGATACTGTGCTAAGGAATTTTGTATCTACTATTGCCATTTAATCCCCAATAATAATAGCTTTTATTCTATGCTATGCATTCTATGTTTACTCTCTAATTACTTTTCACAACTCTATGAGGCAGGTACTCTTATTATTCCATTTTATATCTTAAGAAACTGAAGCACAGAGAGGTTAAGTAACTTGCCTAAGGTCACACATCTAATAAGTAGCAGAACTGAGATTTGAACCCAAGCTGTCTGACTCCAGCGTTCAGGCTTTTAACCACTATTCTACAGTGAGCACTTTACACATAGAAGCTCATGTAATTGTCATGACAACCATATAGGTACCAGTACTATCTCCACTTTACAGGTGAAGAAAGTGAGTCTTAGAAAGCCGTGCGATTTATTAAGAATCACACAGCTGAAAGGCAAGGGAGCCTTTATAGACACATTATAGATACTAATGTCTGAACTTCGAACCACCAGCCGTAGCACCTGATCCATGCCACCTAATCAAAGGCAGGGCAGGCAAAGAGGGGACTTCTTGGCACGCCCTTAGAGTGTGGAAGTCAAACTCCTCAAATCCCCTTATTGAAGATAAGAGGGACTCTGGGCCTGGATGAGCCCAGCGGTGTGCTCTTCCTGGCTCACAAAAGCTAATGCATGCATTTCTTCCCGACTCTGCTTTCACTGACATCGCATTTGTTGCTTGAAATCAGCTACAGTGGGAGTCTTCACACCATGGAAATCGGCAAGGGCTACAAATCGGGAATTATCTTTTCCTGGAGAGCCAAGGTACCAGTGCACCACTGATTAGACTTGAGCTGACATTTAGAATCAAGTGTGCCCCACTGGGGCCAGAGGAAGGTTGTGGAGTCAGGAAACCAGGTATATCTCTGCCCTGGTCCTGGGGGAGACGGAAATCAGCAAAAACATTCTGGGAACGGATACTTAGCAGTTCAAGTGTACTCTGTTGTCATAACATCAGGCCCTGGAAATACATCAGTGACTTCAAGAGACATGTCCTTGATCTTGTGACACTTAAAGTGCAGTGGGGAAGATGGGTAAAAATAAAGAGGTGTAAGTATACATTTTCGAGTTGTGATACTGTGAAGGAAACAGAGGAGAATCTGATTGTACAAGGAGTCAAGGAAGGTGGCTGTAAAGAGTTGACATTTACACCAGAGACCTCTGGGATGAAAAGGAACCAGCAAGACCCAGATAGAGGGTGGAGTGTGTGTGAAGGCCAAGTACTGGGAAGAGCTTGGCAAATGTTGGAGGCCAGGTCAGGTGGAGTGGGTGGTGGGCAAGGGAAGCATAAGATATGGCCAGATGGTGGGGGCAGCATGGGGTGGGAGGGGTGACCTGCTCTGATTTCTAACAGTGAAGGATGACTTTGGCTCGCATATGGACAGTGGGCTGGGAGGAGTGTGGTCAGAGTAGAAGCAGGGAGATCTCTTATGGGGAAATTGCAGGAATTCAGGCAAGAGCTGATTGGTGGTCTGGACTATACTGGGACACATTTGAGATGTATTCAGGAGGCAGAACCAAAAGGACAAGCTGATGGATTCATATGGGTTGCAAAGCAAGAGAGAGGGTGGAATCAAGGATGGTTCCCTCATCTGAACCTCAGTTTCCTTGAGACATTAAAGACAAGAGGCCCAAAGCAGACTTTCTGAGTTCAAATCCTGACACTATCACTTGCTAGCAGTGTAGCCCTTTGCAAGTGACTCGGTCCCTGAGGGCCTCAGTTTCCCCGTCAATAAAATGGAGCTCTCACTCCACACAGTTCCGGTGAGGTCTCAGTGAGTTATTCTGTGCGAAGTCCCTGTACAATACCTGAATTTAGTGAGCCCTGCACAAAACGGAATTATCACTCTTATGATTAGTCTATTGATCATTTCTCTGCCTGCCGTTAAGAAACTGAGCCTTTCAAGGCAAACAACTCTTGTTTGGAAAGAAAATGTTCTGGGAGGAGTACCGCAGGCGTCCCCTCTTTCTCTGTGTTTGTGTTCCCCTCCCCAGCATGAATCTGTTCAAAGTAAACACAGGTCCGGTGCCCTAGATAATATCAGGTTAGACAACACAGCAAAGGCCAGACAAACAGCACTGCTGGACAGGAGGAAGCAGGCTGGCTTTATGCTGACCTCACCAGACCACTGCCCCCCAGGGGCTGCCCCAGCAGGCTGGACCTCCCTGGCGGGGGGGGGGCCTCCATCGGGGAGCCCGTCACCTGTGCTGTCTGTTCCCTTTTCTGGTGCGGCTTCGGATGAGTCACCACTATCACTCACTGCTTCCTGGTCTGGACATGATGATTCACAGGCTCCTGAAATTGACATCCAGGCGGCAACAAGAGGTGGGATCCAGAAGAAAACAAGGGAGATAGTAGAACTAGGTGAGGTCGGGAGTAACTGGAGGTGTGCAGGGCACTGGGGAGGAGGGGATGGCGAACACATGCGGAGGGGCCCGCAGATCCGAATGGAAGCCAGAGGTGACCAACCACCCCCAGCTTCGGATGCTTTGACTCAGGGTTCCTCAACCCTTCTGACTCCATGTCAGCCCAGCCTGGAAGATTTACACAAGGTGTATTACAAAAGCAATAGGTAACTCTGTTTGCTTTCTCAATATGAGACTACAGTATTGGATACAATTTCTAAACCACGTTCCGTCTGCCACTCTGAGATTCTGATGTGAGGCTGGTATAGCCCCGCTAGAGAATGGAGAATTGCCCTTCTAATTATAGCAGTAGCAGTAGTGATAATAATAGCCTTTATCTGTGAAAACACTAGCAATTGAGGGGATATGGAGCTTTGGGGCAGTGTCCCTCTTTTTTAAATTGTGGTGAAATACACATAACTTGAAATTTACCATTTTATCCACTTTTAAGGGTACAGTTCAGTGGCATTAATATTCACACTGTTGTGCAACCAGGATCACCATCCACGTCCCGGACTTTTTCATCTTCCCAAACTGACACTCTGTACCCATGAAACAATAAAATATCTACCCGTACGCACAACCCTCACCCTCTGGCAAACACCATTCTACTTTCTGTCTCTCTGATTTTGACTGCTCTACGTACTTCATATAAATGGAATCACACAGTGTTTTTCCTTTTGTGTCTGGCTTATTTCACTTATCACAGTGTGTTCAAGGTTCATCTATGTCATAGCCTGTGTCAGAATTTCATTGCTTTTTAAGCTTTAATAATGTCCCCTTGTATGGATATACCACGTTTTGTTTATCCATTCATCCGATGAACACTTGGGTTGCTTCCATTGTTTTGGCTATTATTACAGTGTCGCAATATATTTTTTTTTTTTTTGCGGTACAGGGGCCTCTCACTGTTGTGGCCTCTCCCGTTGCGGAGCACAGGCTCCAGATGCGCAGGCTCAGCGACCATGGCTCACGGGCCCAGCCGCTCCGCGGCATGTGGGAATCTTCCCGGAATGGGGCACAAACCCGCGTCCCCTGCATCGGCAGGCGGACTCTCAACCACTGCGACACCAGGGAAGCCCACAGTGTCGCTATTGATACTGGGTGTGTTGAAATGATTCAAAGTCAAAAATAGCATATAACAAGATGCATGGGTATCTTCTGTTTGTATGGTGTTTTTAACTTGTCAGAGGCCTTTTGAAACTGAAGTGTGAAGGTAAGAATAGGAGTTTGATGGCCAGTGAGGCCTGGATTTTAATCCTGGCTTTGTCTCCTTCCTAGTTGTGTGACTTGGAATAGGTTTCTTAGATGTTCTATGTCTCAGTGTCCTCATGTGAGAAGTCAGGACAT
Source organism: Grampus griseus (assembly GCF_964374135.1). Lineage (NCBI taxonomy): Eukaryota > Metazoa > Chordata > Mammalia > Artiodactyla > Delphinidae > Grampus > Grampus griseus. Next base: position 74,113,118 of record NC_139002.1, read on the forward strand.
TATGCCCAGTGTGGACAGTTACTATTATTCTAAATGAGAGAACAAGTGTGAAAATGTTGAGCAGAGTCTGACTTTTCATACTCAATGGATTTCATTGTTTGTGTTCCTTCATTGTTTCCGTCTGATTCAAATGACAATCTGTGGTTAGGTAGGACATGAAATATTTGTCTCATATAATGGATTAGGAGACTGAAGCATTTAATGAATTAGTGGCCAAGGGCAGGTTGGAGCCCAGGTCTCCCGAATTTCAGGTGAGGGAGGTTTGGGAAGCAAATATGAGAATGACAATTGTTACTTCCACCTGCCTTTCAACCTTTCAGACTCCAGGTGGGTCTCATGGCCCTGACTGTCCTCCCATCCCTGCCAACCACCACATGCCAGGCAGCTGGAGGGACGCTTGTGTGGCCCTGCAGAGCCGGCACCCCAGTGGCACCAGACAGGCCTGCCCTGGAGCCTTCTTTCCGTTCAGCCACTTCCCTATGATGAAACTGTGCCCATGGGCTCAGGGATTCCTGTGGAAGCGCAGAACTTCCTACAGCAGCCCCACCTGTCTCACCCATGCCTGAGACACTCAGACCCCAGGTCCAGTGACAAGTGGACTGTATCTTTTGGCTACCTTCCCCGGCCTGGTGTACCTTCCCCTTGCCACACGACTGCCTGATATCATGTATGTGTGACCTGCTGCCAGCTAGGGCCCTCCCGATTCAGGGGACCACTTACACTTAGCTTGGGCACCACACCCCATGCCCTGTGGAGGTCCAAGGCTCTCCCCAGTTTTAATCAATTCCTAGCTGGGGTCATGATAAGAGAGCCATTTGCACAGTTCCCTCAAGTCCCGCACTCTTGCCTCTTAGTTTAATGGTCATTTCCCCTCTCTGCCCATGTTGACTCTGCATCACATTGTCTGGGTGGGAAACCCAGTCTCTTTCACACAAGGCGATGCGTATGTGTGTAGAGTATACGAAAGATTTGCTGGCGAGACAGAGAGGGGGTATGTATTTCAGAAATGCATGTAACTTTGTATTGAATGTTAGATACTGTATGGGGGCGAGAAATAAAAGTAACCAAAGCTGATGTTTACGGGGCGCTTATTACATGGTAGGCATTGTACTAAGCACTTCATTTGTATGACCTGATTTGATGGTCCCGGCGACGCTAGGAATTAGACACTATTGATGTGTCCAATGTAAAGATTAAACTGAGTCTTCGAGAGGATAAGAGATGTGTTCGAGGTTTCACAGCCGGGAAGTAGCAGAGCTAAAGAACCGAACTCAGGCAGTCTGACTCCAGAGCCATCACAAACCACTCCTGTGGTCCCCTGCCTCCCACACCCCCCGAATGGTTTGTCTGCTTCCTCCAGCCCCACACCATCCTGGTAACATATTCTCTTTTCTTCCTACTCTCATTTCTGATCCTCCGCTCCTTCCTTCCAGATAAGCGGGGAAACTCCAGTATCTTCTACCTCTATTATTCAGACCAATTCATGTTTCCCCAGCCCTTTGCTCCTAACCTCCTCTCAGATTCCATCAAAGTTCTCAGCAGAGCAAAATGCCTTTCATATAATAGCATCCACACACCTTTGATGTTAGGCATATGGACTCACACTGTGCAGGTTCTCTGCTCTAGGACAGGAATGGCAAGTGTGTGGCATGTGGCTGCCCCTCCCACTCCCATCCCCATAGCAGACATCACTGATTAATGACAGCACTCCTCCTTGTGGAGCCCAGACACAGCACAGGGCTCCAGAAAGCCACTGCCAACTAAGCCGGTCTGTTGCGTGAAATGGAACCTTCTCTGCCGTCACCCCCTGCCAACAGGGTAAATAAGGCCATGACTGCACAGGAAAGGGACCAGACCATCCTTCAAGGGGGAAGGTGAAGCCTGATCCCAGTCTCCGGGGGAGATCAGACTTGAAAGGTGGGTCTTCCACTGGCCCTGGATTCCTTCTCTGGGCCTCGTTCTTTTAGCCTAGACTCTTTGGTTGAAGGCTCTTTTGAGTGAGACGAGAAAGTTGACCCTTTGTCACATGGATGCCAGTCCCACAGCTGGGCATGGGGGCAGCTCTTGGGGACCCCAAACTGAAGACAAACCAGATTTGTCAGTTTCTTGGCAATGCCTGTGTTTCTTCGTTGCTGTCCCTGAGCCTTTAGTCGTCTTGTTGCGTGTCCTAGACCATGACTGGTCTGCTGTCTATTAATGGAGAGGTCATGAGTCCAAGATTAATTTAGAACCACTTAGAGAAGCACTTCCTCCCTCAAGCCCATAGGACAGTTACAAGGTTGACCAGAGAAACAAGTCTCCCAAGACAGGAGAAATGAGGCTGCCATCCTTAGGGATTCCGGCAAGCTTTGAGAAGGCGTGGGTGATAGAACTCTGAATTTCAGTAGAAAACGGAGAGCTAGATATCGCCCCAATCTCAAGACTCAACCTGTTTGAATTTGAACCCCGAGGGCTTCAAGATGCCAAGAGGCCCTTGCCATGGAGGAGAATGTTGAGCTCTACCTGCCCAAGGAAGGAGAGGGAACAGATGAACGTTTATTGAACACCTATCGTGCTCTTGCAACGTACAAGACATATTTATAAGCGTCCTCGTGTTCAGTCCTCAGAGCAGCTGTATGAGGGATAGATTGTCTCTACCTCACAGAAGAGAAACCTAGAATTCAGAGAAATTCAATAATTTGCTCGAGTCACACAGCTAGGAAGTAGCAGAGCTGGAATTCAGACCTGGGTACTGTGAAACTTGAAAGCCAAGGAGCTTATCACTTGTGCCGTATTTCCTGGGGGTGGGGGCTTGGGGGAGACGTTAAGAGAACAAAAATTGACCACTTAACAAAACTGAGAAGTCAAGAGGCGTGCTGGGCCCGCTCCAGGGACAGCAGCTTCTACCCTGTGGCCCCTGCACTCTCCGGGCTGCAGACGACCAGCGAGGGTCCTCTTTTCCTCCCCAGCTCACTGTTACCCGGCACTCCTTTCAGGCCTCTGGAGACGATGCTATTTCTGAGGCTGAGAAGCAGATGGGGCACGGTTGGGGGCAGGGAGTGGCGTGCTTGCCTGACACCCCCGTACATGGCTTTCTACAGCTTATGAGGCTCTCCTTATCCCATGACAGCTCTGTTCAGGAAGCTCAAGGAAGAGCCTCGTGGCTTGTTTTTTCTAAGGAACTGGCTCTTCTGCAAACAGAGATATTAATAGTTACCTGGCAAGGTTGTTGCTCAAATCAAAATCAATATATGTAAAAGCCTTAAGAGATTTTAAACACACAGTCACCATTGCTCTTGTGATCCGTTCATTTCGGATTCATAAGATAGAGATTTGAGGACAAACATATCTCAAACTTCTCACCATCCAAAATGTTTATCACCTTTTCTTGGAAGAGCAGAAAAGCCTGATAGAATCAATTTAATAATGAAACATTAGGCGAGTGTTCTCAGCAATCTTCTTATAAAGAACTTTTTAGATCAACCAAAGTCTAAAATGCGAATATGATATGTGTGATCAATTACAACCATACTTGAAGATTATTTCTTTCTCGGATTATGAATCACAACATAACTTCAAAGAATGAAATAGCATCGTTATCACCATCATTACCCCATCGTCATCATCACACCCTTCCATCGCAGGTGATTGGACCCCCGCCACTCCCACGTGCCTACGAGGGAGGTATTATAAACCTCCTTCTGCAAATAAAATACAGCTGAGCTTCCAAAAGGTTCAATACCTGTGTGAGTGCGCGTAGCAAAGCCTCAGGGCCAAATTTGAACCTAGTTTTCTCTGATGTTAAAATCACATGCTCTTTCCGCTATAGCAGCCAGCTTCTAATATCTCACCATGGGTTTTTCACTGGCTTCACTAGCCAGGGATTCTGATTGAGTTGGTCTGGGGTGGGGCCCACCATGTATAGTGGAAGCCAGATTCCCCGAATCCGTATCTGGAATGGTGTAAAAGTCCACATTAAGCCTTTGCAGAAACCAGTGGGAGCTCCTGGTGCCACCACGGTCCCAACTGGCTAGATGTTTCCACCTCTTCCAGCAGCCTGTCTGCAGCAGAGAATAACCACCACTCGGTATTGCTATTGTCAAGGGGGATTTGGGGTAATGACCTCACACATGGGTGGCCTGAGCCCTGAATATTTGCTTTTCCCCTGTAGCCGAGTAGGCTCCCAGGCAGCCTGTAGAGCTTGCGGACTCGGTGGGCACTGACGGCTGGGTCTGTGATGATGCCCTCTCCCCCCTGTCTTCGCCTCCACCTTACTGTACTTCTTTCGGTTCCTAGGCTACGCCATGTGCTCTTTTCCCGTTCAGGACCTTTACACAGGCTGGCCTGGAATATTCTTGCTCACGCCACCCCTCGACCTCCCCCTCTGCCTTCATGAAGCTTAATGAGACTTCCCCCTGGCCTCTCACATGAGGATCATTTGAGGAAGTTAAAAAAAAGATGATGTTCGGGCCTCGCCCCAAGCCAAACGCATCACAGTTTCTGGGGGTGAGGCCTTTTCACGAGTATTTTTATATCGTTCTCCAGGTTATTTTTATATGCAACCAGCACTGAAAACTGCTGATTCTAGCTAGTTCCTACTTGATTTAAATGTCACTTCCTCCAGAAAGCCTTCCCCAGCCCACCTCTCACCCCACCCCAATTCCCCCACCTCTAGCCTGGGCTCAGCCCCTCTGCTGTCTGTTCCCGTTGTCAGTGTCCCAGGAAGCTGCTAACTCTTGGGCGCAGTGACCATGTCCGCCGTGCTCACCGGCCAGGCCTCAGAGCCAGTGCCTTGCACACAGGATGTGCCTGCTCTGCTTTTTTGGCTGATGGAAGAGACCAAACAGATATTTCAAAATTCCGCAGTTACTCACTGATGCCTGCTCTGTGCCAGACCTTGTGCTGGGCTCTGGGGATTTAAAGTTCAGTAAGACATGGCCCTTGACCTTGCAGTGCTCATAGTCAGGCAGGGAAGACGGATGCGTGAACAAATAATTTCAGCGTGGCATCTGACTAGGGGCACAGGTGGAAGGTTGGCAACTTCTTCAGGCCTGAGATCACCAGTCGGGATGGCCAGCACCCACGGGGGAGCTTTGGAGGCACCAGGAGGTGGGAGAAAAGAGTGAAAATGAGCAGACTGCTTGATTGGAGGGTTGTAGGGCTCAAGGCTGGGGGACTGGGGGAGGAACCATCCTGGGTCCCCTGTGCCCAGCACTAGTCCTAGAATATGCTAGGTGCTTGTTAAGAGCTTGTTGAGAGAATCGATGAATAAATGATTGAATGAGGCAAATCAATGCCTAGTCTCTGAGGAACTGGAGAACCCCCTGGGTGAGGATCAGTGTGTGTTTTATAGGTTTCTATGCCAGAGCAGTGTCATGGTTAAAAGAACACAGTTCAGAAGCCAAAAGGAATTTCACCATAGCTCAAGTCCTTTATTTGTATTTCTCAGACACCATGACAGGGACTCAAAGTCCACAGTCACACATCTCAAGGTGTTTGCGTGCCTGTTTTTTCTACACTCCCATCCACCGCCCTTATGGCTCTCAGTTCCCTTGGAGCCTGTCTTAGCCACAGCCTCCCAAATCCCCCTACAGGTGTGCTTCAGGGGCAACAGGGGGTGGGGGAAGAGAGTGAAGATGAGGAGACCGCTCAGTTGGTGGGTTGTAGGGCCCAGGTCTGGGTCCGGGGGGCTGGGGGAGGACCCATCCTGGATCCCCCATGCCCACTGAATGTCTCCCCTCTGCCTGTCCTCCCAGGTCCAAGAGGACACCTCCAGGGAGGAGGAAGGGCAGAGGAGGGAGGGAATCTGAGCAGGCAGAGCAGGAAGGGAACTGTTTGGGAATGTATAAAAGACAGTATTTTTAAAAATCACATATAAGTAAGATCTGCACTTCCCATATGAAATGCTATTTCCATCAGTTGCCTTAAAAAGTAACCTTGGGGGACTTCCCTGGTGGCGCAGTGGTTGAGAGTCCGCCTGCCGATGCAGGGGACACAGGTTCGTGCCCCGGTCCGGGAGGATCCCACATGCTGCAGAGCGGCTGGGCCCATGAGCCACGGCCACTGAGCCTGCATGTCCGGAGCCTGTGCTCTGCAACGGGAGAGGCCACAACGGTGAAAGGCCTGCGTACCGCAAAAAAAAAAAAAAAAAAAAAAAAGAATCCACCTGCCAATGCACCAGACAGGGGTTCAAGCCCTGGCTCGGGAAGATCCCACATGCTGCGGAGGAACTAAGCCCGTGAGCCACAACTACTGAGCCTGCGTGCTGCAACTACTGAGCCTGCGTGTTGCAACTACTGAAGCCAGCGAGCCTTGAGCCTGTGCTCCACAACAAGAGAAGCCACCGCAGTGAGAAGCCCGTGCACCGCAACGAAGACCCAACGCAGCCAAAAATAAATAAATAAATTTATTATTTTTTTAAAAAAGTAACCTTGGTTCTATAGCCTAGTGGCTTAAAGTGTGTTTACAGCTTAATGGTGATCTTGAATCATCTCAGTCCAGGGTGGGATCCCCCTCTCTGTCCCTCCTCGTTCAGGCCTTCATGTACCCCTGTTTCCAGGCAGGGCTGAGGAGGCGGGCACAGGGCCACCTTGCCCTGGTGCACAAGCTGTGGCTGCCCAGAACTCAGGTGCCTTCCCACCAACTCATCTGCGCCCTGAGGTGAGAGTGCTGGCTCCCTGGCAGTATTAAATAGGTTTCTGAGACAGAACGCTAGTTGTTGAGAAGAATGTCCCGTTCCATTGTTAAGAAGTGATTCCCTCTACACTGCAGGCCTGTGGGAGACAACTAGGAGAGCTTGGGTCTTCATGTATTGTCCATCCTCTTGGGGTACCAGTAAGGTGAAGGACAAACAGATGGATGGGTGGAGGAATGGAGGGATGGACAAGTGACCACCCGCTTTGGCGATAGGAGAGGTGGAGAGCTCTGGCTGATGCACCAGCTGCAGAGAGGGTGCAGCCGGCGGCTAAGGTTTATTGAGCTACTCTTTGGTGTCAGAAGCCGTACTGGGCCTTTCTGTATAAAAGTCATTTAATTGCACAAGAGATCTGCAAGGCGCCGACATTTACTGCCATCGCCTTGGTCTCTTCAGCTCCATTTCATCTCACTTGCTTCTCCCTAAGCCCCAGATGACCTTTCTTGTTCTAGTCTTCCTTCCCTCACTCATTCGTTTGAAATGGCTCTACCACTTACTTGCTACACAGCCTCGGACAAGTTACTTACCCTCTCTGGGCCTCAATGTGAGCGTCTGTAAGATGTGGAATACAGTAGCACCTCTCTCATAGGGCCTCAGCGTGACAGAATAGTTAATGTACGTAAAGCACAGTGCGCGGTGCACAGGATGCTCTATACAGGTGCTAACTATATAGATCACCTACTGAGTGCCGGATGGGGTGCCACGCCGCTCACAGCCTTTCTCTCCTTCCTCCACTGCCGACCGCTGCCTGTGATGTAACTCAGTACTTGTGAGCAACGGGGTTTTGAGCCAGAGGCACCTGGCTGAGTGGTTTGAGCTTGGTCAGAGGGTCTTACCCTGTCCCGTTCCCTTTTCTCTTAGTAAATCCCAGGTCATTCAACACCCTTTTCTTTTTGGCTGTGCCGAGCGGCATGTGGGATCTTCGTTCCCTGACCAGGGACTGAACCCGCGCCCCCTGCAATGGAAGGGCAGAGGGACCGCCAAGGAAGTCCCTCAACACCCTTTTCTTTTTTTTTTTTTTGCGATACGCGGGCCTCTCACTGTTGTGGCCTCTCCCGTTGCGGAGCACAGGCTCCGGACGCGCAGGCTCAGCGGCCACGGTTCACAGGCCCAGCCGCTCCGCGGCATGTGGGATCTTCCCGGACCGGGGCACGAACCCGTGTCCCCTGCATCGGCAGGCGGACTCTCAACCACTGCGCCACCAGGGAAGCCCTCAACACCCTTTTAAGTCCAGGTTCACACAAGTGGACCCAGCTTGCCCATGATGGCGGTGGTGAGACTCCTTCCTCCCTAGTCCTGGGTGATGCCCAGTAGGTCAGACATGTTCTCCCACTTGGCATCCAGATTGCAAGTTTCTCTAAAACGCTAATCTAATCACACCTCTCCCCTGCATATAATGACCGCCGATGCTCTCGGGAAAAGTCCTACTGCTTTCAACTTGCCGTAAAGTCCCACGTGATCTGGCTCCTGCCCACAGATATCCAAGACTGCAGTCCATCTTCATCATCCCACCTTGCGTTCTGTGACCCAGCCTTTCTGAACCTCAGTCCCTCAAACGTACACGCACACTCTGGCCTCCCCATCACTCTGCCTGGAATGCTCTCCACCCACACCTCCGTACTCACCGCCAGTGGCTCCCCCGACCCACTGTATCTCTGCTTAGGCCCCAGTTCCTCTAGCCCTTCTCAACCCCCCAGGTCTGGGCGTGCTGCCTCTTCGCCTAACCTTGAACTCCCCGGGTGGTCTCAGACTCCCCTCGCTGGATTCCCTGTGAGGTCCAGGAGGAAGGGCACAGGCCTCTCCTCTTCACCGCTTTGTCCCCGGTGTCTCCGAGGGGTCCCTACGTGGCGCGAGCTCCCTCATTGCCGGGGTGACGCCGTGCCTGCCTCTGCTCCGGGAGCTCTGCGGAGGGAGGACTTGCGCTCTCTCCTGTCGCGTTCCAAGGAGAAGGCACAGCCTCTCCGCAGCTCTTCACCCAAGGCTGCCCGCAGCCTTGCACAGAGGGGCCTGGGGTCCTCAGGCACGAAGCCAGCCGGAAGGGGCTGCCGACCAAGCCATGTCTGTGACTCGCTGGGCAGAGGAGGGAGGAGGCAGGCGTTAATTGCTGGGCCCCCCGCCCCCAAAGCAAAGCCGCGGCTTTGAAGCTGCAGCTGGGCCACGGAGGAGGCGGGAGAGGCCGAAGAGGTGGGGCCGTGGCTGTGGGCACCTCTGAGCCCACAGGAAATTATTAATAAAGAAATCACCACCGTGGAGCACTTTGTATAAATAAATAACGCCCCCGGCAGCCTGGCCTAAGCGCTTTCCAGCCACAGTCTGATTCATCCAGCCGCCTTGGAATGTCAAGGCAGTTAATGGAGGAGCCTGGCGTGTCCTTCCAGCCCTGCCCTCTCCCCAGTGCAGCCCACCTGGCTAGGCCAGCCCTCCTGGCCCCTCTCCTCAAAGCCCCTGTGATGCCAAGAGTCTGGGGACTCCATCTAGTCTGAGATGGCAAGTAGGTTACATCTGCTTCAACGCCAAGTGGGCAGAGGGGGCCAGAGCTTGGGCGGAGAGGCATTGGAAGCTACCTCCAAGCCGCTCGTGAAAGAGGGTGGTGATCAGTTAGTGCCGTTTGCTATGTTTCTCTGGTCTAGTTCTTGCTCTTTGCCTCCCTTGGACTGTTTGCCCTGGTTCTCGTCTCACCAACAACCTGTGTGTGCTTTTAAAAAAAATCATGACAGGTAATGAACAAGCTCCAGCACACCCATGCGTGTGCTCACATTCACACCTGTACTTCTCCACAGTGGGTGGTGTGATTGCTCCGATATTGTCTTCTTTATACGGGGCCTCTTAGTTCATTGAGCTTTTATGTCCTGTCCTTCAGCTGGGAATGCCTTCTATTTATAGTGACTGCGGAAATCCTACTCACCCTTTGAACTCAGCTGCCTCTGTGAAATCTGTCTTGAGCATCCCCTGCTCCGACCGCATCTGGCATTATTCACTCTCTCCCTGTTCCTGTGGCTCCCGTCTCCTGCAGCCAGATTGGCTCCTTGGGGTCAGACTGAGCCCCGCTCGTCCCAGTAGCTCCCCCATCCCACCTGCCCCTCAAGACTTAGTTTCAACACTTAGAACAAGGGTTGGCACACTTTTTCTGTAAAGGGCCAGATAGTAAATATTTTAGGCTCTGCAGGACCACATATGGTCTCTTGCATATTTCTGCTCTTGTTTTGTTTACAACCCTTTAAAAATGTAAAAATCGTTCTAGCTCAGGGACCATTCAAAAATAGGCCAAAGGCTGGATGTGGCCTTAGTTTGCCAACTCTTGATTTAGGTAAACAAGTCTTTAAGCACTCCTGCTGTATGCTTAGTGTGATTCTAGGTGTGGGAAAGACAAAGATGTACAAAGCACATCCATGTCCACAGGGAATGCCCTGAGTGGAGGGAGAGACGTTCACAAATAGGCCATTACAATAAAGGGATGGGGGCCATGAGGGAACTGGGGTGCAGACTTCCTGGGAACCACCTCGGAGCTGAACCTGGACACCTAGGAACGAGATAGAAGAGAGGAAGGAGAGATCAAGGCAGAGGGAACGGCAGGGCGAGGGCATACAGGAGTGAACCAGCACTGCGTGTCCTAGGAGCTCCAAGTGGAGGTACTTAGCACGGTACCTGGTAGAGAGTAAGTGCTCAATACAAGTGCAGTACCTTGAGCGGCTTCCGTCATGGTCCCAGGCCAATGCCAGATCCTGAGTCAGCACTCTAGAAATCTTTGAGATTTGTGTGGTTCTTTAATTTCTTCTTTAATTTTTTATTTTCATAAGGGCACAGAGCCTGAACCTGCATCCAAGCAACCCTTAGAAGTGAGGCAGGTCCACTCGGGGATGAGCGCCGCTCAAGGTGACTGTGGGCACACCTTTCCTTGCCATGAGTTGTATTCCTGCCTCTGTCGCTGACCTTGATCGAGCAAGTTATTCTACTTCTCCAAGTGTTACCTTTCTCGCTGTAAAGTGGGCAGAATGGTGGGACCTGCCTCTTGGAGGGGACTTCGGGAGTCGGTGAGCCCTTGGCAAATGCCCCGTGGAGGTGACCAGCGAGAGTTCTTTCCTATCTGCTGGGCCCAGGACATGGAGGGTGGGAGGGACGTGCTAAGGGTGATCGGCACAGGTGGAGCGGCAGAGAGAGGGCGAGAGGAAGGAGCCTGACAGAAGCTGAGAGCGGACGTGTCCTGCATCGAGCAGCTCAGGCTTGGGACGGGCCCGCGGGCGGGCAGAGTGCCCTCCATCTCCGAGTCAGTCAGGGGCTGGGGACCATGCAGCTCCCTGCCGGCAGCCTATGGCACCTTCCAAACAAAGAGGACTCAGGTCTTAGAGGGTCCGGCAGAGGGACAGGGCAAAGTTCCTGTGGCCCAGGACGTAGACTTATGAGTGTTTTATGTTTATTTATTGGCTCCTAGTCTCTCCCCAAAGGAAATGTGAGGCAGATTGCAACAAACTACATGCTTACAAGAGGGTTGCTAGAAAGAGAAGTCAGAAACAACCACAGCCCAAGAGCTGGATTAGACGTTGAATTTGACTCTGAACCTCTGAGCAGCTGCGGCATAAGCAGAGGCCGGGGAGAGAAAGAGAAAGAGACGAATGTGGAGTCTGTAGTGAGTACCATTATCATGGAAGGTATTCTCACGTGGCAGCCCTACGATGATAAACATTATTATTTCCATTTACAGGACCAAGAAGTTAGAGAGGCTGCGTTGTGTTTTATAGATGTATTCATGCACACCTGTGCTCATTGAGCACCTACCAGGTGGCAGGCACTGTGCCGGATGCCTTATACGCAGAATTTTAATTCTTCTAACAATGCTCAGAAGTGGGTATTATCATTATCCTCATTTAACCAACAAAAATCAGAGAGGTGAAGTGATTTCCTCGAGGCCACAGAGCTAGTATTTAAACCCGGAGGAGTTTGATTCTAAACCTCGTCTCTCACCACCCTCTTAACCCAACTCCTCTGAGAACAGGTTCCTTCACACTAAATTCTATAAGAAATTTCTCATATGGAGTCTTAATTGGAGGAAGAAGGAGACAGTGAGTAACATAAACAGTCAGTTTTAAAGAAATCCCAGAATCAGTTTTAGATGGAGAGTTGAAAGTTTTTGTGCATTACCTTTTGGTTTGATTAAACAACACATGCAGCAAAGCTCTTTCTCCTCCCAGGACCTGTTAGCTTCCTTCCGTGATGGATTAAGGTAGGCACAGCAGGGCTTGGGGGCCAGGACCCAGCCTCCTTCCAGGCCAGGGTGGGCAGCGGCTGTCAGACACAGCACATCCAGGATGATCTGAATTTCCCACCCTTCCCTTTCCTTTCCCCTTCTTGGGCCTGTGTTTTTATGACACTCAGTTTGCTGCTTCTTGGGGCTGGACGCCTCCTCTGAGCTGAGCCAGCCTTTTATGGCCATGGAGCTAATTAAGTAAGAGCAACTCAGGGGCGCTTGGAGAGCAGCTCTGGTCATCGTCAGGCCTGGGCCAAGCAGCCAAGTGCCTCTGGCCCGGGATGTGAAAGGAGCTCTTGGCATCAAGCTCTCTCTTTCTCCAGCTGGTCCCGACTCACCTTCTCTGTTCCCTCTGATCACAGACACTCGCAGTCACTTCTTCCTCTACCTAGTTAGGAACCTTCGGAGACTGGCCTGAGGATCACCTTGTCCCAAGTCTTATTTTCATTTCCACTCTGGAGTGATTTTTGCACGAGAGGGATGTGAGGACAAGCTCTTGGAAGGAGCACATGTGTCCATCTTCCTTTCTGGGAAGACAAGCCTTCTGGATGCCGCCCTTGACCGACAGGAATGGCGGCAGTTCCCAGCCAGCAGTTTTTCTCAATGGAAGGTTATAAGCAACCGGCCCTGAGGGTTGAACTCCTCGGCTCCCTTCTCCCAGTTTTGGAGGGGGGAGTCTGTTCTCAGGATTGCTGTCCTGGGCCAGGCTTATGTTCTCCAAGAAAAAGGTGGGGACAGGCCCAGAAAGGAATCTCAATGGACATGTGTTGACAGTTGGAAGTTTCAGTGAGTGAGGTCACCCAGAGAGCAGGTTTTCCCGAGCCTTGGGCTTCCTGGGTATTTCTTCACTTCTCTGCCTGGAATGTCAGGCTTTGCACCCTCAGCCTCCACCCTTAGGCCCACTGCCCTCCTTCAGACGTCACAAGTTCTCTCCTGGACTCTTTGAAATGTGCCACCTGTCCATGGTAGGATGCAGCGGCCACTGGGAGGGGAAAGAGCCAGCCTACCTGGGTTCGAATCTGGTGTAGAACTTTGCCAAATCTCAGTTTTCTCATCTGCAAAATGGGGCAATAGTTGGACCACCCTGTGAAGTTTGGAGGAGGATTAAAGAAGGGGATTCATGCGAAGGGCTCGGCAGGGGGCCTCGCAGAGAGTAAGAGTGGGAGATAAAGGGTGGCTCTCCCCCTAGCCTCGTGGCTTCTAAACCATCTCTCCCAGGGCCTCCACAGACCTCCAGTCACATCCTTCACACAGACAACGTCTTCCTTTTCTTGTCTCAACCACAGGAAGCCTCCAGGCTCCTTAGCATAGTGTAGAAGACCCAACACAACTTCCATTTCATCTCTCATCCTACCCACTCCTCCAGCCTCCCCCAACTCCACACCACACATATGCGCTTGAAACTCTAATCACATGTTCCCCAAATGCCCTGAGATCTTTTTAGGTGTTGTTTCTTCCTCCCAGTCTGCTCTCTCCTGCTTCTCCCTTGACAAACTCCTACGTACATTTTAAGGCTTAATTTAAATGCCCCCTTCATGGAGAAGTCTTCCCTGCCCACCATCACACACACACACACACACACACACACACACACTCCCTGTAGGCATGCCCCCCCTTCACACCCACTGCACATGCCCTCCCAGAGGAGACATCACTCTGTGAGTGAACAGCCAGTGTGTGTGCCCCTTCTGTCTCCTTCACAACCTGTGAGGTCCTGGAGAGCAGGGACCATGTCGTATTCCTTTTGGCACAAGACACGGCGCATACTCGGTGTTCAGTAAATACCCATGGGACTAACACACGCATCACTGTTCTCACCGAGGGTTGCAAGGTAGGAAGTCTCTTCCCATCCGCCAGTAAGTCAGGGCTGCTGTGTACAGTCATGGGGCTTGTGGGGTGTGCCAGCTGCACGGCCATTCCCAGGGTCCCTCCACTAAGTCAGCCCTAAGTACCTGCTAAATTAGTTGATATTCGCACAGCAATTCATAATTTACAGGTTTGTTTTCACAAAGAGCATAATTAACAATGGTAACAATAGCCAGAATGCTGACGTTTATTGAGTGCTTACTCTGTGCCATGCATTTGACGTGGGTTATTTTGCTTAATCCTTACGGCGACCCTATGAGGCAGATAGGACTTTTACACCCATTGTTACAGATGTGGGAACTGAGGCTCCAACTGAGAATGGGAAAGTGGACCTTATCCTCAGGCCCTTTGATGCCAAATCCTGTGATCCCTCCACCCACCCGGAGCGCCTGAAGAGCCTAGTGCTTGTGCGTCAGAAGGTCCCAGGGTCCTCATTCCTCAGCTCTCTAATTTCTTTTTCTTTCTTTCTTCTTCTTCTTTTTTTTTTTAACGTTTGGCCTCATGCACTTGCACAGCATGCGGAATCTTAGTTCTCTGATCAGTGATCGAACCTGCGCCCCCTGCAGTGGAAGCATGGAGTCTTAACCACTGGACTGCCAGGGAAGTCCCCTCAGCTCTCTAATTTCTGATTTAGCTCCTTCCCTCTCCCCTTGATCCTCTGTCCCACCCCCTGCTCCAGGGCCTGGATGACATGAATAATCTGGGTTGCAGAATTTCCTGAATCCCAGCGTATATATTGGAAAGGAAGCAAGCACTGGAGTATGACAATCTTGGGTTCAAAACTGGCTCTGCCACCTTCCATCTCTGTGTCTGTGGACAGGTGTCTTAGCCTCTCTGTGCTTCCATATTTTCATTTGCCAAATGGAGATATTACCACCAAACCTAGTGGTTTGCTGTGAGGATTTAGAACCCAGTTCAATGCCTGGCTTACAGTAAATATTGAAATAAATGTTTCCCTCCTTACTTCTCCCTGAAAAAAAAACAACAGAAACCTTAAATTTTTTTTTAGAAGGCGATTTCTATGGCAGTATGCTCAAGGAAACCATAGCAACCAGTTTCCTGCAGCTTGGTTTCCGGCCTTCCCCAGCTGTACAATGGTGCTGGGACACAGCCTTTGTTATCCCAATACCCCAGGGAAGACTGGAAGTCACGCGCTCTGTGGGGTGCAGGCATCTGCTGGGGAGAATTGCCTAGCTGATGGCGGTCACTGCCATTGACACCTCAGCTCCCGGTGAAATGAGGCTGGCCCAGTCCTGTCCCCCAGTGGTCAGGTCACAAGGATGCCATGGTTCCCCACTGGAGGCGCTCTTCATCTTCTGAGGCCTGCCTCGTTGTGGGTCAGGCCGGAACAGCTGCTTTACTTTTTTTATGGGGATAAAAGCAGCATTTGGTTGGGTCTGGAGAGCTTCCTGACTCTCCTTAGATCTTTAAGACATTTCCTAGGACGTAAAGGCCACGTGGTACCCTGTGATCGTGCATGTGTGTGTGTGTGTGTGTGTGTGTGTGTGCATATGAAGATTGCCAGGAGTGAAGGCAGTGCCTCTAAAGGACGGAATAAAGGCTGCCAGCCACAAAGAGCCTCTAAGGTTGGCCTTGTAGAGCAGGGAACTCTGCGTTCCTATTGGCCTCCGAGTCACGCCGTGGTCTGGTCCAGTCTACGATGACACCACACCTGGTTTGCCATGCTACCTTGCACTCTGCAGAGGAGTTGCCCTGGGGGCTTAGCATACTCAAACATGAAGTGAGACAGTCTGGCTGTGGAGGGATTTCCCAGCAATACATTCGGGCAAGAGCAACCTGGCTGTGTCACAGTGTGGGGCTGGACATCGGCCCAGCCCACAGTGACGGATTACAGGGGTCCCAGGCAGTGGGGAGGAGGGCAGTGAGGTGGGAAAGGGCAGCATCTTGGGATGGTCGGGGTGCCTGAGTGCCTGTGGCTCACTCTGTAGCAAACTCAGGGCCTCCCCAGCCCAAAGGCTTCCCCTGGGCACAGGGTCAGGGCTCAACGGCCGAGGCAGCCCCTTCATTTTACAGAGGAGGAGACTGTCCCAGAGAGAACAGAGCTTGCCCAGGGTCACACAGCTTACCAAGCACAGAATTATTGTACTTTAGAGACAAAATGCCTCTTAAAAATGATCTGTCCCGATCACCTCAGTTGATAGATGAGGACTCTGGACTTCTGGGCAAGAAAGGAGCTTCTCAGGAGCACAGAGCAGAGAAGACCCACAGGCCCTGACTCTGTGAGTGTATGACTGGTCTACCCAAGGGTCAGCCCTTGGGCTAAGTCTGGCCTGCCACCTGGTTTTGTAAATAAAGTTTTATTGGAACATAGCCATGACCTTTGATTCATACGTTGTCCATAGCTGCTTCTGTGCAACCGTGGGTTGAGTAGTTGCAGCAGAAACCATATGGTTGGCAAAGCCTAAAATATCTCCCATCTGGCTCTTTACAGAAAAGGTTTACCCACCCCTGGTCTAATTCACCGAAGTTTTCCAAAGGCCTGGAAGCTGCTGACCATGCTTCCAATATCTTCCTCCTTTGAGAAGAGAGTCCACCCTCACTGTCAGGCCGGGTGCCAGCCCGAGACCCCTCTCTACAGGGTGAGACTGTGCCCCAGGAACAGAGGGAGGGGGGCTGACAAATAGGAATGCCTCCTTCAGAGGGGAGTGGAGCATGTAACATAATCAGGATGAGACCGAAAACAATAGCTCACAGTTGTAACAGTGTGTCAGGTTCTGTGAGAAGGTCTTTTCCTGTAGGATCGAACCCTCAGTGGTTCAATGGCAACTTGGTGAGACAGGTACAGTTAGTATTATCATTTTGCACAAGAGAAGTTGAAGTATGGAGAGATTTCGGAACTTGCCAAACCCGCTAAGTGGTGGAACCGGGTGTGGACCCGGGAAGGCTCACTCTGGAGCCCTTGTCCTTCATCTGCTGCGTGATCTGGATTGGGGGCGGGGGTGCATCTCACTTGAATTAGGAGAGGTCAAGCCGTGACTCTGTACTTTTCTTCTTCATCCCTCTGTCAAACATTTAGTAACCACTTTTTGGCAAGAGTCATCGTGGAGCTGTGCTGGGTATTGTGAGTCAGAAGGAGAGAGAAAAATGTCAGGCATGGAGCCTGTATCTGAGAAGCCCACCGATGAGGGGACAAGGCAGCTACGTGATTAGTGTCTGTCTTTAGTAGAAATTGATGGTGTCAAAAGAGACGCCCAAGTAAGATGGCAGGGAATTCAAGGTGCCTCCTGTTCTGGAATACTACATAGCCATTCAAGTGCTCAGGATTAGGGGCTCAGATGCCGGTACCTGGGCCAGCCAGGCAGGGGATGGAAACAGAGGAGCTGACCTCACTCGTGTTTAAGGCAAGGAAAGGTGACCTTGGGGAGAGATAGCTCATATAGTCCTCATGCTAGGTGTGCAAATGCAGAATTTGAACACGAGCCAAACAAAACCTCTCTCAGGGTAGATAAGTCATGACCTCTGTATTACTTTCGCTAGTGTGTACTGACATGGAAAGATTCCATATTATATTATTCAATGTAAAAAGCAGATTACAAAACAGATTAGCATTTTTTTTTAACGTGTATGTCTACACACATAGAAATACACAGAGGAAAGGCTGGAATTACTCCAAAATTTTAACAGGATTTACGGATGCTGTTGCTTTTCTACTCTGTTTTTTTCTTCATTTTTTTCTTTTTTTTGTACAATAAACTTATATTACTTGCCTAAATTTCTGTTTTTGAGAGTTTGGAAGAAGTGATGATTCTATATTCTTCCCCAATCCACCATCTTCTAATTTCTACATTTCAAGATTCAACTCAAACATCACCTCCTCCAGGAAGCCTCCCCTGGTTCCTAGAGTGGGTTTGCCCTCCCTCCACACCACCCTCCCCGTATCAGAGCTCTTCTTTTGTGGAGATTACTGTCCAGTTCCCTGTATACACCTGGTTCCTCACTGAAAGGGACACAAGATGTGAGCTTCCAGAGGGAGGGGACCATGTATAATTCATCTTTGTATTTCCAGTAGCTACCATAGAACTTAACACGTAGTATATGCTCCACAAATATTTGAGGAACCAGGGCCTGAATTTAGAGCTGAAGGAGGAGGGAAGGCCCCATGAAGGAGAGCCAAACACAGTGGACCCAAGGGCTGGGAGACTGGGGCACTGGGAGCAAAAGGCAAGGACATTCCAGGCACTGAACAGAACAAGAGGGCATCCTGGGCACGGTGGATCTTCCCATTTGGCTGGAATGTGGGGTGTTTGAATGAGAATAGAGAGAAATTGGGAGGAAAAAGCTGGGGGTGGGTATAGACAGGGGCAGGAATGTCAGACTTGGGAGTTTAGATGTCGGTTCCAGGGACCAGGGCAAGCCTGGTCCCTCCCTTACAAAGTATCTCTCACTCCAGTTCATCATTTCTTTCATCTCCTGCTCTCCCCCCACCGCCCCCACCAAAGCTTTTTCCTGCCTTTTTGGCACTGAAAGCAGTGCTGGCTTCTGTCCTGAGCAACGTGATCTGCTGCCCATGAGTCAGTGGCTCGGCCATTCCTCAGTGACTAAGGCTGTCGCTTCCCGCCAGTTTCCCGTAACCGCCTGAGTTAAGACTCGGTCTGAATCACCGTTTATTGTTTTTAGAGGTTTTTTCCCTACTACCCTCCAGTTTTTAAATATCAACTGCCTCAGCCAGCCCAGCGGAGCTGAATGAGTGCTGAGGAGCTGGTTGACATACCCACACCCACAAAAGGGATCCAGAGCCCCATTCTGTTGAGGGAAGCAAAGCGGCTGTGGCTGTGGAGCCAGACAGACTGGTGTTCAAACCCTGCTTCTATCCCTGTCCGCTGCTGTGCTCTCTTGAGCAAGTCACTTCACCTCTCCAAACCTCAGCTTCCTTATCTGTAAAATGGGGATAATAATGCCTATTTTAGAGGGTTATCATGAGGATCGGGGATAAAATCTGTAAAGCACCTGGCACATGGCAGGCATTCTAGGAGTGGCAATTATTATCATAAAGCAGAGCTCCTTTGCTTGGGAATGAACTGATGCAGGAGAAGGGTGTGGGTCTCATGCCTTCTGCCCATCTGTCATTTCAGAAAGGCAGGACGATCATGAGCTTCCCAAAATTCACACTTGAGATGTTCACTTTAGGCTGATAAGAAATCGTTTAGTTCTATTATTATTAGCCACCATTTATTGAACACTTACTATGTGCCAGGCACTGTTCTCAGTACTTTACATTAAAAATTTAACCATCATAAGCTCATCTGAGGTAGGTACTATCATTAGCCCCATTTACAGATAGAGCAACTGAGGCACGGAAAGGTTAACTGGTGTGGTAGAGAAAGAGGCAGAGCCAGAATTTGAATGTAAATTATCTGCTTTCAGGGGACCATGTCATACACAGCAGTGAGGGTCTCTCAGGGATGTGCCTGCCCTGACTGTCCGTTGCCCTAACTGGGTCATCATTAAATAATGACAGCGTGCCATGCACTGAACTAAGCAGTTATCAACTTTCTATTTAATTTTCACAGCATTTATTCAGGATAGGGTTGATGGTCCTCATTTTCCAGATGCGGAAATTGAGGTTTTGAGTGGTGCTACTGGTTACCGGCAAAGTTAGCATTTCAACTCAGGTCTTTCTCAAAGTTGGAGGTGGTTCTACCACTCCATGTGAAATGGCTGGCTGGGTTGTCAGCAAGCTGACTTTGTCTTTTTGAAGTTCCTTGACCTGATTATTTGGCAGTAATGGCCCCCTGGTCTGCCTAAATCCTCCAGAATAGGAGACCAGTCTGATAGGGGCTAGCGATGGATTTCCCCCCGATCTTGGGAAGACCGTCCTTTGCACTGACGATCTATGGCTCTGAGAGGCCCTGGGCAGCCTCTGGCAAGTCAGGGTTTGAGGTCCAGGAATTCCCTTCACACAGCACATGTCTACAGTGTCCAGAGCCTCACACCGGTGTCCGGTGAGCATTTCCTGCTGCCAGGTGATCAGGAAGCCACCTGGGGAATCTGCACATCCGAGTGGGATTCCTGCGGGGATGGAATGGGCCAGGTGGCAGATAGCCTCAGGAGGCTGCATGGTGCATTCACACACGATTTAGGACACCTCCACCTGATGGAATAAATTAAGGAGGGAATTAGATTTCCAGATCACTGGGAAAGTTGTGTTGGCCGCGGGACCCTGATCAAACTCCTCAGGGAGGGGCTAGCCGCGGAGTGGACTTTACCCCTCGGGGCTCCAGGGCTGCTGGGCGCCACCAGAGCCACAGGTAGGGCAAGGGCCCCTTAACAAAGTATTCACCCTACACACTGCCCTTTTCATTTATCTGGATTGAGGAGTGGGAGACTTCGAGAGGGAGGAGAGGAAGGCAGAGAGAAGGGGCTGATAATGATAATGAGCTAATAATAACTGCTTCCACATGCTGCTTGCTGTGTGCTAAGCACTGGGCTAAACCTTTTACATACCCGCATTAGCTCCTATCATCCAATTATTATCCCCACTTAACAGATGGAACCATTGAGCCTTAGAGAAGTTAGTAGGCTGCCCAGAAGGAACTATGGACGGGGCACTGTAGGGACAACCTGACAGCTGGATGTGAAGTGGCCTGGTTAATCCCTGAGGGAACCCTGGAGGCTGGTATGTATTTTGCCCCCTTTTCAGTTGAAAACATTGAGGTTAGGAGAAGTGAAGTTTCGCCCATGGTAGCACAGCTAGGATGAGGAAGGACTAGACTCCAGCCTAAGTTCGTCTGTGGCTTCTTAACTATGCCACCCTGGCTCTGGCTAGAAGTTAGAAGACCTGGGTTTTAGTGGCTGCTGTCTTTGCCTTTTATACATAAAATGGGGGTGTTGGACTAAAGTATCCTTTAAGTTCCTTGCAGTGCTAATATTTTGTGATTCTCTGAGGAGGCAAGAATGCCCTGGATTTGGGGGAACCACCAGCAGTCTTGTTCTGGGACCCTTCTAAGCCTGTTAAATGGGGCCAGGCAAGGAGAGGGAATGGTTTTGTCTTTCCTTCAAGCAGGGTATTCAGGGAGCAGGAAGCCTCATGGCAGCAGCTTGGGGATGAAGGTTCAATGATGTGTTTTCCTAAAAGAGAAAAGGGAGATGTTGGACTTCACCCCACAGTCCTGCAAGCCCTGTACTTGCCCAGCGTCCAGACTGAAGAAAGAGCCTGGAGTCGGTGACAGAGACATCAGTAGTTTAATGGACGGTGATCTTACACGTCTGTAGCAAGGTCCTGGAGCGACACCCCACTGTGTGTGGCAGATGGCAGGCAGGATGTGGCGGTTGTCTTTACTTCTGGGGGAGGGTAGGTGGAGGGATTACCAGTTATAGGAGGAATTGACCTCAGGTTGGCTGTCAGTTACCAGGGAAACCAGTAGAGGAGCACGCCCCTCACTGCCCTTTTGATAAGCTATCAAACTGGAGTTGTTCTGATCTAAAGATTAGAACAATCACTAGCTGGGGTCGGGGGCAAGTATGTAGGCCTTTACTGATTAGGCTCTGTGAATACGAGGGAAGGTCAGTAGGGTGTAGGTGAAGCAAGCACTAGTCAAGCAGGGGATGTACAGAGAGCAAGAGAGCAGCCATCTTGGGTGGCCTGACCATACAGGAGAGTTGGGTTGCCTTTCTCTTTCGCTGCTGTGTCCCAGCAAGGTCTGGATTGTGAATGGGCCATAATTTGGGGCAGAGGAAAACACTCAGTGCTGAGCTTAGCCAGGTCCTCTGTGCTGGTGTTACTGGTTGATTTCTCAGCCCAACGAGCCCATCCAAGAGGCCTGTGGGCAGGACAGTCAGACTAGGGCAGCGATGCTCCCTGGAGCACACTGGAGAGCATCTGTGGGTCTCCCCTGCCCCGACCACAGTGGAGCACAGCTGGTTCTGCCTCTTTTTGGCTAGGTTGAGTCACTCAGACCCTGGAATCCCAACTTCACTCCACAAACCAGCACAAGTACAGGACCACATCTCACAGGTCTCCTGGGAGGTGAGACAAACAAGGATATTCAATTGAATCTTCAATGATATAACTTTATTAAGTTTAAAAGACCAGACTTTACACTGATTAGCTTGTCTGCTCTATTTTTGACATTAAAATATCCTTTCTTTTACCAAAAAGCAATAGTGAATATAGATGTAGCAATTTGGGGGGTTTAAATTTCCTTATTTAGGAATATTAAATAAAAGTTAGCAACCTGGCTTCCCTGCTGGTGCAGTGGTTGGGGGTCTTCCTGCCGATGCAGGGGACGCGGGTTCATGCCCTGGTCTGGGAGGATCCCACGTGCCGCAGAGCGGCTGGGCCCGTGAGCCATGGCCGCTGAGCCTGCGCGTCCAGAGCCTGTGCTCCGCAATGGGAGAGGCCACAACAGTGAGAGGCCCGCGTATGGCAAAAAAAAAAAAAAGTTAGCAACCCATGTATGTTCCCCCAGTGCTTTTTAACTTGCTCATTTGTGAACTGTAAACACTGGAGATCACTGGCATAGCTTCTCAGAACATTCATTTCTTCATTTATAAAGTAGGGATAATAATTAGTTCTATTTCCCTTGAAGGGTTATTGTGTTGGAAAAGTGAGGTAACATATAATCTGTATGTCCCTGAACTCAGTTTAAAATAGAATTATACTTTCTTTTGTGTCAACTATTACGGTCTGAGTTTCCTTACTGGACATTAGCCCTTGTGACAATGTCCCCCCCATTATTTCTGAGGGGTTTCCCAGGGCGTTGGTTTACATGTGCTCCAGAGAGAATCCCGAGGGTTCTTCTGTTCCATGGTACCCCTTTTGTGCCCACACCACAATCTGGGTTAATCCCCCGTGTGAGGTCACCAGTTAGCTGGCTCAGCTGTCGTCACTGCTGGCTATCTCTGAGAGCCCAGGGGCGAAGGGGAAGTGCTTGCCTCAACCCAAGGGTCAGTCTGGTTGCTCTCACTTCTCTGAAGAGGGGCAGGCACTAAGTCATGCCCCCTTGAGCATTGCCTAAATGTTGATTATCACCAAAACTTGCTGCTTCTTTGAGCTGCTGCTGCTTCCGCCATGGTAAACAGTGGTGGCAAGGCGCTGCCCGGCTCCTGGATATATCCATGTAGCCAAGGGCAGCTCACTGACCCCTAGACCGTTCACGGCCTCTCCAGACAGCAGGTCTGGTGCAACTCCCGTGGGCACCAGGGTGAAAAACACATCTCCTGCATCCCTCATCCAGTCCAGAGCCTCACTGCATTTCCTGAACCTCCAGGACAATCGGCTGTGGGAGCACCCATTCCCTTCAAGGGAAGGATCCTCCCTGTGCTCCCAGGCTGGTCTTATCCCTGTGGCCCAAAGAGCCACTGGTTGGTACATTGCTGCAGGTTGGGTCATTATAACCCATGGTGCCCCAGCACGGTGGCAGGTGGCAGGGGTTCACTGAGTGTTAATTTCCCATCCTAAGTCCTTCACTCCATAAGCACAGGTTCAGGCAGGGCCAGGACCTGCAAATCCATTTCTCAGGGAAAGCCAGAGATTCTTCCTGTGGTTAATGTGGGGTTGGGGTGAGAAGGGAGCAAGGCAAGGAGTGAGGGTCTGACCCCAGTCTGGACCCTCAGAGGAGGCCCAGCCATGAAGCCCACCCCGGGCCCTGCGTCCACAACAACCCCAAAACCTCCATGCCCAAAGGCCAAGCTGACCTCTCAGCTTGGTGTGTTTGGAGGACTTGTCCTGTCCTCTCCGTTCAGAGTTCTGCCATCTGACTTTAAATCACCTTAATTTCCAGCCTAGCAGGAGTTTTCCTCTTATTTCAAAGGCCCATATCATCCATCCAAGGGGACGAGTTGAGGAAGAATCCTTGGGAATTTCCAGACCCAGCAATAGGGGTGGGGGGGGAGCAGGCTTCCAGCAGCCCTGCTGGAATCGGGCTCATGGCAGCACTCCTTCCCATCCTCTACTTGAGGAGGTCTGCACGTGCAGCCAGGCTGAGGTCAAGCTCTGCAGGCCCCAAGATGCTGTGAAGGAAGAAGAAGGAAGAATGGAGGGAAAGGGGAGCAGATCCAGGGTCCCCATAAAAGGCCATGCACTTAAATTCCTTCCTACATTCTGCAAAGATCTATTTGGTGCCTCTAGACATAAGACATGTCCCTGCCCATTAAGAGCCCATTGGTCCATCTGGGGTTAAAAAATCCACCTGCAAGGCAGAGGTGGCTGTGGGTACAGCAGGGACTGTGCCTGGAGACCTGGGAAGCAGACCTAGCTCTGCCTCTGGGTTGCCGTGTGACCCTGGGCAAGTCACTCTCCCTCTCTGGTCCTCAGTTTCCCCAACTGTCCGGTGAAGATGCACCAGCCCCTAAGGGGCCCTGCTGCTCTGGCCCTGGGAATTGAATGAGGCTGCAGGAGCCCTCCCACTCTGTACCACCTGGTGCCTTTGGACCTGGGCTCACTCTCAGGGCTCTTTTCTAAAGAGCAGATCTCATTATGTCACTTCCCAATTTAGAACCCTGAGGCGGCTTCTCACATCCAATAGGATAAAGTCCACAATTCCCTGCGTGGCTTAGGAGGTCTTACACACTCCCCCTGGCTCCCTGCGTTCCACCAGCACCAGCCCCTTTATTGTCCTATTCCCCGTGCCCATGCCCACCCCACCCCAGCACCTTCCCACAGGCTCTTCCCTGCCTCTTCATTTCTCTTAGGCCCCTGTGATACGTTTCCCTTACTTCTTCTTTGAATAACCCACCCCTTGCTTGTCATCCGCATAATTTGGTGTCTCTCCACCCACCGTCTCCCAGATTGTGAGCTCCAGGAAGGCAGGACCCTCTTTGTTTCCCGCGTTGTCCCCAGCCATGTCCCCTGTGCCCTGATGAAGACACCAGGAGATCTGGGTGCTGGTCCTTGTCATTGTCACCTACTGGCTCTGTGACCTCAAAAAGGTACTCCCTTCTCTGGGTCTTACTTTTCTGTCATAAAGTGAGGGGGCTGGACTGGATTATAACACTTAGTCTTTAATGGGTGCTGATTTTTTTGCCAGGCCCTGGGCGAAACCCTTTATATGCAGTACAGGTAATTCCTACAGCAATCATATGGAGCCAGCTCTGTCTTTAGCCCCATTTTACAGATGCGGAAACTGAAGAGTAGAAAGCTTATATCATTTTCCCAAGGTCACATGGCTACCAAGTAACAGAATCAGGGTTTGAGCACAGGTTTATCTGTCCGCCTCCAAACATTCAGCTCTCAACCACTTTGCCTCTTGTCTAAGGACCTCCTGACTGTATTCCAGGAGGGTTAGTCTGCCCAGAGCCTTAGAAGGAGCAGCGTGTCAATACAGTGCAGGCCTTCAGCCTCGCATCTTTGAAACACTGGCAGCTCCAGCAGCCCAGTTGCAGCTCTTAGCTGTATCAGTAGGTGAGAACCAGAAAAAGGGCTAGAAAGATTCCTTGTCCAGATAGCAAGTCTCCAATTAGAGCCTTCCCTCTCACCCTGTGCTAGTTTTCAAATTTAAACTTGCCCTGAAGTAGCACATGTATTCAGAGGAGAGCACACATTATACATGTAGAGGCGAATGCATCATCTGAAAATGAGCACACCCATGGAATCACTACCCTGGTCAAGACATAGAACATTACCGGCTACCAGAGTCCCCATCAAGCCCCCTCCTAATTGTTACCTTCCAGGCCCTGTGTGTTTTGTTTTTTTTGTTTGTTTTTGCAGTACACGGGCCTCTCACTGTTGTGGCATCTCCCGTTGCGGAGCACAGGCTCCGGACACGCAGGCTCAGCGGCTATGGCTCACGGGCCCAGCCGCTCCGTGTCACGTGGGATCTTCCCGGACTGGGGCACGAACCCGTGTTCCCTGTATCGGCAGGCGGACTCTCAACCACTGCACCACCAGGGAAGCCCCAGGCCCTGTGTGTTTTGATCTGAGGGTATTTCCTGGAGCTATGGAAAAAGACTGGGAAAAGAAGTTAATTTTCAAATTATCCTTTCATCTCTAGGGAAATTGTAAGTCTGCAGGAAGGAGGTGGAGGAGGGGAGGAAGGAATTCAACACAAGATGTGCTAAATCTTCAGACATGGCAAATGCTGCAGGTTCCAGAGAAAAAGGAAGAGTGACTTGATGTTCTTGGACCAAGTGTGGTCTGTGTGTGTGTGTGTGTGTGTGTGTGTGCACGTGCGCGCACACACGCGCACTGTGTGAGTGGTGTAGGACATTGCTAGGTGGGAAGGATGCACGAGGAGGCTGTGGGATCACAAACGATGAGAGCCTTGCCCTATCTGCAGGGTTAGAATCCGACCTCAGTGAGGAAGTCCCAGTCAGCTGAGTCTAGGAGATTTGACCTAGAGTCTCTGTGCCTCAGGCTGACCGCCAGCCTCCATCCAGATGAGATTGCTGTGGACTCGGCACTCCAGGTATGACTGCTGGGGGAACTGCCTTCTGGTTTCTTCAGAAACCGTGGAATGGGATGAAAGGTGGTGGACCCACACAAACACCTCGCATTTGGGGAGGATCTCCTGCAGAAGTGGCCTGTTGTCAAGTTCAAGCATCTCTACGTGAGGGGCAAAGTATCCCATCTAGGGCTTTGAGCTGCATGATCATGAAGCCCCCAAGACTCTTGCATGAGGGTTACTGGCCTTATATTTGTCATACGTAGAGGAGCAGGAGACTCAGTCGAGAAGAAAGTCAAATGCTTAGGCAAGGCCAGACCCTGATCTAGACCTTGATCTGTGGAATTCTCATTCACCCCAACAGACATCTTGGACATGGTGAGTGTGTGTGGTTTTCTGTCCACCCTGCCACCCACACTGGGTGTGAGGCTGTTATAATGTCATGCTTCTCAGATGACACTGTAGAGTCAGGGGGTACCCAAAACCACAGAGTAAACCTGCAGCTAGCATCTTCCTGGGTATCAATTTCACTTTAAATTTTGAGAAAAGAATATAAAGGTGGTTTTTTAAAAGGTAAAATGAGGATATATTATTAAATAGAATGACAAAATGTATATACCCTCTGAGACTTAAAAGAAAAGAGCTGCTGTCAAGAGGCTTTAGGTGGTCCCATTGCAGAGTGCGTCGGTCACCCGGGAGGTGTACACCTCAGTCTTTAGGGGTACTTTTGTGGACAAGTCTCAGTGATACTGATCAAAGAAGGAATCGGTATAGTGCATACAACATAGGGATATAGTTATTATCAGGCTGTATCACTGAGAAGAGAGTTGGGATCTGAGTAAGGGTACTTCATTAAGTCCCCCAGTTAGCCTGGGACAATCCCAATTTATGCCTGTTGTCCAGGCATGATTATTAATAGCATCTACTTCCACTGCCAAAGGAGCCCAATTTGGACGAAGAATCATATGGTCATTCTAGGTATGAAAACCCAGCAAGATTAGGGGAGGAGGCCTGGAAGCTCAGTCCCTGGCTGGGAGTAACTCAACAGAGGGAAAGTCTTGTATGTTCCCACAAGGAGCTCCCAGAGACTTTGGGAATCTGTTAGGAGGGAGAATCCTGATGTGGCCTTTCTCAGTGGTCCATTCTCGGTCCCCCCTCCCCAGGTCAAGGCATACTTGCTCTGGACAAAGGTCGTGTTACAATGCCAGGACAGAGTCGAGGAGGGCAGGCTGAGCCAGCCTCGGCCAGTTTCCGGAGCAGCCAGAGAGGAATCATCTACGGGAACAAGGCAAATTCTAGTCTGAGAGGTCGGCATGCCAAAGTCAAAGTGATGTGTCAGTTGCAAGGGATGAGTACAAAGACATCATCAGGAAACGAGGCAAGAAGCCCGGAACCAGGAGTGGGAGGAAAAGTTTGGGAAGAGGTGTGCAAGGTAGAAGCAAGGGTTGGGAACAGGGCTCAGGGCAAAGGCTACGACAACACAAGTGGCTGAGGGCTGGCACGAGAAGGGATGTAGCCTGGCTGGGTAGGAGGCCTTGGCCAGACAGGACGAGCCCTTCCCAGCCTGCATTCACAATTGGCCAACTAAACTGCCTTTTGATGGCATTGCTATGATTACCTTACGAGTAGTTATTTTTACAGCAAAATTTATTCATGAGAGAAGAGAGGGATCTTTAAAAAGAAAAGGGCTTATTTTAGCATTAACCTTTTTCAGATTATTTCCTTGGGGACAAATTAATCAGCCTGCCCCATCCGTTGTAACCAGGCTTGTCCAAGTGTGTGTGTAACTGGGTATTTATGTCATTGTAGCAACTGGACAGAATGTCTTTCCCAGGAGACATGCGGGTGCTGAGTTCAAAGAGAGAGATTATCATGGTTGCCAAATGTGTGACATGGACCGTCATATGGGGATCAGGCAAATGCTGCAGAAGAACCTGGTTTGGCCTCGTGTGTTGACTTGATTCACTTATATCGATTATAACGCTTGCCTTTTTCCTCCCTATTTTTGCCATCTAACAGTCTTAGGCTGCCTCTCTGGGCCTTTCCCCTCCTGGCCAGTCATGACTTCATGGCCAAAGTCTGGAGGACCCCGAGTCAGGGTCAACGCACCTGTTCCGAATGCTTGTTCCCAGCATGCAGCTAGAATATTGCACCATGGCTGCTGTGTCTGGTACCCCTTATCCACAGTTATGGGCTGGGAGGCCAAGGGAACAACTAACAAGGGTGCGGTCCTCTGGGGTTTTGATGTCAGCAGTGTCAGGGAAAAATTCTGGAGCCTGGAAACCAAAAGCAAATGTGGCAAGTTGAGAATAAGCAGCCCTGGCAGATCGGGGGCTGAACACGTGTGTAAGGAGTTTCAGAACAGCCCCAGAAGGAGTTCACGGTTTTGGTTAAGAATGAAAAGTTGGGTTAACCTGGAAGAAAATCCAGACTTGAGCACTTACCTTGGGCAACGTATGATCTTGGGCAACGTAATTAACCTTTCTGTGCTTTAATTGATAAATCTATATCTATCTATCTATCTAAAGTTATGATGAGCCCTACGTCTTGGGGTCATTGTAAGAGTTAGACGAGACAACACATGTAAAATATTTAGAATCAGTCCCAGCATGTAGTAACTGCTCAAAAACAAAAACGTTAATTAATTAACATAAAGTTCTCAGGACCCAAAGGAGAACATACTAGAACATACTAAAACATATGTATCAGTTCCCCACTGTATATGACTGTTTTGAGTGGGATGGATGCAAAGGCCAAAGTGAAAACAGAACCTTCCAGGGGATTTGTCTGGGAACCTTTGTTAAAGGAGCAGTTTCCAGTCACACCAGCTGGCATGAGGGAGAACTCCTGCAGGAGCTTTAAAGGTCTTCTAGTCCAGGTTCTTCATTTGCAGGATGAGGAATTGGCCCCAGAGAGGGGCAGTGACTTAACTAAGGTCACAGCAATTTCAAGGCAGCATCAGGCATAGAAGCCACATCCCGTGATTTTCAAACTAGGGCTCCTGCCGTGATACTGCACAGACCAGAGTTTTCTTTCTTGGGGTCTGTTCTGCGATAGCCCTCAAAGCTGGCCTTCAACCACGGTGAAGCCAGGAATCCTAGGGAATGGCCTAGGCCAGGGCTTCTCAAACTTTTATATGCAAATGCATCTCTTGGGGATCTTGTTCAAAATGCAGGTTCTGTTTTAGTAGGGCTGGGTAGGCCCAAGAATCTGCATTTCTGACAAGTGATACTGCCAGTAGGGATCAGACTTGGCCTACCAGGGCTCTAGGCCAGCGCTGTCCAATAGAAATATCATATGAGCTGCATATGTAATTTTAAAGTCTCTAGTAGCAACATCAAAAAAAGAAACAGATGTCACTCATTTTCATATATTTATTTCGCCCAGTATATCCAAAATATTCTCATTTCAACATAATAATCAGTATAAACATTATTGAGAGATTTTGCATTTTTTTCGTACAAAATCTTCAAAATTCAGTGTGTGTTTTACACTTAGAGCGCATCTCTGTTCAGACTTGCCATACTTTAAGTATGAAGTCGCCGTGTGTAGCTGTTGGCTACAGGGCAGTCAGAGGCAATCACTGAGTGGGTCCCAGCCCCGTACCCCCTTTCACACCAGCTGACAGTGACCATCATCTTGGGTCTTCCTCTGGCTTTCCCACGTTGGCAGGCCCACCTAGCCCACTCTTGTACCTTTTTCATGGGTGAGGATGGCACTAAGCCTTGAAGAATAGCAGCCCAGGCTCCCACCGTCCAGCTTCCTGTGAATACGACAGCCTACATAGGGTCAAAGTAAGAAAGGCCAAAACCCACCTTCCCTGCTTCATTTCTGGGTAACCCTGGGTTCATCTGGTCCAAAAGACCTCAGTGCGACTGGCATGGTGGTGTCGGAATATACAATTAAATGCTTGTGTGCTCTGTTCTCAATTAGAAGAGCGGGGCTGAGAATACTTTCCATACGGCTCAGGCCCTGCCACTGTCTGGCCTGGTCGTTGGAAGGGTTTTCTGCGGGGTCAGCCATGACGGTGAGAGACACAGGCCGTGATTCCGTGGCAGAGCGCCAGCATGACATCTGTGGGCCCTCTGTGACTTCGGGCGCAGTTCTTCTTCTGCCAAAGAGACATCAATGGATCATCTGACAGCTCTGGCCGTGCTCACAGACTCGCTGGGAGAAATCCCCGCCCCGGCTCAGGGCCTCACTGTGGAGGTTTCGGGTCTTGTCTGAGCCAGAAGGAAAGCTATAAGCTTCTCCCCCAATCTGTGACTTGCAGGTGACTCAAAAGGCACTTCTGTTCACATGTACCCCCTGGAAACCCATGTCTGAGAAGCTGGGACATTTGGCTTCTCAATCAAATGTTTGCTTTTGCTTGCTTTTGTCTGAGAAAGCTCATAGCTTGGTGCTACCTAATGCTAAACATATGAATATCTGGAAACATCTAAATATGTTGTGCTCTATAGACAAAACATCTACACAGGGATGGTCTGATTAATGGAGTTTTCCAGTAAAGCAGAAACTGTTCCTTGTTTCATTCCTTATGGTTGCAAATCCTTCTAAACTTGGATTGACTTATTCCCTGCCTCAGTAAGTGGAGGGTAGTGAGCAAAATCCAATTTTATCTAATGTTTGGGTATCATTATTGCCTCCACAGGTATTTTTGTGTCTTGACGGTATAGGCCATTATATTTCATTCATTCAATCGACAAATATGTACTGAGTACCTGTCATTGTTCTAGGCTCTGGGGATACATCAGAAAGAAACCTCTGCTCTTATGGAACCTGTATCCAAGTGTGTGCGTTTGTGTTGAGGTGAGGGGAAAGACAGGGATGAAAAATAAACAAGCAAGTGACAGATAAAGTCTACCTGGTGGGAAGTATCCTATGTGCTATTGCACACTTGATGGGGCCCAAACTGAGTCACAGGACAGCCAAGGCTCCCCAACAGTGGGCTGTCCCCCACCCAGGACAGATTTTGTTCCCTGCCCAGAGTCCCTGCTTCCTGAGAACCTGACCAATACCTTCTGTCCAAGCTCAACAGCTCCCTGGTTACCTATGGCTGAGATTTGCCAATTAAGCAGATCATTTGGTGCCCGCCTGCTCCAACATTTTCAGATTCATTTTCTGTCACTTATCTGCCACCGTCCCACCTCTGCCTGGGCCCTCGGTTTCCTCTGTGATTGAAGCCATGACTGCACGTGACGCTCACCCTCCACAGGGTCCCCTCGTGATGGGAGGGGAGGGGATGATGCGTTTGGGGTGAGATAGCAGATGGATTGTTTGCACCACAAACTTTCCCCATTGTCATGAGGTTGGAGCAGTGATAGCTAGAGGAAATATAAACAACAATTTCCCATGCACTTTTTATGTCTCTGTCAGCCAGGAGTGCCACGCCGACATGCACACAGGATTCATTTGTCCAGTGTTTGACGCTGAAATGTACCATAAAATATACCACGGCCCTTCAAAGAGTCGATTCACAGCAGCCTGCTTTAAGAGGTCACCAAAGTGGCCTCTTTTTTTTTTTTATTTCAGGAAAATAAAACAAAAATATATTTACAAAACATTGCCCTTGGGGGAAGTTAAAAACGTTTTTCCTATTTATGATCTGGTCCTTTTCCACTTGACAAATATTGCTTGCTCTCCTCCACCCACAACCCTGCCCTTCCTCCTGTTTTAGGTGGGACCCCGGTTCACATGGTCTTCTGGTGAAATAACAAGTGTATCTGTACCCAGCCCCAGCCCAGTAGAGCCCAAATGCCAGCAACTGAGGGGACGTTTGAGGCCAGCACTATTCTAGGAAGGGGACAGAACAGAGAAGAGACACTGATTTGGGAAGCCACCAGAACAGGCTGTGGTCTTCATTAGAAAAATGTTTTCATTGTAGCTGGTGAGAGAATGTTAGGAGATTGGACCTATCATTGAATATCATTAGGTCGATCCATATGAAATTATCATTTTTGAGTCAAAAATAGTCATTATTGGCAATGTCATCTGGTTCCATCTGAAAATGAACAATAGCTACCAGTTATTGATTCCTGCTTGTGTGCCAGGCACTGAGCTAAGCACTTGATAGCAATTACGTCAGTTAATCTTTACAGTGACCCAACAGAGCGGTGTCTGAAGTTGGTTCCCCAGGGGTGGACTCTAAGATGAGTATTTGTGATTTATTAAAGCAGTGCTCCCAGGACAAAAGCAGGACAGGGCCAGGGACGAAGCCAAGTGAGGCTATGTGTTTTGGGCAAAGTCTCAGCCTCATCCTGCGTCGAGCTCTGGAGCTTCAGTTACTCCTCAGGGTTTGTCCCACCTCAAGACAAGTGAGCCGGGCTTTTGTGTGCCTGCGGGCCATCTCTGGTCATGGGTGCCCTCAGGAGTCCCTGCTCAGACTCACGCAGCTCTCTGCATACCTGGGTGAAGGGGCTCCAGCAGCCCACGTGCAGCCTCTGAGCAAGGTCACAGGTGCTGGCCGATAGAGGCAAAGCACATGGAATCCGAGGGAGGGGAGGGCCACAGAAATGGTGAGGGGGCCCTGGGCCTCCAGGCAGAACATCTTTGGAGTCCACTGGAGGTAGGTATTAGTTTCATCTCCATTTCACTCGGTATTAGTTTCATCTCCATTTCCCTCATGAAGCAACTGAGATTCAGAAGGATAAAAGTAACCCAGCTCCTGCTACAAAGAGGTAGGACCAGAACTCTGCTGTCCTGAATTGGCCACTGTCATCCTCTCAATGTCAGTTCCAATGTCCTTGGTCACCAGGATCAAGCTGGTGGTGCCCGGCTCCTCCTTCCCTTAGAATGAGATTTCAGAGCCTACTTGCCTCATGCAGATGGATTTGGGTGGCAGGGGGTGTGCGGAGGGGGTGTCGCCCAAGTGAGCGAGAGCCATAGCCTGTCAAAGTCCATTTAGCAGGAAGCTGGACTTTTCAACACATTAGCTCTCCCCTGTGCCTCTCTAGGTTGGAAAAGGGGCCTTTCCGGCACGCAGCATTGTGGGATCTGCTCACATGTCCCTCCATAGTCCCTGGAGCCTGTCCAACCACTCAGGGGTGCCTTGGCACAGGCAAGGGTGACCTGCGGCTCTCCAAGGCCATGGCCGACGGCAAAGCGCTATCCAGCGTCACTGCCTGAGAAGGCTATTGCTGCTGTGATCAAGAGCTCACCCCCAGCTGAGCCAGGCCAAGGGGCACATGGGCACCAGAACACCTGGTGAGGGGGATCCCCTCCAGCTGCTTCCTCCACCCTCCCTCCCCCGGCCAGGTGCAGTCACTTGCCCTTATTTAGCAGCCCAAGGCGGCCTTCCCGAGGGAGCTGAGTCAGAGCTCTCCAGCAGAGGACCTGCCATAGTGGGAAAGATACAGACTCTGGAGGCTGGATGGGAGTTCACAACCCCCATTCATCCACTTACTAACTGGAGTGGTTATTTAACTTCTTTGGTTGAAGAAGTGGTTATTTAACTCCATTCTATCATCTGTAAACAGGAAATAACAATACTCTACCCCGCAAAGAATAAATGAGATGTTATCTGTCAGTGCCTAGCAGAGTGGGGATCTGAGAGCTGTTTGGTCCCAACATTTTTGCCTTGGCTTTGCCGGCACTGCTTCCTGTCCCATTACCTTGTCTTAACTTTGCGTCATTGTGTGCATTTTAATTCAACCTAGCTGCCCTGGGCTTGCTTGGGTGCAGGGTGCAAGCCAGAGAAATGTGTCCTTTATTTTCATGTGTTTTGAAAGGGTTTGTCCCTTCTGGGTTTCCATCTGAGTTCTGTCCAAGAACACAAAGGGCCTGCTTTTTTTTTTTCCCATTGATCTTGACTAATGCAGAGCTAGCACCTGGCGCTCTTCATTGAATTCCATTATACTCCATATGCTAATAGCTCCTCAGATGAAGCTCTCTTGGAAGCACACCACAGAGAAAAAGCAAAACGCTACAAGACACTGAGATGATGGGTCCTGCCCTGCTCCAGCCTTCTCCCCCATACATAGAAATACTGTCCTAGTTTTCAGCAGCCTAATTGAACATCAATCACTTAAGAAAAAAAAAAAAAAACCCTGGCTTGCCACCCACACCATTGTGCTAAGAATAACTTCTCTCCCAGCAGTACAGCTGGTCAGTCACTTCCTAGTGTTTCCATCTGGAATTAGGTGTGAGGATTCAAAAAGTGCATTTGTCCATTTTGAGTCTGCAAGCTGGCATGGGCCCTGAAACTTGAAGTCTGACAAAAAACCAAGAAACCTAGAGTAAACATCCAAACACTTAAATACCCGAAAACCTGTCTCCTGTTGAAAGTCTTTTTCCCTTTTGTGTGTTGTTTGGATCTCATTGAGTCTGTTCTTCCTAGTTTGTCCAGGAGTCAGTTTTAAATACTGACTTTATTTACTGAGATATGGCTCCGTTGAGCTCAGCATCTCATAGTTGAATTCTCAACCAGCAGGACTTCTCGATGAACAGGATCATGGGTTTACTGATTTCAGGCTGAAATTGGGTTTTTGGAGTGACTGGCTGTCTGGCTTTGGGGAAAGGATCATTTAGCCTTTAATCTTCCAAATAAATAAAATCATCCACTCATGCAAAATCTATTTCCAGAATGCCAGCTTTTTGCCAGGCACTGTGCTGCATAAGCGGCGAGGCCGTGAAGGACACACAACAAGATGCCTTCTCTACTCTGTTGGAGATTACAGTCTGGTACCAGAGATTCCCTAACCCTGGCTGCACGGTGCAGTCATCCGGGAGCTTTGCAAAAGGACTTTTTATGTGTATTTTCTTCTTTGATCCTCACAAGAATCCTACAAAATAGATACTGCTATTGCAGTCATCTTGAAGATGTGGAAACTGAGGCACAGTTGGGTGAGTCACTTGCCCAAGGATATTTAGCCTCCCAGAAATAGAATAGGACCCCAGGCGCTCTGCTTCCTGAGAGCTGTGCTAACCGCTGAACTGTCCTGCCTCCTCATGTGTGGAAGCGTGAGAGGGGCTGGCATGTCTGGAGATGGCTGGGGCATGTGACAAAAGAGAAACTAGGGAGAGGAAGCTGGAGA
The DNA here is from genome assembly GCF_964374135.1 of Grampus griseus. NCBI lineage: Eukaryota > Metazoa > Chordata > Mammalia > Artiodactyla > Delphinidae > Grampus > Grampus griseus. Next base: position 74,148,272 of record NC_139002.1, read on the forward strand.
GGTGGGTGAGGGCAGGGCAGGAAGGGCCTAGGGAACCCAGACTAGAAGACCGGGTTTTATCCGGTGGACAGTCAGAAGAGCTGCCGCCTGTACCAATGAGAGTAAGAAGGCATTAGCTGGGGGGCTCGGGATACATTTCTACACAACAGAAAGTAGGTCAGTGTTTTGGAAGAGAGTGCGGAGGCGCAGGCGCTCCGCGATGACAGTCAGCTCTGACAGCAGCTCCGTGCTGCGTGGGGAGGAATGTGACAAGGGCCTCCTTCTCCTTCCCCGTCCACTGAACTCTTGCTTTGACATGTTATCTGGACCTCAGGGGTCAGCCCCGGAGCAGCTGGCTCTGTGCCTTCCCTCCCTGAAAGCTGCATGACCTACCCAGCGCCTGTGCCCACCAGAACCTTCCTACACAGCAGCCGGCTCATCGGAGCACAGGGCTGAGTGCTGTGTGGGTGGCCACGAATGAACCAGAAACCCGCGTCCTGCCCATTATCTAAGCCAGCACAGAGGCTACCTATCCCCTCAGAAGCAGTAGGTGGTAATAATTACACATGAGCCTGGGTTTGAATCCCAGCTCCAGCATTTATTTAACTATGTGATTTGGGGCAAGTCCCTTGGCCACTGTGGAGATCAGTTTTCTCCTCTGTAAAATGGGGTGGCCATTCCTACCTCTCAGGTTTGCTTTTTTTTTTTTTTTAATTTATTTTATTTTTGGCTACGTTGGGTCTTTGTTCTGTGTGTGGGCTTTTCTCTACTTGCGGTGAGCGGGGGCTACTCTTCCTTGTGGTGCGCGGGCTTCTCATTGCATTGGTTTCTCTTGTTGCGGAGCACCGGCTCTAGGTGCCGGGGGCTTTAGTAGTTGCAGTACGCAGCTCAGTAGTTGTGGCTCGCGGCTCTAGAGTACAGACTCCATAGTTGTGGCACACGGGCTTAGTTGCTCCGCGGCATGTGGGATCTTCCCGGACCAGGGCTTGCTCCGCGGCATGTGGGATCTTCCCGGACCAGCCCGGACCAGGGCTTCCCGGACCGTGTCCCCTGCATTGGCAGGTGGATTCTTAACCACTGTGCCACCAGAGAAGCCCTCTCAGGTTTGCTTTAAGAATTGTAGATATCATTCATAAGGCACCTGGTAAACGTGTCTATGGTTCTCAGTAAATGGCAGCTCTTATTATGCCCAGTTAACTGCCATTACCGTATCCTAAGCCCCTGTGGGTCTGGAGAGCCCAGGCTGAGCACCCTCTGTTTTGCAGCTGAGAAAACTGGGGCCTAAAAGGGATCCGTGGCTTTCCCAGGGTCACCTGGCATCTGAACAGCAGAAGGGAGCAAGAGGTACCTGTGAGCAGCCTCACTGAGCAGGGGTGAGAAGTTCAACTCAGGCTTGGCCATGGTCACTCACAGCCTTTGCTCTGATTTCCTCTCTCCATGATGGCACAGATACAGCCTTTCTGGAAGGGTTGTGTGTACGAATAAGCTGTCATTCCAAAGTGCTGAAAAGTACTCCACAGGTGCCAAATCATGACTCTCCATGGATTTCAACACCTCCGTTGGCATTCCTTCCTGCCAGATGCAAGCTGCATGAGGACAGTGTGCGTGTGTGTGTTTGTGTGTGTGTGTGCACGCGTGTGTGTAGGGGATAAGGAAAGGGACGAGGAAGAAGAAGAGCACACAGAAAATTCCAGATTTTCCAGCGCCTGTTTCCATACCTGAACCCCAGTACACTGTGGCTTAGCCCCCTGCCCTAGTACTCAAACAGAAGTACTCTCTTTCTTCCCAGGTCCTCTGCAACCTACTTTCAGCCACCTGTTGGAGGAAGGCGTGAGCCATTTTGCTGAGAGGCAATGATTTGCCCAACCTTCAGTCAACAGAGCCAGGGACTCAGTCCCAGGGGGCTGGTGTCAGAGAGGGCGTGGAATGGAAAAAGCATGGAATTTAGAATCAGACAGTTCAAGATTTGAATCCCGGTTCTGCTGCTTCCTAGCTGTGTGACCTTGAAAAAATGACTTCTGAGCCTCAGTTTCTTCATCCGTAAAAGGGAGAAAATTTGCATTATTTGGAGACGTTAAATGAGAGGCGTACTCTGGCCCATGACTGTTTCATTCCCACCCCGAACCCTGCCCCCATCCCAGTGGCTTTCTGCACCCGGATTCCCACCGTGCCTGGGCTGGTACTATGTGCCGACTTTAACTGTGGATTTGGAAGCGTCAGAGAGACACCAGTATGAAGAGGTGGCTGCTGAAGGCAAAGCCTGCCTCCCCCAAAGAGACATCTTCCTCGGAGAGGATGGCCTCGGTGCTTCAGGCGTTTGGGATAAAAGCAGCCATTGTTGGGGGCGACACCCACGTTTGACATCCCGTGGCAGAAGAATGGTGCAGTACCCTGAGTGGGTGTCTTGGATATGACAGATATGCCCATAGCCTGATTGTGTACCTCTCTACTAACTGGGTTTGGCAGGAGGCCAGGTGAGGAGAGGGCAGATATGAGCTGGGGCTACAATGAGAGAGGCTGGACCTCTCTGCACCTCTCTCAGCCTGCAGAACTGCAAGGGAAGTGTTTGTGGAGAGGTTCCATGACCCTCTCTCTTAGCTTCTTTTTCCTGCCTGGCCCATTCTGGGTGCCCCAGTTCTGGGGATACAGATCCCTCCCCCAGGACAGGGGATGGTGTCCATGAACCCCTCTCAGAGAGGCAGAGGTCCCCATTGGGCTCCTAGCCTCAGGTTCTGGGCCTTCACTCAGTGTCTTAGCAATGGAAATTTCCACACACTCAGATACACCCACCACAAGGGGTCATGTAGTGACTCCAGGGTAGGTGGGAGAGAGGAACTGTGGCTTGAACTTACTGTGTGCCAGGAAAAACGATCATCGTAATGGTGGTAGCAGTGACCATGTATCAATATCTGATTTAGTGCTTTACACATATTAGTTCATTTAATCCTTCCAGCAACCCTGTGAGGGAGGTACTGTTAGAAACCCCATTCTACAGATGAGAAAGCTGAGGCATTAAGAGATTAAATAACTTGTCAAAGGTCACATGGCTGGTAAGTGGAAGAGCTCAAAGGCATGTGATCAAACTCATTCAGTCCAGTTCCAAAGTCATCCTCTTCTCAACCACTGTACCCACCTCTACTGCTTCTCTTATTTAATCTTGCTCCAAAGTCCCAGGAGGTGGGTGTTACTCATGGCATAGGTGAGGCAACTGAGGTTCAGAGAGGTTCAATGACTAGGCCAAGGTCACACAACCAATTAAGTGTCCATGCACATCTGTGGGACTCTTTCCACTTCACTGAAGGGCTTTCAGGAGAGCAACTGAAACCTTGACATCACCTCTTACCCCATGGGTAACAGGGAGGAGTATGCAGAGGGGGCGCCCAGGTCTTTGCACACTGCCCAGCCTTCCATCTCAAGCACACTGGCAGGCAGCCATGAAAGCCCCATCCCTGCCTCTTTGCTTTTCAGACCTCATCCCAGCATCACCCCAGCATCACTTCTCCAGGAGCCTTGGCTGCCTCGACAGTCTAGGTTCTTTATCTGCTAACATAACACTTGCCTTGCTTAGTTATTACACATCCACAGATGTGATTGTGTAATTATTGTCCATTTTCCTGATTATATTGTAAGGTCCATGAGAAAAGAACTTTGGCTCTTACTAACATTATATCACCAGCAATTAGCATGCTGTCTGGCATTCAGTACCACTGAACGATGATTTAAGTGAATGAATGAATGAGTAGAGCACCTATGAGGTTCCAGATTCACACTTGGCCCTCTGCCTCCATTATCCCCAATCCTGGCAACAACACAGAGAGCTAGTTACCATCATTCCCATTTTCCTGATGAACAAACTGAGGGCCAGAGATGAAATGAAGTGACCTTTGCTCAGTCAATGGGAGGTGAGATCAGGATTCACACCCAAGTTTGCCTGACACCACCCCAGTCTTCTCTCTCCTTCACATCACTCAGAGAAGAAACTGGAAACAAAAAAGCAGTGATAAGCGTGGAATTTCCTGGTGGTCCAGTGGTTAGGGCTTTTACTGCTGAGGGTGCAGATTCAGTCCCTGGTTGGGGAACTAAGATCCCACAAGCCATGCAGTACAAGCAAAAAAAAAAGCCGTGATAAGGGGCTCTGCTCAAGCTCTTCCTCTAGGGAAAGGAGAAGAAAATGGGGTTGTTGATACCGGACAGGACTGAAAGTCAAGAATAAAGGATCAAAGCAAGGAAAACGCTAAAATGGTCATGGGAGGAGATTCTAGCAACCTGTCTGTGATAATTCAGCAGGAAGTCAGTCTTGCAGGCCAGATGCCTTGGAAGACCAGATTCTGCATCTCCACAGTCAACTCTTCAGGGTCCCCCCACACCCCCTTTGAAAGGATAAAACCCTAAGAAGCAAATGATTGTGAATAGGAATTCATTCACCATCCCCAAATTCAAAAAGACAGTCTTTGTGGAAACGAGGAAGCCAGGGTGACATGCTTGACAGTCTTCTTTGCAGCCTTAGGGAGACTGACTGTGTTAGATTCACATTTGATGTATATGTCCAGACTGCCTTGAGGAAAAAAATTTTGATAAATGTATCAGTGAATGTCTAAAATTCTTGCACAATGTGGAGCTTCAAGAAAGATGCCATTTAAAAAAAAAAAAAAAAAAGACTGAATGGTATCTTGCCCCACTCTTTGTAAAACCATCTTTCTAAGCCAAAAAATAAAAGAAAATCCTTGTATATTTTGTTCTTTTCCACCCTTCAAGCTCTTAGGTTTTATTTGCCTTGGGTTTGGAGAGCGAGTGGAAATCAACACAGCTGTTTATGTTTAGTGGCTTCGAATGATCTCAGGGCGCAAAAGATCCTCACGGGTGTCTCTGCATTGTTGACAGTTTTTAGACCAGCTTTCACGCAGCCAAGGGGTAGTGTGAACTAGAATTCCTTTTTACATTTGCCCAGCAGGGTTCGTTTCAGGCATACCGGGGCCTACTTTCTTCTCCATCTTCTCTCTTTCTGCAAGATGAGGACTCTGTCTTCAGGCTAGCGTCGTGGCTAATAGGGACAGCTAGGTAGGCCAGTCAGAGAAGGATTTCCTAGTCCCTCTGCTAAGGGGTGGTCTTGGCACTTCTGCAGAGGAGGATTCTATTAGGAGCTGCTTCCCTGCAAGGAAGGGAAAACAGAAAGGGTCTCTGGAGTAACTGTTTCTGGCTGTCTTAGAAGGAGGGAACCCTTTTTGTTAGTGACTTTCCTATCTACAGTCATCCCTCAGTAAATGTGAGGGATTGGTTCCAGGACCCCCTCGGATACCAAAATCTGTGGGATGCTCAAAGCGTATATATAAAATGGCGTAGTATTTGCATATAACCTACATACAGCCTCCTTCCGTACACTTTAACTCATCTCTTGGTTATTTATAATACCTAATACAATGTAAATACTATGTAAATAGTTGCTAGGGCACGGCAAATTCAAATTCTGCTTTTTGGAACTTTCTGGATTTTTTTTTTTTTCCATCTGCTGTTGGTTGTATCTGTGGACCTGGAACCCACGGATACAGATGGCCAACTGTATATAGATCGTATATATGTATATATATAACTAAACTGGATTTAACTGAACTGGATTTTAGTTTAACTAAAACTGGATTTTAATCTTTTATAGCTAACAAAGCTTTTGTCTGTTTGTTTGGGAGAGGACTCATCCCTCCTGCCTGAAAAGGTAGAGGGCAGAGATGGATATAAGCTAGCTAACTTCTATATCACCAGCATCTGACACAGGGCTTTGTTCGTTATGGGGCGTAATGAGTGTTCCTTGAATAAATAAAAGTTTAAAATGAGTAAAGATACTTATTTGAAAAATGAAGAAAAACTTCATGGAAAATTAAGTTGAAATCAACCATAATCCCAACCCTTTAAAACAGTGATAGAAAAATAAGAAGGAATGACCAGAGTCCTAACTTGCTCCTCTGAAATAACCGCTATTATTAGTGTGATGTGATTCCTTCCTTCTCCTTCCCTTTATAAACGTATTTATTTATATATATGTAAACACACATAAACATATTAGCAAGTTTTAACAGTAGCCAAACATGTATGTAAATAATAACATAAATACCCCCATGACAAATACTTTTTTAAAAGATAAATTTATTTATTTTTGGCTGCATTGGGTTTTTGTTGTTGTGCACGGGCTTTCTCTACTTGCAGCAAGCAGGGGGCTACTCTTCGTTGCGGTGCGCGGGCTTCTCGTTGCGGTGGCTTCTCTTGTTGTGGAGCACAGGCTCTAGGCACACAGGCTTCAGTAGTTGTGGCACGTGGTCTCAGCAGTTGTGGTACACAGGCTTAGTTGCTCCGCGGCATGTGGGATCTTCCCGGACCAGGGCTCGAACCCGTGTCCCCTGCATTGGCAGGCAGATTCTTAACCACTGCTCCACCAGGGAAGTCCCGACAAATACATTTCAAATAAAGGAAAAAGAACCACAAAGTACATACCAAAGTTCTACATGATTATTTTTGTTATCCATTGTTGAGATTTTTCATGCCAGCACACCTTTTCTGAGCACAGACCTTCATGAGTTAACTGCTCCAGGCTCTCCTCAGAGAGCCCTGAACCCTGAGCACCATGCACCTCTCCCAGGGCCAGGAGCCCCTCTGCTAGTAGATGCTCACCAGGCCCTGTGCCTGGGGCAGAGTCAGAGGGTAGGCAGGAAGGCTCACAGGAGGAAAGCAGTAACCCTAAGAGGAAATGGGTGGAGGGAGCTTGGAGCATCCTGGCTCCTTGCCTGGGGGCCCGCACTGACCAGAGGTCAGGCTGCTTGATGCCGTCTGCATGGCTGACTCCCAGGCAGCACTTGGGCAATTACCCAGCTGCCTTTGGGCTGCACAGGCAGCTTGACTGGCTGAGTGTGTCTCTCAAAAAGAAGATCTTGCACAGAAAGTAATGGAAGGCCTGGGTTTTTCCAGATTGTCCGTTCACATTGATTAAAGTTGTCCAGGTTCTGGCCTCGTCATCCCCCACTCTAAAGTGCCGAGGGAGCGAAGTCTTTGTAGCGTTTCTTAAAGCGGCACTTTTCAATTTGCCTGCACCCAGGGGCTTTACTAACAGACAAATGTTTGGACCCATCCCCAGAGTCTGATTTAACTGGTCCAGGGTGGGGCCCAGGCAACCCTGTGTTTTCAATTCCGCAGGTGACTCTAATGGACAGCCGAGGCTGTGAAGCCAAGTGTGAGAACTGATTCAGAGTCCGTGAGCGCTTGTTTAAAATGCAGACACGCAGATTCAGAATTCTAGGTCTGTTGGGGATGTGCGGTTAGGGTTTTGCTCCTTTAACCCCCAGTTATTCTAAAGCTTCTATTGGAGTGCTAGTTCTACTACTTGTCATTTATTTCCCTGTTTGCTTGCCCTGTTCTCTCAGTTTTTCAGTTGTGGAAAAGGGCAACCCTCAGGCTGGAAACAGCAGTTGCATCATTCTTTGAACCTTGAGAGCAGGGAATGAGCACTTATTCTTATTTGCTCCCCGTCATAATGCCCAGAGCCTGGCACATAGTTGGCTCTCAGTTTATTCATTGAGTTAATGATTGAGCCACACCGTATCAGATAAACCAGTGGTTTACCATATATTTGTTTGACATTTAGTCAGGGCTATTGCCTCAAACACCTGTAAACACACACACGTGCACACACATTCACACATACTCCTTACACTCCTTACACTCCTTACACACCTGCAGGTAGAAGCCACTGTCTTCAGCTCTCAAAAAACCACCCAGAGATTACCATTGGGCATACTGATCTGCACACATCCATCTGGAAAAAGGTAGATTCGAAGCAAGTGGACGGGGTGGGGGGGGGGGGGTGGTGAGCAGACTTTCTAAATAGCTGTTCTAAGGTTCTTACCCCAGCTTCTCTGCAGTCTGAGATGGGTGGGCTCTCACTTCAGCCACTACCAAAAGGTGAGCATTTGTGCCAGTGCTGAGATAGGTGTCATAAGTTGCCAACCCATGCCATAAAAAATTAAGGAAAAGTGTATTTTTGAAAATAAGCTAGTCTGATTTTCTTTTACTCTCAAATAAATTCAAGAATGTTTGCTTTTTATATTATTCTAGAGTCTTGCAACATGTTCCTTCTTCATTTATAGTAGGGGTCTCCAAGAGTCTGTTGATTCTTTCCCCAGATTCCTGCATTTTTTTTTTCTTTTTGTGGTAGGCTGGGGTTTAGATGTTTCAGGCTCTCTTAGGACTGTCTTCTTGGGAGGTCAGGAGCAGCCAGGGGTCTTTAAGTCAGATAAAGGATGGGTTGATGGGGCTGGTCACTTGCAGGTCAGCTCCAAAGCCCAAGTTACACTCAGCTACTCACCAGTGGCTGATGTATAGGATCAGAAAGCAGTACAGCTGGCACATCCTGACCTGAGGATGGTTCTTACAGCCAGAGAACTGCCAAACTCTTTGGATGATGACCCAGTGGTCCTGGGAGCTTTCGTAATATGTTTCAAATTGGGAGATTTTGAAAGTTTATAGTCCAAAAGAGAAAAAGAGAGAAGGTTGTCAAAGTTGGGATTTAAAATAGTGGGCCGGGACTTCCCTGGTGGCGCAGTAGTTAAGAATCTACCTGCCAATGCAGGGGACACGGGTTCGAGCCCTGGTCCGGTAAGATTCCCACATGCCGTGGAGCACCTAAGCCCGTGCGCCACAACTACTGAGCCTGTGCTCTGGAGCCAGCGAGCCACAACTACTGAGCCCATGTGCCACAACTACTGAAGCCTGTGTGCCTAGTGCCCGTGCTCCGCAACAAGAGAAGCCACCACACTGAGAAGCCCACGCACCGCAACGAAGAGTAGTCCCCACTCGCCGCAAAGCCCACGTGTGGCAACGAAGACCCAAAGCAGCCAAAAATAATTAATTAATTAATTAATTAAAAAAATAAAATAGTGGGCTATCCACAGTGCATATCATTCTTTTAAAAATAACGTTAAAAAAAACCCTGGATAGTGTGTTCTTTCCAAAGCAGTTTGCCATACTCTGAACTAGTGACTTCTTTAGCTGCCAGTGCTTGCCAGACTTATTGATTTAAAATGACTTCATTCATGTTAACACAGCATCTGTGTGGAAGGAGTAACTTTATAGGACATTTTTTTTTTTTTTTTTTGCGATACGCGGGCCTCTCACTGTTGTGGCGTCTCCCGTTGCGGAGCACAGGCTCTGGACGCGCAGGCTCAGCGGCCATGGCTCACGGGCCCAGCCGCTCCGCAGCATGTGGGATCCTCCCAGACCGGGGCACGAACCCGTGTCCCCTGAATCGGCAGGCGGACTCTCAACCACTGCGCCACCAGCCAAGTCCTATGGGACATTTTTTATAATTTGAGATGATCTTATTTAAGGAGGAATCTCGCAATTATCTCTTTTGCCTCAGGGAAAATATAGCTTTTTTTCCCCCCTTTGTCTGGTTATAATGACAAATTATTTTGCTTTAAAGAAGGAAAATGAGGGAAAGACAGAAAAGATATAAAGGGAGATGAAAAATGTTCCAGGAAAGAGCAAATAAAATTATTAAAGGGATGCAGAGGCCAGGAAAGAAATTTGGAAGTAGACTAAAAGATTCACTCCTTTTCCATCAAGAAAGATGAGAAGTTATCAGACTTTAAATAAGTCACATAAGGTTAAGGTGAACGGTCATATGTTTACCAAATCCTAGAGTATTAGGAAGAGGTACTTTTCAAAAAAGAATGCATTATTTTTCATATTAGTACATATTTGAGGGTCTCAGAATCCAAAAAAATGACCTTGGTACAAATATGATTTAAATGGGAGATCCAAGATGGCAGATACATAGCATGTATGTCACTAGGTCTCTTTCTGTACCCATGACAGACATTATTAATTGATCAGGCTGCTGTTTCCAACTTAACTAGATACATGCACCCTTGGAATTCTTTTCAGCACAGTGTGACAGAAAGTCGGTTAGCTAGAGATGGCCCTTGAGATGAGCCCATTTTGCTACCTACGGATTAGCCTTACTACTCAGTGTGAGCTCCAGACCACCAGCCTGGGTATCCTGTGGGAGCTTATTCAGAAACCAGAACCTCAGCCCCATTCTAGACCTACTGAATCAGAATCTGTATTTTAGCAAGATACATAATTCTTATGTATATTAAGGTTTAAGTGGCCCTGGATGAGCACTGAATACATGATATATTCATTAGGGTGGAAGCTCTGAAACTTCAGAGTGCTTCAGAATCACTGGGTTAAACACTTGGTAAACCTAGATTGTTGGGCCCCAGCTCCAGAACTTTTGGTTTAGAAGATCTAGGGTGGGGCTTATCAAACAAGCTTCCAGGTGTTGATGCTGCTGGTGGTGGTCTGGGGACCACAGTTTGAGAAAAACTGCATTAAGGCCATGGAAATACTTTGGAATATCTCCATGACCTTTAAAGTCAAAGACTGCAGTATATTTCCATAACTTTCCTTCAGAGGGAGGAATACCTGAAATTGTGTACAAGACTGTGTGCATTTGCATAGAATGGGTGGAGATAAGATAGGAGAGGGAGCAGGCCAGGGTAAGAGGCCTTCTTATTTCTTAATGCTGCTTTGAGAGATTGTTTTAAAACTTTATTTCCTACGATCTGGATAATGACAAATCAATGCTATTGGCATTGAAAATCAGGCTATAGGGTGGGCATACTGTGAAAACCTGTATCTCAGAGCCAGAGAAGAGAAACAGCTTATAAACAGAGATGACTGGGGGGGGGGGGGGGGGTGGTTTGCAGAAGCAGTAATTTAATAATAGGGATAATAATACCCAACTACTGGTCTCTCACATAGCTAAGTACCTGTGCTAAATGACTGTAATGAACGATCTCATTTAACCAAACAACAGTATATTATGTATACGTAATCAAACCCCTTCCTTACTCCCAGTGAGAACCGAAGCTTTGTAAGGATGTATGTAAAGTCAGAGAACTTGCCCGATTTAAATCCAGGTAGTTCTACGGGGGTGGGGGCGGGCTTCTCATCTATGAGGGGTCTGGCTTGCCTGTGTCATCTCTTCCAACTCTCAGCGAGGAACCCATAGAGCACCTGGGACAGGAGAGAAGTCCTCAGGTGAATTAAAGTCGAGGAACCTGTAGGGCCAGTGCGTCCGAGGTGCGGACAGGGAGGGGCTCCTACATGAAGCGCAGCAGAATTTAGCCCGAGCCCGCCGGGGTCATGGAGCTTCTCCTGGCTTCCTCTGGCCAGTCTGTGGTAGGTTGCAAGGAGGAACCGTCTTGGGGCGGGAGGCTTCGCGGGGTATTGTATGTGCCTATAAATACTTAAAATAGTTAAGTGAAATGTGCAGCCTTTGAAAGCTGGAGAGGAAGCTATTCGGAGGCCCCCCGGCCCGCCTGGAAGAGCTGGCAGAAAAGAGAAGAAATGGCTGGCGCGTCCTTAACGCGGGAGACGAGGAACGGCCCTGCCCAGACCAGATGGGGGGCCGCGGGGCTGCAGGCGCGACTCCGGAAGCCTCAGACCGTTAAGGTGACCAGAACAATTTGAAAAAGGAAATAAACTTCCCCGGAGCCTTCCCCGCGCGGCCCCGAGGCGGGCGCTTGCGTTCGAAAGGGCATTTTTCAAAAGGTTTCAGGGACGCGGGGGTGTCAGCCCGCGGGGGAGCGCGAAGCCCGAGCAGCGCTGCAGAGCGGCCACCAGCTGGCTTTGTACTTGCGGCCAAGCGCGGCCCCAGACTTTCGGCGGCGGCCCGGGAGTTGAGGCCACGCCCCCCTTTGCAGTGCGAGCCGCGGCTGCAGATTGGCCCGCCACGGACCAATCGGCGCGCCGGGGCGGCCCGGGCTGTCAGCGCGCGTCGCAGCAGCGCGGGTAGCAGCCTGTCCTACCCTGCGCGGAGCCCCGCAGCCAGCGCAGCCTTCCCGGGAAGCGCGGCGGCCGCTCGCGAGCGCTGCGCTGCCCTGCCCAGCCCGCCAGCCGCGCGTCCCGGTGCCCGCGCCCCACGGCCACAGCCTTGCTGCGCTATAACGCACGGAGCATGTGCAGACCCGCAGGCGCCGAGGTGCTATCTGTCCGGCGGGCTTCTGAGCAGTGGTGACTGTCACGCGTAGAGAGACCTTTCGGGGGCTCTCGCCGCGGCTCTGCGTAGCGGGTGACACTGCGGTGCTCGCAATCAGGGCGGCAGCTGCCTCTCGGTGAAGACGTCTTGGGCTCCGTGCGCCCTCCCTCTCCCCACTATCGTTCTTTCCTTTCCCCAGCTGCTCGCTCCTTAGCTCGCCCGCTCACACCCGCAGCCTCCCTGAGCGGGAGGCGTGGGTCCCCGCCGCTTCTCTTCCGAAGGGGCCTCCTCACTTCGGAGATGCAGTGACAAGTTAATATGGGCGTCCAAGCCTCGAGTTCCCAGGCGGAGAATCGCAGGAGGCAACAGCTCCTGAGCACCCGGAGCCCTTGAACAGGCCGCCCAGGAGGGGCGTGAAACCCGGCTGCAGCATCCGTCCAGGTGGGACCAGCTGAGCGCCGCGACCAAGGCGAGCTCGCCGGATTGCTCCGAGATCCCCGACCCGGGGATATTTTTTTCTTTCCCTCGGCTAGTGGTGGGCGCCTCTCGGGCCGAAGCCCGGCGCCTGCTCTGCTGCCCGCGCTGCCTTTAGCGGTCGCCTCCGCCGCCGCTGCCAGGGACGTGCTGGGAAAGCCGAAGCCCCGGGAGAAGATGCCGGCCATCCTGGTCGCCTCCAAAATGAAGTCGGGACTGCCCAAACCCGTGCACAGCGCCGCGCCCATCCTGCACGTGCCCCCAGCCCGGGCGGGCCCCCAGCCCTGCTACCTCAAGTTAGGAAGCAAGGTGGAGGTGAGCAAGACCGCCTACCCTAGCCAGATCCCCCTGAAATCGCAGGGGCTGCAGGAGCCGGCGGGGGAGGGGCTCCCGCTGCGGATGAGCGGCTCGGTGGAAAACGGGTTCGATACCCAGGTGAGAGGTGCTGTGTGCCGGGGCACTGTTCTGGGAGAAGGGTGAATGCTTGGTGGGGGGGGGGGGGTTGGCATGGCCGGATAGGGGACAGGGCTACCCTGTGGGCTGAGAAGGGAACCGTCCCACTTAGGCCGGCAGATTGGGGGATGCGCGCGGAGAGTGGGCTGGCCAGTGGGTGTGGCCGGGTGACCGAGGTTTGCCTTAAGGAGCTCTGTGAGACCGGGGTGCGGTTACGTCTGCGGCTTCCTTCTGGCGGGCACGGTCAGGGTGTTCTCAAAACTGTGCCGCACTGGAAATGTCAGGTTCTGCATGTTGAGATCTTGGTCCCAAGAAGGCAGTGACTGCTGCAGTGTCTGTCTGTCTGTGTGTCGGTTCTGCAGAGATTCTGTCCCTGCCAAGGAATAGTCCGAGGCCTCGTTGGGCTCCGCGCCCTCTGGCCTGGCTGAAAGATCCAGGTAGAGGGGTCTGGGGGTGGCAGTGTACCTGCTCGCCTCGTCGTGAAGATGCCTGCCCCTGCCCCATCCTTTGGGTTGACAGGATTCCAGGCATGGTGCTGGGACCGCAGTAGAAGTGCTCGGTGCACCAGCGGAGGCAGGCAGCTGGAGACTCCTAGCGTCTCGGCTGGCTGTTGCGGTGGGCGGGGGTGCCTGCCTCAGAATGGCGGCCCGAAGCTAAGCCCCTCCTTCCTGGGTAGCAGATCCTGGTGCCGGTAGCCCGGGTGACTGGGGCTGGGGTGGGGGGATGACATGAAAAGAATTGATGACTTCTACCTTTCCAGACAGAGCCCGCATCACCCAGTTCGGCTGGGTGACGGGCCCTAGCCATGCAATCTCTTTTAAGGAAATCAGCAAGGGCCAATCAGGTTCTCCTGGCCTCCTGCCCTTTCTGCTGCTTTTTTTTTTTTTTTCTTTTTTCCTCTTCTGGTAGGAGGGAGCAGGGGCGTGCTGTATTTTCTTGGCCGTTAGTCAGCAGGGACTTTTGGGGACAGGCAGACCTGACGGATGTGACTGTCCCGGTCAGGAGAGGCGGGAAGCCAGCGGGGGAGGTAGTTTGGGGCTGGTGTCAGGGAAGTGGCAACAGACCAGCTGACCTTTTTGACACTTATTCTCTGCTGACACTGTCTCCACCTTCTCCTGGAGATTTCTCTGATCAGAGGCTAGAACTCAACACATTCCTAGCCTTTCTGATGGAGGAACTGGAGCTGGAAGCTAATTGTAAGCAGACTTTTGGAACTCTGGGTTGGAGAAGGCCCTCAAAGCAGATTAAGCTCCCACGCCAGGCTGATAAGCATGCCCCTTGCTGCTGCACTTGCTAAACATGTTTGGAAGCTGACAGGTTTGAGTGATGGTGTGTGGGAGAAAGATTTCCCCCAGTGCTCCCAGGGCCTGTCTCTGCCGGGGTTTTGTGCTCTGCGCTCTTCTTCTGCCTTCGGCACAGGTTTGTACGTGGGCTCTGAAATGGGAATGAGCTTGGGGGTGCACCCTTGTGAGGGTTTCCCCTCCATCCTTGGAGACGGGGCTGATGAGGTGTGGTGGGTGGTATGCGGGAGGCCGGAGCAGTGACTCCGGGATGTGACACACAGCCTCCAGCCTGATGAGGAGGACCCAAGGAATGAGGGGGGAAAGTGGACATTGGGATCGTTGCTACCCAGGCAGCTGTTCTACCGTTGCCCATCTGACCCTTCATTTAACAAACACTGTCGGTGGACTTGCCATCGGCAGGCTCCGGAAAGGTGATTCATCCCTCTTCTTCCTGAAAAAATGATCTCCAGCTGCTGCCGGAGGAGCTGGTGTGGTCCAGTTCCCTCAAGGCTTTTCTTCTCTCCCTTGCCCTCGGCCCACAGGCCCCTGGCTGCCCCCACGCCACCTGCCTCGCCCTCAGTGGGACCTTGTGTACTGACCACATGGATGGTTTGGATGGATTGCTGAGGAAATTGGCCACTTCCCAGTGGGCTATCCTGGTTTTCACCAGCCTGCCCTTTCTTTATTCATGGCCGAGCTTCCTGGCGGCTCTTCTCTGTGGCAGGTACAGATCCTTTGTCTCACTGCCTCACCCTGGCGTCCAAGTGACATTGGCAAAAGGGGTTTTCCCGTCTTTGGACAAGGCTTCCTCCCCCTTTGCCTGACACGGTGTCCATTCACCATCCAGGAAGGCCTCTCCGTACGGCTCGAGGACTGTGTCAGACTTGACACATCTGGTAGTCCTGGACTCAAAACCTGGCGTTTATCACTAGAAGATACTCAGGAGATGATGAGTTAAATGGCAAATGGCACCTGACTCCCCTTTTATTCAGGGGCCTTTGGGGAGATGGGGAGAAGGCTGGGTTGTGCAGTGGTCAGTAGCACAGGCTTTAAAGTCAGGTGGCTATCCCTGGTATCCTGTCTCCATCATGTACTAGCTGGTGACCTAGTCCATTAACCTCTCTGGGCCTCACTGTTCCCATCTGTAAAAATGGGCATTAAACAACCACACAAATTATGAGGATTAAGAAAAAGAACATATGTAAAGTGTCATATATACATATGTTGATATATACACATATACATACATCATTTAGACATGTGTATAGACATATATAAGTAACATGTATAAAGCCTAGTGTCAGGCCACTAGGAAACACTCAATAAAACGAGCTATTCGTATTGCTAAACCAAGAGATGGGGCACTGTTGAACGTAGATCTGACAGCCTCTCAGTGAGAAAAGGCATAGCTTATTCTGTCAAGCCCTTGAGAAGGTATCGTTCAGTCCACGAGGATTTACAGAGCATCTGTCACATGCCTAATACAGTACCAGCCATGGTGGGAAGATGAGGGAAGTGCCTGATGTGCCAGGCTCTTTACATACGATCTCATTTCATTCCCACAGTAACACTTAAAGCATATATAACATTTTCTATGACAGTAATTTCCTGTAACATCTTCTTTAACGACAATAATATAATGATGGCGAGTCATCACATAGCACTTCCTATGTGCCAGGAATTGTTCTAAAAGACCTCATTTGATTCTTACAACAATCCAGTGAGACAAGTGTTATTATTCTCATTTGACACATGAGGAAACTGAGGCAAGGACCGGGTTAGTAACCCCTTGAGCAGCAGAAGTAGAATTAGGACTCGGACAGTCTGGCTCTGGACTCCATGTCCTAAACCAGCATGCTATAGAGAGAGAGTCATAGGGACTTTCCAGTTACTCGCAGGCCCTGATTTCTAAGAGCACTGCTCTAGCCATTGAGCTGGAAGAGTACGCAGGACTTAGCAAAAGGTAGAATAACTTGCTCTAGGTCATCCTGCTCCAGGGTGGCGAGTGGGGGGCCCAACTCAGTTTGGTCTGGCTTCCAGGCTGGGGGTCTTCCCCTCTTCACAGCTGCCGTCCTCCTGGATGCTCTGGCGGAGGTACAGGGGGATAAGACACGGCCTGGGCCTTGGAGATCTTATAGTCCAGTTGGGAGGCATGACTGCTGTACCCAGGGCATCAGGCACAACACGAAGAGGGCTGAGAGGTGTGCTTGGGGCTGAAAGGAAGGAAAAGGCCATCATGGCTGGAGAAATCCTGAGGGCCTCACGGAGGAGGCAAGAGATGGCGGGCTCCAGAGATGGGCAGGAATGGCTGGCTGGGGAGGAGAGGGGGTGAGATGAGCATGCCAGGGAAGGAGGAGAAGCAGGGCCACGCAGTGGTGCAGAGCAGGAGTAAGTGTCGCCACCGGGAAGCCGCACCTTCGCCTAACAGGTGATTGCTTCGTATCTGGGATCTTCCTTTTGAAAGGTAGTCATGAGCAAAGAACAAAGGCTTCTTGCAGTTGAGGGATTGGATTTGCATGGTCCGTAGTCATCCTGAGCATGCAGGGTAGTTATGAGAAGGTGGAAGGATGGTGTCCATAAAAGACCTGTTTCATAACAGCCCCTTGGGAAATGACAGTGATTATTATTATTAGCTTAGGGTTCAGAATATCCAGCATGGTAGTGATGCGGAAAGGACATGGGTCTCGTGGCTTTTATTAGGCAGCGACTCTCTTTAGCCAGTGACAGCCTGTTCTCCCCCAAGCCTGCTGTCCATCGCCATCAAGTGTGAAAAGACCTGACGCAGCCAGCAGCTAGCTTTTAGGTGCAGCCCCACTGTCGACTTGCCAAACCCCTCACGTTGAATCTCTCCCGCAAACCTACAGCAGGGGCTCGACCCGCAGAGAGAGGAACTGCTCTGCAGCCACACATCCCTCCCGAATTCCCCTCCTGGTGTTGGGATACCTGGGCCTTCCCCCAAGAATGAACATTTATAGCATCTGCTCTGTTAACATGGCGTATAAATTATGACCATGTGCAAAGAATTGTTTTAGAGATCTGCTCTGTGTTAGTTCAGAAACTCTGTCCGGCTGACCTTCAGATAAGGAATGCTTGTGAGCTATTTGAGGAGAGGTTAGCCTATTTTTAAGAAGCAGTTGCAGGGGAAAAAAATTATATATATAATATTTTGATATTTCCTGTTTTTAGGAGCCTGGGGTTCAACTTGCAACTCGTTTCTTTAAAAAAGTAATTAGAAGTGATTGAAATCCTCTGTGGGTGTTTTAGATGTTTGAAAAGAAAGCGCAGGCGAGGCCCCTGGGAAGAGAGCGCAGCTCCAAGCTTGCAACCTGTTGCAACTTTGCCCCATTGTGTTTTGATTAGAATCCTCGCTCCATCATCAAAGTTGATTATGGATTTGATTAGTGCATTTTTCTGCTATTGTGTTATTCCCTTTCTTCTCTTCCTCGGTTCCTGGAGGGGGAATGTGTAGCATGGTTATCTGCCAACATGCAAGAATGTTTATAGTTCACGTATTATTGCTTATTCCGTGGGTTAATTTTCTGAAGACACTTTAAGAGTGGGACTGGTGGCTAATTTAGGGTATCATTACGTGTGTATATATGTGTGTATAAATACATCTCCTTCTGGATATGTGTATATATACATATATACACACACATATACAAATATATACACATGGAGCAGCTTAAAGTAATGAGCACATGTGAGCACACACACATCAAAGGCCAGGCTGGGGGAATTACAGCCCAATTGCCAGCTTTCAGAGTAGCTAGATTTGCTTCCCGCTTCTCATACTCCCTTCCTCTGTCACCAAGATTGAAGCACCAAGTGTCCCATTTTATTTACTTGTAAGACATGAGAGGTGTGGCCTTGAGAGAGGTGTTTTAATTAGGCCTTAGTGAAGCTCCTGAAGCCAGTCTGCAAAAGCCGAACCACCCGGTGAGATTTTGGCTTAAGGTCAGAGACTCTTATTTCTTAGAATCAGTCTCATCAGCAGGGAAGGGAGTAGTTATGGGGCATCTGCTGTGTGCAAGGAGGTAGTAGACTGCCGTGATTTCACATATATATATATTATATATATATATATATAAATGATTTTGTGTATATATAAATTTTATACGTATATGAAATTTAATGTGAAGTACAAGAAACTGGGTAAAATGTAAAGTGGCCCATGCCTTTCATATGAGGAAGCTGAGACCAGAGGAAGTTATCACTTGGAGACAGTTTTAAATGGTAGATTACACTTAACTGAGAGACAGACCTGGGCTCAAATCCAGGCTTTGGGCAAGTTATTTAACATCTCTAAATGTGTCTTCATCTATAAAGCAGAAACGATGATGCTTATAGGTCGTCTGTGAAGAGTCAGTGAGATAATACAGGTAAGTTGCTGAGCACAGAGCCTGGCGTACAATAAGGAAGGAATATGTGATATTGCCTATTTTTATTACCCAAGGTCAGAGCCAAGTGTGGAAACCAGATCTGCCTCATTCCAAGCCTGTGTTCTTTCTACGCTACCTCTCTGCCTCTCAAGTGCACGGTTGATTACATGGAGGACAGGTGGCTTGCACTGTGAAAGCAGAGGGCATAGCGGGGCTTTGGTCAGATGAATGAGAGTCAGAGTCAAGAGTAAATTAATGTAGTCATATCCAGAGTTGTGAAATGAAACCTCCACATTTTGGTCCCAAACATGCCATCTCTATAGCACTAACCAGGCTGAGGGATCTGCTGCAAACCAAACGTAATGGGAACCTCCTTTGTACACCCAGTCTGAGCTGCCACTGTCAAGGTGACTGAGTGGAGCTGGCCAATCTGACAGCACTGCCCAGGACCAAGAATGGAACAGTCCCATTGATTGGGCTTCTGAATGGTTTCTTATTGTTCTGAAGGCAGAAGGAAAGCCCTCTTCCCTTACTGCTGGCACGATTGTGGTGGGAGCTGAACCTCGTGATCAGCTTGGCCATTAAGGTGCCCCAAGGCATGGCCAGCTGCCCAGTGGTGTTTTACTGATAGCCACGGGGCCACTTTCAATGGTGACTCTGTCTCTTGGTCACATTGTTCAAGGAGATGGACAGTGTGTTCCTAGAATGTCTTGGGCAGAATGGTTCATGTGATTTGGGGAACAAAACTGGGTCAGTCTTTTGTGCTTCAGTCCACACAAGACACTAGTGAGTGACACAAAAGTTTTCGCAGGAACCCCAAGTCGCCCACGCAGAACCTAAAGAATGACTCACGACTTAGTGCTCCATTTCCCAAGGAAAACAGACCTCTTTTGTGTTTTGCAAACAGTAGCCCCACAGCCTCAGGATATTTTCTCTCTCCTTCTAAGTGAAACCTTCATACCTTTAGTGAATTTTGGTTTGTTCCAACCTCCCCTGTCTTGGTGGAAGAGAAGATAGGGTAGGAAAGGGGGCTTGGTCAAGATGATTATAAAGTTCTTTTGGAGCCTTTGAACAAAATCAGTTAGGAGAGTGTGACACAGGAAAAATAGTTATAATAATGGGCACTGACACTGACGGAGCATAGCCTCTTACCAGCATAATGCATAGCTCCAGGCATGCATCATTTCATTTAATCCTCCCAACATCCCGTTACGTAGAAGCTACTTCCTGAGGAGGATAGAAATGACAGCTCTGGGAATCAGCAACTTTGGTTCTAATTTTGTCTCTTTAGATGCTTTACTGCATGACCTTCAATAAGTTACATTGTCTTTTGAGCTTCAGTTGCCTAATCTATAAAATGAGTAGGATGATACTTGCTCTACTGTTTTTGAAGAGTTGTTGTAAAGCTTAATAGAGGTAATTATTATGAATGAGACTCTGGTACACCATAAATACCCTTTATGGAAACCAAGGGCAAGAGAGGTTAAGCTACTTTTCCAACTAGCACAGCTGGTTAAGTGGCAGACTCAGGATTTGAACCCTTATCTGTTTGACCTCAAAGTCAAGGTTCTTAAATAGCAAGTGTGAAAGCACTTTTTAAAAAATATCTGAAAAAGCATTGTTGATACGGGATCAAAGTAAATTGCTGGAAAGTCTCCTTTGGTGTGGTATATATGACATCTGGCTCCTCCCCTCTGCCCCAGAGTTTAGAAATACTGAATATATTCATTCAATATTAAATAAACATTAGCTGCTTCATCATATCAGTTAAACTCTCTGGGATTTGTAAAATTCTAAGTGTTCTGATGCCACAAGGTCCACTAAGGTGTTATCACTATGTAACTGGCAGGGCTGGTTCTGGACAGAAGAAGGGAAAAATGGGGAATTTGATCATTTGTTGGCACGCAGAAACAATCAGATAAATTCAGATTATGGGTCGTCTTTAAGACAACAGGCCTGGGATCTTCAAAACCGATAATGTCATGAGAAACAAAAAAGTTTAAAAGGTACTGTTCTAGAAAAGGAGACTAAAGAGCTATGACAACCAAATCCAGCGAGAGATCCTTGACAAGCAAAACCATAAATGCTGGAAAGGTCATTTGGGAGACAGTGGGAGATATTTGAATACAGACTGTATGTTAGATAGTATTACTCCATTGATGTTAATGGTTTGGGGATAATGTAAGAAAATGTCCATTTTCTTGGGAGATACATGGTGCTATATTTAGAGGTGAAGTATCTTGATGTCAGCAACTAACTCCCAAATGGTTTAGGAAAAAAAAAAGGTGAGCATATCTGTAGATAGAAGGAGAAAGCACATGTTGTAAAATGTTAACAACTGGTGAATCTAGGTGAAGATACATGTGCAAGTCTTTCAACTTTTCTGCGTTTGAACTTTTTCAAAATAAAATGTTGGGAAGCAAAACAAAGGCTTGGCTAAAGAGTATACATCAGCAATCCCCTTGTCATCTGTGGTGTATCCATGAGAACATATATGAGGTAGGAGTGTGTGTGTGTGTGTGTGTGTGTGTGTGCGCGCGTACTCACAGTAAATAGCCTGGCCAAGTTTGTTTCACTGGGTTTAGGATCTGGACTCCTTATCTCCTGTCTCTGGTGTAGTGTGAGAATCTTGGCTTAATTCCTCTTCTTTTATGAGAAGGGTTGCTGAAATTTCATGGAAATCATAAGATCCAGGTTGATTTGATAATCCCTTATAAAAATCTAAGATGTTTCCAAGGATGAAAGTATAAAAGAGATTTTTTTTTAATGAGGAACTTTTTTAAAATATGAAAATACCTGGTTTAATTTTACTCATCTGGGCATGAAGCAGACGAGGAGTATGAGTGGAAGCAGGCTCCTTTGTCTGCTTTAAGCTCTTTCTCTCCTCACTACTTAGAACTCCTTTGCCTGGCTAAACCCGTCCCAACCTTCACCCATTCGAGTTCAGGCTTAGTGCCGCCTTGTCCAGGAAGCCCTGTGCCACCACCACAGTCTGGATGCAGTATCTGCCCTGTGTTCTCCCGTAGCGTGCTCTGAGCCCCCATCGCTTGGACTATGGTTGCTTATTTAGCTGGACCGTGGCTTCTGTGAGTTCAGGGATGTGTCTCTCATGATCTCTGCTGGTACAGCATCAACACAGAGTAGGTTCTTAGTTCCTATTTGCAGAAGAAAAGAAGGATGGGAGGGCGAAGATAAAAGAAAGAGTTGAAAAACAGGATTGAGTGGGTATTGAGCACCAGCTGTGTTCCTGAAGTTGCGGCTAAGCCATGTGGCTTCTGCAGAACTCCCTCTTGACATGTGAGCTGAGATGATCCCATGATGGTGGGTGGCCAAGCGAGGCCAGTGTCAAAGCTTTCCAACGCCGGGTCTTGGGAAAACTCAGCTGGTTGGGTAGCAGGAAAAAGCAGATTCTTTACACAAGGCTGTTTACAGCATCCAGACTGGCTGGCTGCTCCACTGGAAGAAGGTCTGTCCGGCTGCGATCATGGCGGTACAGTAGACGGGAAGGGTTGGATGGGCTTCGGAGGGCTTTGGCGGATTCCATCCCCACCCCCACCAATAACTTTGGAAGGGGGACCTGAGAAGGGTTCTGAAGGATTTTAGTAGGTTAAGCAAAGAGGATAGGACAAGACTTCCAGGAATAATGATTTCAGCAACCACTTATGTGCCATTTCCATACGAAATCTCACTTAATCCTCACACTAACTCCTGTGTTATTCATCTTGTCTTATCAGTAAGGAGAAAAGTGAGGAGTCCGTGGGCGGAGGCCTGAGAAGGGTCGTGGAACTTTTACAGGTCACACAGCTGGCGTGAAGAGTGGCAGGATTCCAAGCTGGTGTTTCTGGGTCCAGAGTCTGTGCTCTTAACCGCTGCCTTCTTCTGCCAGGAGCTGGAAGAGGCCTGGACCCCATCCTGGGGTGCTGCTTTAGAAACCGAACCTCCAGACCCTCTTCTCCTTGGAGCCCCTCCCCATTTCCCTGGCCTTGGCCCCCTCACCGTCTCCTCCTTGTCAGGCCTCCTGTGCCTGTCCCAGCCTCTTGCCAGAGGCTCTGCATTTACAGAACGAGGAGCCCCGTTCGCTTTTGCTCACATCTTGCCGCAATCTGGGCATGGTCTCCTCTCGCCGCTGTGGCTGCTGTTCCCCAGGTCAGTGCTGGTGGGCTGGGCAGGGCCATGTGCCTGACAGCTGGCAGGACCTCTTTCCTGTCCTCCCGCTGCAGCTCTGCAGACAATCCCCATTTCACACTGGTTTGCGTTGATTCTTTTCAGACCTCAGAGTGACGCACGTTGACGTCAAAAAATGTGGGCCACGAGCATCCTGGAGCTGTCAGACCTTCCAGTGTGTGAACTTTGCTTGTTAACTGTCTCTGGACAGAGGAAGGCAAGCCCTGGAGGGAAAAGCACCATTTGGGTGACAAAAGCAGATTTAGAAGAATCAGCCTTCCTTGGATGTCTGCTTAGTGATCTGTGCCTCTATGGACTAGATAATTTGGGATGTCTGAGACAGTGTAGACCTTGGAGGCCATCTATTCCCAAAGCTCCATTGTGCAGATGGGGAAACATAGCCCAGAGTGGGGTGTGACTTGCCCATGGTCACCCAGCTTTGAGGGCAGAGCAAAAACTGGGATCCAGGCCCCCTGACTCCTGGCCCAGTGTTCTTTCCACCTCACTCATGGCAATTAGATGTTCTGCTCTGAAGTGCCTGATGTTTTAAAGAATTAGAACCGGGGCTTCCCTGGTGGCGCAGTTGTTGAGAGTCTGCCTGCCGATGCAGGGGACACGGGTTCGAGACCTGGTCTGGGAAGATCCCACATGCCGAGGAGCGTCTGGGCCTGTGAGCCACAATTACTGAGCCTGCGCGTCCGGAGTCTGTGCTCCGCAACGGGAGAGGCCCGTGCACCACGATGAAGAGTGGCCCCCACTTGCCACAACTGGAGAGAGCCCTTGCACAGAAATGAAGACCCAACACAGCCAAAAATAAATAAATAAATAAATTAAAAAAAAAAAAAAAGAATTAGAACCAGCTCTAAGCTATGTTCTTTTCCCCTCCATCTACTAAGTAGTTAAGTATTATTTTTTAAAAAAATTTATTGAAGTATGGTTGATTTATAATGTTGTATTAATTTCTGCTGTGGAGCAAAATGATTCAGTTATACATATATATATACATTCTTTTTCATATTCTTCTCCATTATGGTTTATCACAAGATACTGAATATAGTTCCTTGTGCTACACAGTAGGACCTTGTTGTTTATCCATTCTGTATATAATCATTTGCATCTGCTAATCCCAAACTCCCAATCCATCCATCCCCTAACCCTGTCCTGCTTGGCAACCACAAGTCTGTTCTCCTAATTCTTTCATATTTGAAAGCTTTTGCATTTGGCTCAGTGGATCAGAAAACCAGGCCCTCTTTGTGGATCGTATAATTGTGGCAACAGACCACCATTCAACACCTCCCATGGGCCACTGTCCATACATCATCTCATTTAAGCTTCACCACAATGTGATAAGGCTGGTGGCATTTCATCAGTTTCATGTATGAGGTGCAAAGGAGGTCAGTAACTTGACCGAGATCACACGGAGTCAGTATTGGAACTCTCTAATTTCACATCTGTGCTTTTTCTACCAAACACCTTAGAGCCCCACCCCCAGGCCAGAAGTCAGAGAGACCTAGGTTAAGATCCTAGCTCCCCATTTATTTACTGGACATCTAACTTCCCCAGCGCTGGTGTAGGGCCTGGGACACTGTAGGCCCTCAATAAATAGTTGTTGAACTGCAGCTTGGACAAGTCAGTCCTACCAAACCTCCGCTGCTTGAGGGAAAGTGTCGCATTTCAGTGGGTCATGCAGACCAAAGCAATAGTGTATATAAAAATGCCCGGCATGGGGTAGATAAGATCACTTATTTACTGAGCACTTACTATGTGCTGGGTGTTCTTCTAAGCATTTTATATGGATTTACCCATTTAATCATCACAAAAGCAATAACCTCTGAGGTAAGCACTTTTGTTATTCTCTCCATTTTACAGGTGAACCAAGGCAGGTAGACCATAAGCAACTTGCCCAAGGTCACCCACCTGTAAATGGAGGAAGCAGGCCTGGAACTCATTAGTGCTGGCAGAGCATGCATCCTTACCCACTGTGTGGTCCTCCCTCTGTGCTGCTTCTAACTACTCCCAAATCTAGTTGAGGATGGGGAAGAAAGATGAGGGCACAGAGATGGAAAACAACTTGTTTAAGGTTCTTTAGCAGGAGATGTAGCAAAACCCAACTAAGACTTGCCTTCCTAAAGTAGCCTGGGGCTCTGTTCTTTAAAAGGTGCTGCATCGGGCTTCCCTGGTGGCGCAGTGGTTGAGAGTCCGCCTGCCGATGCAGGGGACACGGGTTCGTGCCCCGGTCCGGGGGGATCCCACATGCCGCGGAGCGGCTGGGCCCGTGAGCCATGGCCGCTGAGCCTGCCCGTCCAGAGCCTGTGCTCCGCGGCAGGAGAGGCCACAACAGTGAGAGGCCCGCGTACCACAAAAAAAAAAAAAAAAAAGATGCTGCCTCTGTAGTGGGAAAGGACAAACTATTTAGTCCTGGGAAGCACTCCCAAACGGGAGATGGTCAGTAAGAATCAGTGACTCCCAATTTGCCTGGGGGAACTGTGTGGTTTTCCCCTTGGGTCCCTGCTTCTCACTCATTTGGAATCATTTCTTTTCTGGCTTGCAGAGCAGAACCGATATAAATTTGACCTAGTCCCTAGAAATGTTTACCTGGCTAAAAATATGCCGGCTTTGATATATTTTTAGCCAAATTTAGATGTGAAGTATATGCATTGCCCACACCCATGTATTAGACATGAACTGTTGGTACATTTTGTAACAGGAAACTGCTGGTTTTCCATTCCAAAGAACTGGAATTCGGTCAGAAATTTGTCATTTGCAAATGCCAGCTCTCACCACATTCCACTGCTGTTTTTAAGAACGTCTCGTCACCTGGATTCGGAGGAAGCAGGCCATGGGCGAGGCCAGGCTGGTCAGGCTGTCTTGGTGTCTTTTCTCCGGGTCTGGTGCCTTCCAAGCAACCTCCGCCTGGCTCTCCCCAGGCCCACGCCATCTGCACTGTGTTGCCTTTGGATTAGTGTATGGGCAGACAGGGTGCTTATTTTAGAACTGGAAGGAGAAGAGATGTATCAATAAAAAAAAAAGCTGGGAAGGAAAAATCCATTCAGTGGTTTTAAAATATCTCTCCCTTAAGAGGACAGATTATTTTTGTTTCTTAAAAACAACGGGATGATTTGCTCCTCGAAACAGAGTTGGAATGAGAGATGTATAAGACTGTAAAAAAGGAGGGGGCTGTCAAGGTGGCCTGTAGGTTTCACCACCCTGGCCTTTTCACACAGCACAGGTCATTTCCCCCAACCTCCAAAGTCTCTCCTGCTCCTGGCTGGCAGACTCTGGAACCTTAGAACTATATCACAAAGATCCTGTTTCCTTACCTCTTTATTTTGGAGATGATGAAGCCGAGCCTCAGGGCCTTTGCACTTGTTCTTTCTGCCTGGAATGTCTTCCCCAGATATTGCCGCTGCCCATTCTCTTACCCTCAGTCTGTGCTCAGATGCCTCTTTATCAAAGGCGCTTTTTCTGACAACCCTATATAAAATAGCAATCCATCCTTTTGTATCTCCTTGCCCTGCTTTATTTTTCTCCAGAACCAGAGCAGTCTACGCTAGACATGTTGTGTATTTATTATCTTGTGTCTTCCTCTATTAGACTTTCAGCTCCATGAGAACCAGGGCTTTGCCTCTCTTGTTCACAGCTGTATCCCCTGCACCTAGAACAGTGTCTAGCACATAGTAGGCGCTTACTAAATATTTAGTGAATAAACAGTAGGGACTTGTACAGGATTCCAAGCAGGTCTGGGATTAGCATCTAGGTCTGACTCGCAGTCAAGGACTCTTACTTACACTATTTCTCCAGATGCTACTAAGAAATCTACAGTGTGTCCCTTAAGATGCTAATGGGTCCAAATGTCCTCCCTTTGACAGTTTTGTGTCTTTTGTAGGGGCTCTTACTGCAAAGGGTGGATGAGTGTCTTAGCGCAAAGATCAGCGTCTTAACGCAAAGATGTAGATGAGTTAGGTTGTCTGGGAAATGGGAATACTTGTGATCAGGTTGGGGAATCCTTACCCTGTGAGCAGACTCTTACTTGGTCCAAGTTGAGAGCTGGATCCACAGTAGAAGAGAGCGGTGAGAATTGGATTTGCCAGCGTACATTGGTTCTTTTGTCTTCAGTTTTCCTTCTTTCTTTCCCCCCCTCCCCCTCCCCTCCTTCCCCCTTCCCTCCTTCCTCTCTCCCTCCCTCCTTCTTTCCTTTCTTTGTTCTGGCTACTTTTTGTGCTTTAACCCTCCTTAATAAAAGTATGGTCTATGGATCAGCAGTAATAGCGTCCCCTGGAGGCTTGGTAGAAATGCAGAACCTCCGGCCTAGCCCCAGACCTTCTGAATCAGAATTTGCATTTTAACCAGACCTCAAGATATTTCATAGGCAAATTAAAGTTTAAGAAGCAGAAGAACAATTATGTCCTCACCCCTTCAGAAGTACTTGAGGGAAACCTTCCTATAAATACTCAGTTGCATCTTCTGTCTGGAGGCACAGGCCCCATTGCCTCTAATAACCCTACCCTCTGATTAGGGATGGGAGGGATGGACAGGGCCACCCTAGAAGAGGGTACCATAAAAGAGACTTCTAGAATCTGTGGCTGCTTCATTTCTTGCATTGCTCTGTCTTACTCACCTGTGCACTGGGCTTTGTGGCTAATGCTTGGTCAGCGTGATGGGAGGCTGTAATCTGCCTGGTAACTGCAGAAGGAAGGGAGATCTTCTTTGGCCTGGGAATTCAGGATCAATGGACCTCAGCTCTCCTCTCCGCTGGTGTGCTCTAGGCTGGCCGAGATGGCATCTTTCAGGACCTGGAGGCAGTTCCATCCCAGCCCTTTCAGCAAAGGGAGGACAGCCCTTCCCCCCTGTCTAAATAGAGCCCAACTCCCAGGATCCTTTGCTGTTTGGAAGTCTCCTTCCAGTTCTCCTTGAATTGCAATAGGAAATTGCATTGCATGATTCTAGCATAGCTCCGTGAAGGAGTGCGCCCCAGAGAACCAAGGGGAGCGGCTCGCTCCTGTGGCCATGCTGGGGTCTCCATCCCCACCTAGGGAAGCCCTCTGAATGGGCAGGTGCCATGCAAATGTAATCTGTCTCCCTGCTGAGACGTTTCTTTCCGTCACGCTGCGGCTGGGTACTGATTTGCGGAAAGCCCGTTGATAGGAGCAGAGCAGATTAATTGAGCCCCTGGATCAGGCTGTTTGGTGAAATTATTGTCTAATGCTTTTAGAGGTGGGAGTTTTTTTGTTTTGTTCTGTGTAAATCAGGGCTACTGAAAAGCTGCTTACACGGTCACCATAGAAACCGCCCATCCCTGAGCACATGCCTGGCCCAGTCAGGCGTGGGCCACTGCAGGTGGAGGAAGAGGACTTGGTCACCTTGCTCTGGAGTCCACAGGAGGGAGGAAGGTGGTGGAGAGAGTCAAGGGGGGCTTTCTGTTCCTCCCCCGCTCCCCTAGACTTGTCTCATTTAACCCCATCCAAGTCACCTGGAGGAGGGACATCCCCAGCCCCCCTCAAGTCCAGACTGGGTCCTGATGGGAACAGGGAATCTGTCCCATGACTGAGAGATGATGAGTCTGATCTAAGATGTTTGTGGGAGTGTGCATACGTGCACGTGAGTGCACAGGCATGCGTGCGTGTGTGTGCGTCCAGATGCTCCCCGAGGGGCTAGAGAAAAGCCATTTCGACCGCTGGCAGCACCCTAGCATGTGAGCAGTGTAGGGAGGCTGAAAGAGCACTGCTGTGGGAGTCGAGAAACTTGAGTTTTCTCTCTAGACCTACTTGAGCAAGCCGCATGACCTGGGCGCGTGGCCAGTCATTCTTTGCCGGGACCACGTGGAGCTGTCAAAACAGAACACACGTCCAGACATCTCCCTTCCAGACATAGGCCTGGGGTGAGGCTTCGGCATCTGTATTTCTCAGGGCTCTGCAGGGCATTCTGATGCACAGTCTGGGATGAGAGCTACTGGAGTTGAAACCAGCTCTTTCAGAGAAGTCAGGACAATGAAGTGAGTGAGAGCAAGTGGTCACGGCTGCATGGACCAGGGTTTAGATTCCGGCGCTGCCCATGTAAGGTGAATTGCTGATAAATTTGTCCTTTCTTCCTCATCTGCTCTAGAGGCATGAGAGTCATGACCTCACAGGGCTGCTCTGAGCCTCAAAGTGTATGAAGCATGTGGCAGATGCCTGGCATGTGATGAGTTCTCCGTAAATGTTAGGTCTCAGGTGTGTGTGTTTGTGTTTTCTGCTGTACTCTAATATATGAATAGAAACCTCTCAAGTAAGTCCAAGGAGAATGCAATTGGGAAATGAGATGGCAGAGCTCAATTATATTAGTGTAATTTGGCAATAAGGAAACCAATTAATTCATTCTTTCAGACAGTTATTAACAGGAAAGGGAGTGCAAAGAAAGGTCCTGCGGGGCCAGAGAGCGATGCCAAGCGTGCCTCTCTTCCTCCACGGCAGTGCTTCTTAAACTCCACTGTGCATCCGTGTGACCTGGGCACTAGTTAAATATGCAGAAACCTGGGCCCCAGCCTCAGAGATGCTGATTTTGTAGGTCTGGGTGAGGCCCAAGAATGTCTGTTTTTGGCAAGTCAATGTGCAGAAGATGGTCTGCAGCCCTCACTCTCTGACAGAGGCTGGTCCGGAGGGAAAGATCAACTTAGATGATTAAGAGAAGGAGGGAGCTGGGTGAGTGGGGGCAGGCAAGAATGGGAGCCTAGACAAGGTGAGAGGAGTTGGGTTTGAACACATGCATGCGAGATGCAGAGACAACAGAGCAGCGTATTCAGGATTTTGTGTGCTGCGCAGAGGGTGGAGGGCTCTGATGGACAGGGAGCCCTGGCTCCTCTCCCTGCCGCCAGGGGCCAGGGTTGCCATGGAGGGTGAGCGTCATACCAGGACGTCAGCCGCTGGAAAGGGTTAACTGGGACTCCTGGCTAAGGGCTGTGAACCCAGGGTATGTGCCCCTTTGTCCCCTGCTTAAGGCCCAAGCTGGCTGCCTGTAAGCTGCCTGGCAGTGCCCATAAAGTTCAGCATCTGTCTCTCTGTTTGCTCATTTGGACAACAGAGCGCAGGGACAACCTGGGGGTGGGGAGACCTGGAAGGGTAAAGTCATTATGAGATACTCAGGACCCCAGAGTCGGGTGGCAGAAGGAGCGCCAGAGATGAGAGGTGGAGTTGTGTGCTGTGTGTCAGTGCTCTTAATCACGGGCTGTGTGAGCTGAGAGGGGCCTGAATCAGAGTGCCAGGTCTACGAGGGGCCCAGTGTCCACTTGTGAAGACCTGAACCAAGATATCCCCCTAGCAGTGGCCTTTGGATCTGCTGGTCACAGGAGAGCACATTTCCTGGGGTCTTCCGTGGATCAGAAAGAGCTATAAGAAGGGATAGAGGGGAAGGGAACATTTATTCAGCACCTGCTGTGTGCCAGGCTCCATGCTGCATGCTTACATATTTCACCTCATTCAGTGTCCACCTTAGGAGGTAGGTATCAGGAGTCTCATTTTACAGATGGAGAAAGAGAGGCTCAGAGAGGTGAAGCAACTTGCCTAATCCCACACAGCTAGGACTTGGCAAAGCCTGGGCTGGAACTCGCTCTGTCTGGCTGCGGCGAATCGCCCTCAGATGCTCAGTGAATGTAGGGGAGGCCCTGCTGCTCAGCCCTCAGGTGCGGGCCCCTCGGAAGCCTGGGCGCCCCGGTTGGGGCAGGGGCGCGGGGTGGGCAGCGTACCCTGGAGTCCCGTGACGTGTGGGGCATTTCGGTGCCCTCCGTCAACAATCCAGTCTTCAGTAACGCTGCCCTGGCTGCCGTCTGCTTTTGCCACAGCCAGAGACCCCACCCACACAGGCGAAGGCTGCGGCCAAGGGCACCCAGGATGGGGGAGGTGCCCTCCAGAGGGGCCTCTGCAAAGCCCCTGAATGGCCCCATTGAGGCACAGGCAGGATGACAATGGCCCGTTGGGGCCCTCCGTCTGGGTCCGCTGAGCTGAGAGGGCTGGGGCCCAGCAGGCAGCACTGGCTCAGAGGCCAGATGCGACTTCCAGGGCAGGGAGCCAGCGCCTCTGACGCGCTCTGAAATGCCAGCCCCGCTTACTGGGGAGCAGCCAGCGCGGACTCCACACTCCTCCCTGTGCCAGGAAGACTGCAAACCCGGCTCCCAGCCACAGGCCGGCTCTCAGCCTCCTCCTGTGCCCGGGCTGGGCCCTGATCCGCGGACACTGGGGACTGTGGACCGCTCTTTCCAGGGTCCCCTCGATCCTCAGGGGCATCATTCTCAGCCCATTTGGAGAAATAACACCCACCCCAGTAACTTAGGGCACCCACAGGTGGAGTGGCTAAGTAAAACGCAGGCACCCAGTTAAATGTGAATTTCCAATAACTAGTGAATAATTTAAAAGTTATGTTTAAGTATGTAACAAATATAAATAATCGGTAAGGCCTGAACCAAGATGTGGGTCCATTTGGTGTGTCACGGACACACTTAAACTAAAAATTATTGGTTGTTTATGTGAAATTCACATTTAACGCGGTACCCTCCATTTTCCGTTGTTAAATCTGACAATCCTGGCTAGGGAAGCCATGATGGGCACACGCGTGGAGGCGCTGGGACTCGGCTAGATTTTCGTCCGTGCCGCCAAGGTGGGGCACGTGGAGGAGTCCTCTCCTGCACACACTCTCCACCTCCTGCTTCCCGTACCTGGGGTGCTGGCTGCTACACTTAGTAGGCGCTTTACTGAAAGGCAGCCACTGCCCCATGGCTCTTCCTCACCCCCGCTTCCACGAGCTGCATCTTTCTCCCCCAGATCCCACAGTGGCAAGGGAAGCTTTGAGGTGCATTTCCAGTTGGTGACTATTTACTGAGCACCTGCCTGTCACACTGGGCTGAACCCTGGCGGCTTAATGGTGAATGAGCCACATGTGGTCTCTGCCCTCAAAGGAGCTTACAGGCTAGTAGGGGAGACATGCAGTGAACAAAAGAGCAATGACGATTCAGCAAACCGTGAACACTGAGGGTGGGGTGGAGCGAGTCACAGACGGGCTCTCTCTGAAATCCCAGGAGGACATCTCACCCACACCTGCACAGCCATACTAACACAAAGAATAGGGGTCTTGGAGTTAGAGGATCCAAGTTGAAATCCTGGGCCTTACCGCATGGCTGACTATCTGTGCAGCCCTGGGTAAGTCATTGAACCTCTCCGAGCCTCAGTTTTCCTCATCTATCAAGTGGGAACAATATATCTTGCCTCTGGGACTGATGTGAGATTCCAAGTAAAATAGTGAATGTGAACATGTGCTGCCAATGCAGGGTTCTAGATGGAGGGAGTGAGTGAGTGTGTGTGTGTGTGTGTGTGTGTGCGTGTGTGTGTGTGTGTTGGGGCATGGAGGGTAGGAGTGGAAGAAGAGGGGAAATACCGGGGGGCCAGGAATGTTTAGGCCCCAGGCCTACTCCATGCCCCTCCGTCCTAACCCCCTCAGCACACTGGTTCTCTGCCTGGCATTGTTATTGTCAGGTTTTTTTTTGTTTTTTTTTTGCGGTACGCGGGACTCTCACATTTTTTAATTTTTTAATTTTATTTTTTTTTTGCGTTACGCGGTCTTCTCACCGTTGTGGCCTCTCCCGTTGCGGAGCACAGGCTCCGGACGCGCAGGCTCAGCAGCCATGGCTCACGGGCCCAGCCGCTCTGTGGCACGTGGGATCTTCCCGGACCAGGGCACGAACCCGTGTCCCCTGCATCGCCAGGCGGACTCTCAACCACTGCGCCACCAGGGAAGCCCCCTATTGTCAGTTTTTTAATATCATTCTCCTTCTGTCTCAGATGAATAACAGTGATACCAGATGTTTATGTGGTATTTTACTTTTTGCAAAGCATAATGATTAAGAGCATGGACTGGGGATTCAAACAGGCCTGGTTTCAAGCCTTGTCTCCGCTCTGTGACCTCAGGGAAGTACTTAACGTCTCCATGCTTAGTTTTCTCCTCTGTAAAATAGAGCCTCACAGGTGTGGTTGAGAGGATGGAAAGAGACCAGTCACATAAAGCCCTTAGTGTGGAGCCTGGCACATAGCAAGTGCCCAAGAAATGGGCCGCTATTAACAGGGTCTTACTTGAGTATCTTAACACCCTTGTGAGGGAGTAATTATTAGGTGGAGAAGTGAAGGTCAGGGAGCTTAGATAACCATCCTAGAGAGGTATAGTCAGAGGGATGGCTGTGGAGGCTACACCCCTGGCTTCTCTGGAGGCCTTTGGTCCCCTGGGCTTCAGGGGACTCTCTTCTAGCTTTCATCTGGATGCCTCTCTGAGGAGTAGCTGGTTTCAGGCCCTCCTTGCCCAGTCGTGGTCTGGTCCAGATACCAGGGTGTCTTCTGAACATCTTGACATGCCTGCCTGTGCTAGGCCTTGCCCTGCCCAGCCCCCTGGGAGGCAGAGAGAAAGAACATCCTTTAGGAATCTGAGGATTTATGCACGTCGCACCATCCATTCTTCCTCTGCCGGGCTTGACGTCTGAGATGTGGGCATTTTTATTACCCTCTTAAACCTTTTGGTCACCGATGCCTGCACAGTTATGCTGTTGGCATGGATGCTGGTTTTATTGTCTTGAACAGAAAAGCACCTTTGAAAAGAGGGGGCATTTCTGAGGAGTGGGTGGGGTGGGCTTCTCACAGGAGAGGCCTTTCCACCGACTGCTTCACCCTCCTGTGGGGAGCAGGTGGATTAAATTGCTACTTCAGGTGATACTCTGGTTTCCAATAGAATAATGATCAACAGCCCACGACTGTTGAGGGGAGGGGAAGGGAGCTCACCTTTACTGAGCGCCTGCTATATGCACAGCACTGTAGTGGGGCTTCTTTCCCAGCATCGGGTTAGGTCCCCTGACTACCCTCTAGGGTCAGGCCTTAGACCCATTTTGCAGATGAGCAAAACGCGCTGAAGAGGCTGGCTGATTTGATCTAGGTCGAGTGGCCGGTAACTGGTAGCACCAGCTTTTGCGCTCAAGAGCGTTTGGCTCCAGAGCCCACGACTGGCTGTCTGTCACCCACACACCTGGGTCTGCGTGTAGCATCTTCGGGGACATAGCGTGCTCCACCTACCAGACAGTGGGCATTAAGCCACTTGGTGCCGTTAAGTGCCCAACCTCGGGACAGAGGACGTAGGCTTCTGAGGAAGATGGGACAAGAGCTGGGTTCTGATCTCCCGTCTTTCCTTAAAGAGGATGAAGGATTTGGATACGTGGAGGGAGAAAGGAGGGTTTTCCGAGGACCGGAAGAGCCTGTGCAAGGCCTAGAGGCAGTGATGATCATGGCCATCATGCAGTGAGGGGTGACACTGAAGAGGCGTGCTTGGAGCGAATGTATATATGGGAAGGTTATGTTCAAGGCAGGCTGGAGGCTGGAGAATGAGGGCCTTGGAGACCAGTCAGGGACATTTGGTTTCAGTCCCAGAGAGTGAGAAGCCATGATGGGATTCCAAGTAGGGGAGGGCAGGCTGAAAACAGTATCTAAGGAGATCATCTCAGAACACTGCGATGAAAAGGCTGGAGACTAGAGGCCTCACCAGGGATTGTTGGCAATCTTAGCACTAATATTGATGATGGTGATGGTGATGGTGACAATGGCCAATGCTTACTATGTGCTAGATACTATTCTAAGACTTTTACATGTATTAACTTGTTAAAAGATTGCAGCAGTCTTATAAAGAAGGTACTATTATTAGCCCCATTTCACAGATGAGGAAACTGGCACAGAGAGACAATAAGGGCTTGGAATAAAGATGGGCATTGAGGCTGGAGAGGAGCAAGTCGACCTGAGAGTCATTGGAGGAAGAACAAGCAGAGGACTTGGCGCCCCGTGTTGAGGAAGAGATGAAGGAGGAGAGGCTGTGTAATGACTCCAAGGGAAGCTGTTGCTTTTTTTTTTTTTTTTTTGTGGTATGTGGGCCTCTCATTGTTGTGGCCTCTCCCGCTGCAGAGCACAGGCTCACGGGCCCAGCCGCTCCGCGGCATGTGGGATCCTCCCGGACCGGGGCATGAACCCGTGTCCCCTGCATCGGCAGGTGGACTCCCAACCACTGCGCCACCAGGGAAGCCCAGCTGTTGCTTTTTGATAGCAGCCCATTTCCCGGTGGGTAGTTATGGGTGAAGTGACCACACAGCCAGCAGAGGCAAGATAGCAATTTCCTCAGTGCCTGTGAGAAAATGTAAATGTAAGATTTGAAAGGCAGAATATAATAAACCAGTGCCAGATACAGACAGCTCAGCATGAGCGAAGTCATCAGCTTCAGGATGGGGAGGATGGCTTAAGAGAAGGGGACCTGGATGGGTCAGTTTCAAGAAGGCTCGTGCCAGCAGTTTCCTTCCTTCCACGTGCTGCCTCAAAACGTCACTGCCCTGGGTCCCTTTCTCTTGAGCTCTTTGCCCTTCCTTCCTACTCACACTCAGTCTGATGCAAAACAATTCATGCTCAAGCATTCCTGACCAGCTGGGTTAGGTATCCGTCTTTCCAGGTCATGCGGTGGCATTTTAACAGACTTTCGGAAGTTTGACTAATGGAGATGGGGAAATGAGTAATTCCTGTGGGCTGGGGAGGGACAGGAGAGGCTCACACATCCACCCCCACTCCCCCCCCCCCAGAAAAAGGTACAGTGAGAAAGCTGGAGTCTCTGCCTGGGCCTGGAATCAGAGGCCTTGGACCTGGGTCCCCACTAAAGTCACGAACCGCACACTGTCTAGGCCAGGTCTGCCGTGGAGGGCTGGGCCAGGCCCGCAAGCCTCCTCTCAGGCTGGCGGTGTGGGAAACCCTTCAGCCCTCCAGCCCCACCTCGGTGGCATGTAGTTATTATAAGCACAGAACCTCCGGTCAGCCAGGCCAGAGTTGGGTCCTGGCCTCATGCTTTCTTCTCTGTGACCTTAGTTTTCACATTTGTAACTATTTGTGGATAGTAATAATACCTTCCTCATAGCGTTGAGGGGACTAAATCAGAGAAGGCCTGTAACGTGCTTAGCCCAGGACCCAGCACGTAGTAAGTGCTTACTAAACGTGAGCTGTAGTTGTCGCTCCAGCCCCACTCTGAACCTCTCCAGGAGACCTAAGACTTCTCCATGGGTGTTGTGACTAAGCCTGGTACCTGGCAACTTGGTGTCACTGGTGGCAGTGGTGCCTGCCCACTCTCCCTGGCTCTCTCAGCCAGATACATGGGTGGTATTGGGGTTAGTGTTGCCCTGGGAGCAGCCCTTTCCCCTGGCATCCTAGACAGGGTCTGGTAGCATTCCTTTCCAGCCCTGCAGAGGTTTCCATCAGAGGTAATAATTGTTCCAGCCAATACTTACAGACCACCTACTGTGTGCCAGGCACCGGACTGATGAATTTAATCCTCACAACTATTCAGGAAACAAACACTGTTGTTACCCACATTTTATATGGGAGGAGATGGAAGCACAGCAAGGTTAGGTCACTTGCTTGCGCTTGGAATCGTACAGCCGAAATCAGAAGCGGGACTCAGACTCCTCACTTCTATGCTGTTCTGAACAAAGGAGTTTGAAGCCTTTCCCTCTGCACGACGCGTGAGATTTTAATAACTTCCCGATAGCCCAGGAGGTTTGCTGTTTCTCTGAGCGCAACGGACCAGAGCCATCTGTTGGGTGCTTTTTTGAGGGAGCTGGTGTGACTTGTTTCAGGGTAAAATGCAGAGAAATAGCATCACTTTTTTTTCCTCCCATGGTAAAAATAAGCTGCAGGGATGGGAAGAACAAGCTGAAGTTGGGAGGCTGACATTGTGGAGAGGAAGGTGCCTGAGTACTAGGGGCTGCCCACCTGGGTGCCATCTGCTGCCATCTGCCCCATTTGGGGCCTACATCAGCCTGACCTGCCAGCACCTGTCCGGTCGCCAGCATCAGCCATCCGAAACACAGGATCTTTCCAAAGAGTTTTTGCTTCAAGGCAGCTCAAGGGGCAGAGAGAGGTCCATGGGGGATGGTGACAGTTCAGAACACATTGTCCCTTCACAGTATGCAGCAGTGACCATGTATCTCCCCCTGTCTGGAGCTGGTTGATACCAGCTCCAGGCACAAACTGGGCATGGCTTTTGATCATGAAACATGTATTTTAAAAATGAAAAACTAGAAGTTGGTGAAGTTGAGATTATGTTAATGTATGCAGTTTCCACTGCTGCTAGGATTAAAAATAGCTTCCTCTTAGGAAAACTGGAGCTACTCACTGTCAGTCTGCCTTCTAGACCACCTCCTGTTGGGCTCCAGGGCTGCTGGGCTGGACACAGGGCAGCTTCCATGAGGACCTCCATGGCTGTCCCAGGCCCTGGAGCTTTGCTGAAGCAGAAGCTAAAGAGACAAGAGCAAAGTCTTTACCAGTATGTTTAATAGAACCTGATCTGCTGAGCTTCAGGGAGAGCTCTTATCAGCATTAAACACCCGGGGAATATTCTTGTCCTTCTCAGGGAATAGCCTGGGGCACCTAGCATCTGTGCTAAGCAAACATACTGATTGATTTGGAGATCAAAGTCAATAACCATCATTTGTTGAATGCCTACCATGGGCTAGGATTTTTTTATATATAAGATTTCTCATGTCTTGCTCATAAGAAGCTTACAAGGAAATTACAATTATATCCATTTCACAGAAGGGATACCTGAGGGTTACTCTGTATATTTGACTTGCTAACAATCAGAGAACTAATTGGTGGCAGAGCTGGGATTTGGACCAGGTATCTACCCTCATAATCGCTTTGCCAGCCTGCCTTCCCCAGCCATCTGGATTTGGGCAACAAAATGCAAGTACAGTGTTGACCCTTGAACTGCACGGGTCCACTTATATGCAGATTTTTTTCAGTAGTAAATACTACAGTACTACATGATCTGTGGGTAGTTGAATTCCCGCTTGCAGAACCACAGATACGGAGGAACTGGTATACGGAGGGCAGACTACAAGTTATACTAGAATTTCCCACTGCAGGGAGAGTCAGCGCCCCTAATTCCTGCATTGTTCAAGGGTCAACTGTAATTTGGAAAGATTTGGGGACCTCTAAACAAATTCACAAGGCTCCTAAAACAAAATGCTTACACTCCACTCCCCAGGAAGGAGGGAGGGAGCTTACCCCATGTCACTCAGCCAGCAGACTGGCAGAGCTGGGATTCAGACTCACACCTGCCACCTCCAAAGCCCGAACTCGCATGACATCTTCTGCCCCAACTCTGCTGTTCCAGGTGTTGATCATGGCTACGCTTTGTGTTCATTTCAATCAGATTTCATCAATATAAACATTGGTGGAGTCTTCCTTTAGGGATTGCATAGGCAAAGCCTCCCCTAGGCTATATTAGGGCCCCTGACAAATAGTTTTGAGGGGTTCTTATCTATATTAAAAAAGTTTGTTGCCAAAAGTCAGTGTGCCAGCACCATTTGGTTGGGGCAAAACCTCATACGATCTCATGAAAGAACTTCAGTCCCAGCCAAGAGGATCCACACTCTCGCTCTCCTAGAATTGAGGCCCAGTCATGGAGCCCAAGACACCATTGGGGTAATTTCTGGAAGTCCTTGGGGCATCTGGTCAACACCATGAGCGGGTAGAAGTTCAGAGGGAGAAATGAGAACAGGGAGCTCCACCATTCCAGGTGTTAACTGGGGTGTACTGGCTGGTCCCAGGCTGTGGAGGGAGACTGAAAATTTCTAGGAAGGCACTCAAAAGCCTGATTTTTAAATAGTGAGCACAGAGACAAGAAAATATGAGGGAAAGAAAAGGAAAAAGGGAGTGAGTCTGTCTTTTTATTAAACGTCTTCTATATGCCAGGTACAGTGTTCAGCAGGGTGGAGAGGGAGAGGCCAGGATAAGGTGAAACAGGAGGACAGAATCCATGCCTTCCTGGATCTTACAGCCTGGTGGGGAAAACAGGCATGAATTACATCATTACAAGGAGGAAGGGACAGAATGAGTAGGGAGGCAAGGGGCCCATCTATCTAGTAGATAATTCCAAAGCAGAGTAACATGGTGGAAGGTGGTATACCATGATCACAGACTTTTGGGTCAAAGAGACTGGATTCAAGAACCGTCCTTGACTTATTTACACGACCAAATGTAAAATAGCTAGCTAGTGGGAAGCAGCCGCA
Source organism: Grampus griseus (assembly GCF_964374135.1). Classification (NCBI taxonomy): domain Eukaryota; kingdom Metazoa; phylum Chordata; class Mammalia; order Artiodactyla; family Delphinidae; genus Grampus; species Grampus griseus. The sequence goes on from NC_139002.1 coordinate 74,187,128, forward strand.
TAGCACAGGGAGATCAGCTCAGTGCTTTGTGACCACCTAGAGGGGTGGGATAGGGAGGGTGGGAGGGAGACGCAAGAGGGAGGAGATATGGGGATATATGTATATGTATAGTTGATTCACTTTGTCAGACAGCAGAAACTAACACACCATTGCAAAGCAATTATAGTCCAATAAAGATGTTTATAAAAAAGAAAAAAAGAACCGTCCTTGCTCCTTCCTAGCTCTCCGCCTCTGTGCAAGACACTTAAACTCTGAGCTTAGTTTGCTCATCTGAAAAATGGGGAAAAGAGTTCCTACCTCCCAGGGTGCTTGAGAGGGTTCAGTGAAATCGTGCACGGAAAGAAAGCCCTCAGCTGGAAGTCTGCTGCGCACATAGTGCCCAATGAATGGTGGCTGTTGCTAGTTATTATCTGATTTCTCAGGCTTAAGTAGATCCAAAGCAACTGACTAGGAGGGCCGGGGTAAGTAGGCACTCTGACAGCCCAGTCAACAGCTGGCGGTGAAAGCACAAAGGAAGAGGGGACTGAAAAATCCACTGTTTTCTCAGCCCTGAGGGCGATTAATGATGGTTGTGACGCTTCTTGAGCCACAAGGAAGAGGTAAACTTCTGTTTAACGTATTCTGATTTTTGAGGTGAGGGTGCATAATATAGGGCTTTTGGGGGGATAAAAAGGGCTCTAAAAATAACAGTTTGGATGCTGGGTAGGTTTTCCACGTTGTGTGGCCCAGGCAGAGCAAGAGCCCCTAGATGTATGTGCTCTGAGGATCCATCTGGAGCCTGTCAGCCTTGCTCAGGCTGGGTTTCCAGTTTGGGAGATGTAGATCTTCAATGGGGGTGACAGATGTGGGAGCGGCATATCCAGGAGATGAAGAGACAGCTCCATCTGCTTGGTTCTGGAGAAGGTAGGGAGACTACAATCAGTGGGTGCTGGCTTTTCCTAGGGAGGAACTTGCGGGTGAGATCTCAAGGCAGAGGCGGTGTCTAGCCAACGTAGACACCTAAACTGGATATCCTGACGCCTGGCGTGGTGGCTGCAATTGACAGATAGGGTTTGTTTGTTAGGGAGGACAGTTCCCGGCCACTGTGAGGGGACCTCTGGGTCTCTCCCCTAGAGGAGGTCACACGGCTTTTGGAGCATGGGCTCTGTGAGAGTTCTCTGAAGGTGTCTTAACTACTGCAAATGGGAAACTTCTGCTGCTATGCTGTTCGGCTGCCTGTAGGAATGCAGAGCTATATGCTGGAGCCCAGAGTCCCCTTGGAGCACAACAAGTTAGGTTCTGTCCCCTGGGCTGCACGTTGTACCTGTTGGAGAAGAGGCGGTAGCTGGAGAGAACACACAGCTTATACCAGAAGGAACAATGTAATTAGAAACACATACAAATCCTACCCTCTCCTCTTATAATCCTGCTGTTGGGTCAGTAACATTTAAAATCACTTAACCTATATCAGATTCTATGTCAGTCAGTTCATGTACGTGTTCTCATTTAATCATCATGTCAACCCCACTAGACAGATTCTCATTCTGTTCCCATGTTAATGATGAGAAAATGGGTAAAGAGAGGGTAAAGTGTTCAAGATCACACAGCTAGGAAATGATAGAGTAGGAGTTCAAATTCAGGTTTGTCCCCCTTAAGTATTACTTCAGAGGTCATACTGAGGCCCCTGAATCCCTGTTTTGAGGGTCAGTGGCAAATGTTTAAGGTAAAGTTGGCAAGCAGATGGCCCTCAGGCTGCATTAGGTCCGTGGATACATTTGTTTGGCAAAAACTTTTGGGAATGACTTTAAGTAGTGTTCTCTGTTTACCACAGTCCCCACCACTCCTAGCTGTCTTACACCTGGCCAACTGCTTGGCCCCTCTAGGAATGTGAGCTTACTATTCTTGGCTAAATCTTTCTTTTGCTTGAGTCAGTGGTTGAGTCAGAGGGATTGACAGTGTCCTAGGGGGAAAAATACTCTCTTTTTCCCTCTTAGGAGGAAAGAAGAGCTGGCAGTTCCAGACTTGGCCAAGCTGGGTTGAAGAATTTCTCAGGGCCTTGGGTTTTGCTCTTACGCTGGGAATTCAGCTTTTGTGAATTCAAGTTTCACAGTGTATCTGAAGAGGACTATGGGGAAGGGAAATGCTTTATTCTGCCCTTGCAGAGGAAAAGGAAAGTTCTCCCATACTTATCAGTGCTCCAAGCCGGCACAGCTCGGAGGGTGGCCGTTTGGCCCACAGTGAGGAAGCATTTGCACTGTGCACTTTTGGGGGCACCTACTATGAACAAAGTAAGGTATTGTGTGACGTGCTGGGCGGGATGACTGCCTGCAAGCATCCAGGGACGATGAAACTTATTCACAAAGAACTGATTAAAGGCATACTGTACTAATTTGCGGTGGGCCTTGAAGTCTGGAGCGTTTTTTTTCAACAGAAGTAGGGTACTTGGCGACCCAGGTTGAGGGAACATCACGAGCAAAGGCATGGAAGTCGGAAAACACGGGAGACATAATCAGGGAAGGAGACGTACTGATGTTTGGGAAGATGCAGAAGGAAGGTCAGTCAGGAGAACCAAACCACAGCAATCCTCGCTTTGGTAGCCCAGTCACTAATAGTAGCATTTATTGAGCACTTACTGTATATCCAGGGCATGTTAAAAGCACACTCCACATATCATCTCCTCTGATCCTCACAATATGCCTGTGAGGGAGATACTGTTTCTTATCATTATCATCAAGTTTGCAGAGTAGGAACCTGACGCAAAGAGCTCAGGGTCATGTTCAAGGTCACCTAGCTAGTAAAGCCGAGCGTCTGGCCCCAGAGCCCCTACCCTAACCTCTGCCCTGTGCTGCTTCCAGTAGCAGCCAGCAGCCCCAGCATGGCGGCTGTGAGACTGTGGTAGGAGGTGAAGAGAGTGAGTTAGACCCTGTCATGGCACCGTTTTCAAAGTCTGGAATCAGGACCCTTTCCTGGATGGCCTCGGCCTCCCCTAACAGTTTGTCTTCTCCCACTGACCCCTCCCAAGGCCCTTATACTCCAGTCTAGCCAAACTCTTTTGGGAGAGCGTGAACTGGGGAGTTACGTGGGCTTAGGTCAAATTCTGGGTTACTGCTAACTGCCTCTGGTGACTTTGGACAAATTATTTTCTAGCCTCATTTTCCTCATCTGTAGAACGTGGGTGATAATAGCTCCTGCTCATAGGCTTGTTGTGAGAGCTGAAGGAGATAAGTGCACTTAACATGGGATCTGGTACATAGTTAGTGCCCCATAAACAGCTGCTTTGAGCACAGAATTAATTTCACACGTGGTCGTCACCTAGGCCCAGGATTGGCAAAGGTGTGGGTGTGATTTGCAGCGTTGGCTCACGGACTCATGCTGCCCTCCACATGAGATGCTCTGGGTAGGACCTGGAGGCTAACGTTTGATGCATCCTTGCTCTGCCCAGTGCCTGTACCAATAGCTAGGGCGCTGGTGCCAGGAAGGTTACAGGAGCTGGTTGCCATCCACTGGGACCTGGGCTGGTGTCAGCCCTGCCTGTCTCTAGATAGTGGGAGTAACGATACTTCGATCCTGGTGCCCAGACAGGCAGGTAATCAAGAAACCACCTCTGGGGCTTCCCTGGTGGCGCAGCGGTTGAGAGTCCGCCTGCCGATGCAGGGGACAAGTGTTCGTGCCCTGCCGGTCCGGGAAGATCCCACATGCCACGGAGCGGCTGGGCCCGTGAGCCATGGCTGCTGAGCCTGCGCGTCCGGAGCCTGTGCTCCGCAACGGGAGAGACCACAACAGTGGGGCGCCCGCGTACCGCAAAAAAAAAAAAAAAAAAAGAAACCACCTCTGCCCTGGTCCAGACAAATTCACATGTGGGCAGCCGACAAGCCCAAGTTCCCCACTGCTGCCTGGGAAGCTGTGGCTGCTATTGCCATCTGGTGGTGTGTTGCAGCAATGCATGCGTGGAGACTTCGGCAATATCATTATAAGCTTGTAGCATCCTGGGAAGTGAAGGTCCAATTCAACGTGCTCACAGTACAGAGGGCAAAACTGAGATCCAGAGAGGGAAAACAAGTGAAGTTTAGGAGGAAGAGCACAGCGAAAGGAGTCATGTGACCTAGGTTCAAATTCCACTCCCGGAGTTGGGATTTCAGACATATGACTGAACTTCGATGAGTCTGTGTCTTATCTAAAATGTAATGAAAATCCTCCACATCTACTCACAAAGCCATTGTGAGGCTCCCATGAAGGGCTTTATAAACTGCAAAGGATTCTGTAAGTGGGGGAGGTGATGGTTACGGGGTTGCAGCAGCAAAGAGAGGTCAGTGCTTCTGAACTTGTGAGTCAGGAGACTGGCCTTTCAGCTCCCCTGACCTTATTGGGAGGGACCACCGACCACCCAAGCCCAGCTTGGAGATAGGAGCAGGACTGATTGTGGCTCATCCATCTTTGCTGGCCCAGGATATCTTAGGGTGGGTGAAGCACAGGGGTCTCCAGTCCTGGCTGTGTGTTCCAGGTCCTTCTTCCTCCTGAGCCTTGTCTGTGAGCTCCTTACCCAAAGTGGAAAATGCCTAGTGCTTGTAATTCTCAGTTCTGGGCATGGGAGCTTGTGCCTGGGTTTCCCCCGAGGACAAAGCTCTGGGTCTGAATGAGGGACAAGACACAGCACTCCAAGATAAGGCCACATAGAAGGGCTGGACTCAGCCCCAAGCTGCTTCTCTTGCCCCAGGAATGTGATGGTATCTGGACCTGGACACGAAGCATTAGCTCATCCCTTTCTGCTAATGGACAGAGGGCCAGTGTGCTGTGTCAGGCGGTCATCTCAGCGGCTTCTCATTGTCCTGCTGCAGCAGCTGCTGGGCTGGTCCAGCTCAAGGAGCCTGGGGTGTCTGTTTGCCCCACCAGCAGTGGAAGGTTTGGGTCAGGCTGGGGCCATCCCCATCCTCAGGCCATAAGGGTCCTCTTCAGGCTGTGATGTGCTCCCCTGCCCATAGCATCCCTTTCCCCTCCCCTGAGTTCAGATGCATTTGATGTTTCTTGAGTACCTAACATGTCCTAGACATGGTGCTGAATGTCTTCACAGAGCTTGTCTCATTTCCTCCTCAAAGAAGACTTTTAAGGGTGGGGTAGTTGTTCCCATATTACAGATGAAGAAACTGAGGCTTCCAGAGGGTGCCACTCAGCTAGTGAAGTGGGAACTTGGTTTTAAGCCCGAACTTTCTGCCTCCTTGTATGTATAGAGTCTAAGAGTGCAAGACCTTCCAGAAAAAGACCTGGAATGAAGGCCCACCCTAGATTCCCAGGCTTCTCTGAGCAGAGAGGTAGGATCCCAATGACACAGTTTGCCAGAGACCCAGTGAGATGCTCCCCTGCCAGCCTCGCCCTGGCAAGGCCTTACTCTCCAACCAACTTCATTCCCACTCCCCTAGCGATCACCTCTATGAAGTGTGCATCCTTCCAGAAATTTTTGTACAAAAACAAGCATATTCAAATACATCTGTTCTTTCCTCCCCAGTTGGAATCTCCCCATACACACCCTTCTACAGAGGTCTTTCTCTCCTCACTGTCTCTTGACACAGAGATCAAATGCCCTCTCTTTAACTGCGTTATTGCTGTCCATTGCATGGCTGTTGGCGCTACACAGTGTATTGGCTATTGCCCTCCTGATGGACATTTTGGCTTGTTCCAGTTTTTTACCATCACGAACAACGTGCTCATTATACCTTTATCTGTGCACAGTTGCACAGGAAGGACTGTAAGATGGATTCCTGAAAGCAGAATTGTTGGGTCAGAGTACATACTATTTAGATTTTACTAAATACTGCCAAATGGCTCTCCAGAAAGTTTGTACCAGGTTATACTCCCACCAACAGTGGGAGTAGAGAGTATCTCCGCCTGCAAAATGAGTCCAGTGGTCAGGTTGGACGGCAGCTTAGAAGGTATGATCCCAGAGGCATCCAGAAACCGCTCCCCCTCCGCCCTCAGGAATCTCCCTTTCCATCCAGCCATGGTGTGGGGAATTCCTACTCATTCCTTGACCTGGACATTGTCTCCAGGAGATTCTGATGTCTAGGAACAGACATCAGTCTCAGAGGAACAAAGCTGGGCTCTGGGAAGGGTAACAAGGGAAGCCCATTTGCATTCATTAGCAGTGGACTTGGTCAGGGCTACATTATGACTTTGATGGGCCCTCACTTTTGCCTTTGTGGACTCCTTCCTCTATCAAAAACAGATTTAAAAAAAAGTAAATTTTATAACTGCATTGGTATAAGACCAATATATACTATATTGGTCCTATACAAATATAATCCAGGCTGGATTATATTTATTTTTTTTCTGATTACAAAAAATTTAAAACATTTTCACGGGCCCTAAGCACTGTGCCTAATGGGTAAGTTGGCCCTGGACATGGCCCCCAGATGAGCCCTCCACACACCTGCTTCCCTCCCTGTTGTCATCCTCCCTGACTCTGGCTTTTGACACTAGGAAGGCACGAAATTCAGGCCATTTAGGTATAGTTGACCATCACATAAAACACGGGGCAACGTTTGGGTGATCACTAAGAAACTTGCAGTTTTCAAAGTGTTTTCACCAACATGGTTATCCTAAAGCATTATACCCATTTTACAGATGAAGAAATAGAGACACTGACACAGAGAAAAGAGAAGTGACGTGTCCAAAACATATGGCTAGTAAGAAATAGTATTGTAAAGTCAGCTGAAGCCTCAGCCCCCTTCACACCCTCCTGCAAGACCAGCTCCGCTGCCCTGACTCAACTTAGATGTCATGATACAACTTTGTTCTCTGAACATAGTCAAGAATGCAACTTTACAGAAGACAAGGCAATGACAGTGCCACATCCTGACAGGCACACAAGTGGAGCTCCACATATTTGGGTGACATATGGAAGCCAAGTGCTTTCCGAATCTCTCCCTAAGTAACTGACTTCAGTTTGTGAGTGTGTGTTTTTTTAAACTAGAGTAAAATTAATTGTCACACATGTCTGGAATCTCATTTTAACGTAAGTAGAGCATGATTAGAAATTCGGAATTAGTTGGCTTGGCATTAATTACCTCTCTACTACACTTTTTATTTATGGAGTGTGTTTACTGTCATTAACTAGGAGAATGCTGAAAAAGCATGGAAGGAGGATTAATCAAAAGAAGGCAGATTTAATAAGGAGTTGTGGATGGCAAAATTAGAAATGGATTTCTTTCCTTTTTATTTACATTTTATCTGATTTCCACAACATTTTCATTCATCTAACCCCTTTGCCAAGTGCCCCCTCCATTTCTCTTTAAGAATTCTGCTCTCACTCCCCTCTTGTTGCCATATCCACAGTGTCAGTCAGTCATATCCACCTTCTAGAATGCTCCCTCCAATCCCGACTGAGAGGGGCCACAAGACTAAGCTTTATAAAGCTAGGCTCTCACCATGTCCCTCTTAAAAAAGCCGTGATGATTATTATCATTATTGTCTACCTTTTATTGAATACTTATTATGTCATCACTCATATTATTTTACTTGCCAATAATACTTTGGGGTAGGAATAATTATATGCAGTTTATAGATGTGAAACTTGAGGCTCAGAGAGGTTGAGTCAGTAATTTGAGGTCACACAGCACAGATGGAGGACTCAAATTAATCACCTTCCATCACACTGTGCTATTCTCAGACAGGACGACAGAAAGGACTGAATCAAGCAAGCTCACTAGATAGCCAGGGGTGGACAGGACCTGGGACAAGAGCTGAACATCCATGCTCAGATCACCCAGTGTCCAAGCTGCCCTTGGGAGGAGGCAAATCGACTTTTGTCCCATTCCCGGCCTCCTTTGCTTCTCCCTGACTGTCTCCAGGCAGTGATATTGATCTGGTTTCAAGATGTTTGGTTTTTTGAAACTAAAACTCAAGTTGAGTTGGGGTAGGCTATTCACTTAATACTTTGCCTCAGCAGTTTTTTCCCTTCCAGGAAATAGCCAGTGTCACTTTCCCTCTTGACAGTGATCCCATCTGGAAATCGAGAACTCTCTGCCTAGGTGGAGACCTGGGAGGGCCTAGAAGACTCGGCCGTGCTGCCAGGCCCCTGCCCACTGCCCCCAGGGCCCCACTGACCGGGTGGCAGGGAGATTGTGCACAGCCCAGGAAACCTGAGCACACGGGCGATTGAGCGTGGCATTTGCGGGATGTGCTGGGCATGTAATGAGACCTTCTGGAGGCTTTGTGGGAAGGCTCTGATGTGCACTGAGGCCTGGGACAGGGCTGACCAGTGGAGTGGTGGAGCCAGGGAGATTGAATTTCCTGCAAGGAATCGCCTCCAAGTCGCATTTGCTTCCAACTTGTTCACAGGCCCTTCCAGATGCCCATGTGTGCCCTGGGGTCTTCACATCCATCCCATGATACAGTGAGGCAGACCTGTTTACCTGCATTTTACAGATTAGGTAACCAAGGGTTGTGGAGTTCAGCTAAGCCAGCCTTGGTTATTCAGCATCTGAGAGAAAGACAGGCAGGCACAGGAGACCTGGAGCCCACCTTCAAGGAATCTGGGAGAGGGAAAAAAAAATGCCCCTGGACAGCTGGAAGTGAAACAACTTGGGCTGGGGTTGAATCCCACCTCTGCTACTTCCCACTGTTTAGCCTTTGCTGAGTCTCAGTCTCCTCGCCTGTAAATTGGGTATAATAACACTTGTACCACGAGCTCCTTGGAGACAAGAGCTGTGCCTGCCTTGTTGTCCATCTTATTCCAAGCACCTAGCATGGTGCCCCGTACAGAGTAAGTGCTGGATAAACACCTGTTCATTGAATGAACATTGTTGTGAATATACAAGGTGACGATATGAGCAAAATACTTCTTTAGGGATTCATGGGAAGCACTCGTGGATGGGGGCTTTAAAACTCCCTGGAGGGCTGAGCACAGCTTCTGTAGAGAGCTGCAGGCCAAGGAAAAGTAGGCTCAGAGGAGAACAAGGGTATCTCAGCCGGGCTCCCAAGGAAGATCGGATGCTGAAAAGACAAAGATGTGCATGAACACGATCGAGGATACTGACAGGCAGAGATGGGGGAGGATTGACCAAACTACAAGACTGGCAACTGGCAAAAGACCGGATTGGAACCCAGAGATTCTAACCCTCAGAGTGTCATTTCTGAACCACTCTTTTAAGTTTCACGGACAGATTGTTTAGGCATCCACTTGTAAGATGCTCTTAGAATTTCAAATGGACTCATTTTTAGCGGCAACATCACACTGAGCGTTTGACAATGATTGATTCATTTCTCAGTTTATTTTTAATAAACTTAAAGGCTACAGTTGCTAATCGTTTATAGACATAGTTAATGCAGCATTTATAGTTCCTGACTCCGCAGGCCCAGAGCTCATTGTGTCTTCATTAAAATGATGAAACCAAGAGGTGGGAGGAGCTGGGGACGTCCCTGTTGCAGGTTTGTCCTCACCTCTTTAAACATCTACTTCGCCACTCCAGTCACCGGCTGCCGCCACTGAGGTCCCAGTTTGACTAAACTGTCATTCCATTTCATTACAACTTTATTCTCTCTGTCCTAAGCTGGTTGATGAGGTGCTAGCTAGTAATTAAGCTCACCTGTCAGAGTTTGGCTTAAGTCAGAATGAAGTACCTTCTGCAGCTTCTCTTTTTCATTTCCCTGGACGTCAGGGCATCTGAATTAAGTTCCTTATGGGAACAATACCTGACCCAAAAATGTTAGAACAGGGGTTACCGAGCTGGACATTCAGTTAAGTTACCTACTTGTCATGACTTAGAAGAGCTGTGAGTTCTCAGGCTGCTTGAGAAAACTATTCATTTGTGAGGAAAACTGAGTTCCAAACCATAATAGCCAGTGGAAGCAATTTCTGGGATCACAGCATTCAGATTTGATATTCATTTGTCCCCCAGAGAAGAAATTCAGGCAAGTCCAGAGACTTTGACAAAGAAAAGTGCAAAGTCCACAAAATCTTTCAGGGCAGCTTGTCATCTGCGGGGAGGCCTGCCTCATGTCTGTGGCTTTGGGGGAGCCGTGGCAGATACTTTGTTCCTTCTGATGGGCCATATGAGCCAAAGGCTAGATGAAGCTTTGTTCTTGACTCTTGAAAATTATAGTCTGATGTACTTCAAAGGGATTCTAATGAGGACATTGGAGGCACAAAGAACTCAGCTTTGCACATTCAGTTTTCAAGTCCCTGAAGTTTGGTGCTACTTGATGTCTCTAGCTAACCTCGTGCTCTTTCTGCCTTGCTTGTGCGTGGTGGGATGGTCTTAAAGGACCTTATCGTTCTCACCTTCCTTTTTCCCTCTTTGCCTCTGATGCGCTCCTCTCGCCCAGCATTTCCTCAACAGCTCCTTTCTGAATTCTTTACATGCAAGGTTTGGCAGAAACAGCCTTCCTTTCTAACGTGTTTATTAAAGACATTTTCTGAAAGCCAATCAATCCTGACCTTACTCACTTAAACAAATGTTCCTTTTCTCTCACCACGGCCATAGGTCTCATTTTTTTTTAATGTATTTTTCTCTGACTCTCCTGACCTTTTGAACAATTCTTTAGCCTTTGCCAGGAAAGAACTTGCTATCCCAGGCTCTGCACACATTTGCCACCTCTGTCCTGGTAGCTTTTCATACTGATGAGAATCTAGGCAAACTCTATGCCTCCCTCACGCCACCTTGGTAGCCTTCAGCCACTTGTTCTTTCAATGCAATTTCCAGACCAGTCCCCAAAGTAGGAAGTTGCAGAATGTCCAGTCTGGAAGGGACTTTATCAATAGCTCTATCCCTCACTTCAGATAGAGTAACTGAAGCCCAGAGAGGGAAAGCCACTTGGCCAAAGTCACACAGGAGGCAGAGACAGAGTCACTCTAGGGCCCCAGTCTTCCTCTTAGCCCTTTTTACCTTCAGGAATCATTTCTACATACAAAAGCCAGACTGGAATTCAACATCCTTACTGAATACAAATTGTACCTCATTTATGGAGTGCGTTAGCTGTGTGCCATTCATTATGCTAAGTGCTTTTAACATATACCTCATCTAATTCTCAGCAGATACTCTTTGAGGTGAAATCCATTTTACAGATGGAGGAACTGAGGCAACGGTATGCTGGAGCTGGCTAGTACTGGCTCTGAAGAGCCAAACGTGTGTCTCTTCCCAATTCCATGTTCAGTGATTTCATGCTGCTAACTGAAATCAGCCACAGTGGGAGTATTTACACCACAGAAATGGGCGAATGCTACAAATCAGGGCTTTTCTCCATCCCCTGCCCCCTTCTCCTCCAGGAGATCCAGTTTACCGGCATACTCCTGGGCTTCCTATAAGTTTGCCCAAGGACACACAGCGGGGATGTGACAACGCTGGACCTTTACCCAGGGGTGTGTGACTTCAAAGCCTGAGCTCTCAACCATTACCCTGTATAGTTAACAGGGCCGAGTTGTCAGACTCGATCCTCTTGGGCTGGAGGTGGCGGTAGGAGACAGCTGATCCACAGGACTGTGGCAGTGTATGAGGTACCCGTATGCAGAGGGACCGCACCTGGCTGGCTGGGTCTGGCAGCCCTGGGAGCATGTCTCAGGTTCCCTTGCTCCAGCGGCACTGGCTTCCTTGCTATTTGGGGGTTTTCCAAGCATGCTCCTAACACAGGGCCTCCTGTCATTGCTGTTCCCACTGCCTTAAATGCTCTTCCATAGATCAGCACAAAGCCTGCTCCGTCACTTCTTCTAGTCTGTGCTCTTCCCTGACCAACCCATCAAAAACAGCACCTCAGCAGTCTCCATTCACTTGCTTTAGTTGATTTTCATAGTACTTATCATGGCCTGTCTTCATAGCACATACGCGTTTGCTTTTTGTCTTTCTCAACCAGGTCCGTGAAGGTTGGACCTGTGTCTAGTTCACCATCATAGCTTCGGAGTGCAGACTAGGGAGGGATCAGATAGGTGACTTAAGGAATCTCAGCCGTTATTCTACATCACTGTTGCCTTTCTCAGACTTGCCTTAGGTAGTCAGCTACTAGCTCGTATTCATTTGTAAAGGTAAAGGGCTTCTCCTTGACTCTCTGATCTCATGGGATCTTCAAAGTCTACGACCATCTTCTCTCCACCCTGGAGCTGTTTCTTTCATGTTCCCACCTTCCCCCCTCAAGTAGGCCAACAGTCACATCTGTCAATGCTGATTTGCTAACAAATAATTAATCAAACATTTTACGAAGGAACCTTTGACCCCAAGAACTAATTACATTCCCATCTTAGAAGGCGAGTGTAGCTGTGTCCTTTAAACTAACTCTTTAAGCGGATGATTGGGACCGACTGAGTGTGACCTTTAGGGAAGCAAATACGAGGGGATTCAGGTAACAGTCAGCAATGGAGTGGCTGCAGGGATCCTGGGCCAGGTGCCTGTTCACTCATTCTGACCTGGAGGGTCACACCAATGCGCTCTCCCACATTTCCTGGGTCATGCCTGGCAGTAAATACATAATCACTCACGTGCATACACACGTGCACACACACGCATGCACACACACACCTTCCTTTCTGATTTCAAACATTTTACAAGTCCGTTGTAGAAAATTGAGAATACATGGAAAGACTAAAAGAATAGTTAAAAAAATTACTTGTGATCTCACCCCTGAGCTCACAACTGTGAATATTTTGGTCAGTTTTCTTTTAGCCTTTTTTTCTATCAATTACCATCTATGTATTTTCTGACCTATATTTTAAGAAACTTAATACATCATGGACATCTTTCCACGTGATTAAATATGCTTATACACAGTCGCTTTTAGCTGGAGAGTATTCAGTGTATGTAGGTACCATGATTTAGTAATAACGTTTGGACAGTTCCGGTGTTTCCAGCTCTAGATTATTACAGATGATGCTGTGATGGAATTTCTCACTGGTATGTCTTAGACCAACAGGGATTAATCTCATAGTCCTTAACTTCAATTACTACAACTCAATGCTGTGGACTGAATGTTTGTGTCCCCCCACCCTTCCAAATTCATATGTCGATGCCCTAATCCCCAATGTGACTAGGAGAGGGGGGCCTTTGGGAGATAGTTGCGTTTAGACGAGGTCACAAGGGTAAAGCCCCTCTGATAGCATTAGTGTCCTTATAAGGAGATGAAGGGACCAGAGCACTCTCTCTCTTTCTCTCTCTCTCTCCCCCCTATGTGAGAATACAGTGAGAAGGCAACTCTCTGTGAACCAGGAGTACTGTCAGCATGAGCCCCACCATGCTGACACCCAGCCTCCAGACCTGTGAAAAATACATGTCTGTTGTTTAAGTCACCCAGTCTATGGTGCTCTGTTATCACAGCCACCTCACTGAGACCTCCTTCCTCACTAGAATGGCACCTATATGGCAACCATGATTTTACCTCTGGGCCTTTGCATATTCTGTTCCCTCTGCTTGGGTAGCTCTTTCCACTTCTCCCTCAAACTTTTTTTTTTTTTTAATTTTTGGCTGTGTTCGGTCTTCGTTGCTGTGCACGGGCTTTCTCTAGTTGTGTCGAGTGGGGGCTACTCTTTGTTGTGGTGTGCAGGCTTCTCATTGCGGTGGCTTCTCTTGTTTTAGAGCACAGGCTCTAGGTGCGCGTGCTTCAGTAGTTGTGGCACAAGGGCTCAGTAGTCGTGGCTCGCAGGGTCTAGAGCGCAGGCTCAGTAGTTGTGGTGCACGGGCTTAGTTGCTCCGTGGCATGTGGGAATCTTCCCGGACCAGGGCTTGAACCTGTGTCCCCTGCATTGGCAGGCGGATTCTTAACCGCTGCACCACCAGGGAAGTCCCTCCCGCAAGCTTTTTTACCTGATTATCATAGGTTCTTTTTTTCTCCTCCAAGTCAGACGTTTCCTTATGTTTTAATATTTCTGAAATGACAATGACTGTAACAGCCAGTGTGTGTATTTGTGATGGGAACGAGTCGTGGGCTTTGAGAAATATCATCATTCCTCTTCGTCCCTCAAGGCTCAGTAATGCTCTGGGTTTAGGTTGTCATAACCCCTTGGGCTATCACTGCACTCCTCACACTGCACTGCACTTGCTGCTGGTTTCTTTTCCCTACACGAGGACCTCCTTGAGAACAGCAAAAATGTATCTTACGTTCCCGTGGCTCCGCCTTCCAGTAGTTCAGTAGCCTGGGCTCCAGGACAGGTGCTGAGGTCTGTGGGGGAAGGGAGTGGTTTGTCCCCTGTCCTCCCGGCTGAATAGGTAAATGGAAGTATTTCCTTGTTCCAGGCCCATCGAGAGCTCCTCTACAGAGCCCTTTGGGGGTGGATCAGAGCACTTCATCTGCCCTACCTTTGAGGTTAATGCCCAGTTCAGGCCATTGTGGATACGTGTATTTGCTTTGAGCGAGGGCAGGGAGAAAACTTGGCAGGCGGAGGTTTTGCTAATTTCCACGTGGCTATAGAAAGCTTCCAAGAAACCACATTACCAGCAGAGCAATTGTTTTCACTGTGCCTCAGAATGACACTCAAGAGTCAGGGGACATGCTTGAATTTCAGCTTTACAAAAGGCCCCGCTTGTGATGTCACCTTTCCCTTCTGTCCCTCTCGCCCAACCCAGATACAATGACCGTGAATGAAGTTGGTCACTTGAGCTTCTCAGGACCCCTTCCTCCCACCTTCTCCACCTCCCAATCCCTTCTGGGTCTTTCTCTTTGTCCTGAGTTCATCCTCCCTTATCTGCCTCTGCACGACTTTTTGTCTTGTTTTTTATTGATTAACTCTAACTCCAGAAAGACTACAGTGCGTACCTGTTATGTGGGAATCCGGGCTGCACAAAATTGGGAGAAGAGGGAGCGTCCCTTTCCAGCTGGGAAGGTGGGGGAAGACTTCATGGGGAGGCAGCTGATTCTTGAAGGATGGGTAGGATTCAAATGGGTGAGGAAGTGGTACAGGAAGGGCAGAAGTCACTCGAGCCTCAAGCAGGAGTCAGGCGTGGTCAAGAAGGTGAGGACTGTGGCCAAAGCAAACATTTATGTGTAATGCTTATAAAGTACCTGCAACATGCCTGCCACCAAATGTCCCTGGGTCCCTGCCACCAGGTACCTGGGTCTCCAGCTCATGTGTCTGTGTGAGCTTCTCTCATCTTTACCCCCGTGACAACCCAGCCTTCCAACTTGGTACCTCTCCAAGTTCAAACTGAAAAAAACTCCGTGAGCATAAAAACATTGGTACCCAATTTAGTCTTTACTGGACATTTTGAGGGGAGCTGGGGAAAAGACCTTATCTTGTATACCTTGTCGCCAACAACTGAAAGTATCCAGCAGACATTTCTGTTTTCTCCAGAAGCCCTCCTTAGCCACACCATGGTATTGGGGGGCGGGGTGCTCCCTCCTTCCCCCACTCTTGCTGGCCCTTTTTATCTCTTGGATTCTTTCTCTCCCTTTACATTCCTCTCTCTTTATCAGCCGTTTCTTACCACCCAACTTACACATTACAAATCCATCATGGTAATCAACAGCCCTCTCCACCTCCACCCCCAGGTTCTTGATCTGAGCCCTTGAGATCCGCCCTCCTGCAAGTGGCCTATTAAGTTCTGTTTTACAAACGAATGTGATACCTCCCAAGAGAAATCCTAGTGGCCACATATCAATAGTTTCCCTCTTGTTACATGTATATTTTCTCATTCAACCCCCCCCCCCAAAGCCCTTCTGTTACCTTCATTTGATAGATTAGACAACTGAAAATAAGAGAAGTGAATTGGTTTGCTCAAAGTCACACAGCAGCCAAAATGGCAGAGGTGAGACCTGAATTCTGGTACTTAAAAAAAAATGTATAATAGCCATCTCCTATACGTGGCATGTGAGGAGGGTGACTTTGATGGGAGAAGGGCTAGGCATGTACGTGGGGACCAGTATTAGTTTCCCGGGATTGCCATTAAAAAAATACCGTAGCGGGCTTCCCTGGTGGCGCAGTGGTTGAGAATCTGCCAGCCAATGCAGGGGACAAGGGTTCGAGCCCTGGTCTGGGAAGATCCCACATGCCGCAGAGCAACTAGGCCCGTGTGCCACAACTACTGAGCCTGCGCGTCTGGAGCCTGTGCTCTGCAACAAGAGAGGCCGCGATAGTGAGAGGCCCGCGCACCGCGATGAAGAGTGGCCCCCGCTCACCGCAACTAGAGAAAGCCCTCGTACAGAAACGAAGACCCAACACCGCCATAAATAAATTAATTAATTAAAAAAAAATACCGTAGCAGGGTGGCTTGAGACAATAGAAATTTATTCTTCCCCAGCTCTGGAAGCTAGAAGTCTGAAATCAAGATGTCAGCAGGGTTGGTTCCTTCTGGTAGGTCTGAGGGAGAATCTGCTTTATGCCTCTCTTCCAGCTTCCGGGGGTTGCTGACAATTCTTGGCATTCCTTGGCTTGCGGACGCATCACTCCAATCTTTGTCTTCGTTTTCACATGGTGTTCTTCTCTATGTGTGTCTCGGTGCCTTCATGACCTTGTTCTGAGGACATCAATCACTAGACTTAAGGCCCACACTAATCCAGTACTAACTACATCTGCAAAGACCCTATTTCCAAATAAGGTCACGTTCTGAGCTTCCAGGAGGACACGAAGTTTTGGTCAGACAGCATTCAACCCAGTACAGGACCAGTTCATGAAGCTCCTAGAAGGTAGAGCCAGGAAGTTTAGACTGTGAGCAAGGAACAGTCATGAAGGGTTTTTGAGGAGGATGACAGAATCCAATCAAATTTCCACCCATTAGCACCACCACCAGCCCCCTCCCGCTTCAAATCTAACTGGTTCTGAGTGATTTCTTTCTGGCTACAGCTCCTTGTGCCTTGTTGCTTTTTTTTTTTTTTTTTTTTTTTTTGTGGTACACGGGCCTCTCACTGTTGTGGCCTCTTGCGTTGCGGAGCACAGGCTCTGGACACGCAGGCTCAGCGGCCATGGCTCACGGGCCCAGCCGCTCCGCGGCATGTGGAATCTTCCCAGACCGGGGCACGAACCCGCGTCCCCTGCATCAGCAGGCGGACTCTCAACCACTGCGCCACCAGGGAAGCCCCCTTGTTGCTTTTTTAAGGAATTAAACTGGGTGGGTTTCCCTCAGCAGGTGGGTGTTTCCGAGACTGGCAATCTCCACTTCCTTTTGGAAATTTTGCATGTGAAACTAGTCAAAGCCTAAAGCATTAGTCACAACAAATCCGCTCCTACTGGACATTAAGAAGACTAAATGGGGCACCGGGTTCTTTTTGGTGAATGCAGTTTGGCTCTCCTTCCCATCATTTGCCCGCAGCCCCTTGGATTCCTTGGACTTTGTGCCCAGAGCCCCTTTCCTGAATTGTCCCTGGTGCAGGAAAAGCTGCTAAGGCCTGGTCAGGCCACCTCTGATAACCCTTCTGAGGACAGGGGCCAGGTACCGAGGCAGGGCAGAGGGTCAACCTGGGAGGGGCCACTAGGCCTGGCTGATCCGCAGCCAGGACCCTGGTGCCCAGTGAACTCACCTGCCAGCTGGAAGCGGATGACAGAGCCCTGGGTGACCGCTTCAGTGCCCCGGTCTGACCCGCCCCCAGCCAGTGCTGAGCTATTTTGATGCTGCTTTGAGGCTGGGAGAGCACTAGAACTTTGGGCCTCCTCTAGTGGCCGAAGCCACAGGCTCCATCCGTCTTTGTGGCTTTGCCAAGCTCTCAACTGGCCTACGAGGGAGCAGGCTTGGGAGAGACGCACTTGGCCTCAGTGAGTGTGCAGAGGCCTAGGGCTTCTGTTTATTTTGAACAGGAATACTCAAGCAGCGCGGCAGGGTTTCTCCATGTTGGGCCCAGCGTGCTGTCTTCAGATTCTGGACTGTAGGTTGGATGAGGACACAAGCATAGTGTGGTGACCAAAAGAGAGTTTGAATTCCTGATTCAGAGGCTTTTCCTCTACTGCTTCTGGCTAGCTGTGTGATCTCAGGCAAACTGCTTGACCTCTCTGAGTGTCCGTTTTTTCATCTATGAAATAGAGTGGATAATTCCTAATCCTCATAGGGTTTCAGAAGCAAGAGCTGAGAGACTTCATGTCAAAGTGCTAAAGGCTGTATAGTGTATAAGGAGAGGGCATAATGGAAAATGTATAGCCCTATATCTGTACACAATAATAGCTTACATTTACTGAGGGTATAGTTCCTGCTAGACAATGTTCTGAGTACTTTTCATGGATTGTCGTATTTAATATGCACGATGGCCCTAGGAGTTAATGCCATTATTTTCTTTTTTGTTTTTTCTAACATCTTTATTGGAGTATAATTGCATTAATGCCATTATTATCTCTATTTTACAGATGAGGAAACTGTGACTCAGAGAAGTTACATAATTTGCTGAAGGTCAAACAGCTAGTTAGTTGTGAAGGCCAGATTCAGGCTCTGGAGCCTGTAGGCTTAACCCCAAGTGTATACTACTTCTCTCAGTGCAATCATAATCATCTTAAAACTGCCTGTTATTGGGACCTAGTCTCGGATAAACCCTGAAAATACATTGCCTGTAATCCTTACAGCAGCTCTGTGATACAAATATTATCACCTCCCCTTTAGAGATGAGGAAATTTGAGATGAAAGATTCTGTTCACTCCATTTATTGAGCACCTACTATTCTGTTTAAAACACTGGAGACACAACAGTGAACAAAATGGGGAGCTTCTGCCTTCATAGAACTTATATTTTTGTGCTGGGGGACAGGTGATGAAATACATAAACAAAATAATTTCAAATCACGGTGATGGCGATGAAGAAAATAAATGTAGTGATGTGGCAGGGTGACAGGAGGTCCGGGAAGGCCTCTCTGAGGAGGGGCTGCTGGAGCTGAGACTTGAATGGTAAGAAAGAGGCAATGGTGTGATCTGCGTGGGGAGGAGCTATCTCAGGTGAGCAGAGGTCTGTGAGGAACAGAGAGGGGGCTGGAAGAGGCTGGGGAGGGGAGATCAAGGGTGCTGGGGGTCAGGGGAACAGGAGGCAGTGGCCATGGTGGAAAGCAAGGTGACTCTTGTAAGAGTCAGCGTGGACTCCTTTCTGCCGAAGCTGATTCTGGGGGCAGTTGTGCCGCCATGTCATTGGCCGTGTGTCCAGTGAGGGAGGATGGCCAGACCTGGGCAGGGCCGGGTGGGCTGGTGGAAAGCCTGCTTGGTTAGTGGGTGGGTGGGCTCAGGCCTGGCGCCTGTGAAGCCCTCTCTCATTTTGCTGCAGGGTTAACAGTCAGCAGGCCTGGGGGCTCAGGGGTTCCCTCCACACCCACACGGGCTGGTCGTCACACTCTGATGCATCTAGGGATCGGCACAGCTGGTAATCACCTGTGACTTAGACCCAGGCCGCTGCCAAAGTGGGAGCCAAGACCTCCATGGGAAGGCAGAGCAGTTTCCTGGCCCACTTTCACACATGCCCCTGGAGACCGTGGATCTTCATTTATTACAGATTTTGTAGGAACCCCACCATCTACGGAGAATTGCAGCAGATGTTTCAAAAAGCCTAATGAGCATTTTTTCCCCTCTTGAGAGGAGGAAGATGCTTTGTGCCATTGATCAGCGTGAAATTGCAGCCCTTTGGACCTGGAAGATACTTTTTTTTTTTTAAGTAAACATTTATTTATATTTGGCTGCGTTGGGCCTTCGTTGCTGCGCACGGGCTTTCTCTAGTTGTGGCGAGCAGGGGCTACTCTTCATTGCAGTGCGCGGGCTTCTCATTGCAGTGGCTTCTCATGTTGTGGAGCACCAGCTCTAGGTGGGCGGGCTTCAGTAGTTGTGGCTCACGGGCTTCAGTAGTTCTGGCACGCGGGCTTCAGTAGTTGTGGCTCGCGGGCTCTAGAGCGCAGGCTCAGTAGTTGTGGTGCACGGGCTTAGTTGCTCCGCGGCATGTGGGATCTTCCCGGACCAGGGCTTGAACCCGTGTCCCCTGCATTGGCAGGCAGATTCTTAACCAGTGTGCCACCAGGGAAGTCCTGGAAGATACTTTAGAGACAATCTTGTCCAACACTCTCACTTAGAAGAAGAGACTAAGGCTCTGGTGTTATTTTAATTTAGTGTCATGAAAAAGAGTTGGTAAAAGTCTTTCTGGGGGAAATCAAAAACCAAACAAATATACCTTTTCTGATTTAGTGAACAGAGAAAATAGACTGTTGGATTGAAGAGAGGCTGGCAGCAGAGCAGAGCGGGGCTGCTGGTGTCAGATATAGGATTGGTTCCCACATCTGCTGCTTACTAGCTATACGTTCTGGGGCAAAGTTATTTAATGTCTCAGTTTGTAAAATATAGATAATAGTGGACGCTCAGCTCATGTAAACTGAATAAAATACCGTATAAAGTGCTCATCGCATAGTGAGTGTTCAGTAAGTGGCTGCTGCTGTTACCATTTGCAGGGGCAGACGCAGAAGATGCAGATGACCAGTGATGCAGAGCATAGGAAAATGCTCAGTGATGGCAAGAGGGTCTACAAATGGTATTATCTTGAGCTCAGCCCTCCATAGCATCCCTAAGAACTGATTTTTATTAATTCCCCTCCAAAAGTTTGTTATGTGATCATTTGCCTCTACTTCCTGAAAGGCTATTTCTAAGACAAAAATAGTCCCCGTGAAGCGAGAGTTCCGGCATATGAATTAGCGGTTTGGAACAGAGATTAGTGTTTCTCATTTCAAGAGCAGCCCCAGCACATCTGCCAGTGTGTGAGCCTTGAGACGGCTCCTCAGAGAGACAGGCTGGAGAAAGAGGTGTCCAGCCTAACCCAGCTGTTCTAGAGCCTATCCTTTGTCCAATCCCAACTCAACCCTGGGGCAATACAGTAAGGTGTATTGCTTTTTTTTTTTTTTTTTTTTTGTGGTACGCGGGCCTCTCACTGTTGTGGCCCCTCCCGTTGCAGAGCACAGGCTCCGGACGCGCAGGCTCAGCGGCCACGGCTCATGGGCCCAGCCGCTCCGCGGCATGTGGGATCTTCCCGGACCGGGGCATGAACCCGTGTCCCCTGCATCAGCAGGCAGACTCTCAACCACTGCGCCACCAGGGAAGCCCAGGTGTATTATATTTTAAGGGGACAGTTTCCCTTATCTCATCAGTTCCACTATGGTTTCCATTGAAATTATCACTGGACAGGGATGTCTGTTCTTAGTCATTTCCCTCTTGGCTTCGGGGAGACTGCAGGCATGAGGAAGATTAGAAGACCCATCCACAGCAGCCACTAACTCACAAGCTCTGACAACTGACCATCCACTGGTGACTCAGCACCAACTCGTCCCTTCGGTGGGCTCTGCAGGGGCCGGGCTGGGCCTTGCCACTCCCTGTTTCTTTCCCTTCTGCAGAATGCAGTCTCCATCTTCGTGTTATGAAAACAGCATCTTTTCAAAATAAAATTCAAAGAGTAGGAAGAATCAAGAGGCCTTTGCAAGATAGAATTTAGCTGAGAGGACCAAATCGTGTCCAATATCTCAGGTTAAAAAGAATCAGCTATGAAGTACAAATGCAGTTGACTTTGGCCCTGAGACCTATGGGGAAAACTGGGGGGAAAAAAGAGCAGCGAATCAGCAGCACAAGCAATATTTGCTGTGAGCTGTTCCAGTCATGGGTGTGAGTAAGTAACTCTGTCCCAGGATCCTATCGAGTTTGGTTTGTGCCTCGAGGTGTGGAGTTTGGAAAGGTACCAATGCTGGCGGTTCTTCTGCTTTGGCGAAGAAATAAAAGGAAATCCCTGTGGGAGTGCTGTTTCTTGAAAACCTGCTGCTTACCTGAGCCCTGTGTTCAGGAGGCCAGGGGGAGTCTGAAGGAGCTCGTGTGGAATCTGAGCACAGAGGCTGCTCATCTGGGCCAAGGCTCAGAGCCAAGGCCAATGTGAATGTCCAGATTGCCCAAGGAGAGGGCAGTGGGGGGTGGCTTTGGTCTTTGGGGTGTCATTTATTCATTCATCTTTTTATTGAGCACCTACTATGCCCCAGGCACTGTTCTAGTGAAACAAGAATAGCGAGGTTTCTGTCGTCATGGAATTTAGCTTCTTGTGGGGGGATACAGACAAACCACAAGTAAACAAATGCATTAAAACGTTTATTAATAAGAGAGTGACAAGTGCTGTGAAGAAAGTAGAGCAGGGTGATGTGTTCCAGAGTGGCTCAATGAAGACCAGTCTGGGGAGGCAGCATTAGAACTGAAACCCCAAGCACATGAAGATGGGAGAGCCTGGTCCAGGCAGGGGACTCCCCAACACAAAGGCTCCGGGTAGGGACAGGCTTGGCTCTTTCAATGAGCTTATCGATGGCCAGTGTCCCTGGACCATTCTGCATTTGTGGCTTGTTTCAGCTGTATACCTGGCGTACTATAACCCCAACTGGAGTATCCAGGAGTGTCTAGAACTGCTTTGGAGGCAAGCAGAAATGATTACTCAGAGAACGAACCTTCCCTCCTTCTCACCTCCACATCTAACCTACCATCAAGCTCTGTTGTTTCGTGCTCCCTGTGTTTCTTAGGTGAGTCCACTTCTCCACTTCTCCACCTCTAAACCAGATTCCTCACATGCAGTCTTGCCCAGTTCCAGTCCACTCTCCACACTGTGTTCAGAATGATCTTTTAAAACTTCAAATCTGGGGGGGTTCCCTGGTGGTCCAGTGGTTAGGACTCCACGCTTCCACTTCAGGGGGCATAGGTTCAGTCCCTGGTCAGGCAACTACGATTCTGCTTGTCGCACGGCGTGGCTAAAAGATAAAACGACCAACCAAACAAACAAGCAAACAAACAAAAACAAAATCCAGAAAACCTCAAATCTGGTCATGTCACAAATGCGTACACACACACACACACTCACACTCACACTCACACTCCCCTCCTTGGTACTTTTTCATGACTCCTCTTGCTCTCAGCGTAATCCCACAATGACATGCAAAGCCCTGTCTATGCAGCTCCCCTATTTCTTCCCTAGCCTTATTTCTAGCCATTTGTGGCTTCACTTTCCATGCTCTGGCTACACATACAGTTCCTCCAATTTGCTGTACTAGTTCTGGCCTCGGGCCTTTGCACAAGCCTCAGTGGATCCTGACCTGTCCTCCTTCCATGCACCTTGGCCTCAGCAACTTCTCCTCGGGTCTCTCAGCATAGCTGTTACTTCAGCAGGGATGGCTTCCTCGTTCTTTGACACTATGATATTACACAGGGTCTTTCGGTTTCATGTGCCCACTAGCACTTCATATTTTTTTCATAACTCTCAGCACACTTGCATTTACTTGTGAAGTCTCTTTCTTGCACTAGTCCACAAGCTCCACGAGGGCAGGAACCATGCCTGTCTTGTTTGTTGCTGTGTCCTCAGCACTTAGAAAGTTTCTGGAGTACGGTAGACACTTAAGATGTAGTTGTTGAAGGAATGAATGCTTACAGAGACCTTGAATCCGAAATGTTCCACTTGAATGTGCTACTTGCTTTCAACAAAACGAAATAACAGGAGACCGTCTGTATTTTCTGTTCCATTTTCCTACCCTATAGAGATGGTGATTGATATCTGGAGTTCAAGAATAAGCATAGCGAGCAGGAGTTCTGGCAGATGCACAACCTGCTTAGGAAGTCTGTTCTTGCCTTCGACTATCAGAAAGGTGTTATTTTCTTTGGCTCAAAGGAATCTAAGACTGTGTGTATTCAGGGAAACGGTATAGACCCACGGTGTAGAGTCAGGGCCAGGGGTGAGACTCCAATAATAATCAAGTGAAAGAGGGTTGTGTGAAGCCTGGTAGGGGACATTGCCTTTCTCAGCGGCTGAGGAATTGGAACATTCCCCCTTGTGTCAATGTGGAAGTGAATGAATTAAGCTCCGTTTTTTGCCTTGCCTGGAAAAATACCAGTGCTGTACTTACCGAGTTCCTGAAAGCAAAGCCCACATGCCACTCAGTCTCAGGTCTATGAGAGACTGTTATAGGAAAAGAGAGTCAACGTTCACAGACGATAGGAAGTATCACTGAAGTGGAAAAAGATTAGAGCCATGGATTTTGACTTTTTTGAGGTTACACACCCTTTCAAAATTCTGACAAAAGCAGTGGACCTCCCCTCCATGCCCCTTCCCCCTCTGCAAAACGTATATTTATATAACATCCTCCCATCCATGGGGACCCTGGAGGGCCTCAGGTTAAAAATTCCAGTTAGAGGGTCTGATTGGAAATTGAGCAGAAATATAGCTAATAAGAGATGACAGTGAAGCACAACTTAGACAATGTTTGGTCTGAAGCATAGAATAGAAATGCTCCGTAATTAGATTTTTCCATTCCTGAAGTTCTTTACTTTTTAGAAGTTGGTTGACGAAGGGTGAATATGCGCATCAGAGTGAAATGAGGTATAGACCTTCAGGACCTGGGGGCAAGCCACGCTGAGCATATCCCAGATTTAACCACCCATGGTGATCCATCCACTAAAATGTGAGCCCCGTGAGGCCAGGATTTTGGTCTGTCATCTTCACTGCTGGTCCCTGGTGTCTAGCTCAGTGCCTGGCACTTAGTAGATGCTCAGTAAATATGTATTGAATGAATGAATCAATTAATTAATCTATCCTGGGTTGTCCCTGTTCACTCTACCTTCCTCTCCTTAGTTTTGTTCTGAATTAATCAGATTCCTTAGTTTTGATGTATTTGTTCAAGAACTGTTTACTAAGCACCTCCTAGCCTTCTGGTGGACCATTGTTGTTCTCTAGAATAGAATAACATGAGATGAAAGGGCTCCTGCTCTGGGTTAAAGTCTCAGTTCTGCTGCTGGAAAATGGATGTGAGAATAAAACAAAATAAAATGAAATAAAAACTGTAAAATGGGTGTGAGAATTAGATAAGGTATTCAGCTTAAGCACTTAGCACAATTCTCGACACACATCTTCGTGTTGTTGTAATAAATGTCAGCCATTTTATTATGTATTACCTGGCTCCTCTGCCATATACTTCATTGGCTCCTTTGGGGACCTCTTTACTTGCTGAGCCCACATTTCTGAATCTCAGAAACTAATTGTTATCTAAAGCAGATAAAGTGTATGCAGCCTTTAAAAAGTCCCAGAATATTCAATCATGGCTATATTTAAGGATTGGGAACATGACTAATTTTCACCCTTTTCTATTTTTCTGTATTTTCCGTTTTAATTAATAAGCATGTATTACTTTCATCAGTTAAAAAGTATTGTGTAAGAAAAAGTATTATAATGAAAAATGTGTATTTTCAATTTTACTAAATTCAGAGGTAGAAAACAAGAATATTTTATTGTATCTGGGCTAGAGAATCAATTTGAGAACTCAGTTTGTCCATTTTTTTGCCCAAATAAAAATGCCCAAACACAAACACCAAAAAAGGAAGGGTGACTTCCTGAGCAGACACGGTTGTGTTCAGTTTAGTGGATGTAGGATTAAGAACTTGGACTCGTGGCTTTGTCTCCCAGCTCTACCTCCGCCGAACTCTGTATGTAATGCTGGGGAAACTGTTCAACCTCTTTAAGCCTCAGTTTTCTCATCAGTGAAAGGGAAGGGACAAATGGAGAACATTTTCCTTATAGATTGTTATGAGCATGAATATCTTACTTCACACGTAAGTCTTCAATACACTCTTTTCTTCTTTTTTCCAAGTACATCAGTAACATTATCATTCTTTACGTTATATGTGACATGTTTGTCACAATAGGCATTCCAGAGTTGAGGCATTGGAGGTGACAGGTACTCAATGGTCATCTGAGTCAGTATTGCCTTAATGAGAGCATCTGCGCATTCTCACAATTTAAAGTCTCCTTCCCCTTCATTTTGGTGACCAACAAGACTACCGTAAATGTCTTCGGTTTTCTGAAGTTCACAGGGTATTAATATGTTGGGGCACTATGTAAATTTAAAGAAGTCATACACAGCAGTTATTACCTTGGTATAAAAAATTTACATTATATGCATTTTGTGCATGTGTGTATATACGTCTCCACTTTGATGACTAATCATCATCTCACACTGATCACGGCCACACCAGAACTTTGGATCTCTCACACCCGTCTCACCAACTGCTTCTCTCTTAGTCTTCTGCACTCAGTAAATGACACCAACATCTGCCTAGTTGTTCAAGCTGAAAACCCAAGTTGTCCTTCACACCTCTCTTTCCCTCACCTCCCATACGTGATGTGTCTCAAACCTGAGCCCTTCTCACCACCGCCACTGCCGCCATCGCAAACAGAGCCACCATCCTCTCCCTCCTGGGTGAGTATGACAGCGACAGCCCACCTCCCTGTGCCACCCTGGACCCCTACGGCCATTTCCCTGCGGTGGAGCCAGAGGAAGCGCTGACAAGTAGACCCAGGTTGTGCCACTCACTTGCTCAGAACCTCCTGCCCCCACCCCAGCAACTTCCTATAATATTGGACATGAAACTCAAAAAATGGCTTACTGTCCTTCAGATCTCAATATTAGGGGATAAGCAAACTTCTTCTGTAAAGGGCCAGATGGAAAATGTTTTAGGTTTTGTGGGCCACATAGGAGTCTATCACGTTGCCGTCATCTTCTCCTTCTTTGCCTTCATATTTGTGTCTTGTTTCTTTCTCCATCTCTGTTTCCTTCTCCTGTGATACCACTCATTTGCAGCAAGGCGACCCTCTTTTAAACACTCGGCCCTGTTGCTCGGTCTAATAGAGAGAGATCAGGTGAAGACGCCAAGCTGTGCTCTGGTTGATACTTTGAAGTGAGGGGAGCTGTCCAGCTCCCAGGAAGCTGATGCCCTTGGAGCATCCCTGGATAAGTGCTCAGCGGAGCCAATTCCTGATGTCTCTCGAGGAGGGAGAGAAGCATCTCTTGGAGCCAGAGGAAAGCGCTGAGATCAGCGCTCCTCGCCTGGAATATACAGCTAAGCCAGCCTGCGATCCAGCTAGTGCAGGCATTGAAGAGATGGTGCTTATCAGGCCTAGATGGGACATGGTGGAAAGATCTGGTATTTCTGGAGCCATTGAATAGAACATGGTGACTCCCAGCCCCAGGCACAAATACCCCAGAGTCTCCTCCTAGGGGCCCCTTTGGATTGGCAAGCGAGAGGGGTGCATCTGGAGCAGGCAGCCACCTCCCACCCTACACTCCCACCCTGCCTCGTTCTAGTCCAGAAGCTTCAGAAGAAATAGGCCTGGGTCTGGATCGTTGCAAAAGAGAGGCTGAGCCCCTTCCTGGGGCCATTGTAGGAGGCTACTCAGGGGCTGGATGGGGTGCTGCATGGGGTGGTCCTGTGGAGGACTCCAGGAGGACTTGGGGCCACACACCCTCAAATTCTAGCTCAGGGTCAGACGGTGAGCCTTGTATTAGGCAGTGAGCTTGGCTATAAACTGACTCATACACCAGGCAAGGACTGGGCCAGCCCTGGCCCAGGAGCCAGGTTACGGAGTGAAAAGATATAGGAATCTCTTCCTTGGATGACCCTTAGGATAGAAACTGGGGAGTGTAGGACAGCGGAGCCCATACACTGTCCAGACTGGGGAGTTTTATGTCTGAGATCATGAGTCTAGCTCTTGATTTTAGAAAATAAGGCAGCTGTGGAATATGGGGCAAAATGCAATGATAGTACAAATCAAACTGTCCATCACAGCCGTGCCTCCGGAGCTGAAGGCAGGAGGTCAGATGGTTTGGGATCTGGTGACGGGTCTGCTGTGTGGTTTTGGGCCCGTCACTTGACCTTTCTGGCCTTTAGCGTTTTCACTTGTACAATGGTAATGGTAAGTCTTGACATTGTCATCTCGTTGAGTTATTAGGATTACCAGGGAATTAAGAAAGTCTTTGCAAAGTTAAAAAGGCTCTAGTCATGTGTAACTTGGTCCCTAATCAAGTTGTGTGAAACAGTAATACCAAGAGAAATAAGAAACATCCAGTGAGCACTGACCGTGTGCCAGGCACCATGCCCAGTGTTCATATGCATGTCACATGTGGTCCTCACAGCAACCTTGAGAGAGGGCACCATATATAGAGAGAGATAGATATCCCCATGAACAGATGAGGTCATAGACCTCACAAGAAGTTAGATAACTTGCCCCAGGTCACACAGCTAGCCAGGGTGAACCAGACTCTAAATTCAAGAAGTTTGTTCCCGAGGATGCGCTGGGACCTCGAGGGCCTGTAGCCCAGATCTCCAGGGTGCCAGCCCACCCTACTTGGCTTCCTCGGAGGAGATAACCACAGTCTGTCCAGAGAAAACTGACCCATCACTATCTCCTCCCTGCAGATGGGTTCAATCCCTGCCAACTGCAGAGAGGCTGTGGGGCTTTGACAGCCAAGGGTTCCAGTGGGGTGGCAAATCCCCACCAGTCCTGGGACACGGGAGAGATGCAGGGAAGCAGGTGCTCCTCCAGGTTATGGGGGCAGGCACGTGGGGTGGAACTTCCTCATTCAGGATGGACCTCCCTCCCTGCATGTTGAGTGGGTCTTGGAAGAACATTTCCGTGAGAACGCAGAGGCAGGGAGGCCGTCTCTGAAGGGCAGGCTGTTGTTTTCCATGTTCTCATCAGGAAGAAGAGAAGGAAAAGCAGTCAGTGCTCCCTCACCGCAGCCCCTCCTTCAGGAAGGGGGCTATCCAGCCCTCCTTCACGACAGCACAGCGTGTGGCGGCAGCCCAGGCCTCTTTGCTCAGCAAGCCTGATGCTTCCCCGTGTAGTGGAGTTTGGCGAGTTCGGCCAACAGAAAGTGGTAGATAAGGGATTCTGGATGCCCCTCTCTGAAAATTCCTCAGGAGCCTTTTCAGATGGATGGGGATGCGGAAAGGACATGAAAACAGGTAGAAGAGGAATTATTGAAAGAACTGTGGCCTTTGTCCTGGACAAGAGAAGACCCAGGAAGCCTGGGCTCTGTCCATATCGGAGGGGCCGCCCTGGGCAGGTGAGTTCGGAGTGGCCTCCATGGAGTGGAGGAAGGAAAGTCAGGGAATAGTGTAAGGAAACCGCAGAAATCTCACAGAAGGAAAACGCAGCATAACGGGCAGATGCTTCCAGAAGCGAAAAGAACCGCCCTGGGGGCGGTGAGCACTCCATCACTGCAGGGGCTCTAGCAGTGGAAGGGGCCCCCTTGGCAGAGGCTTTGCTAAGGCGGGGACGTGTGCCCGGTAGGAAGAGAACTCAGGGGTCCTGAGGACTGCACAGCCCTGAGAGTCTGTGGTGGTGGGAAGAGGGAGGGTGGGAAATGGGATGGAATGGGATAGACTGGGATGGAAGTGGTGGCATATTCACTGCAGGCCTGGGCTGCCCTGGCCTCTCCCTGCCCCGACACCGGACCGCGGCTCTCCCTCTCCATTCTGTCTTGGCTCTAGTGCCCTGGGACCACCAACCTCACTATTACTTTTCCTTCCCAAAATAACTACCAGCCCCCCACCACTGCCCTCATGCGCCCTGCTTGTTGTTGGGTGGCACTACTGGATAATGGACCAGAGGACTCATTCTGGGGCTGTGTTACTTTTCTCAGGTAATATGATGCCATCCCCTGGGTACAAAGCCCTTGCCCCAGAAGCAGTGGTTGTCAGTCATTAGTGGGCCTTAGAATGAGCTGCAGAGGTTGTACAAAACACAGACTGCTGGGTCCCACCAGAGATTTTCATTCAGTAGGTCTGGCATGGTGCCCAGGAATTTGCATATCTAACAAGTTCCCAGGTATTGCTGATGCTGCTGGTCCGAGGACCACCCTTTGAGAACCACTGCTCTAGATGATCTATAAGGCCTATAACCCTAGGCCCAAGGCTGTGGATTCAGACAAACCTATGGTGGAATCCCAGCTACACCATTTATGAGCTGTGTGATGTCTGGCAGTTCACCCAACGCCTCTGTGCTCCCAATACCGGCTCTGTAAAATGTTGATGGTAATACTTTCACAGAGTTATTGTGAGGACTGAAGATGGTGATTAGCTTAGACAGTGCTGGGGACATGCTAAGTAGGCAAGTACTCAATAAATGTTAGCAACTTTTATTATCAGAATAAAACAGTGGGGATTTTAGACATCCCACGTCCACCTCCATAGGATAGTGGTGTCAGAGCAGAGAAAGGCATCCGTTCTCCTCCAGTTGTGCTCCATGTGTTGGGCCAATCCCATGTTATTCTTTACGCATCTGCTCTGTGGGTGCTGGAAGGATGGGAATTCATCATTAGTAGGGCCATCCTTCAAATGTGGGTTTTGTGTTGGTGGCCAACCACGCATTCTGGGTGACTAGCTCCTGGTGTGACCCTGCAGCTTTTAGCACACAAGAATTACAGCTGGGTCATCTTAGGTCTCTTGTCACGTTTCTGTTGGAGTCCCAGAGCCCCTCTCTCTTGTCACTCATATCCTGTTATGAGGATATAATTGATAGTTATAATAATAGAAATGCAGGCTTAAGTCTTTTGCTGCAAAGTCTCAAAGTTAAGTGGAAAAATCTAGGGCTGACTTCAGATGGCCTGGAGCTGCTCTGAATGTTGCTGAAGAGGGGGACCCTCTGGGAAAATACATACCAGTTTCCACTTTGTGGGAGACATATCTTGAAGTGTGTTACTTGGAATAGTAGCTGGAGAAATGCTTCACCCAAAGGGTTCTGTAGTCAGATTTGGGAAGTACTCCATTTCTGCTTTCCTGCTAAGAGCTCCAAGATGTACACTAGCGTATTTAAGCTTCCCAGGAGTCCTGCAGTTGAGACACATATGTAAGTTTGTGGAAAGAAGTAAACTTTGTTTACCATCAATAAATTTGGGGAAACTAGTTCTAGGAATCTACAGTTTTCCAGGTGCCTTCATAGGTAGTATCTTACCTGATTTTCAAAGCAACCCTGAAAGGTAAGTATGATCATACCCATTTTATGGAAGAGGAGGCAGAGAGGTTTATAATTTGCTCCAGGTCACATTTAAAAAAAAACCTACAATTGCATGACCTGAGAAAGAATTTGGTGCATCTGGTGGAATTTTATTTGTAGTAACAACAATCATTAAAACTAAACAAAAACAAAAAACAAGCAAAAAACAAAAACAATCCTCCCCCGACTAAGTGGGAATGGTACCTATTATCTGTCAAAACCCTTTCAGTGGAGTACATTTATATTATTTATTGATCTTAGGCTCATGTTATAATTATGATGTCACCACACAGAGAGATAGAACAGCACAGGGTAAGAATGTAGATTCTGCAGCTAAACAGAGTTTAAATCCAAGCCATGTGACTCTAGGTGGGTTCTTTAACTTTTCTGTCCTAATTTTCCCTCTGTACCATGTAATTTTCAAACCTATATCATAAGGTTACTATGATGATTCAATGAGATTTTACATGCAGACTTCTCAGAATGGTACCTGGCACATAGAAATTCAATGAAGGTATTAATTATGTTGCTGCTATTGCTTTTGTTAATAGTACTATTATTATGTAAAGTCCGTTTGTCTTGAGAACCCTTGAGAGTGGAGTTGGATAGCAGCCAATAAGGTCTAAGACCTAGTTTGGCGGTCTCATTAAACAGCTGTGCAACGTTAGACAGCTCACTTACCCTCTCTGTGCCTCAGTGTCCTCTTGGAAAATCATGCCAACCATTCAACTTAGTTCACAGAATAGTTACCTGGGTAACTGATGAGAAAGTGCTTTGATAAATATAACGCCAGGTCACCTTGAGTTCTCGATGTCCACATTTGACTGGAGCATGACCAGAGAGGAAGTTGTGTAAAGGGGTTGGCTTGGGAGAACCTCTCTACTAGTCTTACTCTAGGAGCTGAGAAATGCCCTGAACTGCCAAGGCCGTTTGATCAGCAGCCGCAGTAATTATGACCAGTGTAATTTCATGGGCCTGTACGGAAGCCAAAAGCAAGTCATTAGCGGCGCTGGGAGTTTTCCTTTGCTCAACAATGGCGCCCTCATTCTGGGATTTCCCTGCTGTCCTCTGTTGACTTGGAATAGAGGGTGATTGTGTACACACACTCTCTCGGCTGGTGCATCTCAGACATCTGTTTCCTCCTGTTTATCCTCAGCTCAGGCCCTGTGTACTGGATCCAGAGAGCCAGCCCCGATCCTCTCCCGGGGGGCACTCATCACAGTCACCCTCTCCTGGGCTGGCAGGGAGAAGGAACACTCAGTGTGGATGTGTACACTGCTGGAGGGTGTGTGTGTGTGTGTGTGTGTGTGTGTGTGTGTGTGTGTGTGTGTGTGTGTGTGTGTGTGT
Source organism: Grampus griseus (assembly GCF_964374135.1). Taxonomy (NCBI): domain Eukaryota; kingdom Metazoa; phylum Chordata; class Mammalia; order Artiodactyla; family Delphinidae; genus Grampus; species Grampus griseus. The sequence continues at coordinate 74,219,134 of NC_139002.1, forward strand.
GTGTGTGTGTGTGTGTGTGTAGCCATCTCCTGTGAGATCAGGAGGCCTAACAAAAGTGGAATCAACTTACCTACTGCTTTTGTTCCAAGGGGAAAAAAAGCCCCCATTGGGGAATAATTTTTAGCCCACGTCTAGGGTATTCGTGTCCCTTTAATCGTTCAATCATGTAACTTTTCTGTTGAAAGCAACTACACTCCCAAGAGCAAAGTTATTAGGGAGGCGCTCAGTTCCTCAACAGTTCCCAGGAGGTGTAGACCACGGCCCCCTGGGAAAGGCGCAGCCTCTTAAGTTGCTAACCTTAATCCCCGGGGAACAGAATTGGCCCAGAATGAAAAGGCTGATCCCACAGGGAAAATAAAATAAACGAAACCACACCACCCTCTCCCCCACCAAACCACAGCCACCGAAAACCAAACATAGCAAAACCCAACACCCTAACACACCCCAGTGAGAGTTTGAGGGCAGCTCTGTTCTAAACTGTTTCTCTGAATCACTCAGATGCAAAACCAGAACAGAGGATAAAAATTAGAAACCATTTAACTTTCTTAAGTGCTTCCACAATAGCTATCCATATTCCTGTGGCCGCAGTTTTGTGGCAGAAGTTTTTCTACATTTTTTTTTCTTTTGCTTAAATGGTTTTATTTCACCTTATGTGAACCCCTAGCCCCCCTAAGTGGGCTAGATAAGCCTGAAACAAGTCTTTAAGCCACTTCCCAAAATGTCTGTGGGTCACCATGCCCCAGCACCTCCCTGGGGTCAGAACTGGAAGTGGCGGTCCTCAGAGTGGGGGAATTGGAGGGAGGACTGGCCAGGCGGAGGCCCTTCAAAGGGGGGTCAGAGGTCACACACAGATTGTGCAATTTCAACCCTTATCTGCCTCACTGAGGTGGTGGGAGGGGAAGGGGCTGGAGGAGGAGCCCCCAGGCCTGAGGTGTTGAGCAGAGCACATAAATACCGGGGGCACCTGGCAACCCTCCGATGTAAGGGATAAACAAGCTCGCTCTTTGGAGGTGTGTCCTCCATTGCTGGGGACCAGTTTGTCTGCCTTGTATAAATCAAAACCTCTTGCCTTGGAGCTTTGAATTTAGTCTTTAATTCCTTATTCATTCACCCTGAAACTTATTTTTTACCCTACTCCCCCCTCTATGTTTGACAGTGTTTGAGCGGCTCTAGAGAGAAATAAGATAGAATCCTCACTCTCAAAAATCTCTTCTTCTACTAATATTTAAAAGGAAATATCAAATACCCAGACTCCCAGCAAACAAGTGAATCTTTAGTCTGAGTCACCACGGATTTCTGATTCCTTCCTGAGGGCTTGCCCAAGATGCCATCATGCCCAGTGCTTCCAGCCTCACAATTCAGTTGGGTTTATTTTTCATACATTTTTCATGTTACAGTGGAAGGAGCTGTATACGGGGATTCTTCTGGAAGTTGGGGGTGGGGGTGGGGGACTGGATGATCTTTCAACCCCCTATAGCCCTGACATTCTGGATTTGTTAATTGTGTTTAATTATACCAATGTTAAGCCAAGCACTATTCTGCATGTACAAAGATGAATAAGGTAGAGCGCCTGTTTCTAAGCAACTTATAATCTAGTGGTAATAATATCAATACTAATACCCATAACAGCAAATAAAACATACCAACCTCAAACTCCAAGAGAAGATGGACTATTATAAAGGCCATCAAGAAGATGGAAACAAAATACTGGGGACCACAGAGGAGGGTGGAAATAGTTCTGATGCGGGGGGGATTGAAGAGCACTTCACCAACTAAGTTAGTTTTGCTCTGGGTCCTGAAAGAACAACATGATATCGTCCAGCAGAGAATGGAAGGAAAAGCACTTCTAAGCTGAGGGAACAGCCTAGGCGAGGGCATGGCAGTGTGACCGTGAGTGGCCTAGTCCTGGGGAGTGAGCAGCTCACAGGTACATTGGGAGGGGCGATGGGAGACCCTGTTCCACCCAGAAATTCTCTACCACCACCTGACCCCGTCACTGGAAGGAAGAAAGTAAATTGTGTGGGGAGCCAGGAAGCGACCAATTAAACCCTGTTCGGGGGAATACAAGAAAGTCAGTGATGTTTTAGTATGTGCGCTGGGAGATGCCTTTACATAATTCTTTATCTTAAGAGAAAAGGAAAGGAGGTGTGGGGGGAGAGAAATCCTTTGCTAGCCCAGCCAGCCCAGCCCTTTCTAGGGGCATATTCATTCATTTGTGGACTTGTCACTGTGATGCTGTGTCTGCCCTCTTGAAAGCCATACATCTTACTTTCAAACCCCCCAGTCGCCTTGGACCCCCTGCAGACCCCAGCATTCCCAGGCTGACCTATAGGCAGGGGGCTCACTTTCCCAGAGGTTGGCAGAGGGGAGGTGGCACCTCCTGTGCTCAGACTCTCCTTGTCCCTGGCTTTCAACAGGAGTTTCTTCCTCTCCAGGAAGGCTTAGTGCTTTTCTTAACTTTGATGCTCAAGTCCTGAAAAGCCTGCCAGCTGTGTACTTTTTCAAGCCTTTTATTTTAATTTTTATACATCTTCTTTTTCCATATCCAAGATTGCAGGGCCCTACCAGAGTGGGAAGGAGACTTAAAATAAGTCTGAAAGCCCCTCGCAAAAATATCTGCTCACAGGTCCTCTTCATTATCCCAGGGATGGCATTTCTGTACTTTCATTTCCTGCAGGAAGTTTGACAATAACACAGACACTGCAGAGATAGTGGGTGAGGAAGGCTGACCTGTTTGGCGGCTTCTGAGCCGGTTGAACAGAGCCAATCACTCTCCCTCTCTCTGAGCCTTTATCTGCAAAATGACCTTTCTTAGCAGGGCTGTGATGAGTAAGTGAAAGTTGCCCTGTGCCATGCTTGATACATAGCTGCTAATATGGCTAGGTTTTTCATTTGACAGGTGATGCTAAGCTCTTCTGTGGCATTTTTCTGTTCAAGCCCAGTTATTTGGGGGAAAAATAGTGGACTCCCCACGTCAAGCTAACTAGCTTATCCCTTCCTCTGGGGTGGCACACCGCTTCTGGTCTTAACTTCGTTAGCCTCGTACCACGTAAAAGCTGACATCTCTCCACAGTCTGCCTCACATGTGGGTGGAAAGGCACCAGCCCACGTTCAGGCCCGTCTAAAGAGCCCATGTTGTTTGCTGTTCCCCGGGCCTGCCCCCACTGCATCTGAACTTTCCCCTATTAGTCACTGCTTTGGCTGGGAGAGTGGAAGACCCCTGTTAAACTGAAATCCGTTATCTGGGAAACGCATTAAGCCATTAACAGCTGGACACAAATTAGTTTATCAGACAGGGGCTGGACTTGCAGGATTTCAGAGTGAAAAGGAGCTTCACAGATCATCAGTTTATAGGCAAGGGAAAGAAAGTTCACAGGGGAGCAGGGCTTTGGGACTCTAAGCCTCAAACCCTGCTTTCTGGCCTGGCTCTCCTCCCCTCCTTATTCTGCCTTGAAGAGCAAGATGGACACTCCCACTTTTATTTAGGAGATATTTATCACATGTCTACTGAAGCTGGGCTAAAATTCAGAGAAGCAGACAGGAAGGAAGATAGACGTGGGAATAAGCGAATGCTGGATGATGTGGGATGGATCCCTTGTATGCTGGGGATGGAAAGGTCTGGAACATAGGACACTGTCAGCAAAGGGCAGATTCAGCCTCTGGGAAGGGGGGGCGGTCGGCACCACCAGGGGTTGCCCAGTACTAGGACCTGAAGTCCTGCCTTGTGGCTACCATGAGAGTATAAGAGAGTTCACGCTCAGGGAGCTGGGCCAAGCTGGGGGTGTTACTACCTGCCAGGGTCAGCGCTGAATGGTCAGGCCCAGGGGATGGGTCAGAGGCCATGAGCTGAAAAAAGAGGCTGACAGCTGGGAGGAACCAGACCGCACTTCAGGGCAGATCTCCACAGGCCTTGTTCCCACCGGCTCTGTCCTATGTGGCCCACACATAGAGAGGCTGATCTCTTTCTCTGAACCCATGTCGAAGGCCCTGATGGGAGATTACAGAAATGAGAAGGAGAAGAAAGGTGCTGGGAGAGGCAGCCTGGTGAATGAGAAACAGCTCTCCAAGGTGTAGTAGGAGGTTTAAGGAGCCACGTCTGTCCCTGAAAATCTGCAGGGTCCTGACACCTACTTGGGTGAATGCACAGCCATTACCCCTTGGAGCCACTCATGGCATCTGTGGCTTGCTGGTGACATCAGTCTCCTTTTCTATACACGTCTCCTCACTCAGGTCCTTATTCTGTCTCCCCTGTGTGATTTCAACAGCGTTCAACTGGTCTCCGTCCCTCCAGCCTCCACCTTGTCAAAGCCATCCTCTTGCTATTAATAGAGAGGTCCTGCTAAAATGGGAACTTGGTCAAATCACTCTCCTGATTTATAAGAATTAAGGGTAGAATCCCCTTTATAGGGACCTAGCCTGCTCCAGCCTAACAAATTGCCCCACTTCCTGCCACTTCATCTCCACATTCTGACCACAGAGAACTTGCCATGCTTTTTCACTTCTCTGCATCCTTGAACGTGCTATTCTATCTTCCTGGGATGCATGCCTCCTCTTGTCCAGCCTGGCTTCATCCTTCCAGATGCAGGCCAGCGTCACCACTCTGAAGTTCTTCCACGCCTCCCAGTCTTGTTCGTAGGTTTTTTTCTTTCTGGCCCAGCTGTACACTGTATAGCCCTCTTCTGAAGCGCCTGTCACATTGCATTGCAACTGGTGGTGTATGTGTCCACCTTCCACTAGACTGTGTGTGTGCATGGTAGGAGTACACACACACACACACACACACACACACACACACACACACACACACACACACACACACACACACACACACACACACACACACACACACACACACACACACACACACACACACACACACACACACACCAGAAAGGAAATGCTCTGATTCTCAATACCCAGCACAGAGCCAGGTAAGTGCATCATGGTAGATGATCAAGGAGAATTTGCTAAACAAGGTAACATACCTGTGGTCTGAAGGGTGTGAGACCTGAAAGGCAAGGCCACAGGATTTATTCTCTTAATTAAAGCTGGGACAGGTGCCCTCTCAAAATCCCCAGCCCTCAAATTCCTCCTTGCACCATGACTGGTGTTTTCCATCTTTGACCAACAAAGATTTTGATTGGGAACCAAATGCTCATTCAGTGACTTCCGGGAGACCTGTAGTTTTTTAATGTTCTGGGTATCCTAGAGAATGAGATAAACCTATACGTGTTTCCCCAGAAAATGCACAGACGTCCAGTCACAGCGTTTTCTCATAATCAGAAGGTTTCTGGACTCCAAGAACCCCTGGCTTGAAACAGCTGCAGTAGAGAGCTTGTGTTTTGCTTTTCTGGCCAATACGATTTTGTCAAGATTTATTTTAAGAAAAAAAAAGTTATTTAGAATCTTGTTTTCCAATACATAAGTATATTTTAATATGGAATATACTTTTTTAAATGATACCTGCTTTCCCCTTTCTGTGTTTCCCTAGGATGTGCCCCTTCCCTGGGGGAGCAAAGGTGACTGCCTTTATTACATTCTCCAGAAATATGTGTGGAGATGTACATAAAAGGGTCTCTTGCAGACATTCAGTCTAGGTCAGGGCCTCTGGCAGGATGTGGGATGTGCTGCCTGGGTCTGGCTCAGTCCTCATTGCAGAGGAAGCTGCATGAACTTAGAGTAGGACAGTTGTCAACAGTTTTCAGTTGGGAAACATTTACTGAGCTCCCACTCTGAGCCATACACTGTTCCAGGCACTTGGGGACACCATGGAGTTTCTAGCCCAATGGGATGATGCAGAAAATAAACAAGAATAGAAGTTAGCTAAGTTTACAAAGTGAGCAGAACAAGGAAGGAAAGATGACTGTAATGAGATAGAAGAGTGTGGGAAGGAGAAGGTCACTACAGGAAAAGTCAAAAGTCCCTCTGAGGAGGTGACATGAAAATGAGACCATGGTCAAGTCTAGGGGAAACTGTGATCTAGGGAGCGAGGCTGTCAGGTGCAAAGGTCCTGAGGTGGGAAGGATTTCCATGTGTTTTTTTTCTCAGTGCAGCTTGCAGGATCTTAGCTTCCCCACCAGGGATCAAACCTGGTCTCCCGGCATTGGAAGCTGAGTCCTAACCACTGGACTGCCAAGGAATTCCCCCTCCGTGTGTTTGAGAAAAAGAAAGAATGCCACTGTTGCTGGAGCACAGAAGTCCGAGGTAGGGGCTGGGAGATGAAGTTGTAGGCCATAGAAGAAGAGTTGGGATTTTTCAACTATGAAGGGAAACCAAATCCTGAAAGCTTTAGTCAGGTAGGGCAAAGTTTTGATCTAACTGGCATGTTTTAAAGATCACTTTGTAAAGATAAGGACCCATTTTATCACCTCCTGTCATTTTGTACAGTTTTGACTACTGAAATGAATGTGTAATAAGGCCATTGCATGAGTTCTCATAGCTCTCCATCAGCAGGGGAGAGCCATCCCAAGATGTCTGAGCGGCCCCAATCAGATACAGCCCTGAGGTCTGGGTGGCTAGTGTCATCTTGCCTTGGGGAGCTGAAGGATTTCTGAGCCTTTTCAGGGTACTGAAAATTGCTGGGGAGCCCTGGAGGATCACTGCCAGATTAGGGGGTGCTAGACCCAGGCCAAGGGTTGGGCAGGAAGGTGTGGAGGTGCCCAGCCCCCAAAGTCTCAGAGGAGGGCACAGGGTGGAGGGGACAGGTCCCTAGAAAGAGCCCGTGGCAGGTGGGAAAAGCAGAAGAGGAAACAAAGGCCACACAGCCTCTTCCTCTGTCCGCCTGTCGTCGCCTGCCCCCTCCTCCTCCCCTCCACGGACGTCCTTTCGTTGGCAACAGCAGCCAGGTGTGTTTGAAAACACTCGAGCCCCGTCCTTCACGTAGCAGGAAATAAATGCTGCTGGGGAAGCGGCGTGTGGGCTGGCGCGGGTGTGTGCGTTGCGTGGGGAGCGGTGCAGGGGGCGGAGTGGGGTGGCGATGGTGCATTCACCTCCAGCTGCTCCGGGGTCGGCAGCCCCAGAGCCGCCACTGTCAGACAACTTGGATGAGTTCGGTGCAGAAACAAAATGCAGACGGAGCTGAGCACACTCGGTTAGGGGCGCGGGCTGTGTCTGGGCTCAGGAGCCACGAGGACCGACGAGCCACTGACTGCGCTCCCGCAGCCCCCGGCCCATCAGACCTTCCCTTTTTCTGCCTAGTCGGCTCCGCCTACCCACGCCCTCCCCGAAAGAGTTAAGTACCTCCCCCCTCCGACCACCTCTGCCCCTTCCCCTCCCCTCCCCCCGGCCCCCGCCCCCGCCATGGGGAGCCGGCCAGTTGAAGCGCCGGGGGCCACGCGGGGCAGCCCGCGGGCCGGCGAGGAGGCGGAGAGCCCGCCGGCCCCGACCCCCCTCTGCCGCGGCCCCAGCGGCCCCAGCGCTGCGAGGCGCGGGCGCTCGGACGCAGGGGGGAGTTGTTTGATTTGGCGGAGGCGGGGAGGCCGGCTGGGAGCGAGCGAGGGAGGCACTAGAGCCGGGCAGCGCGGGCGCCGGGCTCCTGAGGAGGGTCCCCGCGCGCGCGGCAGCGGCCCCGGGCGGGGGCGAGGCGGCCGCGGGCGCCGGGGATGCCCGGAGGGGCCGGGGTCGGAGAGGACGACTCCGGACGGGGCGGCCCAACCTGCCGGGCGCGCGGGCAGGTGCTTCGGCCCCCTCCCCCCTTTTTTTCCTTTTCCTCTTTCCCTTCCCTCCTCTCCTTGAAGTAAGATGAGCGTGATGCTGTGGCGCTGGGACCAGAATAACACCACCATGAAGCTGGTAAGGGTGGACTGCAGCCCTCACTCCCGGGGCACTGCTCTACTTTTTATTCCTCACCCCACCCCCCAGCCCCATTAGGAGCTGTCTCCCGTGACGGAAAGCCCCTGAAGTGCGTCCAGTTCTTGGTATTTCCCTTATTGTTTTGAAAATAGATTTCAGGGTTTTTTTGTTTTTTAAGCCAGGAAAGTCGATGTGCGTATATATGTGTGTGAGCGATTGAAGGCGGGTGGGATGGGCTGCATTATCTCCCAGACCCTTCCACCTAGGAATTCCTGGGGCTTTCTAGGGTTGCACACGCTGGGGATTGTCTCCTGCGCGTAAGTCGGAGCTCTCAATGCGGGTCCCGGGTCAGCATGGCCTGCTTCCCTCTCCCCACCCCGCCCCCATTGTGTTTTGATAGTTTGGGGATGCACACAAGTGTTGATCTCTATTGCGGTTTGGCTTGTTCGGGCAAACAAACGCGAGCCCAGCTTGAATATGCACTGCGACCTCTCCTCCCGCCTCTCACAATGCCTTAGTTTTCTTTCAAGCTTGTAAGAACCGTTTAGGCTGCAGGTACTTTTTCTCTCCTCCGATTTCAAAAATAACCGCCCATCACTCCTGGGACGGCAGAGGAGAGCGGCATTTTCCTCTCTGCCCCAGGAAGTCTGAATTGTTTCTCCATCACAAGGAGAAAATGTGATCGGAAGGCTCTTCTTTGGGTTTTGCTTTTGTGATTTGTTTTTTATCTGATGGTTTCAGCTGGCGGGGACCTTAATTCCCCATTGAAGTCAGTCAGCGCTGAGGCCAAGTGAGTTACCCCCTTGGATATCAGTTTCCTCCTCAGTAAACTGGGCAAGTTTTCACCTTGTAGAGCGGGTGCAAGGATAAGGAATTATATTTGTAGGTTTCTGACCCAAGATAAGGATTCAATAAGGAATAGGTATTAATAAACTGGAATTGATACTTATGGGGTGAACTCTTTAAAGATACTACCAAAAAGAAAAAAAAAAAGTCATAGCAGCTGCAGTGGATACCAAGATGCTAAATCAATCTAAGCTGGTTCTTCATATAATGAACTTATTTGCTGGAAAAATGGCACCTTGCTTTTCATACTTCTTGTGTTGTGTTTGGCCTGTCTAACTTTAAGCTACTGTTTTACAACTTCGTTTAATGTGCTGTGACATTAGCAGATGTTATGCACCTTTGCTGCACTGTGCCAGGACTCCAGTTCCCTAATCCTTTCCTGAACTCCTTCTCCAACCAGACTGTTGTGGGAGAGCCCAGAGTTTCACACATTTTCTCTCCAAGCTACACCTGAGATGCTACTTCAAGATACAGCCGAGGAAAGTTGGGTCCTGGTCTGGACTGGGTAGTGTCAGGCTGCCAGACCTAAATACTCTGAAGAAAAAAAGAAGAAAAAGAGTTATTTCCCAGGCAGGGAAAACGTGGAGTATCCCAGGGGATGGTTTTCTAGAGCTTGGTAGCAGGTGGCTATGGTAAGGGCTTGGATGTCCTCACTGCTCCAATACAGCCTCCCTTTAAGCCTATGGAGGGCGCATTCCCCAATGTGAGTCTCACTTTTGGAATGAACTGTGAGGACCACCCAAGGTAGTTGTGGTCTGACCAAAGTACTCCTGTGCCAGGTGGGGGAGGGGCTAGAGGCACTCAAACAACCTGGGAGCATTGGGGGAGGCGGCAGCTACCGTCCCAGGCAGGAACAGCTGATGACTACGTCTTGACATTCAGAGAGCCTCTGCTACCCTCAAAGATGGGCCTCAGCTTTTTCGCAGAATCCCAGAAACCACGGACACATCATTAGTTGACACCTCATTAGTTTGTCTTTGGTTTCGTCATGTACTGTTTGATTTACCAGTTATGTTGTCTGTTTCCTCTGTGCAGACCCCTTTCGTGGTGGGAGGCCGTGCTCCTTGCGAAAGACTTGGCTCTCAGGTGATTCTCAGTTTGAATTCCAGCCTTGTCACTTGCTAGTCTCCGAATCAGTTTTCCTCTTCTGTAAAAGACGGTTTTATAGCCCTCTTTCCCAGGTTGTGAAAAGATGAAATGAGAATATAGAAACAGGATCCAGGGCCGAGTCTGATATATGGGTACCTAAAAATGGGAACAACAGTAGTTGTTATTATTGTTATCTTCTTCAAAGGTAAATGTCCTGCTCTCCATTGTGCTCTTGGGTGAATGGTTTTTTCTCCTAATGAGCTTGAGGAAAACAAACCTTTTTTACGTTTGAGTCATTAGTGGCCCTCTGTAGGAAGGAGCTCTCTGGGAACATCTTGGAAGTCAATTGTGTGTGAATAACCATTCCAGAATGGGGCCTGGGGCCAGAGGTGGGTGCCTGAACTTTTATCACTGATGCAGTTCAATAAACATGAAGTCAGTAAACCCACAGCTTGCAAATTCACCGTTCTGATTTAATACTGGAACCAAAGGTTTTGCTTCGTGTTCTATTTTAAGGTTAATTGGATCAAAATAAGGCTAAGAGTAACTAGAGGCAGACCTTGCATCTTTATGTATTATCTCTGCAGGGGGATGTCAGAAAGGCACCTGCCCACCTAGGGTAGAAGGCAGTAGCTGATAAATCCTTCTCTGTTCAAATCCCATCTGACAGGGTCACAGAGCCTTTGATAAAAGTGAGAGGAGGTGACTGCTCAAGCCTGAAGCACCCACTGGGAGGGGGTAAGCACAGGCCTAGAGCATGATGTAGATGGTTCTGACATCCTTATCACCCCCCTTCTCACTTCCCTTCTTTTAGATTCTTTCAACTTGGGCAGGGCAAGGAGAAGAAAATGAGGCCACTTCTGGAGCATCTAGTGTCCTCTGAGAAGTGGCAGAGCCATCAAATGGGGAGAGGAAAAGCAGGGTGGGGCGGCCACCCTTGCAGCCTGTCCTCAGGCAGAGAGCCAGGCACACCAGCTAGAGAGGCCCACAGTCACAGCTCTGTTCAGGAACAGCTAGCCATGTGACCTGGCTGCATAACCTCTTCAGCCTTGCTTTGCTCATCTGTAAAGGGGTACCACAGTGCCTCACAGGGTTACCGTGAGAATTAGAAAGAAGTGTGCTGCAGGCTTTGAACTCAGGGCCCAGCAATGAGTTGACAAGTGGCGGACGGTTGCTCCTGTGATTACAAGGTGGTCCAGTAGTGGGTGCATGTCTCTGTGCACAGAGGAAACACTCAACAGAAATATTCCCACTGTTAACAGTGCTCAGTTCTGGGGGGAGATTATCAAGAATTATTTTTGGTCTATACTTTTGCTTATATTTCAAATTCTGTGCAATGACCATACTTTACATTTATCATCAAGGAAATATAGAAGTAATAGTACTGCTAACATAATCGTATAACGAATGTTCATCATATTAGTAGCTACTTTACTTTGAGCTTTGATCCTTTACTTTGAGCTTCATTCCGTTTCATCCCTGCCATAACCCTATGAAGGAGAAACTACTGTTATCCCCATTGCTCAGATGAGGAAATTAAAGCTTAGAGAGGTAAGTGACTTGCCTAACATTCCAGGGTTAGTAACTTGTAGACCCTCTGCCTTGTCTGATGGCAAAGTCTTTGCCTTGAATTGCTCTGTCATAAAACTGTGGGTGCATCCTGGGGACCAGTGGGGCCTTCTGCTGAGCTAGGTATGTGTGAATGTGCTGTGTACAGGCCTGTGCTTACCTCTGGGCTTTCTCCCTGTGAGGGGCCTCTCTGTGAGTTGCTACCCACTATTATCCTCTTTGGCCAGGGAGATGCAGTGAGCGAGGTGAAGAGGAAAGGAAACACAGTGAGAGGGGCTGGGTTGGGTCATTGCCCTTCAGTGTCCTGGAAAACACTTATGGGGCCCTTCCTCAAAATGGGGGAGAAAGTCGCTCTGAACGAAGAATAATTGAGAATAATGATGATGAGGGAATGCGCCTCTGACCTTTGACCTTTCCCCAGAGAGCCATTGATCACGGGCCCCTTGGTCCTGCCCACAGCCAAGCTAACAAGCAGATTAAAAGAGGTCAGTGGGTTAAAGGGCCCTGTCTGCCTTTCTGCAGTTATACTGCTTCCTCCCAAAGGCAAGGATGCCATGGACACTGCAGAGCCCACGTACGACCAGCTTCTGTGTTTAAAATGCAGTGGTCCTTCCACTCTTATTTGTCTTTCTGCGCATAGAAAAGTGACAACTTTTGCTTTTTTTGCGGATAAAGCTCGTTGACCACTCACCTGAAGGTATGCCCTTCTTCTCCTGGAAAATATCAGCAATTTCAACTCTCAGAAACTTCTAGAACTTTCTCCTACTTTCCACTAATTGTAACTGGCATAGATTTTTACCATATTCCAGGTACTGAAGTCATCATGTCTTTTCTGTTCTTTCCAAAAGTCTCCAGAGCAGGAAATTCCATCCTTTCCTGGAGAAACCAGGTTGAAATATACAGGAACGTTTCAGTATGCATTTCTGCTATAGGTAATGAGCCATCATAGCCTTGATAGACTTTTCAGAATTGAAACCAAAGCATGTAAGGAAGGTTTTGGCTCTGGTTAATTACTGAGAAAATAAAGAAATGGATATCGGGAGGGGAGGAAAGAAAACCGCTGAAATTAGTGACTTCCTTAGGATGACATTTTAAGGTAACACATTTTCCTTCATTTCGGTGTTGATATGGATGTAGAGATTTATAATTGGTTCCTCTGGTGACCCAGTAGTGCTCGCATTACTTTTGCCATTGTTTTTGTGTGGAGCCGTCAAAATATGTATATTTTTTGGTTTTGTTTCTGGTTTCTGTCATAAAATGCCAATCACCCCGAAGGCACGTGGCTAAGCTTTTCTTCAGGGTGTCTGGGCTCTCCAGGATATGTGGACCAGACTGCCCTCATCCATCTAGCTGCGAGCCTAGCCTAGGGTTCCTGGCTGGGTGACACAGGGGCTGTTCCCAAGGGTTGTTCGTTTTGACTCAGATGTTGCAGATGTGCTGGCTCTCATGTTATAGGAGTAGCAGCCAGGGAGGTGGAGAGGCCGTGAAAAGAGGGGCGAGGATAGAATAAGTTGACAGATAGTGTTTAAACAGGGTAATAAGAAGGTATGATGGAGATGTTTGGGATGGCTGGGGGTTAGGAGAGGATGGTCCTTGCCACCACAGATACTCATTACATCCATTCAGAACACTGTGGTGGGGGACAAGGGTTAGCGCCTGCATCATCTTTGTCATAGTAGAGAAGGGCAACATGCTCAAAGGAACAGGATAGGACCCAAAACACAAATCTGTGGGAAGGAGTGTGCTTTAAACAGGGATTTACCAGCTCAAGTATGTGCCCTGGGCTTTTAAGAGGATGTATATCTGCAGAGGCTCCAGGGGGAGTCTTGGTCCACAGCTGTAGCTCCTGCCAACTCCTCTGGCCTTGTTACCAAGGTGAAGTTTCAGGAATGCAGGCTGCTCACTATGTCATTCCTGGTAGGAAACCTCTTGTGGGATCCTGCTTACTAGTGGATGAAGCTCAACTGCTCCATGGCATTCAGGGCTCTCTAGGTGATGGCAGTGTTTTTGTTTTTGTTTTAATTTAATTAGTTAATTTATTTTTATTTTTTGGCCGCACCGTGCAGCATGTGGGATCTTAGTTCCCCGACCAGGGATCGAACCTGCACCCCCTGCGTTGGAAGTGTGGCGTCTTAACCACTGGCCCACCAGGAGAGTCCTTACAGCAGTGTTCTAAATCTTGCTCTGCAGGGCCTCCAGATAGAAGCTGTTTGTTCTAATCAGCATGGTCAGCCCTGTGATTTTCCGCTTTCACTGCTTCCTGGGACTAAATACTTCTTCCATTTGTCCATGTTCTATCCCATCCTCCAAAGCTCAGATCAAGTCCCCTTTCTCCTAAGAAGCCCTGCCTGACCACACACTCTCTGGGGATCTCTGACAGGCAGTAGCGCTGACCCGCCTTTGACCCCATACTGCCCTGAATCCTTGTGCTGCTTGTGTGTGTGCTGTGTCTCTGCTGTCAGAGTGGTGGTTGGTTTTGTAGATGGTCAGCTTCACTTCCTTCCCAGCTCTGCCACCAACAGTCTGTGTGCCCTTGGAGAGTATCGCTTCATCTCTCTGAGGCTTCATTTCTTCATCTATAAAATGGTGAGGATAACTCTTCCAAACTTGGGGTTGTTTGATAAAATATATGTATTTTGAGCAGCACCTAGCACATAGTAAATGCTCAATAGATGTTCGCTGTTGTTCCAATGATAATGATGCATTCATTCATTCGACAAATATTTATGAAACATCTACTACAAACGGGGATACACGAGTAAACAAAAAGCCATTTTTGCCTGCATGGAACTTATATGTTAGTGGAGATGATAAGCAAAATCTGTATTTTTACGTTGATGAATGCTCTGGAGAAAAATACAGCAAAGTAAGAAGAAGGATAGGGAGGGTGGGAGAGGTCTCTCTTTAATGTAGAGTGGTTAAATAGGGCTTTACTGCGAATGTGACATGGTTGTTTAATAATAATTATTATCATTATTATCACCCCTCAGGGAGGCATTATAAGTAGGCGACTGTATAATTTATCATCCAAGCCGGCATGCTTCTGAGAGTGAAAGGGGGTACTATGAAGATCTGCACAGGGATACAGGTGTAAATCAGTCCTGTCCTGGGCAAAGTGAGATGCTTTCATATTTATACTTGGTTACTCCAAGCATCTAGATTGGCTAAAATGTAGTATCACGTCAGAAAGGCCTGGTCTGAATCCTGGTTCTGCCACCTCCTAGCTGTGAGATCTTGGCCAAATCATTTGATCTCCTTACATCTCAGTTCCCTCCTATGTTATGTATACCTAAGAGGGATTTTGTGAGAATTAAATGAGATGATGCAAGTAAAGTATTCGGGGCAGGACCTGACGCCTCATAAGCAGTTAATAAAATTTGATTACCATTATCCTCGCCAGATCGAGGGTATCACCAGATTGCTCTTTTTTCCTCTCTCACTGTGCCAGGGGAGTGGTTGAGGATATGCAAGGTGGGTGAATGTCAGGGTTGGAAATTTGGCCGAGCAGGGGACTTGGGAGATGAGCTGGCTCAGTCTGCAAGGTAGTTGCTTCCATCCCTACTCACAGAATGTGTGAGTCACACAGCGTTTGGGTGAGGGACTCAAATGCCCGTTGGGAGACTTTGTGCCCAGGCAGCCACAGGAAGAGTTGGACAGTGGAGTCTAGGACTAACAATCTTGGGATGTTCATTCAGGAAGGGGCCCCATGACTAGTGGCCCCTAACAATCCACTTCACCACGGCGGAAGCAGAGACTCAGAGATGAAATGACCTGCCCAAGGCCTCATGGCTTGCAAGCAGTTTTAATACACCTGCCATTACCCATCCAGCAAACTGGTGTAACAAAGATTATAAAGAGAAGAGAGAGCACTTAGAGTTCCACCTGGAAAAGCCATGTTTCTTTGGAAATGGGCCGCAGATGACGTAACCCTTCCATATCCCATTACCTGGTACTTGGCTAATCTTTGTACGAAACTTGTTTTGGTGAAACTTGAGCCTGGAAAAGCCAACTAGAGTATATTACTTTCTCACTGTTGAATGCCTCCTAGACTTGGGCTAACATTTAATCTAAAGAGTAAGGTGATATTTCCTGAGATAGCAATGAGTTCATGTTTTGAAATTAAATGAACTGAGTTTATTGTGTCGGTTGGCTTTTTCTTTTTCCAAGCGCTAACCACAGTAGTAAATGTTCTCTCCACAGTAATGTCTGGCTGCCGTATGGGGAGGAGCGGGGAACTATAGACACGGTAGTGTTCAGTCCTCAGAAGTTGTCTCACTGCCTCTCTGGTTAGGTACTATTCCAGATTGAACTATATTTTGGTTTAAAGGGGCCCCTATTTGAATACATAGATTTCTGACCCAGGGAAAACGTGGAGACAGCTAGGTTTGTGTTACTTTATATTTTCTGAATCCATGCTGCATGCCCTCTGCCCTCTCTCCCTCTTAAGTTGCTTCTCACTCAGTGAAAGGGGGCTGCACATCTACCTTACACCAGGGAAAGAGGAGAAAAGTTCTCAGACATGGGCCTCCCTGGTGGCGCAGTGGTTGGGAGTCTGCCTGCCGATGAGGGGGACGTGGATTTGTGCCCCGGTCCAGGGGGATCCCGCGTGCCGCGGAGCGGCTAGGCCCGTGAGCCATGGCCGCTGGGCCTGTGCGTCCGGAGCCTGTGCTCCGCAATGGGAGAGGCCACAACAGTGAGAGGCCCGCGTACCACACACACACAAAAAAAAAAGTTCTCGGACAGAAAATTAGTCCAAAAAGAAAAAGCATGTATGTAATCAGACAACACGAGGAATCTGGAGTTCGGTGCGTTATCCTTTAACTTAGCTCCTGGAAGCGTTCTATATTGTAAGAATGTGGAGATTGATATATGGCTGTAGACTTCTTCAAGGAGACAGTTGGGGTTTCAAGGCTGTATATGGTGCAGTTTCAAGATGTTTCAGTTGCTAAGCTCTGTTGGTTATGTCTCCAGAGTAGCCATTGTGGGTAAAGAATCCCCTTTCCCATGCCCCCACCTTGCTTTCGGCTTGCCTGGACCCTCTGCAGATGTCTGCTAGACGCCTGCAGTTGAATCTCCATCATCTTTGCCTTCCCTGGAACCAACATAGCACCTGGCACACATGCATGTTCAATGAATGAAGCAACTGTAAAGTCACCAATTTGATTTTTCATCATAATGCAGTGGGTTTTTTTTTTAGTTTTAAAATTCTGTTTTTTTAAATTTTTTTGAAGCCTAGTGGATTTATAATGTGTTAATTTCTGCTGTATAGCGCAGTGATTCAGGTACGCATATATATATTCTCTTTCAGGTTCTTCTCCATGATGGTTTATCACAGGATGTTGAATATAGTTCCTGTGCTATACAGTAGGACCTTGTTGTTTATCCATTCTATATATACTATTTTGCATCTGCTAATCCCAAACTCCCAATCCTTCCCTCCCCCCATCATGCAGTGTTGAATCCCATAAAATGTCGTGCTGTGTACTGTAAGGTTAATGAAATAGCTGGAGTGAATCTGAGCAGTAGCTGGCCGGGGTTCCTGGGTTCTCTCTTGGGGTTCCCAGTCAGTCTGGGTCCAGGCTGCAGTTTGGTTCCCTCCCAGTAGAGGTCCACGCCAGGTTCAGTGTGGGTTGAGTGTTTGGGGGTTCTGCAGCTGCTTAGGAGGACCAAGAGAGTGGCCGTTATTCCAAGAGTTTTCTGATAACATGGCTCCCCGGTGGCTCCCCAGGCATATTGGGCCTGGGAAGTATGAGGGGTGTGGCTGTGGAGCTCTGCCCTGCGCCTCCCCAAGAGGCGGTCCTTTCCACATCTCCCCTTCCCTCCCCTCCCCCCTCCTCACACACATGCATAAAGATAAGACCTTTACCTACTCTTGTTGGAGATCGGGGTTCTGGGCTGAAGCCTGGAGCAAATCACCAGGCCATTTAAATGGGAAATCAAGTTACCTCAGGGTTTTACTGTGTGTCCCAGCTGGGAGTTGATGGTTCTGGGGCTCAGCTCTTTGCAGGTGGGGTTCATTTACCTTGTACTATATGTGGGGTGTAGCTGTGCTCTGGGAGCAGAGGGATGTGGGGATCTGATGAAGACCTTTTGATTCTGATACTTGGTGTCATCTTTGCAAGAAGAGAAGCTTCAGGCCGTGCTGCCTGTCCCTCTGAATTTCCCTGGCCCAAGACTGTCAGCTAGAATGGTGGTCTTATACTTGCTCCAGGTTGGGAACATTCTGTTATGCCAGGGGAAGGCAAAGATGATGACGACATCATGGCTTTCCTCCCAGGGTTTATGTTTTGGCGGGCTTCTCTCCATAGAGTGAGCAAAAGCTCAGGTAGTGGCCTGGGAAAGGCATTCTTTGGGTAGGAGTGTTGTTCCGGGGTGGTGGTGGGGTGAGATTGTTCTGGTTGTCAGAAAAAAGGGAGTTTAAAGATTTCTGAGGCTTTTATCCTGGGAGAGCTGGACTTTCACACTGTCACTGGCTGAAATCAGGACCTCAGGAGGAGGAGTGGGTCAGAGAGGGAGGGGAATGGGACATGGCGGATAGGCTTGGTAGTGCCATGTTGGAGTTATTTATATCATTTTCCAAGTTTTATTGAATTCTTATCTAAACTGTGACCCAAATTGTGCAAGGGGGATGTGAATGCAACATAAATCAAGGCTGTGCCCTCCTCCCTCCCTAGGGACAAAGACAAGTGGCCTTTACTAACCTGGGTAAGCACCTTTTTGGTACACCCCTTTTAACTCCCCAAATCCAAGGCTTCTGATAAATTGTGAAGAACATGACGTAGGCCTGAGTCCAAAGGAAGGCTTCCTGCCTTATCTCCCGTGAATTGGCCACAGGGTTGACCTAACTGGACTTCCAGGTGGAGACTCTGAACAGTGAGAGAAACAGGGCCAGAGTCGCCTGCATCCCAGAAGTGAAAGAGACCGCATGGAACCTGACTCGCCTTTAAACACAGTCATCCCACCCACCAGTAACCTGAGACCCCAAAGAGTACTAGTCTCTGCCAGGTCAGGTTAGACCCAGCATCTCCTGTAGGTGTGCAGATGCGGCCAGAAATACTACTGGTGCTTCCTTCTTTGGGGAATCCAATGGGATCTTGGGAAAGAAGGAAAAGCTGAACGTTTCTGCTCTTCCCCAACGTGCTTCCCTGCCTTCAAGCTCTTAACAGACCAGCTGGAAGGGCCAGGCTAACACAGGGGGAACATGCTTCTGCAAATGATCAAGCGCGAGCTGTGTGCCAGCCCCTGGTAGGCACAGGAAACCAGTGTCCCTGAGAGCTGTGGTCTAAAGCAGGACCTGATCGTCGTCCAGAGGCTGCAGATTGAGAACTGTAGGAGATGAGAGGGAGGCAGCCTGTATGGTGCGTTGATTTTGGAAATAGAACTTGGTCTACATCACCATCAACTTGGCCCACGAGTTACTTGTCTGAGCCTCAGTTTCTCTATCTGGAAGATTGGTGGAATCCTTTCCTCTGAGGGACGTCAGAAATCTAAAGGAGATACGTATGTCGTAGCAGGATGGCATACCTAGAGATTTGCCAGTGCACAGCAGGTGCCAGAAAAGTCAGACTCCTCTGAACTTAGATGCAGCAAGGATGGGCACCGTAGGGAAACCTTGAAAATCTAAGTCTTGGCACTGGGCTTGCAAAATAGGCAGAACTGGGGACAGAAGAAAGGAAGGGTTCCAAACAGGGTGAGTGGCAAGTCTAAAGAGACTCCCGTTTTTTTTTTAATTCTTTTTCAGATTCTTTTCCCAGTTAGGTTATTACAGAATGTTGAGCAGAGTTCCCTGTGTTATACAGTAGGTCCTTGTTGGTTATCTGTTTTAAATATAGCAGCGTGTACATGCCAATTCCAAACTCCCAATCTGGCCCTCCAAGACTCCCATGTTTTGATTTTATGAAATTTCTTTTATAATTTAGCAGCAGAGAGGATCAAGAGTATGACCACTGGGTTTTTTGAGCCCAGAGAGAAAGGACTGACACTCTCTCCTCCTCCAAGGAGCCTGTTGCCAGTCCCACTTTTTACTTTCTTCGTTCTGAGCAGTGTGTTTCCAAGGACAATTTAACATGAATATTTCCAATTTAATATGTCCCAGATGTGGCACTAAGTAACCCCTCAGACTGTCTCCCATCCTCACTCTTCCTACTTCTGAAAGTCGGCCTTCCTCAACCTTGGCACTAATGACATTTGGGGCCAGATAATTATTTAATTTTAATTTATAGCAGCATCCCTGGCTTCTACCTATGGTAGCATATTTAGTAGGGACCCCCCCCCAGTCATAACAGTCAAAAGATGTCTCCATAAATTTCCAGATGTGCCCTAGGGCGCCGAATCACTGCTGGTTGAGAACCGCTGCAGTAAGTGGTCCTCTGTTTAGCAGAGGCTCTAGCCACTGAGGAATTATCTTGGAGTCCTTTCCTGCCCTCCTTCATCCCAATAGCAAGTACTTCTGCTTGAACCTTGCCAACAGATCTAGAATCTGACCACTTCTCATTTTCTCACGTGGCACCATCATCTTTCACTCAGAGAGCTGCAATGGCCTCCTAACTAGTCTCCTAACTAGTCTCCTAACTAGTCTCCATAGTGTCGCTATTGCCTGCCTGCAGCCCATTCTCCATAAGGCACCAGAGCGTTGCCAAAAGAAAAATGGCGCCACTTCATTCTCTTGCTTCACGTACATTTCAGTGGCTTCCCTTTGCACAAAGAATCTAATCCAAACTTATCACCTTGGCTTAGAAGCCCCTGCACCGAGTGCTCTGCCTGACTCCCCATGTGTCATCTCTACCTCCTTCGGCTGCTCACCAGGCTCCCGCACCATCCTGCCTTGAACTAACCATGTCTTTCCCACCTAAGGGAGTTCGCCTACAGTTCCCTTGACCTGGAATGCTCTTCTCCCCACTTTTTTTTTTTTTTTTTTTTTGGCGGTATGCGGGCCTCTCACTGTTGTGGCCTCTCCTGTTGCAGAGCACAGGCTCTGGACGCGCAGGCTCAGCGGCCATGGCTCACGGGCCCAGCCGCTCTGCGGCATGTGGGATCTTCCTGGACCGGGGCACGAACCCGTGTCCCCTGAATCGGCAGGCAGACTCTCAACCACTGCACCACCAGGGAAGCCCTCTTCTCCCCACTTTTTACATGACTAGCTCTTTCTCATCCTTTAGGACTCAACCTAGATGGAGATCCTTCATAGAGACCTTCCCTGCCCTATCTATCTTATGTAGGTACCCCCTTCAAAATATCAGTCCCTTGTTTTTTTCCTTCATCACACCTATTGCAGTTAGTAATTGGTTGCCTCCTTAATTAGATGGCTGGCCTCCATGAAGGCAAGAATCATGCTTGACTGCTTTTCAACATATCTCTACTACCAGGCACAAGATAAATGCCCAGTATGAGTTGACTAAATGAATGAGTTAAGCTTATCATCCTTGAGGAAGAGAGACGCCATTACTCTCGTGTAAAATTGGTAGCCGTGGACCTCTGGAATTAGACTTCCAATAAAATAAGTAATATACCAGTTTTCTTCTTTGAATCTCTCAGGACTGTTAGCACACTGCCTAACAAAGAGCAGCTGCTCAAGGAATAATTGTTGAATGGATGAATGACTCAATCTTATGTAGTAAGAATTTGTATAATGCATATTATATGAATGCATAATGATTAAAATAAGCAGACTTTAAGCAAGTAGTTGAAATTCCAAAACCATTGTTTGACCTTCTCAGATTTTTATAGGGAAGGTTTGATTACCCGCCTCCCACCCCCAGCTCCAAGCTTAAGACACTGATGCTATTTTCAGCCATTATTGTTATGTAGTTTTAAAAAGTAGCTGGAATGTACAAATGGCATAGTGCCTGGCCCATGGTAGATGTTCAGTACATGTTTGTTGACTTGAGTTGAATCAAGTCACTTAAGAAAAAGAGAGGAGAATTAGGCCTGGTTAATGTACAGGGAAGCGAATTTGGGTCTCATCTTGGAAATGAATCAGCAAATCTACAGGTTATGATTAGAGAGAGACAAATTTAATAGCCTTTAAGAATTTACTGTCCGATGGGAGAGATGAAGACTTTGGAGAAGTGGATAGCATATAATTATACTAAACAGCATAGTACTGTTTTGAATATCTTCTGAGTTGCTTTGATTTAGCATTGGGTTTTTTTTTTCCCTCTTTCTGGACCAGACTCAGCTGTAAGAAGCATGGAGAAGTAATGAAGATTCTTGACATTCTCAGACTGCTTTCTGGGAATCCTGCAAAGTCCCGACTTCTTCTCTGATTACTCTTCTCATGGCTGAGTTCAAGAGCATTTTGCAAACCCGGACTCTGAATCTGGGAAAATGCTTTATGACCATTTTTATGACCTCAAAGCAACCTTCTGAGGCAAGTTATTTCCCTATCTTTGCCAAAGGGGAAAAACCAAGGCCTGGTAAATTGCCCAGGATCTCCCAGGCTCAGATGCTCACTTGTGGGCGGCTCTCATTCTCCCGGCCACATGCCATCTCCTTCCATTAGATGTGCTTTGGCTGCCTTGAGAAGGGCCTGTCAGCAAGCTCAGCTCACAGTTCCATGGACTTGATGGTCTTCCTCAGGAAGGAGGAAGGCCCATTTCAGAGAACCATATACTGTTAAGAGCTGTGAGATTGCAGTGCAAAGTCCTAGTCCAAACCAATCTTTTTCTACTTGGACCAGCTGACATCCAGAGAGGGAAAGTGATTTGCTTAAGGTCACAACCCAGTTTCTCCAGCTTCCAGCCCATTGTATTTTTGATTCTGACACAGTTGTCTGATTAGAAAAGCATCCTCAGTACCCATGAGGTTTCATTTTCTAGAGGCACGATAGTGCTGTGAGCAGAGCAAGGACCTTTTTTTTGAGAGGTAGTTAGGGCAGTGGTTAAAGCAACACCTCTGGAACCAACCTACCTCGGTTCTTATTCCAGCCCAGCTGTCCACTGTATGGCCTTGCTTGACCTGTCTGGACCTCAGTTATTCTCATCTGTGAAGTGGGATAATCATAGTACCTCCTCATCTGGGGTGTGTTGAAGATTACGTGGGTTAAAATGTGTAACGATCTCAGAACAATACCTGGCACAAAGTAAGGACTATGTAAATGTTGCTCTCATTATTATTGTGTGATTCCAACTGCTCCTTCTTGGCTGTGTGACTCTGGGCAAGTTATTTGACATCTCTGAGCCTCAGATTCCTCCTCTGTGGGAATAATTCTGGCCTTACAGGATTGTTGAATAGATCAGAGGACATGCATACGAGGCACCTGCCTATAAGTAGGTGCTGAGCGAATGGCCAGATTTTTTATTGCCTCTGAAGGGGCGAGAATGTTGTGTTTGGGAGCCAGCCGGACACAGCATCTGCCACCAGGTTGGTGCTTAAGTTGTTCCTTTTCTTTCTGTTTCCAGAAGGGAGGACTCTTAGGACTGGAACTGCTGCCGCCTCCAGGGAAGAACTGCAATTCCAGTGACTGACTGACTTTAAAAGAATGCTACTTGTATTTTTTTAAACATGTATCGAGTACTTGCTAGGTGGCAAGCACTGTTCTGTGCCTTTACATGCATTATCTCATTTAATCTGCACAGTAGCCCCATGACATAAGTACTGTGATTATCTCCATTTTATATCTAAGGAAACTAAGTCTCAGAAGCTAATAACTTATCCCGAGTCACATAGTTGGTGAGAGGGGGAGCCACACTGTTGAACGCGGATCAGTCTGGCTTGAAAAGTTTACACCCTTAACCAGTGACTGCTAGGAACTGTGGCAGGCCCTGGTTGCAGATGAGTCCTGCGGTGTGTGTGTGGGGGGGGCGATGACATCAGTCACACCAAGGGCACCAGGGGAGGACGCAGAGCACCCTGCCGGGTTAACCATTACCACCTCCCCAGCTGCCAAAGGAGCCACGTCCTCGACTCCTCCCCTTGCCCTCCCGCCCAACCCCGCACACCGCATACACCAATCTGCTGCAGCCTGGGAGCTCACCGAGCCTGCCAAGTTCCCTTCCCGCCCAGGTGCGGAGCCCACGGGGAGCGGGTCTGCAGGCCCGGAGCTGGGCAGGAAGAAGCTGAGCCTGAGAGCTGTTCAAAGGCACATGTTAATCTGCAGAGGAGAGAGTACGTGGCTGCTGGCGAATACCCACAGCAGCAGAGTTAGGGCGCTATAGAGTTCTTTCCTCAAAAAGAGTTCACAGGTGAGAACATCTGTGCCTGGTCACCTTTCTTAAGCTAGGTAAGAGCTTGGGGCAAGCTGAGTGGTTGGGTTGGAACCCCGGGCTGTAGCCATCCAAAGGGCAGGCACTCACCCCCCTAGGGGGGAGTGTGGCTGCGCTGAGGGCAGCGGCTGGTGGGTGTGGAAAGCGCGTGGGACTTGGAATTGACTCATTCAGACTACAGCTTTGCTACGCACTGGTTACCTGGCTCTGGACCTCGTTTACTCCCCTCCAGTACAGAGATGGCCTCTCCTTCCCACCTAAGAGGATGTCTAGCAGGGTTATAGAGTGCACATATGTGAGTGAAGGTGCCGGGCCCCTGAGAGATGCTTTGCGAATGTGCCCCTTCTCCTGCCAAGTCTGTGCGGCCCCACTGCTGGGCCCCCAGGGGGGCAGGGCTGCCCTGGGTCTGCCAGGGTGCCTGTTCTTCACATGCACGGCTTATTTATATACCTGGGTGGCAGTGAGAGGTGATTAAATTCAGAAACTGAAAGGAGAACCTTCCTTTGTGCCTGTTTCCCTAACAATTACATGTTTAGATCCAGGTCACAGGCTTTGGGAACTCCTATGCCAGTGACATTCATGGGTTCCTTAGCCCCTCCCCACCTTCCCCCCATAAGTTTTTCTGGGAGTCAAAGCCCTCACTGCCAGAGGGATTTGGTTCTAAGCAGTAGAAAGCATGGCCCCCTAATGGTGTCAGGCCCAACACGGTGGTCTGCTGCAAGGGAGAGCGCGCCTTGGAAACCAAAACCATTTTCCAGGACCACCGATGACCCACGTTCTAATTGTGTGGCAAGCGCATCAGGCTTCCAGAGGAATGGAGAAAATCCTTTGTTCCTCCACGTCGCCACCCCTCTGCTGCGCTTTGAGGAAGCTGGGAAGCAAAAGCCTTCTCTGCAGACTTGCCAGCAATTATGTAACTCAGCCTCTGCCTGGTTGCAGCCTCTGGTTTATATGTCTCCCTTTGGGACATCTCTGCTTTATCCGGGACGTCCGTCTTCATTAATAGGTACCCTTAATACTCTTATCTCAGCATGCCTTCTGGGTTTACTGAAGCATGATGCCAGACCACATTCTTCCTTGGAAGTTACAGTTCGTTCTGGGGAGGTTTCAGGCTCTCAACTTTGAAACTGCGAAGTAAGAATGGGTTCGGGTTATGGGGGCAGGTAGGAGGCAGTGGAAGACAGACTGGAAGCTCTTGACAGCACAGTTTTGAGTGAGCCATTTTTCTTTACTATGGATGGAGATGCTGCCCTGAGCTTATCTTAATGCCTACTTTATATAACAGCAGTTGATTGTTGTTCAGTTCAGAGATGTTTGTTGCCCATCTCAGAGTTAGAACAGGTGGCTGGGTGTATGATCAGTTTCACTTTTATGATGGTTGAATTTCGGAAAGCAAATCAGGTAAAATTCCAGCCCAGTTGTAAGTATTCGTTCAGGAAGCTTTGATTCAGTGCCTAAGTGTGCCTGGTCTTTTTCAATTGCCTTTCCTCACTTCCTTCAGTCTCCACTACCATCACCTGGCCCAAGACTCTCACACCTGGACTACTGCAGCAGCCAGGTAACTAGGCTCCCTGCTTCCAGTTCTGACCCCACCCCTCTGTCCACTCTTCCCACAGGGGCCAGAGTGACCTTTTGAAAGCTTAGATCATTTTGCTCCCTGTTTAAACCTTCCCATGGCTGCCCGTTGCAAGTCGAATAAAATCCCCTCCCCTGCACCATCGTGGTTTGCGGGGGTCGTGCGTCCTCAGGTCCCTGCCTGCCGCCCAACATCACCCCACATTACTCTTTTCTCTTTGGGGGCAGGCACTGGGGACGGGGTGCCTTTCTGTTCTCACAATTTCCTGCTCTTTTCCACTTCTGGGCCTTAGTCTTGGCTGTTCTCTTGCCCAGAATCTTCTTACCTGGCTCTTCGCATGGTTCTTCCTTCTCCTTTTATCCTCAGAGAAGCCTCACTTTCCACCCGCCCTCACCATAGCAGTGATCCCTTCAATCACTAGCTCTGTCCCTCTCTTTCCTTCCCTCATAACACACCACATGCACTGATGACGCCGTCTTATTTATTAATATATTAAATTCTGTATCATCCATCTCCCCCAACTTACAGGTCAGTTTCATGGCTTCAGGGACACGTCTGTCTGGTTTTCTACTGAATCCCTGACACCTAGCACAGTATCTGGCTCAAAGGTAGGGGCCAGTAAATATTTGTCAAAAGAACAAATGACCAAACTAATGGGCAAGGGACTTGGCGGGGTCTTCTGAAAAGGGACATCTGTACTTGGAGTTCTAAGGAGGCTTCCTTTTCACCTCACCTGAGCCAGCCACGTTCCTCCTCCCCCCAGCTATTGTTGGGAGCCCACGCCAAGTATACTGTTGTTACGTTGTATGTGGAGCCTTTCTTACATTGCATTTCTCGCATCCCCTCTGAGGTCCTAGTCTTGTGGACAAGCTGCAGCTGCCAGAGAGCCCAACTGGAATGCCTTACGCAGTAGATTTGCCCTCCCCTCCCCCCCACCCCAACCCTGCCCCAAACGGTGGTGGACCAATGTGGTATTTACAATGAATATCACAACCATTTACCCAGAAGACTTTTTCCCTTATCAAACATATTCTAGGATGTGCTTTGTGACATCTCTGCTAAAAATGACCATAGTAGGTCCACAGGGAATTTAGCCTCATCCTGCACAAATTCATGGTGAGCTACTTCCTTGGCCTTACTGACACCCTTTTCTCTTTTGCCCTCTTGCACTGGGTTTTGGGGGACCCTAAGTGCCAGTAGTATCTTTGTGGGATGGCTAGAGAGGAAATCACCCACCTCCTTTTCCGCTCATAATTGTGGATCTGCATCCTGGGGTTACCTTAGCTCTGCAGCCATATGGCTGAGGGAATCAGCCACAGCCTAGTGCTGTTTTTATTTGGCACCAACTGTATGCCGACACATTGTTTCTTGTCTTCTTTGGAAGCCAGCTTCTCAGAAGAAAACTGGTGTGTTTGTATCCCACTGAGGGTGCCTGGAGTCTAGGTGCTTGACCCCTTGAGGCCACACCTGCTTCAGTTTAAGGAAGGGGGGGCATCCAGTTGGAAGAGAAGAAGCCTATGACCCTGAGAATTGCTTAGAAACTCTTATCCCCCTCTCTATGCTGGCAGGAATCGGGGGAGGTAGGCTGTTCATTCTGGCTTCAGTATCATTTCTGTTCATGAATATTCACAAGGACCCAAAATAAACAAGTGTGTTTTAAAAGGGTATATCTGGATACTAACATTTCCCCCATTAAGATTCATTTATTGGAATAATTTATTGCAAACCTTTCTTCTCCCCCACCCCTGGGATTATACGTATCAAAAACTGTATTTAGATAAATCAGTTCAACTAAAGACAATCATTGAAATTAACGATTTCATTTAGAAGACGTAGCTCCATCTTTCTGTCCTCCTCAGCGCCCCATGGAGTAAGTGGGCGCCTGAAGGTTTCCTTTCCCAGGCACAGGAGTGAGCCAAACGAGGTTGAGTAACTTGCTCAGGACCACAGTCTGCAGAAGGCTATTGAGATTCCTGATGCCACTGGACAGTCTTCCTAGAAGACCAGATTATTCCCAAGGCCCTGAGAAGAGAAGTGGGATGGAAAGTTATGTAGAATGAATTATGAATGTTCTCAGAGCCATCTCATACTATCCTGATAAGATCATTTGAAATTCCCCAGAAAATATATTTATTTTGGTTTTGATTTAAGTCAATGTCACCCAAACTTGGTCATTCTTATGCCGTATTCATAGTTTTGCCATATTTGTCTACCGCTTGTATTGCTTATTTACCTACTAGTTTTCTTCGTAGTAACGACTTAATTTGAAGCAGTTTATTTAAAGAGGAAACGATATACTCCAACTACAAATGCAAAAGCAGTGTCATTGGGCATAATAGAAAGTAATCACAAAAATAAATACATAGCCATTACAATAAGATGTTCACCAATGTGGAGTCTAAAATTTTACAAAGCACACAACCAGGGGTTCATCTACCACACTTGTGAAACACAGACTTACAAAGCAAGTCTGACTCTTATTGACCAGAGAGAAAGACAGACCAGGGAAAGAAGGAGGAACTATCAAAGCTCACAGAATGGTCAGAAAGTTTTAGTCTAAGTCAGTGCTGAGTTTGCCACCTCATAAGTGTGGTGAAACTTTGTCCCAGCGACAGATCTGCTTTTGTCATCCAGGTTTGCTTTGGGACAAATGTTGGCAGTTATTTCTTTTTCCCAGCATATGATTTTGCAGGTACTTGGAGCCCTCCTTGGCCATGGGCACTGTTGGATAATATACACTCTCGTCCATCAGTTTCACAGGCTGTGGCTTTGAGAGGTGCTGTGGGAAGGTGGCTACTTAGGCTGAGTTGGCTATAAGGATGAAAATAAATCTGGATCCCTGATGGACTCATGATTCAGTGAGCAGCCCCTACAACCAGAGCTAAGCACTAAACTACATACAGATAATGTGATAATTACTGAGCTTGAGAAGCTGAAGAGCAAATTGTCGGGGGGGGGGGGGTCTTAATAATTTGGCATCAGTCCAGGAACTAGGAACCATTCTAGGTAACTCAAGCAGGAAGGGATTTAATACAGGGAATTGGTAACATACAAAATTGCTAAGGACAGAAGTTAGGAGGTGCAGTTGGACTCTTCATCTTAAGGCCAAACCACCACAGCTGAGATCTAGAGGGCCTGTTATGCTAGAGTTGTTATACTCCCCTGCTGCCCCCACCCACCTACCTCTGACTCCCACGAAGCTGATTACCAGATTCTGAAACCTGGAGTCTGGCTTCCACAACCACTCCCATCTGTTGTAATTTGCTTGCCAACCCCCTCTTCCTCATGCCTGCCTTCTAGACCTCATGCAAGTGCAAGTTGTTGGTGGAACCTAAGTCACACTCAGAACCCCCGCTGCAAGGGAGTCTGGGATATGCTTCCACACTGCAGTATGGAAGTGGAAGAGAACATAGCAGGGGACAGAAATGGATGCGAAATGCCAGTAGACAACATAACCATGGGGAGATAAAGCAGATAATTAACCAGGATAAGTGTGCAAATCCCAGTTAAATGGTAACAGGCGGTACCAGCAAGGTCACAGGAAAGAGAGAACAGTATTGGTGTGATCTGGACCTTGCAGAATTTTGGTCAGGGTATGTAGGGGGATGTGGTAGAGAGGGCTAGGTCAGGAAAAGCAAGAGGTGGAACTGCAATGGTATCAACCTCTCTCCTGGCATGAAGGCTTAAAAATTTCCAGTCTCATTTTTCGTGAGTGGGCCCTAGGTTCCATGCATTATACTGAGCACGTTTTACATGCCGTGTTTCCATTCTTCCTCTGAATGTTATTTCTTCTCATTTTAGCTTCAGAGAACCTTAATAACCCACCTCAGGTCACACAGCTATTAGGCAGCTGAGGCCCGTTGCTAAACCCAGGTTAGGCTGACACTGAAGCCAGTGTGCCCAGTTGTTAAGCCACACTGCCTCTCTCTGGAGGGGAGACAGGCCAGGTTATCATGAGCCATGAATGCCAAGCTAAGGATTCTGAACTTGATCTCAGATGATAAGAAGTGTCGCTAACGGGTGGTGTGAGAGTAGGAGTGTGACGTGATGGAGGTGCAGAGGTGAATGTAGCAGGAGGATGTGGGCTCAACCCGCATGAAAAAGGCTAGAGACAGCAAGAGATGATCTTTTGCTCCGCCCGGTGTTTCCCTTTTTCATTTCAAAGAGAGTGAACTCTCTGCTTAACAGATCCTGAATCCCAGGTGATTTTAGGTTTTCGTTTTGGTCAGTGAAGCAGGTTCCTTCTGAAGAGCATTTTCCCTTCACTCACGGATAGTTTTGATCTTAGACTGTGGCGCAGGATCATCCTTCCAGCACAAGTCGTTCTCTCTTTTTCTTTTTCTTATTTTATTTTTATATAAAA
This sequence comes from Grampus griseus, assembly GCF_964374135.1. Classification (NCBI taxonomy): domain Eukaryota; kingdom Metazoa; phylum Chordata; class Mammalia; order Artiodactyla; family Delphinidae; genus Grampus; species Grampus griseus. The sequence goes on from NC_139002.1 coordinate 74,248,571, forward strand.
TCCAAAGAAAGTAGAGGGAAGGAAGAAATAAAGTTAGCATAAATTACATAGAAAATAAATAATAGAGAAGATCAATAAAATTCAGATATTGTTTCTTTTAGGACAATAGTAAAATTTTTGAAACCTCATATTGATACTAATGAGAAAAAAAGAAAAAGACATGAAAAAATCATTATCAGCAAGAAAAGGGGACGTAGACATAGATTACGTAGACCTGGAAAAGTTTACAATAGGGTAATATGGACAACTTTTTGCCAATTTGAAAATGTTGAAGTAATGGAAATTTCTAACAATATAACTTTCCAAAACTAAAACAAGAAGAAGTTAAATCTTGAATAGTCCTATTTTGTTTTTTTTTAATGTTTTATTTTTTTAAATTTATTTTTCTCATTAGTCATCCATTTTATACACATCAGTGTATACATGTCAATCCCAATCCCCCAATTCGTCACACACACCCCACCCCCTGCCGCTTTCCCCGCTTGGTGTCCATACATTTTTTCCCTACTTCTGTGTCTCAATTTCTGCTCAGCAAACTGGTTCATCTGTACCATTTTCTAGGTTCCACATATATCTCTTAATATACGATACTTGTTTTCCTCTTTCTGACTTACTTCACTGTATATGACAGTCTCTAGATGCATCCACGTCTCTATAAATGACCCAATTTCGTTCCTTTTTATGGCTGAGTAATATTCCATTGTATATATGTACCACATTTTCTTTATCCATTCGTCTGTTGATAGGCATTTAGGTTGCTTCCATGACCTGGCTATTGTAAAGAGTGCTGCAGTTAACACTGAGATGCATATGTCTTTTTGAATTCTGGTTTTCTCTGGGTATATGCCCAGTAGTGGGATTGCTGGGTCATATGGTATTTCTGTTTTTAGTTTTTTAAGGAACCTCCATAATGTTCTCCATCGTGGCTGTATCAACTTACATTCCCACCAACAGTTCAAGAGGGTTCCCTTTTCTCCACACCCTCTCCAGCATTTGTTGTTTGTAGATTTTCTGATGATGCCCATTCTAACTGGTGTGAGGTGATACCTCATTGTAGTTTCGATTTGCATTTCTCTAATAGTGATGTTGAACAGTGTTTCATGTGCTTCTTGGCCATCTGTATGTCTTCTTTGGAGAAATGTCTGTTTAGGTCTTCTGCCCATTTTTGGATTCGGTTGCTTGTTTTCTTAATATTGAGCTGCATGAGCTGTTTATATATTTTGGAGATTAATCCTTTGTCCGTTGATTCATTTGCAAATATTTTCTCCCATTTTGAGGGTTGTCTTTTCGTCTTGTTTTTGGTTTCCTTTGCTGTGCAAAAGCTTTTAAGGTTCATTAGGTCCCATTTGTTTATTTTTGTTTTTATTTCCATTCCTCTAGGAGGTGGATCAAAAAATATCTTGCTGTGATTTGTGTCAAAGAGTGTTCTTCCTATGTTTTCCTCTATGAGTTTCATAGTACCCGGTCTTACATTTAGGTCTCTAATCCATTTTGAGTTATTTTTGTGTATGGTGTTAGGGAGTGTTCTAATTTCATTCTTCTACATGTAGCTGTCCAGTTTTCCCAGCACCACTTATTGAAGAGACTGTCTTTTCTCCATTGTATACCCTTGCCTCCTGTGTCATAGATTAGTTGGGTTTATCTCTGGGCTTTCTGTCCTGTTCCATTGATCTATATTTCTGTTTTTGTGCCAGTACCATATTGTCTTGATTACTGTAGCTTTGTAGTGTAGTCTGAATTCAGGGAGTCTGATTCCTCCAGCTCCGTTTTTTTCCCTCAAGACTGCTTTGGCTATTTGGGGTCTCTTGTGTCTCCATACAGATTTTAAGATTTTTTGTTCTAGTTCTGTAAAAATTGCCATTGGTAGTTTGACAATAATTGCATTGAATCTGTAGATTGCTTTGGGTAGTATAGTCATTTTCACAGTATTGATTCTTCCAATCGAAGAACATGATATATCTCTCCATCTGTTGGTATCATCTTTAATTTCTTTTATCAGTGTCTTATACTTTTCTGCATACAGGTCTTTTGTCTCCCTAGGTAGGTTTATTCCTAGGTATTTTATTCTTTTTGTTGCAATGGTAAATGGAAGTGTTTCCTTAATTTCTCTTCCAGATTTTTCATCTTTAGTGTATAGGAATGCAAGAGATTTCTGTGCATTAATTTTGTATCCTGCACCTTTACCAAATTCATTGATTAGCTCTAGTAGTTTTCTGGTGGCATCTTTAGGATTCTCTATGTTTAGTATCATGTCATCTTCAAACACTGGCAGTTTTACTTCTTCTTTTCCAATTTGTATTCCTTTTATTTCTTTTTCTTCTCTGATTGCCGTGGCTAGGACTTCCAAAACTATGTTGAATAATAGTGGTGAGAGTGGACATCCTTGTCTTGTTCCTGATCTTAGAGGAAATGCTTTCAGTTTTTCACCATTGAGAATGATGTTGGCTGTGGGTTTGTCATATATGGCATTTATTATGTTGAAGTAGTTTCCCTGTATGCACAGTTTCTGGAGAGTTTTTATCATAAATCGGTGTTGAATTTTGTCAAAAGCTTTTTCTGCATCTATTGAGATGATCATATGGTTTTTATTCTTCAGTTTGTTATTATGGTGTATCACATTGATTGATTTGCATATATTGAAGAATCCTTGCATCTCTGGGATAAATCCCACTTGATCATGGTGTATGATCCTTTTAATGTGTTGTTGGATTCTGTTTGCTAGTATTTTGTTGAGGATTTTTGCATCTGTATTCAGTGATATTGGTCTGTAATTTTCTTTTTTGGTAGTATCTTTGTCTGGTTTTGGTATCAGGGTGATGGTGGCTTCATAGAATAACTTTGGGGGTGTTCCCTCCTCTGCAATTTTTTGGAAGAGTTTGAGAAGGATGGGTGTTAGCTCTTCTCTAAATGTTTGATAGAATTCCCTTGTGAAGCCATCTGGTCCTGGACTCTTGTTTGTTGGAAGATTTTTAATCACAGTTTCAATTTCATTACTTGTGATTGGTCTGTTCATATTTTCTGTTTCTTCCTGGTTCAGCCTTGGAATGTTATACCTTTCTAAGAATTTGTCCATTTCTTCCAGGTTGTCCATTTTGTTGGCATAGAGTTGCTTGTAGTAGTCTCCTAGGATGCTTTGTATTTCTGCAGTGTCTGTTGTAACTTCTCCTTTTTCATTTCTAATTTTATTGATTTGAGTCCTCTCCTTCTTTTTCTTGATGAGTCTGGCTAATGGTTTATCAATTTTGTTTATTTTCTCAAAGAAACAGCTTTTAGTTTTATTGATCTTTGCTATTGTTTTCTTTGTTTCTATTTCATTTATTTCTGCTCTGATCTTTATGATTTCTTTCCTTCTTCTAAATTTGGGTTTTGTTTGTTCTTCTTTCCCTAGGTCCTTTAGGTGTAACATTAGATTGTTTATTTGAGATTTTCTTGTTTCTTGAGGTAGGCTTGTATAGCTATAAACTTCCCTCTTAGAACTGCTTTTGCTGCATCCCATAGGTTTTGGATTGTCGTGTTTTCATTGTCATTTGTCTCTAGGTATTTTTTGATTTCCTCCTTGATTTCTTCAGTGATCTCTTGGTTATTTAGTAACATATTGTTTAACCTCCATGTGTTTCTGTTTTTTACATTTTTTTCCCTGTAATTGATTTCTAATCTCATAGCTTTGTGGTCAGAAAAGATGCTTGATATGATTTCAGTTTTCTTAAATTTACTGAGGCTTGATTGTGACCCACGATGTGATGTATCCTAGAGAATGTTCCGTGCACACTTGAGAAGAAAGTGTAATCTGCAGTTTTGGGATGGAATGTTCTAGAAATATCAATTAAATCTATCTTGTCTATTGTGTCATTTAAAGCTTGTGTTTCTTTATTAATTTTCTGTTTGGATGTTCTGTCCATTGGTGTAAGTGAGGTGTTAAAGTCCTCCACTATTATTGTGTTACTGTTGATATCCTCTTTTAGAGCTGTTAGCAGTTGCCTTATGTATTGAGGTGCTCCTATGTTGGGTGCATATATATTTATAATTGTTATATCTTCTTGGATTGATCCCCTGATCATTATGTATTATCCTTCCTTGTCTCTTGTAACATTCTTTATTTTAAAGTCTATTTTATCTGATATGAGTATTGCTACTCCAGCTTTCTTTTGATCTGCACTTGTATGGAATATCTTTTTCCCTCCCTTCACTTTCAGTCTGTATGTGTCCCTAGGTCTGAGGTGGGTCTCTTGTAGACAGCATATATATGGGTCTTGTTTTTATATCCATTCAGCAAGCCTGTGTCTTTTGGTTGGAGCATTTAATCCGTTCACATTTGAGGTAATTATCAATATGTATGTTCCTATTACCATTTTCTTAATTGTTTTGGGTTTGTTTTTGTAGGTCCTTTTCTTCTCTTGTGTTTCCCACTTAGAGAAGTTCCTTTAGCATTTGTTGTAGAGCTGGTTTGGTGGTGCTGAATTCTCTTAGCTTTTGTTTGTCTATAAAGCTTTTGATTTCTCCATTGAATCTGAATGAGATCCTTGCCAGGTAGAGTAATCTTAGTTGTAGGTTCTTCCCTTTCATCACTTTAAGTATATCATGCCACTCCCTTCTGGCTTGTAGAGTTTCTGCTGAGAAATCAGCTGTTAACCTTTTGGGAGTTCCCTTGTATGTTATTTGTCGTTTTTCCCTTGCTGCTTTCAATAATTTTTCTTTGTCTTTAATTTTTGCCAATTTGATTACTGTGTGTCTCGGCGTGTTTCTCCTTGTATTTATCCTGTATGGGACTCGCTGCGCTTCCTGGACTTGGGTGGCTATTTCCTTTCCCACGTTAGGGAAGTTTTCGACTATAATCTCTTCGGATGTTTTCTCAGGTCCTTTCTCTGTCTCTTCTCCTTCTGGAACCCCTATAATGCAAACGTTGTTGCATTTAATGTTGTCCCAGCCTAATGTTGTCTCTTAGGCGGTCTTCATTTCTTTTCATTCTTTTTTCTTTATTCTGTTTTGCAGCAGTGAATTCCACCATTCTGTCTTCCAGGTCACTTATCCATTCTTCTGCTTCAGTTATTCTGCTATTGATTCCTTCTAGTGTAGTTTTCATTTCAGTAATTGTATTGTTTATCTCTGTTTGTTTGTTCTTTAATTCTTCTAGGTCTTTGTACGTTTCTTGCATCTTCTCGATCTTTGCCTCCATTCTTTTTCCGAGGTCCTGGATCATCTTCACTATCATTATTCTAAATTCTTTTTCTGGAAGATTGCCCATCTCCATTTCATTTAGTTGTTTTTCTGGGGTTTTATCTTGTTCCTTCATCTGGTACATAGCCCTCTGCCTTTTCATCTTGTCTATCTTTCTGTGAATGTTTGTTTGCTCTTTTTCTTGTACTTTTTTTTTTTTTTTTTTTAGTGCTTTGATAATGACATTGATGATTTGATTTAACTTCCTACCTGAGCTGCTTTGGCCATGGTCGTCAGTGGGAGTGGGCCAGCCTCTGTGGAAATGGACCATGAGATGTGACGGTTCTAGCTGAAACGAGCAAGTTCTAGGACAGTGGATGCATTTTCGAATCAGAAATACCTGGTTCAAATCCCTACTCTGCTTCTTTGTGTTTGGGACTTATAGGACTATGGGTACATTTAGCTTCCTTGAGCATCAGTCTCCTCTACGGAGTAGGGATGACGATGCACAGACCCTCATCAGGTGGTCAGAAGGGCTCAGTGAAGTCATGTGTGTGAAGCATTCATCATGGTTGGTGTGCATGTGGTAGGAGTTCTGGAAATATTGCTCACTTTCCAGTTTCTGCTTTTTGGTAGCAGTGTGAGGTGGTGCTGACCAGCTGAAGTCAATTGGTGTGTACGTGGTCCTAATGACTTAGCCTCTAGGGTTTTCTCTCCTAGTGGCCCTGGTCTGATGCCCTCCCTCTGGCCCCCAGCAGCCTCAGGGTAGACAGAGACGCATTCCGGAGCTACCTAGGAGAAGGGCCAGTGAGCCAACCCCGAATCATGGTTGCCTCCCAGTGAATAAAAGCCCTCACCAAACACCACTTGATGGTGTTCGAGTTTATCTAGCCAGTGCAGTGCACCCACCGAGTCCTGAAGATGTGTCTCTCCTTTGCCATCATAGGTGGAGTGCACTCCTTCTCAGTCAGTGAGACCCTCTGACACGAGCTCCTTGACAGCCCACTTCTCTGCCAGTGCAAAGAGCTTGAGGCTTTTTGTAATTCTCCAAGCATCTGGCCCATCTTATCCAGATGACATTTGGAATTTTAATCTTCTAGTTACGGGTTTTCATAAATCTGGTTTGAAATCTCTCTGCCAGTCTCCTCTGCTGTGGGAAAATGGTTTTAAAAAGATGTGGGGAGAGGGTGGTCCATGCATGTGTGGGGATAATTAGAAAGTGCAAGGGGCTTTTTGCAAGGGGCTTTGGGGTCCAGAACTTACTCTGTCCAAGCACTACGATGGGTGCTTTACATAGGTCATCCTGAAGCTCCTTTTACATGATACCCATTGTACATATAGAGGAAAAACTGAGGTTCAGATATACTAAGTAACTTGCCTGAGGTTGCCAAGTGGATGGTGGAGGGGGTTTTTGAGTCTAGGTTTAACTGATTTCAAAGCCTGTAGCTTTTCCAGTACACCTGACCGCCTCCCATTCCTCTATGGGTTCCTGGAAGCAAAATCTCCAAATCCATAGATCCGAAGTACTGGGACTACCCTCGCTGGTGTTCTTTTAACCCCTCTAGCGCTCACCTCCTCCAGGGGGTTAAGGCAGGAGAGGTGAGCACAGGCTGGGCTCTGAAAGACTTTGCCAAGGTCTCGAGAGTTGGGACTTCACTTTCAGGGTCATGGGATGAGATTGAAAGTTTTGGCAGGAAGTGGCATGGATCAACTTTAGCCGTTACTAAGGTCCCACCCTGTGGCAGATGTGACAGTCCTTGTCCTTTTCCTGTTGGTTGATTGGAAGCATTCTTACGCCCACGTGAACTCTTAGGTACTGTTATACCTTCGAGGACCACAAGGATCCTAGGCCCCCAGGTGGGGAACTACCAGTGGAGAACATTTTTGTAGGATTTAGAGGTGAGGGAGAGAAAAGAGGGCATTCCAAATTACAGATCTTCACTAAGTCCATTCTATAATTGCTCAATGTTGTGTCCCTGTCACCGAAACTCTTCTAAGACGCTATGACCCCCGGTGAGTAGAACAAAAAACCCAGTGGATCCCAGCGTGGGCAGAAGGGTGCGATCTGGCATCAGTTGCCTTGTACAAGGAACGTGTCATCTCCCAAGACTGGCCAAGCTAGGTGCTGGGCTGTAGCTCACCTGGATGTCTGTACTGGTGCGGGGAGAGGGGAGGCTGGGGGATCCCCTTGAGCTTGAGCAGGTCTGTCTCCTGCCTCTGCCAGGACAGTCAGCATTTGCTTTTCTCTCCTGCAGAGCACCTGCAAACTGTTAAGGAAATACAGTCCTAGACGCAACACTCCCAGTAGCAGGAAGAGAGCAGGTGTGTGGGTGCTATTCAGACCCTTTCTTTGTCTCCCCCTTGCCTTGTTCCACATATAGTGATGAGGGCATCAGAGCCCTGAGAGACGTTGTGTGGCCTCAGCAGTCAAGAGGAGGCCGGAACACGTGCCTTTTCAGGAGAGGAATTTGATGGAGAAATTGTTTTAGCTGCCCGCCCCTGGGTTTCAGCTCAGGGCCTCACACTTGGATAGAAGGGCGTATCTTGGCAGTTCCTTAGAGCCCAGGGGAGCCCCACGTCTTGTACTAAATTGACACACTTTGTTTGATTGATGCAGGTGTGACATTGGTGGTGGTTTTGCAGTGTTCCTGACCCCAGCATCCTCCCCATCATCCTGCCGCATCTCCGTCCTCCTCATAGCTAGACCCAAGTTCCCCTCTGGCAGAGCTGAGTGTATCGTACTTGCTGGCAGCTCTGTTCACACAGTGGCACTGGGCCCACTCCTGACAAGCCCGGTGGGGTTTTCTGGGGTCCTCTGGATGTTCCAGCACTTAGGGGTTGGCCCACAGCCTTACAAAAGAAAGAGGGCTCCAGCTGGCTGCTCCCTCGTAGACACATCTGTAGGTATCTTCAAGGTTCTTAAATCCCCAGGGTTGGAGAAGCAAGGAAAATTCCCATTTCCCCCAGCATATCAAATGTAAATCAGTTCTTCTTCTCATTTCTAGGTAGATAACCTGTGACCGGCTTAGTAAATTCCTCCTCTGCCCAAATGGTTTTACTCTGAAAATCCAGGCCCTGAACCGATCTTAAGCTTAGTGTAAGGTGTAAGCTTAGTGCGAGTCTAACTTGGTAGCTTGGGGATTCCTTGGAGAGAGAGAGAAAGGGAGAGGGGGAGGGGGAGAGAGAAGGAAAATAGGTGTTTGTGTCTATGTGTGCGCATGTGTGAATAGGTGTATTTGTGTGTGCGTGTGTGTATATTTTCTTTGGAACCTCTTTGTGCTTTCATCGTACTGTGATTAAAACGTGAGGGTGTGTGGAAGTAAAGTTGGGATCTCCAAACACCTGAGATCCCAGCCCGAACTCTAGACTTGGGTCATTTCTGTAAGCTCACAGCTGCAGAAAATCTCCCCATCCCGGACAAAGCTTGAGGCCAAATGAACATTAGGGTCTTACTTCAGGACCCAAAGTATTTAAGTAGTGTCCCATACGTTTCTTCATGGAGTTCTCAGGTCTGAGAATTTCAGAAGCACAAAAGAGAACTTCATTTTTCCGGGGAAGTTTTGTTTTTTAACCCCTGAAGTAACCTCACGGTTTATATTTCCTTGTCCGATTGCAGCCTCCCAGGTTGCTGACAGTCCACCTTTGAAATGAGTCAGTTTTGATCAGGGATATGGCAGCCAGACAGGTCATCTTTATTGTCTGTGACTTACTCCAACCAGTTTGGCAACAACAGGGTCCCATCCGGCGTGGGGAGTGGAGAGTGGTGGGCACAAAGGTGGCCTGCCCCCTGACTGTAGCCGGCACACTGGCCCTTTGCTCCCTGCACCCACTGGGTCTCCCAGAAAGCAGCTTTCTTGCCAGCCATCTACTGCTGTGGGGATGAGGTTCCTGCTGCCACCCTCTGGCCCCTCTCCCTGTGCTGTGTCTCCTCCAAGCCCAACATTCCTCCAGATTGTTAAATGATAAACAGTTTGTTTTCACTGTCTCCCACTTTCCTTTTCCTGTTCCCCATTGAAGACTTACTTCTCCCAGGCAGACTGTCGCCATTGCTGCTCAGGGTCTGAGTCTTTCCCAGTAGAGAATGTCAGTTTCGGGTTCCACTCATGGAAGTATGATGTCCTTAGCCCACCTCGTGGACCATTAGAAGGATGTAGCTGAACTGGTGCCCTCTTTAGGGAGAGGACAAAGGGGACAGTGAGTCCGTCTGAGTTTGAATCCCAGCCCCATCACTTACTAACTCTATGGCCTTGGGCAAGTTACGTCACCTGGTGAGCTTTAATTTCTTCAAAATGTAAAATGGACAGAATAATAGTCCCAAACTATTGCTGTTGTGAGGATTCCAGTAGAAGTGCCTGGAAAGTGCATAGTATAGTGTATGTCACCTAGTAGGGGCTTACTAAATAAGAGCTAAGATAATTGCTTTTATTTTAATAATCACCATTGTCATCATTATCCGTCATCACCCTCTAGATAGGAGGAGAACAGCCAGGGTGTGAGAGAACTGAAAGCTTGTTCTACAAAATATTTAGAGGAAGTTGAAACACTCTCATTATATAAAGACTCATGGAAGAGATATTATGCCACCTTCTATCTCCCAAGAGCTGGTAGGATTCATCTCTGGGCTTCTCCCCATCAAACAAAACAAAAATTTAATTTAGCAGAAGGAAGAGCTTTCTAAGGTAGTGTCAGATGGCTTCCTTGGGGGTTGGGGAGGTCTTCATCCCTTGGAGTTTGGGAAAACTTGGCCCAGGATTTGATTAGGGGATGTGTGCGTCAAGGAGGAGGGAGATTGGGCGAGAGGCCTTCCAACCCTAGGACTGTCTGATTTCGGTTCCTGTGCTGTTTGTTTTCTGGGAAAGGCCACCTAGCACAGAAGGTATCATATTCCCTACTTATACAATGACTTGGTGTCATTGCTGAGGCCTCCCCTGACCACTTGTGGTCTGTAGACTGGCTTCTTACTATATCTTTTAAATAAAGCGATGTCCGTGCTTTAATTTTGGCTCGGATGAGTAATTCATTCAGGATACTTAACAAAGCAATTAGGCCTTCTTGTGCTGGCATGGTGTTCATTCATCCTGGAGAATGGTTTTGTGGGACAGGAAGGGTCGGTGGGGATGGGCAGCTTGCAGGACTTCTGCTTGCCCACACTCGTTAGCCTGCTAGGAAGGCCTGAGTTGCGCAAATTTAGCATACATCTTCATTCGCAAGAAGCTAGTGAGCCTGACTATAGAACACAGACAGAGGTGAGCAGACCCATCTTCTGTTTGTTATGAACAGTCATTTTGATCGTAGAGAAAGGCTTCCTTTCCGTTTCTCTCCAGTTTGTCGTGTCCTTGTGCAAAGACAGTCGTGCGTTCCAGACTGGGGTTTATTTTTACCAGCGATACAGATGTTTCTGCTCTTGTGCAAGATTTCATTAAAGCTCAGCCAGCGGTTTACTGTGGCAGGAGACTGCCAAGGTTAATATTTCTGCAATACATTCCCTTCTGTTCATTCTTGGCACCAGCGAACTCCCAGGTGGGCATGCGCTTTATTAGTTATATGCAGTATATCAAAACTATGCAGTGGAATCGCCGGCACATCTGTTGGACTCAGACGGAGCCTCTGATTGCAGAGTACCTTAGTTTTGCCTGGAAAACCAAGCAGGGGGCTGTGTCCTCTGGTGAGTATCGGCTCACCCTTTCATGCCCCCCTCTAGTTGCAGAGGCTGCCACAGCTAGTCACTTTGGGACCGGGACAGAGGACAAGAGAGCACTTGGCAGTGAGAAATGCTCTATCCTTCCAAGTGATGTCCTGAAATGGTGGGAGCATAGCTTCATGATGAGGACAGATGTGGGTTCAAATCCTGTGCAGCTTAGATGAGTCACTTATCTCTCCAGAGTATCTGTTTCCTGATCTGTGCAGCGGGTAGTAATCCCTGCCTCAGAAGATGTCGTGAGGATTCATTGAGATGCTGCATATAATTAATTGAGAGGAGGCAGAATGCCCTGGCTCAGGAAAGCACCTGTGAGCGGGAGCTGTCTGATGACTACTTGGGAACGCTCTAGTGGCAGAGGACCACAGGCCCAGGAAGCCCCAAGTGCTACTCTCTGCTTCGGCAACGGAGAAACTGTTTACAACAGAACCGGTTCTTCTACCTGCGAGCACCAAGGAGCCAAGTTAAAAATAACAGGGTGGGAGGGAGGGAGACGCAAGAGGGAAGAGATATGGGAACATATGTATATGTATAACCGATTCACTTTGTTATAAAAGCAGAAACTAACACACCATTGTAAAGCAATGATACTCCAATAAAGATGTTAAAAAAGGAAATAATAATAGTAGCAGCCCGACTTGTTTGGTGTGTGTTTCCTCTACCTCAGCCCATCTGTGGCTGGTGGAATTGGGAATTGGTCAAAGGAGCACGGGCCTCGTCTAGGAACATTTGGCAAAGCTAAGGAGAACTTGGAGGAGGGGAGGGCCGGGATTAAGTGCGAGACAAGGGTGAGATGTTTTAATGTGGTCTGTGGCCAGGGTGCTTAATGACTTTTGCCACTGATTTTTTGAGTTCAAGTCTGCCGGTTGGGTCTGAGGGGAAAGAGCCAGACCTCATGCACTTCGGGGTGGTGTGTGTGTGTTTCTGTGTTTTTTCATGTCTCTGCTGCTTTGTAGGGTCATCTGGTTGAAAGTTTATAATGTTCATCCTAGCTTTGTAAGACTCCACTGAAGAAGGGACTGTAGAAAAACTACTTATTTTCAGTTACATTTTCAGCAAACATATGTCTAGTTGTCTAGGATTCTTTTTATAATCAGTGCTCTGCAACCCGTCCTTCTCACACACCAGTGCAGCGGCCATTGAGATTCCTAACCTTGAGTCTTGCAGGATGTCCAAGTGCTTTCTGAATCATCAACAGATGACAGTCTTATTTATTCCATTTGAAATGCCAGGTAGATTTTATGCCCATCTTGAGATAGTCAGTTGCTTGTGGCCAAATCTGTGAATGGTGTTGGGTGGGGGTGGAACACTTTATTAATCAGAATATTGTGATAACCAGGACATTCCATTTCTTGGCTGTACTGGACGACAAATGACACCATGGATAATGTGTTCCCTGCTGGTTTCTTCTTAATCCATCAAGTCCATCCATTCTTCCTTCTATTCTTTCATCCCTCCATCCATCTAACAAACACTTATTGGCACTTGAATTGGCACTGAACTTGCAAGGGAATATGGAGATAAAGATCATAACTCCTGCCCTCAGAGACCTTAAGATGTGAACTAGGAGTCAAGACCCCTAAGAACCTGGATGAAAAGCCTGAGGACAATTTTTTGGGGGAAGAGTGGTATTCAAAACAGCTGCTCTTTGAGAAATACACAGGATTCCAATTTGTGAAGCCTATGCATTCCCGCTGCAGGACTAAGGGCCCAGAGCCTGGAAAGAGGTGGTTCTCTATGAGGAATTGCCAGTAGTTGCAGTCGGCTAAAGTGAAGGGGACAAGTGGGATATCAGGGGAGGAGTGGGATATAACTGTTACCGGCTTAAGTAACAGTTCTTAAAAGTCTAGTTAAGGCTTTGAGACTTGATTCTGTAGGTACTAGAGATTGCTTTCCTGGTAGGTGTGGCCAAGGGCAGACTTCCTGGCCCTCCTTGAACATGCTGATAGATTCTGAGAGGTCTTCCAGTTTTTAACAAGTAGGTGTTAGCCGAGAGATGGGGGGCAGTCTCATGACAGGTGGTGGCCGATTCAGCAGCGCCAGACATACGTAGCACTGTCTACAGTACCTCCTTTCGTGGCTGCTTCTTTCTTTTCAAACCTCTCCTTCCTTTTCAGTTTTTCTCACTTTTATTGACAGTTTTCCCACTGTGCTCAGGCATTCCTGTAAGACCTGCTCTTTAGCCTCACCTCTCAGCCCTCTAGGAATTTGGGAGTTTGGAGAAGGGGTTTCAGCCTCCATGACCTCGTCTATGTTTGGAATCTGTCCCTTAGCTATAAATAAGGCTGTTGCTTAGTGCCAGTATTGATGGTATTTGCAGCTGTCCTCTGGGAGATGGACTCAGACGAATAACCCATTTTCAAGAGGACATGGCCATTAGGTGACAGCTATTTATGGTTCCTATTGACTAGGCCTGAACCTGAACTGTCGCTGACATTAAAATTTCATGTGCCGTGAGCCGCTTTTCCTTATCCGGTTGTCTCTCTCCATTTATTTGAAATATCTAGCCATGTTTATCTAGGTTCTTCAAAAAGATGAGCTACGGAATGTTGAGGGAATTCTGCTTTCTGGCGGCTGGGGCTTTCCCTAGCGGACCTCTCATTCCGCCAGCAGCCCTTTAAACTGGGATGTTCACACCTCCATTTCACAGAAGAGAACACTGAGTGTCAAAAGGTAAATTGCTTGCCCAGAGTCACCAGGTCAGCCGGTAAGTGACAGAGCTAGAATTTAAACCAGCCCAAATTCTGCCTGGCGTCAAAGCCTGGATAATTTCCATGAAACCATGCGTGTCTGATTTCTGAACCTGGAATGTCACTCCAGAGGGTTTTATTTATTTATTTTGTCCCCTGATAGTTCAGTCACTTGTAGTTAAGTTGTTGATTGAACATGTGATTTTTAAAAGCTCGTTCACGCTGAATTTGCCTGGGTAGCCACAGCGTTCCATCTTTAAGGAGTTTCTTTCCCACACCCTTAGATGAAAATAAACAAGGTCCTAAAATGTCAGGCGAGATTCCTTCTGGCTTTATAATCTAATGTATTTTGTAGATGGCTGAATTCTCCAGTGAACTTCTCATTGGAAAATATTCCTTTCCTGAATTCTTTTTCTCCATCAAAGGAATATTACATCGTTTGTGATAACTCTTTCTTAGCGACCTTGACATTGAAGTTCTGTGTAGGAAATGATCCTGCATCAGTCACCTCTGCTGTCATCGGATCCCTTTCATCTCAAGTACCTGCACTTCTTCAACTTAAACTTTGGAACAGGATCAGGCCTGGGGCCAGGGGAAAAGAATGTCTTGATTTCTACATTAATGGTGATTCTTAGAAGGAAGAAGGTACAGTGGTTAAGAACCTGGTCTTTGAAAGCGGAAGACCCGGGTCGACTGTCATCCTTGCTTCTTGTTAACTGCTGGACCTTAAGCAAATAGCATCTCTAAATCTCAGTTCTCTTATCTTTAAAGTGAAGGTTCATTTCTGGGGAGGGGGTGGAGAATTGATCGTAATGTTATCATATCGTTTTTGTATGCCGCCGTTTTCTAATATTTTGAGAGATGAGAAAAAGCAACGCTGGAAACCTTCTTTTGTGGGACATACTTAATAACGATGCTGCCTCATTCACCAAATAATGCAGATTTTCTAAATATTAAGAAGTAACCTGGGTGTTGATGAAATGATCTTCTATCTTCCTTTCAGAGATAATAATTCCTATATCTGTATATAGAGCACGATCTGATAGTTCTCAGTCCTGCCAAGGCATCAGAATTCTCTAGAGAACTTTGAAAAGAAAGGCAGATGTTTGGGTCATTCAAACCTACTGCATCAGTCTTTGAAGGTGGGACCTGGACATCTGTGTTTTTTAAAGATTCCCCAGGGGACTCTGCCCTGCTCATGTAACTGGCATACTGGGTACGTGTAATGTGTGGATTGTGGACAAAGCCCACGAGTTTTTTTTCCTGTTGCGGGACGAAGGCTCTCATAGCCCATGGCCATTCTGCTCATTCATATAGACAGTCCCATGGTCACAATAACTTGCAAAGATAGCCTCAAGTGAGAAACTAGAGTATCCCCCCTCTATAATACTTAATCATAGCTCAAACTTGAATTGTCAGGCCCCTGCAGAGGAAGAGTGAAAGCAGTCCGCCCTCCCCAGCCCCCAGGGAACTACACAGAGGAGAAAGGGGCTTACTCGATGGTGCCTCCCTGAGCTCATTCCCTGCTCTGTTGAAAGCTGAGTCTTTCTTTTGTGGAGGACTTTAAGGGGCCACTTCACAGGAACCCCAGGTGAACCCTGGTGTGCGCTGCCTCCAAGAAAACACCAAATCTCTTGCCTCAACAGTGTGGGCTGCAGGCTAATCCCAGCCTGTAACAGTCTCCTGACTCCACCACTGAAACAGTCAGTCATACACTCCCTCATCCCTCCAGATTCTCAGGGCGGGAGTCAGATCTTAGACCACAGCGTCTCTAACTGCAGGAACATTCATCTTAGGCTTCCCAGGGACCCCACTGAAGCACCCCTGACCCAGGTTTGAGTGAATGGGTAGAGCATGTGCTCATAGCACAGTGGTCTCCAGTGATACCCTTCTCCCCCAAATCCTCTTTCTCCACAGTTTTTCGTCTCTTTAATATCCTCCATCTGATGGAGCAGGAAAAGTCTTGAAACTGGCTCTCCAGTATTCCTTTGTTATTTTATTTATTTTTTTAAGGAAGTTAGTTAATTAATTAATTAATTATGGCTGCATTGGGTCTTCTTTGCTGTGCTGGCTTTCTCTAGTTGTGTTGAGCAGGGGCTACTCTTCGTTGCGGTGCACGAGCTACTCATTGCAGTGGCTTCTCGTTGTGGAGCACGGGCTCTGGAGCACAGGCTCAGTAGTTGTGGCGCACGGGCTTAGTTGCTCCGCGGCATGTAGGATCTTCCCAGACCAGGGCTCGAACCCGTGTCCCCTGCGTTGGCAGGCGGATTCTTAACCACTGAGCCACCAAGGAAACCCCAGTATTCTTTTGAAATCCTGCATTTTACACATTTGTCCCAGGCTTGCTTTGGTGTCTCTGTTTAAGCTGACTTCAGGGCAGTCCACTTTGTCATGCTGAGTGACCTGCATAGTGGCCAGTGGCATGGGCTGTCAGGTCCGAAAGGCTTTGTTTTCAAACCTTGAGTAAGTGTGTTAACATCTGTGGACCTCAGATTCCTCATGAGTGAAAGTCATAGAAACTAACTCAGTTTGTGAGGATTAAATGTGATGTATGCATGTAAAGGGCTTAGTGCCTGACATGTAGGAAGTGCTGTGCAGTACCTATCGTCCAGTTGAGTTCGGCTGAAAGTCTAGCCATCTTAACTGCCCTGTTTAAAACTTCATCTGCTGATGGGCAGCCAGCTGGAGAGGGGCTGCGTCACTGCTGCTCCTTGGAGAAACACTTCTCTGGCGCAGCCAATTCCTTGTCTAGAAGCCACCGGGGAAGGTCCCATTGAGAACTGCTTACAAAAGCAGGGTCACAAGAGCTAACAGAATTAAGCAAGTTATCAGGCAGTAGAAAGTGCAGTTAGATTTGCATCTGTGAAGCAGATGGCCAGTGCAAGATGATTGAATTAGTTTTATTATGTTTGGGGAAATTAATTTGTCACTTCAATTTTTTCTTTTGTATTTTAAGAAAGAGACGTGATTTTGTTATCTCTGGCCAAAGTGATTTGTAGAAAGAGTGTATCCTTTAATGGAAAACAAGGGATGCAGTAGGACCTTGAAAACCCCTTGTCTTCTAATTGTCTATTACTGGTTGGTAACAATTCTGTATATAGAATGTGGCCCAGAGAACAGAAATGCTGCCACCTATTGCTGGTGAAAGCTGGGCTTGTGTTTCCAATCATAGGGAGGAATTTTTTTTCCCCTTCAAAATCTCAGACCATGGGGCCATTGGGTATTAAATTCACTTTTGGAGAGGTTTTTTACATACTGAAGATCTTAGGATCTGGTGTGTTCTAATTTACGTTATTGATTACAATGTCTCACCTCTCATTTTGATCTGTTTAACTTGAGGGACCCTCCAGTGTTTTGATTCCTTCTTTTAAAGGTGAAGAAGAATCAAATGCAGAATCTTTAAGAACAAATGGGATCTCTTGAATTGGGGCCCAGGGTTGTTACCTGGGAGATTCCCAACACTTATTCTCTGGGCACAAATAGTTCTTTCGTAGCCCTCTTGAAAGGATCAAAGCAAAACCTGGAGTTTTGAATGGTCTTTTTTTTTCTGTTAAGTCCCTTTATCCTTAACAGTTACTCATGAGCATTCAAGGAGACTCACCCATGCAGAAAGAGTTTCTGGTACATAATAACTGGGGTATAGGCTTTATATACATTACATCCATGTATGGGGGGTGTGTGTGTGTGTATAAGTGAATGATGCTTCTGAAATTCTGTGATCTCAAATCTAACTTCAGGGAAGGCATTCTGCCCTTGAAATGGCTAAATCAACAGTCTATCCACGGGTGGTTAAGAGTTCAGTTTTCAAACCTGCCTGCATACTGTCGTCACTTGTGGAGCTTTGTGTGTTATCTTTTGTAAGGAAACTTTTCGGAAAATTTAAACCTACTCTAAAAGCTGTGAAGATAGTATAGAGAGTTGTCATGTACCCCACACCCAGTTTCCCCTATTGTTAACAACTTGTATGGTATGTTTGCCACAATTAATGAACCAGTATTAAAACATCATTAACTAAAGTCTGTACTTTATTCAGATTTCCTTAGTTTTTTTAATCTAATGTCCTTTATCTGTACCAGGACCCCATCCAGGACACCTCATTACATTTAGTTGTCACGTCTCCTTAGGCTTTTCTTGGCTGTGACACTTTCTCCAACTTTGTTGTTTTGGATGACCCTGACAGTTTTGAGGAGTACTAGTTGGATATTTTGTAGAAGGGCCCCTCCCAATTGAGATCAGTCTGATGCTTTTCTCATGAGCAGACTAAGATTCTGGGTTTTGGGGAGGAAGACCAGAGAGGTCAAGTGCCACTTTCATCACCTCGTATCAGGGGTGCCTACTATCAACTTACGGATGTGGATGTAGACCTTGATCATCCGGATGGGTTGGTCTTTATCAGGTTTCTCGGTGAAGTTACTCTTTCCCGTCGCTTCCGTACTGTTCTCTTTGTGCAGCCCACACTTAAAGGAGTGGCAATTCACGTGGTACCTCCTTGAGAACAGAATATTGACATAATATTGACAATATTCCAATATTGACATATTTGGAATTCTCTTTGCATGGGAGATTTTTCTCTTCTCCCCATTCATTTATTTATTTATTCAACCTTTTATTTCTCAGTGTGGATTCATGGCTATTTGTTTCATACGTTGGGTTTTAATCCAATACTATTAATTCTTTATTACTCTTGTTGGTCAGTTGTTCCGGTGTTGGCCATTGGGAGCTCTTTCATTTAGCTCCTGTGACAAAACCCCATCCATGTGTTTTGGTGTGGGGATGTATCCTGCCTTTCTGGTACTATAATGTGCTCCAGGCACATCTGAATATTTCCTGTCGCAGCCCAAGAATCGGCCGTTTCTCCAAGGAGCCCTGGTTCCTTATATTGATAAACAGTATTAGAAACCAAGATGTGGGCACTGGGTGTGCTTGTTGCCACTGCGATATCATTGTTTTTAGATCCTTTCAGTTGACAGAACAAGGAAATAAATTTGTGCATACTAAAGCATGTATCTATAAATATTGTATCTAGGTTAAGCTAAACATTAGTTTATACCGATATACTATATAGGTCAGTACATAGTTATACTGAAACTATAAACTGTTATTTAGTTTATAAACTAAAAATAGTTTATAATGTATATAGAGCTTCCAACTCGAACCAGTTAGCACATTGATCATTCTAGCCTTCCTCCCTTGCTGGTCTGTAACCTCCCACTCAAGCAGTAGAATCCCCTGTGAAACTTATTAAACACCCCTGTGCCAGGACCCCATGTCCTGAGGTTGAATTAGATGCCTACCTGGGACGTGGGCATCTGTATTTTAATAATCTCTAGACAGGTTGAATTTTTCCATTACAGGCTCATGGCGCCACGCACTCATCTTTGTAGCATTTGCCACAAGTGCCCTCTGACATCTTTTTCTTTATTTTTACTTGACATCCTTCTTTGATTAATACCTGACCCTCCCTCAAGATAAGAAGCTCCATGTCCTTTTTGATCATCATTCCATCCCTAGTAAGTGGGTATATATATATATATAGTGGGTCCTCAATAAATATTTGTTGAACGAATGAGTAAAATTACATACAGTGTGAATGAGGAGGGAGGAGAAAAGGAAATGATTTATTGAACCCTTCCTACATGCCAAATGCCTTTGCAGATGCTTTCAAAATATAGTCCAGTTCAGGGATCTGAACTGGGTCTGACTGACATCAGAATGTCAGTCAGACATTTCTGTCAAGGAATTCCTACCACTGGAAGCGCCTTGCCTTGTCTCCTGCTTTGCATGTCACTGGAGCTCCCACTGGCCTGCACGGAGCTGTGTGGGTGGCCCAGGAGGAGGCCAGAGGGGGAGAAATAGCGGCACCCGTTTAGAGCCTCACCTAGTCCCCATTAGGAAATTGACTCCTATTTGGTTTGGGGAGGGGGGGTGTTTTTTCCTGCCTTGTTCATGCTCACAATGAAGGTGACATTGATTTACAATTCAGTGGGTTGAAGCCGGGAAGGGAGGGTTCTCTGGGTAGAAAAGATCAATTAAATGATTATCCCAGCTGCCACACACTAATGCCTTTCTTACTGAATTTCAGAATCCAGGAAGCAGAAGGCCACCGCATTTAGCCTTTTACAGGAAATCTAATTGCCAACTTTGTGATGCCAAGTTTTATTAAATTGGGAAGAGTCAATCTTAGCGGCCGGCAGTTTCAGACATGACGGAACGCTTCCCACTGGCCACCTGGAATTCTAAATGAGTTCCTCCTGTTGCTTTTTGGGTGCTTTCGCTGAAGTTTTATGAATTTAACACTTTTGTGATTTATATCTTTGTGATTTTTATTTGGGGTCCAGGGTGCTAGGGCTTAAAGCTTGGCAAGAAGTCAAAAAATACTGGAATCCTCCTCTGTGCTAGGCGCTGGGCTGGTGGCTGGGGATTCTAGCCGGGAGCGGGACCACAACTTTCTGTTGTTTATAGAGTTCTCCACCTGGAACGCTCGTCCCCTATTTCAGTGGGTTCCAAACTGTAGTGTGCATGAGAAAACCCTGGAGAGCTTGTTCAAGCCCAGACAGCTGGGACCCAACCTCAGAGTCTCCGATGCAGGAGGCCTGAAGTGGGCCCTGAGAATCTGCATTTCTAACAGGTTCCCAGGTGATGCTGATACTGCTGGTCTGGGACAACCATTGCCCTGAGTCTTTGCATGATTGCCTCCATTTTGTCAGTTAGGTCTTTATTTCAGTGTCAACTCCTTAGAGAGGCCATTCTTGAGTTCCCTGACATAGGATCCCTCCTCCCCTCACTATTCATTCTCTACTGCATTTTTTTTTGGCTGCACCGCGCCACTTGCAGGATCTTAGTTCCCCGACCGGGGAGCGAACCCGGGCCCCTGGCAGTGGAAGCGTGGAGTCCTACCCACGAGACCGACCGGGAATTCCCATCCACTGCATTTGCTTTATAGTATGCATCATTCTCTGATAGTAACTTGCTAATCCGTTTATTGCCATTTTGTCTCTCCATAGAATAAAGCCCCATAGGGCTCTCTTCCTCACTGCTGCCTCATCCCAGCCTAGAAGGGTGCCTGCCCCAGAGTATGTGCTCAGTAAGGTCTTGAATGAATGAAGTAATTACAAGCATAATGAGTCTTAGGAAAGAGGGGCCTAGGACACCACGGGAGTGTTAACAGGTAGCCCTCAGGCGGGGGAAGGGCATTGCATTGCATCCTACAGGGAGCAGTTTCTGGGTGTGGCCTTAGTGTCCATTTCAAGCACTGCACACCAGCGTTTTGCCTGCAAGGTTGTAGGCTGTGGGGTCTGGTGGGAGATTGCAGTTGGCCACTCCAGATTTGTTTAATTTTTCCATAGCCTTTCCATGGTTCTGTCCACACTGAAGCAAGGCCATCTGAAGAGCAGATCAGAATTCCATCTAGCAGGCAACCCCGGCACAGACTGGTTTGGTAAGCTCCCAGGTCCCAGTCGCTGAGCTTAGCAGGAAGCGAGGCCTGCCTGAAATAGACTGCTTCTAGGGACCTTCCTCCTGAAGTCTCCACTTGCTGCAATATGGAATCCGAGGGCCCTGCACAGACAGCCTTTTCAGAACCTCTGCAGAGTTGAATGAAGGCTCACACTCTCTTCCTTTGCAGGAGCGAGACCTCTGGGTAGAAACATGCAGAGTCCTCTCCAGCAGCATGTTTAGAGAAATGGAAGGGCCGGCACGGTTGTGCCTCCCTTTGACAAAAAGAATGTCAGGCAGAAGACAAGACACGTGAGGGTCCCACGCAACTAATGGCTTAGACAAAGGTTTTCAAAACCTCTCTGCGGAAGCTGAAGCATCAGGCTCCCGCCCTTGTGCTGCCCGGTTCAAGTGAAGTTTGTACAATCCCTCGGCCTTTGCCCAGCCTTTGCCAAGCATGGGAGGGGGGGGCATTCCCCAAGTTCGTTTGCCTGGGGCAGCAAAAGGAACTGTGATTTCTCTCCCTCGAGTGTGTCGTGAAAATATAAACACAGTCCGAGTATTTTGGAGGGTGAAGAGCATGGGGTGGGGGAGATGAGGGGGGAGAATGGCAGCAGTGTAGAACTGCGGCCGAGGGCCAGAGGGCTGCCCAGCGGGTTGTGGTAACATAAGCTGCCGCGATTCAGGAGGTGGCCTGTGTAAGAAAATCTGACCACAGTGGGAGCATGACTTCAGCTAAAATTAACCTTGGAGGCTTCACACGCCTCCGCAGTGCTTTGAACTAGACACCCCGGGAGGGCGTAGGCCATGGACTGCAGGGACCGAGCGTGGGCTGTGGGTCGAGCCATGCCTGTAAGCATCAACGTGTGGGTCCCTGCCCGGGGAGAGAGTCGGGATTCCTGCAACCATTATAAACTGGTAAGCCACCTGGAGGGCCACTGGCGGGGTCCCTGGGGAGAGGTGATGAAGTTTGAATTGGGGCTTGTGTTTAGAGACAGGTCTAGTTTGTTTTCTACACCTGTTGGGACCACAGCGCTCTGAGCTGGCTTTTCATCTGCAGAACGCTTGGCCGAACTCACTGCCACCTCGTTGTCGCTCTCTGTTTCCTGTGTCTTCGCAGGGTGAGGACCCAGTGGTGTATTTTTAGAGCAGGTAGGGAAGACTCTGTCTAGAAGCTGTTGACGGCCTGAAAAAATACAGTCGCGTAAACCAAAGGCAAAATCTGGAGGGCCGCAGACGCCAACAGGTGTGGCAGGTCTGCGTGTTTTCTCAATTGTGGGCCTCAGCAGGTGCAAACGGGAAACAAGACTGACCTCTGTGAAGGTCTGAAGAGGTGTAAGGGAGGCCTCCAGGGGGCTTCACTGCAGAAAGGATCTATTTGGGAGGTAACTCGAAGTGATTTCCCGTCCTGTGAGACCAGGCATGGCCCAGGCAGGGCACCGCTGACCTCCCCCACTGCTTGTCGGACAACTTGGACAGGATCTTTCAAGCCGGACAGCAGCTGCGCCCGTGGCTTTCCATTTATTGTGGGGAATCCGTTTGGGATCTTGCAGCACAGAGCAAAAAGGCAAGATGTATTTCTTTTCCTTTACGTCTCCTTCACCTTCAGACAGTTAATGCGACCCTGGGGCCAATGGCGGTCTTGATGCTTGTGGCGGAGGGGCGCCCCGGTTTGATAATCAGACCACTTTGCTGTGTTTTCGTTTTGCTCGCAAACAACCGTGTAGTTTATCCTCCCCTCGCAGAACGAATCCCTGCCCCTCCCCCCAACCCAACTTTCTAGGCAACATTGTTATAAGGTGTAGAAAGGACGCATTTTCTGGGGAAGAGCGAATTTCTCTTGTTTAATGATTAGTGTGTATAACTGACCTTGGAATGCTTGATGGTAAAATGTTTAAGCCACGAAACGTTTGCTTAGGTGAGGGGGTAGTCTTGCCCTTTACGTGCAAGGGTATGAATGGAGTTGGTGTGAACCGTGTAGAAAACAACTCCCTGCATGGAGCTATCTTCTGATGCAGCTTTGAAGCCATTTTCCGTATGAGCCTCTCTGTGGAGCCGTCCGAATATTTTATATCCTTCTGTGGCCTCCGTCCTCTGGGTGTGTTGGCTCATTAGAGGTAGAGGGCTACTGGGATATTGGACACCGGCGTGTCTTTTGCTGTAGAGGTCTAACAATACCCAGGCCAAGCGTGATTGATGGGCATGCGTTTGGGTCATCACTTTGACATTTTAGCTCCAGGATCTAGGCTCACCGCCCCATGGAAGAGATTTCTTTTGAGGTAGGATGTTAAAAATAGACATTTCAGTAGGAGGAAGCTGTGGTATGTGATTCTGAGCTTCGATGAACACATCTCATGTTCTGCATGGGGATTTCCATCTCCTGCTGAGCCTGGCTGGACAGACACGGAACCTGAATTCTGATTTTCTTAGGAAGAGAAGACTCCCTCCCGTTCTGTCCTAGAACTCCCTCCCCATCACGGCACGTCAATGACCTGGCCTGGTGTTTGTACCTGCCGAGTGATACCTAGATGGCTGGACTGAGTGAGAATACCTGGGCCGCACCCTTTCCTCGTCTATGAAGTGGGGAGAATGCAGTGCGACCGCCTCCGCCTTTTCCCAGGATTGTGGTGTGGCTCAGATTAGATGGTATCTACAGAAGGGCTTTATAAGTTATAAGCACCGCAGATGGGAGGTAGTGGCTGAGTTGTAGTTAGGACTTTATGTATTCTTCTTGAGATGAATCAGTCAGGGCTTACTTCCAGAACTTTGTAGAATAAACAGTATCTTTGTGCAAATCGTTCTTTTGTGCTCCGGGTCAGGTTGGCCCCTTCTTTCTTGGGTGCCAGCTTGGTATCTGGTAGTCTTCCTAGTAAAAGCCTATTATAAAAATACAAAACACAGAACCCCCGAGATTTCCCCAGGCCTGAGAGCTCTGACATCTGGGCTGGAGAGGGGCCCAGGGCACAACGGCCACTTCCACCGTGGCCAAGTCTCTTGGCCATGGAGTTGCTCAGAAAGGAAGGAGGCTCCTAAGTGGAGAACGAACAGGGCAGTGTTTCCTGGGGCAGGACAACGCCAGCCACTGCTGGGAACTGCCTGTCTCCAGAGATTTTTAAAGCCTTTGTCACACAACTTTCCCACAAATGACACAGCACTGTCTCTGGCAGGCCTAGTGCCTCTCTGCCCAATGGGATGAAGCTCTCTGACCATCTTTGAGGCTGCCAGACCTTCTAAGTTTCCCCTTGGAGCACCTGGACCTTCCTTAATAAGCATCGTTACCCCTCATTGGGTACCTGTGTGCGTGGGTCACAGGTGCTGCACGTTTTTTCTCATCAATCCTTAATATAAGTTTATGCACTAGGTACCATTATCATCTCCATTTTACTGATGAAGAAACTGAGCTTGCATTTAAGTGACTTGCCTGGACTTGGTCCCCGATCTGACCTCATCCTCTTAACCACCGCACACCATTTTCTCCTTGTCACTAACATAAAATTCACAGAGTTCATAGCTGTTACCTTTTCTGTGCCAACCATAAACCTGCTTGGAAGTGGGGGAGAATAAGGAGACATGGTAACCCGTGTATTTCCCAGGGCCCCTCAGCTGTGCACCTCCCTCTTGATCTGGGTGGAGCCCCACCCACCATCTTGCTTTGCCCCTGCCTCACGGCCCCTCACGCAGAGAAGGGGACTGCCCCCGGCCCCCATGCCTGGGGTCTTCTCTGGATCTGCTTCAGCCTGCTTTGGCTGCTTAATCTTCTCAAGAAACCTGACCCAGGGGAAATCCTTAAACTGTCATCCACTACTCAGGTTTCCTGGGTAAGGGAGCATCCTCAAACAGTTACCAAGAGTGCACACAGTTTGTCCCGTGGGTTGTGAATTTTAGTGAGCAATGTACTGTTTACGTAGCCACTCACCTGCAGTGATCTGATTGGCCCACAAGAAAACCTATTACCATTTTAAAAAGACAAAACACTCTCTCCCAAGCTTGCCAGTGTGGTTGCCTTTCCCCCTAGCCATCTCCTGGAAGTAAAGCATTGATGACTTCATTGGGAACGTAAATGTTAGTTGGGAACAGTGACTCACCAGGCCATCCCTGGAAGAGCTGCATACCTGGGACCTAGGAAGCCCCGATGGAATGGAATGGAACATGTCAGGTGAGTTTTGATCACCAGTGTCAGGCTGCGACGGGGCCAGGCCCAGTGCCTGCGAATGGGCAGCATCGCATCGGGGGCAGGGCCAGTTGGGACACCTCGGTGGGTGGCGGAGTCAGTGTAGGGGCAGGAGGGGGCGAGGCAGCTTGTGGGCCATAAATATTTGGGAGACCGATGCTGGAATCCAGGAGGCTTGTGCGGGAGGAGGGATGAGGCCACCAAGAGGGCCTGTCTGCCAGCATTCCTTGAGTGAGTGCCTTAGGACACACACACCCAGCCTGGTGCTACATAGGGGTACCACGAGCTCGCCATCTACCCCTCGGCCCTGTGGATAAAGCTCATCACTCTGGAATGGGAGTAACCTAACTGGCTCGGGCTCACTGTCTCCTGCCCCTTCACCCACTGGGAAGCAGGACTTGGCACCTTAGGCCTTCCTAAGAAGGATTCCACTAGCCCTAGAAAGCACTGGTAAGAATATAGATTTTATTGAAGATTTGAAAGAGCTGTGTTTGGACCATGTACAGGTTCATTAAATGTCCCTTGATCTTGTCTCCAGGGCTTCTTCCTTCCTCGCCACCCACACAGCCTTCCTGCTTCCCTGTCGGTCCAGCTCCGACCTCTTCTTCCTCTGCCTGAACTCTGTCTTTCTGATGCAAAGCATTTTAGCTCAGTCTGCACTCCTCTAAATTTGCACACTCATACACATTATTTTACGTAACAAAAAAGCTCCTTCTTGGTGGGGGGTGGGGGGAGGGGGAGGGGGAAGAAAGGAGCATCCCATCCCCACCACTCACCTGTGCACGCCTAGTGGCGGTTAACAGTGGGCTCACAATTGATAGGTAGCACTTGCTGATTTCCAAGGTAAATCTCCTACCAAGGCTGATTTCAGTCTACCAAATGTGACATCTCTGAACTGGCAAGAGATGTGCAAGACTATACCATTATATTACTGTTTCCCTCATATGGAGGAAATAGATGTGAATCACCTCGAGCATAAACAATGGTAAAATGGAGAAAGATGATTTTAAAGGAAGTGATGAGTTTGGAATACAACTACCTTTAAAAATTTAATTGTAAGTTTATATAATATAAAGTATATATAATATATATACTTTATATATATATATTTATATATATATATATTTATATATACTTTATATATATATAAAGTATATATATATAAGTTGGAGAAAGATGATTTTAAAGGAAGTGATGAGTTTGGAATACAACTACCTTTAAAAATTTAATTGTAAGTTTATATAATATAAAGTATATATAATATATATACTTTATATATATATATATATTTATATATATTTATATATACTTTATATATATATAAAGTATATATATATAAGTTCAGAAAGCCCAAGTGAATCTGTAATGACGTAAAGCAGGTCCATGTTAGCCTTGCAGCAGTGGTAGTGAGGGACGGTTTATAAAGGATTGCCAGGAAGTTCTTGGGGTTGGTAGAAATATTTGTTATCTTTTTTTTTTAGTATCTTTATTGGAGTGTAATTGCTTTACAATGCTGTTAGTTTCTGCTGTATAATAAGGTGAATCGGCTATATGTATACACATATCCCCATATCCCCTCCCTCTCGAGCCTCCCTCCCACCCTCCCTATCCCACCCCTCTAGGTGGTCACAAAGCACCGAGCTGATTGCCCTGTGCTATGCGGCTGCTTCCCACTAGCTATCTATTTCACATTTGGTAGTGTATATATGTCCATGCCACTCTCTCACGTCGTCCCAGCTTCCCCTTCCCCCTCCCCGTGTCCTCAAGTCCATTCTCTACGTCTAGGTCTTAGGTCTGCATCTGCGTCTGCGTCTTTATTCCTGTCCTGCCCCTCAGGTTCATCAGAACCATTTTTTTTTAGATTCCAACGTTTGTCATCTTGATTGTAGGGATGGTTTCGTGGGTGTACGTAGATCAGAGCTCATCAAATTTTACATTTGAAATATATGCAGTACATTACATGTAAATGAAATCTCAATACAATTGGAAAAGGAATTTTAAATTGAACAATTTTAGATTAAATTATTTTTTCAGAATGTTCAGTTTTCTAAGTTCAGTTTTATCATAAAAATGCATTTTTATTTGCTTCATGTATGTTTTATTGTGACCTCATGGCTGATTGGCCTATGTATTCATTTTTAGGTCCATATAGGGCCATATATTTAAGTTTGGGGATAACCTAAAAGTAACTTCAATTGGCCTCACTTTCTTCAACTATAAATTTAGGGTTGTATCATCACCAGAGGTTCTTCAGTCACTGAAATTCTGTAATTGAAGTTATGGATGAATTGGTCTCTTGGGATTCAGGATCACCTCGTGTGACAACACTGTAGAGAGATTGGGACTGTCCACTGAGATAGACATTCCTGGAGATCAGAATGTCTAATCATTTCCTATTAATCCTTTCAGAGAATATTTTGAACAATTTGAGGCCAGTCTGGTAATGCAGAGTTGAACAACTAGAAAACAACTGCCCAAGGGTGAGAACTCAGTCTTTGGTATCTTATTTTCGATGCGATTGTAAATGGGATTGTTTTCTTAAATTCCACTTTCTGATATTCCTTTATAATTAATGGCTGGTTAACAGCTAACTCACAGATTTCCTAGAAGTTTAACAGTCAACTCTCCAGAGCCAGTACAAGCCTGCTCTAGCATGTGTGTGTTTCTGTGTGTGTATTGTTTTAAAGAACACTTCAATGTCCACAGTCAGGTGGGTCACTACTGTGTTGCTGGAAATTCTCACAGGAAAGTGTTACCTACCAGTGCCTGTTCTGTGTCTTGTACTACGACTGGTCTAAAAGATACATGAATCATCGTCTTGATTTCATGGGGACTTTATGTGCTAGGCAGTGAAGGGGAACAGATTCATTCGTGCATCCCATCTATTCATCCGTCTGTCCATCCATCTGAACGTTCACTGGTCTACCCCTCCATTTCTTGTCCATCTGTCCACCCATTGACCATCCAGTAAGTCAGTAAGTGCTTGTTTATTGAGCTCCTGTAGGGAGTCAGGCACTGTGCTAATGTTTCAAAGATGTAGAAGATTTGTTCTCTACTCTGGAGAAGCCCCCAGTTGAGATGTGGATGGTTATAATAACCATGATGAAGCCATGTGCAAAGTGCTTTTGGAGCCAAGAAGAAGGAACAAAGAATTTCCTGTTGGGAGTGAGACAGTGAGTTGGGGATGGCTTTACACGGATTGAGACTTGACTAGGCTTTTAAGACACCGAATAGGCATTTGCCAGGTGGTGGGGTAGAGATGGCACTGCTGGCAGAGAGGACGGTGTGGGCAAAGGTACAGGGGCTGGGTCGCTAGGCACACAGGTGTGTTTAATTGTAGGTGCACCAGGATTTCAAAGAAGGGAGAGAAGCCTGGCAGTCGGGGCTGGTTTCTAGAAAAGAACATCCTGCCAAACGGAGGACATGCCGGACCAGAAAACCCACCAGCAGGGACCGAAGGTTAACGTGGCACATAGCCTGTGGTGTGAGTGGTGGACCAGAGGAATTTGTGGGTTGGGGACATGGAGACGAGGCAGGAAAGGAAACTAACATTTAAAGGTTCCTGGGACTTCCCTGGCGGTCCAGTAGTTAAGACTCTGTGCTCCCACTGCAGGGGGCACGGGTTCGATGCCTGGTTGGGGAACTAGGATCCTGCATTCTGCATGGTGTGGCCAAAAATAAAAATAAGTTTAAAAAAATTCAAAGCTTCCACCTAGGTGCCAGGCACTGTGCTAAGGACTTTACAAACATTCTCATATAGTCCTCACAGTAGATAATAAATTATTATCCCATTTTACACATGTGGAAGCTGAGGCTCAGAAAGTGGCTTGCTCAACGCCTTGGCGTACTCCGTGTCCAAATGTGTGAGGTCCCTTAGGTCTAATATTTCTCTGTATGCATTTAACAATCCTGTGAAGAGGAGACAGACTCAGAGAGGTTAAGCAACCTACCAGAGGCTACCCAGGACTCCAAGGTCTTGACTGGACCTGGTAGGGCCAAAATCCTGGGGAGCCTGTGCCTAGGAAGCTAAGCTGAGGCATTTGGGCTGGACAGGAGTGACCAAGAAGCGCAATGGCCGGCATCGCCTTCCCTGCAGTCTGCAGATGAGGGGAACTGTGGAGGCTTGGAGGATCGGAGGGAGGCTAATATTTAAAAGGTCAGTTCATGACCAGATGGGAGGGAGGTCTGTGTTGTTGCCCAGGTTGTCACTAGCCCCTCAGGTGTGGCCATCCTGCCAGGCAGCTCCCACAAGCTCTTGTTGGGTTTGGGGATGTTTGCTGTCAAAGAGTGTGTCAGCAGCTCCCCCTACCCTCCACCACATCTCGTCCTTCCCTCCCTCCAGGCCTGCCTCTGGGGTGGGGGTGGGGGCCTGGTTCCCATCACAGCCAGAGAGGAAGCTCTTGGGAAGAGAATATCTCTAATGACTAATGAACACAGGAAGGGACTGAAAATACTTGAGAAATTGCAAGTGGGCTCTGACATTTGGTTTTCTTGGAAATGCTGGACATTATGGTTAAAGTTATTCAGATCTTGCGTCTATGGTTGGAGTAGGTGCGAGGAAGTGCTGCAGGGGGAACCCAGTTTTATTCTGAAGGCACCAGTGATCATCTTCATCCTTACTTGGCCTTATTTGACTTTCCAGGGAGGCCCTCGGGAGACCTGGATGCACATTTTTTGTAAGAGCTGGTAGCCGCAGGACCAGGCTGCCTGGCTCAAATGGGGCATCACCATTTGTTAGGTGTGGGACCCTATGTACATTCTTAACCTTTTAGAGCCTCTGTTTTCCAGTATGTAAAATGGGGATGACTCATTTAGTCAACAGATATTTAGTGAGCACCTACTGTGTGCCAGGCACCATACTGGATGTTTGGAAGAATTCAGTGAGCAAAGCAGATGAGAATTTTTGTTCCCCTGCAGCTTTCACTCCAGCAGGGAGAGATTGTAGATGAGATCACATGCAGAAAATGCCTGGCAC
This sequence comes from Grampus griseus, assembly GCF_964374135.1. Taxonomy (NCBI): domain Eukaryota; kingdom Metazoa; phylum Chordata; class Mammalia; order Artiodactyla; family Delphinidae; genus Grampus; species Grampus griseus. The sequence continues at coordinate 74,278,693 of NC_139002.1, forward strand.
ACAGTAGGCTCTCAACAGAAGCACAGCCTCCCCTTGTGCACAGGTGGTGGCCATAGTGAGGAAACAAATGGGAAAGGACTGTGTATCCTGTCAGGTGCAGGGCAGAGCACAGCCTATCCCAGGAGGACAGAGCAAGCAAGCAAGGGGCATCCTAGGCATCGAAGGTGGGTCAGCGCAAGGTGTGGGGTCAGCGGGCACCTCCGTGCTCGTCCTTAAGATCTCACCAGCGCCTCCCTGCACGTTCCCCGGCCTGGCGTATTTTTCTGGAGGCACAGTTTCAGAACCTCCGGAGTCGCTGTGCACGCCCACCTGCGGCTGGTTGGTGTTCCCGCAGGACAATGCCACCATTGTGTGGCTGGGGGGCCCTTCCCAGGCCGGCCTGGTCCACTTCAGGCTGGAGGAACTGGCGGGCTTTACGCCTGAGCATTTCCCCGCCGGATACAACCCTGCAGTGGTCACTCCTGTGGTACCGGCATTTTTATTTTTGCGTTAGTGACGCTGTTGTGAAATGATGTTTGGCTTGTGCTTTGGTGACATGGGAAAGTGTCAGCTCTCCTCTTGGATCTGTTAGGCGTGAGTGACAAGCAGCCAACTGTGTTCCCAGGGGCAGGCGCGAGTGACATTGAGGTGCCTGTTGTGCAACGAGCCTCACTCTCTCTGGCTGCTTTTCCCACGCGGCCGTGACGCTCACCCTTCTGTGGCTCACGGTTCCTGCATGGGCCTCTGAGGAGCAGTGTAGCATCATTAGGAACCAGAGTCTCTGCTATCAAAGGCTGCATACTAGTGTGTGACATTGGGAAAGTCATTTCCCCTCTCAGAGCCTCCATTTCCTCATCTGTAAAATGGGGGAAATAATACCTTCCTCACAGGTGAGTTGGGAAGTGTTGCCAAGTGTTCACAGCTCATGGCATCGTCTTCATGGTAATGATAATTGGCATTAACATACTGTGTGTCCTTACTATGCACTGGGCATTGTTAGATGACCTCTTTTCTTTTTTTTTTTTCTTCTCATCATCTTTTTTTAAAATTAATTTTTATTGGAGTATAGTTGCTTTACAGTATTGTGTTTCTGCTGTACAGCAAAGTGAATCGGTTATACGTAAACATATATCCCCTCTTTTTTAGATTTCCTTCCCATTTAGATGACCTCTTTTCAATCTCACAAGAACCTGAATAGGGAGTCGACCCATTTTACAGATGAGGAAACGGAGGCTCAGACATAGTTTAAGGAACTTGCCTGGGATAACTCTGCCGGGAAGTGGCTGAGGCATGCCTGGAACCTAAGCAGTCTGACTCTAGAAGGCGCTTTCTTTATCAGCTCACCATAGAGTTTGGTGGGTGGCAGTTAGCGTCCTACACAAGGCTACAGCAAGAGTGGGACCCAGCAGAGGCGGCTGCTCAGGCAGGGTTTGCTCAAGGCACCAGGGCATACATGCAGCTCTGAGCACCTTTTCTTGACTTGATATCATTCAGAGGTAAAGTAGGAGGAAGGGTGGTGAGGGGAGTGGATGGAAATTCGGATTAGCGATAAGCCCTGGCCCTCCTCTAGTCACCTGCTGTGTGTGTGTGTACACGTGTGCATATCCCTTAGGGACAGAAGCATACATATGGGCAGGTGTCAGGGTGGCTCTTCGGTGGTTGTGCATACAAGCATGTAGGTTACTGCCCGTTAAAAAGGGAGAAAACCAGCAGTGGGCTCCTCCCTCCCCCTGCTGCTATCTTCTGGGTCCAGACAGGGATGTATACTCCCTGGTGTAAACAAGATCCTGTGAACCATGTTCCAAAACGTATATTGAGCACAGGGGCTGGCAGTCCCATTCTGCATGTGCTCGCATGGGAGATACAGACCCCAGTCACATCTAGGTGCTCCTGGAGCCCAGCTTTCTAGCAGCCTCACCTGGCTAGAGACCAGCTGAGAGCCAAGAAGCCTTCCCTACAGACCCTCCGAGCAGCTCAGAGGGGTGCCGCAAAAGCCTTCCACTTAGGTATTTTCATCAATGGAAAAGTCCTATCAAGGCTCTTGCTTGAATGGTACTTCTTTTACTTTACCCCTAATTTTAAAGGACTCTGGGGTCTTTTAAAGACAGTCCAGCAACTCTGCAGCCTTAAGGGCATCCTCGTATGCATCAAAATGCTATTCATAGTACGTCCATAGGTCATCAAGAAAACATGGAATCGAGTTAATTTAAAAAGCAGGGGTCGTGATAATCTATTTGGGAAAGAGTCCCTATGGCATAGTTAAAAACTGGCTTTCAGAAGTGGAAGCTCTCAGCAATTTAGAATGACTTATTCCCCCCAAACTTATATTAATTTGAATATGAATAACCACCATTTATTCAATACTGTGCTCCAGACACTGTGTTAACCATTGACAAACATGTTTTCATTTCGTCTGTAAAGCAAACCTACATATCACCACCTTGTAAGTGAGGGCCCCCCGCGCTCAGCTGGCCCTGACTCATTGTGGGCCACCTGGCTGGTAAGAGGCAGAGCCAGATCTGAACCCCGGTCCCCGCCAGCTCCTGAGATTGCAGACACACTGCCCTTGTATAATTACCGTGGTTGATGAAAAACCACGAATGACCTGAGTAATGCATCGGGAGATGGCAAACATGGGGTTGGAAGAGAGTCATTGACCTCTAGGGTGGGCATGTAGTGAGAACCACGGACACTGGGCAAAACTGGACTCTTTCTTTGAGAAAACAGGGAGCAGTGCCAGCGTTCAGGCTCAGCCCCTGCTGGGCTGTGTGGCCTGGATTGCCTTCTCCGTGCTCCCCCTCTTTTTCCAATGTATAAGGCTGGGGACACCATTCACCCACTGAATGTTTGTTTCAAGGCAGTGGTTTTAATCAAGGCAGGGTCTGCATTAAGAAAGGACATATTAGACTCTGATGGGGAGAGAGGGGAAGAGGGAAAAAGCCACCAGCTAGCTTCAGGCCCCTTACTTCACCCCAGGCAATTAAAATGATCTGTGGACATGTGGACACACCTGTTGGGTAGGTACCGGGCTCCTTTCGAGATGCTGGGGATACAGAAGTGAATGTGTTAACCAGCTTTGCCCTTAATAACAAATGGTGCATTTTGATTGTCTTAAAACTGTGCCTACTTGAATAATCATTCTTTGTGGTATTCAGGTGCTGGGTGGACACTCTGTACTATCGTTGCAATATCATTTTTTGTGCTTCAGGACAATCAGAACTAAACCATTTAACCACACACTGCGCAGTCATGGAAATGATGGGATGTTGATGTTCCCAAAGTCTAGAGTGGGACATTGAATGGAGGCCGAACAGTTGAGTTCTCTTTACAACTGACGGACTGGAAACCACCTCAGATGCTAAATGACTAGTGTACTTGTATCTTAAATCTCCCCCCTGGCATTTCCTGCTAAGAGATACATTGTATTCTTTTCCTCCTGGAACGGCTGTGGTAAAGCTGTCTGCCACTTCAGGATGCATCAATCTGCGTGCCGGCATGTGGGTCTGCATTTAGAGTTGTTAGGGCAATGACTTTGGGTGCAGTTATTTTATGGAATTTTGGGAGGTTTCTTCCTTAGAGCTGCCCTTCCTCCTTCATTTGAGAGCTAATTGCAGTATAAACTTGGCACCTTCCCCGTTGGTTTAACAACAGTGCAATTTTTATCAGTTTTCTTGTTACAACTAATAATCAGGTTCTTCACTTCGCTTGATCTGTCAAGATTTTCCCTCTTTGATTTCAGCCTGTTTGATGTGGAATGATGTGGCGTTATAAGCAAACAAATGACACACTCCTTGAAATTCTGTCAGGGCTAATAAAGTGAGTCAAAACGAATTCGCTCTTCAGCTGTCATTGTCTTCCTTCCCCTTTTTCCTTTTCAAGCCTCTGACAGCAGCTCCTTTCCCTCACCAGGCGCTTCTGGAGCACTGGGTCTCCCGTTAGAGGGGGTGGGAAGAGTGGTAAACTCAGCGAGACGGGTCAGAGCCAGAGCGGGAAAGACTCCTTCAGATACTGGTGTGAAACGATTCTAGAGCCTTTTCCTCTAGAATCTTTTCTCTGGAATGATGTGATGATTTGGAGTTGGGGGTGGGGATGGTTGTTTTATTCTTTCCTAGAACTGTGTGGTTCTTTGTCTTGCCCATTTCTACTGAAAGTTCACCGATCAAGGATGAGTGGGCTCCAGCGTAAAAGCAACAGAAGCCCTAAGTCTTTAGAGCTCTGCGGAGCGAGAGGCTCTGGAGAGGTTGATTCTGAATGCCTGAGGCTTACAGAGGAAGCCCTGCATGCCTTAGCCCTTGCTTAAAATCTTCCAAACACACACTGTTCCGTATTTGTTGACTTCCTGAACCCGATGACTAAGGATATTGTGAGTTTCGATGACTTCGATGACTAAGGATATTGTGAGTTTATTTTCCAAAGGTACTCCTTGGAAGAATGGCAGTCATTGCATGAGCTACTGAAACAGCGAGTGAGAGGGATGGGGCTGAAGTACGTCAGTGCGTAGCAGGGCCCAGGAAAACTGTGTTTCTTAAAATAAATCTCGGCATTTTCTTGTGACTCACTTCTTCACAAAGTCGAGAGCTGGGGAGAGGAAACTCCAGATAATCAATGATTCTTGTTTGATGGGTCCTGATTAACGGGCTTGCACTCTGGAGTGATTTATTTTCTCTATTCCTTCCTCTTTTCAGTCGATAAAGAGACTTGAGATCCTGGTTTGAGGATTCACTGAGAGCTCACATTAAGTCTCCAATGCAATCAGTTTCCCAAGGGTTTGCCCTTTTTCTCTCCATTCAGCTCAATGCCGGCAACCACTTACTGACCACCTGCTGTGCCCCTGCCTTGAGAGACGCTGTCTGGGCCCAGAGATGGACGAGACACCACCTCTGCCACGATCTGGGGGTGGAGTGAGGAGGTGGTGCCAGCAAACAGGTTCTCTGCTTCGTGTGCAGCTCGGGAGGCAGTGAGGAAATCAAGGGTGACTTCCTGGAGGAACCAGCGTAGGAACGGAGTGTTTTGGGGTGGCCCCAGGTGGAGGCACTCAGGTGGGTGGGGTGGCAGGAGTTCAGAGATGGGGAAGTGTGAGGTCCAATTTTCCTGAGGGTAATTGTAATTATTACTGAGCCCTTGCTATGTGTAGGCATATTAGGTCATTCAGTCCCTATGACACAGACTGGCCACTTTCTTCTGTAAAGAGGTGGGCAGTAAATATGTGAGGCTGTGCGGGCCAGAAGCCTCTATCACAACTACTCAGCTGTGCCATTGTGGTCTGGAAGCTGCTACAGATGACACATGGGTGTGACTGGGCTCCCACAGAACTTTGTTTACAGAAACAGGTGGTCCCTTGGGTTTGGCCTGGGTCACAGCTGGCCAGTCCCTCCCTGCCTTATCATATATTTGGTATAATCCCCATTTTATGGAGGATAAAACTGAGGTACAGAGAGGTGAAAAGAAATTCACATGCCAAGGGCCACCTTGACTTGGTCAGTTCCCAAGCCCAAGCTTTTCACTTACCCACGCACTGCCTCCCCTGCGAGGTCGACGCTGGCTGGGGAAGAGTGGATGGATAAGACTGCCTTGAACTGCGGTGTGAAAAGTCTGCCTTTCATTCGGTGGGGAGCCATTGATGATTCTGTGAGCAGGTGATAGGACTAGAGCTGTGCTCTTGGAAGATTAAGTTGGTTGTGGTATGTAGGTAGATTCGAGTTGGGAGAAGAAGAGCTCTGTCTTAAACAGCGTAGAGTAGAGAGGTTCACTTCTTTGGCAGTGCCATTTCTGACCACTGTAGAACTTTCCAGGTTCTCCCCGGTATGCCAGATACCTGTGTGGCCTCCCCAGGGCTCTGCACTATGTGTGCTGGTGGGTGAGTGGGAGAGGGTTACCCCTGTACTTGTTGACAGAAGCTTGCTTAACCTTGGCTTCCTGCCGGACTGTGTAGACACAGAGAGGGCTGGCTTTAGGGAGGATACGTCTATTTTAAAATACCCTTAATCACCTAGGGAGGGAATGAGCAGAGGTGCCTGTATCCCCGCCCACTCAGCGGTGTCCTTGTCCGTGGCCTGTTCTCACCTCAGCTGATGGTTGTGGGGCAGGTGGCTTGAAGCTTTGGGATGTTCTCGTGGTCCCTCAGACCCTCAGGTGGTAGGATCCCTCCAGGGCTTGAGACGTCACTGCGGTGTATCTCCTGTTGAGGGAAGATACCAGCCTGGTATCACTCTCTGTACCAGCCTGGCCAGTTTCTGGCCTGCTTTTCTTTCACAGTCTGCTGTGGTTTGTGATTCCAGATGGGGGTGCTCCAGACTCTCGAAATTGTACCTTGTGAAAGAGAAGGGGAGTGAGTCTTCAAGTCATCTGTGTCCTGGAGGTTCAGGGTAGAGGCTGTGGCTGGTTTTGTTCTGGCCCATTTTATAATGCTGGTAGTCAAATTTCTAATATCCTTTTTATTCACTGAACACTTAGCATGTGTCACATTCTGTGTCCTTTATGTGTATGAGCTCGTTTCACCTTCATAATGGCGTGGTGATGTTGGTATTATTATCCCCTCTTGTAAATGAGGACACCCAGGCCAAAGGACACAGACGTAATAGGCAGCGTGGCAGCTAAGATTTAGAGCAGTCTGCTGACTCCAGTGCCCTCCTCTTGACCACCTGCTGCCTCTGCTTCCTGAGCCCCACGTGGGTCAGGTCAGGGGCTTCCAGGTGGTGCTTCACTGGGTCTTCGCAACCACCTTCTGAAGTAGACCTTACTGTGCCCGTTTTACAGCTGGATAAACTGAAGCCCGGAAAAGGCAAGTGACTTGCCAAAGGGCATTCAGACAGCAATGGATAGGTTTGGGGGTTTTATTTATTTTTAAACAATTCTTTCAGTGAGAACATAACAGAGAATGAGCCGAGTCAGTAGGACGGTGTCATGGAGGGGGTGAGTGCATTGAATAATTTATATTTGTATTCAGAGAAGCAGTGTTGGAGAGTGTCTAAGGGATTCTAGAGTTAGCCTGGGTTCACATCCTGGCACCGCCAGTTCCCTGTGATCTTAGATAAGTTACTTTATCTCTGTACACTTTAGTTTTCTCCTCTGAAAAGTAGACCCAGTAATAGCATCTAGCACAGAGAATAAGGGTGAAATGAGTTAATGCATGTAAAGTGTCTGGACCAGTGTCTGGCACGTATAAGGCTCTGTATGTGTTCGTTGTTGTTAAGCTCCTATCTGCGTAAGGCACTTTTTTCCGAATATGTTATATCACTCAGTCCTCATAAGAACTGACAAGTACATGGTATTTATTCCATTTTACAGATAAGAAAACCTAGGCTCAGAGAGTCAAACAGCTCACCTGAGGTCATACACCCGTTCCTCCAGAGACACATGTTGAGAAATTGAACAAAACAGACCCAAATCCCCACCCTGGGGAGTCTCCAGGGCTGGGACTTGAACCCATGTCTTTCTCTTTTCCTTTGAATGTCTTTCCCTTTCTCTCTCTCCCTCTTAACAATTTCATCGAATGATCTCTCAGATTGGCCATTGTAATGACCAAGATGGCGCTCGACTTCCTTAGCCTTCTCAGTGCTTGTGAAATTGAAAATGATCTTGCTGAACTAGAGCTTCTATCTGACAATTTGGGAGTCATGAGGAAGGAAAGTGACATGGATTTAAGGATTAGATGCCATGGTCCGAGGTGTGAAATAGAACCGTGTTGTGGTGTGGGTCTCTGCAGTGGAAGCTTCGCGTTGGGGGCTGGGGAGTGGATAGGCGTCGTCTGTTCTCAGCGCTTGATGAAGCGGAAAGTGCACGTCTGCCTTGGCCCCTCTTGGGATGAGGCCTTCACGGTCCCAGGTGGAGCAGTGAGAGGTGCCGCCTCCCTTGAAGGGCCTATTTTGCAAGTCCAGGCCCTGGCCCTCAGTCCCCATTCCGGGGGCTTTGAAGGGCAGCACCCCACTGTGTGAGATTCCTCTGAGCACAGTGTTGGGAAGAGTGAGAGCTGGGGCAAGGACAGGGCTTCCACCGCTCTGTGAGTCACGCGAGATCTCGGAGCAGGCCTGCTAGTGGAGATACAGTGATCACCTTCATCCTTTGGGTGGAGACATCACACGGATTAGTATGTGAACTGCACCTGCAAACACAGCCCAGCTGAGGTGGGATACTTCTCCTTCTGAGCAGGCGCGGGTTTGTATCCCTCCTGGGGAAAAAATAGGTGCTAATAGATAGGACCTGCATGTCCCCCGCAAACTCACAAGTCCACGCATGAAACTTAGCACTCAGAATTGACGAGGAGGTTTTCAGTTTTGTTTTTGGCTTGTGTCATTTAGGGAGAAAGTTTTTAGGCGAGAGTTTTCTTGTGTTTGTTGGCTCTTTGGAAGCAAATACTCTTTGTGCCGATGATTCTGTGACTGGGAGGGGGCAGGTCTGTCCGTCCCCCAAGGGGGTCTGCTTTCCTGATCCCATGATGGCCCAGCCTCTGCCTTTCAGGTGCTGTGCACACCAATGCTGTGTTTAAATATATTGGAATTTGCTGGGGGGGGGGGTTTGTTCAGAGAATCCCAACTGTGAAAAGGATGCCAGGCTTTTAAGTTAAACTGATTAAATTTGAGATGATCGTGAGGCCATTCACAGCCCCGCTCACACAAGAGTAATTGAAGCGCTCTGTGTTTTGGTACTTGGCTCCTTTACAAGGGACCCAGGCTCCTGAGAACTCGGCTAACTCAATAGCCCTCCTTTCCCTGAAATGGCCCGTGAAAAGATGCCTGTTGGGTGGTAACCTCCCCATACGTTTTCTCAATAAAGAGAAAAAGATGGGAAGGGGCGGGGTAGGGCAGTGGGGCGGGGGAGACCTCGCCTGCATTTAGAGCCGCTGCCTCTCAAAGCCGTCTGGCGCAGACTGTTTAGTTCCGTGTCCCCTGTCCCATTCAGGCCTCTGCATGTTTTGAAGCTTTCTTTAGCTTTCTCCTGAGCCTTTATGGCAGATCTCTCAATAGGTGAAAGCCTGGCTCTGGCCAGCTGAATACCCCATGGGCACAATGCGCTGCATGTTAATGGCGCTGGCTGGCCCCAGACGGCTCGCCTGCGGGACAGTGGCTCCTATACCAGCCCAGCAGCTGCCTCAGATGGAATCTGACGGGGTTCCTAAAGTTGCCCGTTTGCTTTTTTGCAGATCTACACGGACTGGGCCAATCACTATCTAGCCAAATCAGGCCACAAACGTCTCATCAAGGATCTCCAGCAAGATGTGACGGACGGCGTCCTCCTGGCCCAGATTATCCAGGTTGTGGGTAAGAGCAGATTTTACGTCAGGGGCGGATGAGTTACCGTGGAGACCAGTCCAGACGGGGTCGAGTCTGGCACGAGGGACTTGGAACCCCGACATTTAAAAATGCAGTGTTTCTGTCATCACACGTATGACACTTTTTTTGACTCTGTCTTGTGCCGGGGGAGTGAGGGGTACCAACTTGCTTTTCCTGATAAGATCACCCACGTGGCAATCTCATCTTGATTCTCTGAGAAGAAAGACTAGCCCTGGCTGGGGGGAAATGCTGGTGGTTTGGGGAGGGGCTCTCTGTCCCCTTTCTTACCTCCTACCATCTTTCTGGCTCTCTCATTTCCCCCCTGCGATGGTGCTTTTTTGTGGATTACTCTGGCAATATTTCAAAAAAAAAAAAAAAACGGCAATATGGGGCTGGTTTATTCCTGTGAACTCTAATCGGGTCTGAGAAATCAAAGGATCAAACTCCGCAGAGGGCTGGTTCTATTTTTCATACTAGGGGAAGGGAAGTGGAGCGGTGGGGCTTTTAATGCCTTGGCTGTGTGCAGGAGGAGAGGAGTCACCCTGGGCAGGAACGTGGGTGGAGGCTGGGCACAGCTCTGCCTTGGGTCTTAAGGGAAGCACCCCAGTGGTCCTGCCTGAGAACGCAGAGCAGACCGTGGAGGCGGGAGGCCAATTAGATGGCATTAGACTGATGGTTGTCGCTGGCAGCTTCAGCGGCCGACTCATGCCGAAAGAGAAGGCAGAAAAAAAGGACAGAAGCCCCAGCCCCTCAGGCGTGAGTTCTTATGGAAAAGTTGCTTATCCTTCAAGTGAGAAGAAGCCTTGTATGGTTCTAGCTCTGCTCACAGCTGTGGAGACTGTACCTAAAAATATAGGTACGTTGCCCTCAGGCGAAGATCTTGGACTTTGAAAGAGAAAGATGCTTCCCTGCTGTCCCAAGATTGATTGAAGACCGGCTTCCATTGGTCCTCCTTCTCTTCTCTCCTTTGTCCTTCCTTCCCTATATTAGTTTGCTGTTGCTGTATAACAAAGTGTCACAAACTTAATGGCTTAAAACAACATCTATTAACTATCTCACAACATGCATTAACTATTTCTGTGCATCAGAAGTGCAAGCATGGCTTAGCTGGGTGCCTCTGCAAGGCTGCAGTCAAGGTGTTGGTCAGACCTGAGTCCTCATCTGGAGCTTGACTGGGGAAAGGGGTCAAGCTTACTCAGATTGTTGGCAGAATTCATTTACTTGCAGTTATAGGAGTGTGAGCCCTGATTTCTCCCTGACTGTTGGTTGGAGGCCACCCTCAGCTCCTAGCCACATGGGTCTCTGAACATGGCCTCTGCCACCTCTGTTTCCCTGTCTTTAAAATGGGCACAGCCATGCCTGCTTTGTCTGATCTTGTGGCAGTCTTGGGAAATGCACAAGGTAGGTATCAGATATGAAATATGCTTGGATACCGGAAGGCGTTTCTGGATAGGACTTGGTGGCCACTGCCTAGAAAGATATGTGTAGACAGATGCAGAGGCCTCTGAATCGATGTCAGAGTGTCACGATCAATTAGTTGTGTCTGCCAGGGCCCAGCAAAGGTGAATGGTAACATGTGTATTGCACATTCACTAAGCATAGTGCTAGGGAAACGTAAGCTAGCACAGTTTTTAATCATAGCTCCGGAGGATGCTTCCCTGAATCTATTCAGATGAGATGAACCTCCCTAGACAGTGACCTTTCTGGGCCTGAACTATTGGACTGTGATTTCAGAGGCTCAAGCTAGTACCACTGATGCAGGCTGCCACTCAGGCCACCAAGTTGCTTCCCCCCCAGCCCTCCAGGAGAGGCTCCCTCTTCCCAGGGACTCGCTACTAAGTAAGGCCAGATGTCAACACATGGAACTCTACCCCTGACGGTGCCAGGCTCACACCCTCTGCTCTGGGTGTGGAGAACAGAGGCCCAGGATACGGGGAGATGAGAAGGCAGCTAAACATAGGCATCTCCTGTGTGACTTCTTCCCTAGACTGTCCATTAGCGAGTTCAGAACATTTCATCTCAGAGTGTCTTGTGAACACAGATCTCTTGGTTGGCAGGGCGTGGCGGGAGGAGACAGCACTCTGACCAGCATGCTAAACTATTAACCGCTATACTCCATGCTTCCCCCACACATGTGCCTATAAAAGGAACATGTAAAAATATATATTTGTATGTGTACGTGTTTTTAATATATACATATATGTGTGTGTGTGTGTGTGTATATACACACACACATATGTGTGTTGGGGGTGGGTGTATCTCTCTCTGTTCTCCCTAAGATTTTCCCAGAATTGGAGTCCTAGTGACTCCATCTTGTATTGGACAGAATTCTAGTGGTTACAGTTGCTCTTTGGCTGGAGAGCTCCTACTCATTCTTGAAAGGTCAGTTTCTCCCTGATACTAACTAGCTCCCCCAGGCAGAGCTGGAGGGACCCTCCTCTGTCATCCTACTGACTGCTGTATTGGGCCCGGGTCTCTCCAGGCCTGGGTGTGAGTCATCTTTCTTTCTAGTTTCACAGCATTTAACATGGTACCTGGCGTGCAGTGATGTTCAAGAAGAGTTGAGGAGATTAGGGATGAGAATTTTATTCACTGCAACCCTTGCTTCCCTAAGCCTGGCTCGGATTGTTTCCAAAAGGTGGCCCAGATGTTTTCCCTTACCAGTGTTTAGTATTCTTCTGAGCACTCCTGTAAACTGTATGTCACACCCTCCTCCTTTCCAGGATTCTGGTGCAACTCTAAGGTTTGGAAGGGACCTTTTAAAAGCCTCAACCTGATGTGTGAATTGCTTCCATGAAAAGTAGTCAGCAGAGTCTATTAAAGTAGTCGGCAGATGGGCAACTTACTACCTCCTCAACCAGTTCTAACGACAGAGAGTTAGAATTTTTTAAAAGCTCTTGTTTCATTAAGTCAAAATCTGCCCCTCCTTGGTAGTGTCTCCCTACAAGTACTAGTTCTGCCCTCCAGCGCTACAAAGAGCAAGCTAATCTGGGATAACTAGAGCATCAAAATAATTGAGGACCATTGTGGATTTTAACTGTGGAATAAAATAGGAATCTACAAATCTGTATTGATAGATACATACATAGATGATCTGTCAATGGAGAAGAGAGAACTCAACTGTTCGGGTGAATGCTGACTGATAAACGTAGAAGAGTTGCATGGTAAAGGTTAGTGAAGGCAAGAATCATCAATGGATGCTGAAATCTAGAGGAGAAAGTTTGATGGAGAGCAGCTATTTACATGGTCTCACAGTGGCTCTCCACTGATGGCTTATTAGCTGCAAAGGGAGCTATAGTAACCACGTGGGAGAATGAGGCATCATGACCAGGTGATCAAAAGTACATCACTGGTGAGCAGCAGCTGGGTGTCACGTGCTTCCTGATGTGGTACCTCGAAAAGAGTGCAACATCACTTAGTGTTGTATTGCAGTCAGGGGTGGAAAACCTGAAACCCATCCTGAGGAATCTCAGACAAACTCAAATTGTGGAACATTCTGTTAAAAAAAACTGGCCTGAATTGTTCCAAAATGTCAGTGCTGTGAAAGATATAAAAGGCTTAGAAATTGTTCCAGAGGAAAAGAGATTAAAGAGACCTGACAACTAAATGTACCGCATGATCCTGGACTGGATCCCACACAGGGGCATAAAATGCTACAAAGGACAATTTTGAGTCAGTTGACAAAATTGGAATATTGGAATTACAGTAATGTTAAATTTTCAGAATTTTAAAATTGTACCATGAAATAATATCCTTGTCCTTTGGAAATACACACTGAGAGTGAGGGACTCGATCTATGTAGCCTACACTAAATTGATTCAGAATTTTTTAACAAGTGTACCTATAGAGAGAAAGAGGGAGGGAGCGAGAGAGGGAGAAAATGAGAACGGATGATGCTATACGGGAATTCTCTGTACTGTTCCTGTAACTTTTCTGTAGGTTTGAAGTTACTTCAAAATAGTTCAAAAGAACACATCTAAATGAAGGTCCATGAAAACCTGCAGTCAGGGAGATTGTCCTTTGAAGGGACAACCTGTTCCTAGGCCTGGGAGGGAGGAATGTTGTGCATAATGATTAAGGATCCGTGTGCAATGAGGCCTGACCCATGACTGGGGAGCTGGGGGGCTGGGTTGGGAGGGTAGGAATCAGGGAACGTTTCCTCAAGGAATTTATCTATAAGCCAAGACCTCAAATTTGGAGTTAGCTGGGTAAAGTGGTCAGGGAGGGCTTTCCTGGTGGAGGAAATAATGCATAGAAAGGCTGGAGGGTAGAGAGTCAGAGGCTCAACAAGGCAAAATAATGCCGGGCTACCAGGTACAGGGCAGTGAATTCTGGGCTTTAACCTAAAGAACAAAGGCCAGTGATCGAAGAGTCGGTTTTCAGCTTGGGAATCTTACTCCCTCCTCTACTATTTCTAATGATGGAGAGTTGGAATCCTTTAAAAGCTAAGATGTGTAACATGAAGGAAAACCTTAGATGCTTTTCACAGACATTGCTCCTACCTAAGTCTCCACCTAGCCCAGATGGGCCCTAGAGTCTAGCCATCTATTCATCCATCCATCCTAGGGCTGGTCTTACCAGATAGTGGCATATCTTGGGGCCCACACTTTTCCGTCATTGCCTTCTGCCCATTAGGCAGAAAGTAGACCTTTTGCTGCTGCCTCTTAGTGCCCTTGCTTAGTGACTGAGGGTTGGGTGTCTGTGTTCAGCCTCCTATTAGTATGATTATCTTCCTGAGTCATGAGCTGCCCGAAGCCGGCAGTTGCCTGCCAGCCCATCACGGTGCCATGTCCGTGAGTTATTAGAAAGGTTTGTGAGGCCAGGATAAACAGCATGAATCAAGAGGGAGAGACAGGCCTCCCCGCTCCTGCCTACGTTGCTGTCACGCAGGAGGATGCCAGAAGGGGTTGGAGCGAGCGAAGGAGAGAAGGGGCGGGAGACAGGGAGGAAAGAGGAGAGAGAGAGGGAGGGAAACAGGATAAACAAAGGAGACTTGGAGAGAAGGAGGAAGCCAAGACAGAGAGGGGATGAGAGCAGCTCACTTTCCACCACCATTTGGTCTGCCCCTGAGCACAACCAGGAAATTCAGGCAACACGCAGGACTCTACGTTCTTCCTGTTGATGACCTGCTACCATGGCGTGGCCTTGGGTAAGTCATCTGCCTTTCAGTGAGGGCAGCCAATTTTGCTAGACGTTGGCAGGGCTGCCAGCTGCCCTGCACATGCATAGATGCCATGCATAGATGCTTGGGCTGTTGAAATGCTTGGAACCCTTCCGAGGAGGTCTTTTGAGAAGTGATGAGCTTGATCCCATTCTTCTCAAAGTGCACTGATGCTTTCCAGTTACTAACTTGTCACCTTGTGTGCAGACAGGTCGCCACATTAGAGATTTGCTGGAATGAATAAATTACCATTGGCACTTGAGGATGCCGGTTTTAATCACAGTTGAAGACTTCGGGGGACAAATGCCTTTGCTTCTCTGGTTATCTTCTCTGGGGCTGTAGCCAAAGACCCCCTACCCCGAGTTAATAAATTCAGCTCTGAGGACCAAGCTCTTCTTCCTTCTAACCAGCAGAATCGGAGCTGCTATTATTGCTCTAAGTATTTATGACAACCACAGAAATTCTTGAGAATTTAAGTTGAAGGAGAAGTATTTAAATTACATGAAATTGGAAACTAGGAGGTCCAGACTTTTTTGCATTTTTATTAAACATTTATTTTGAGTTGGGGCTGAGTCATTTGATCTCTTCCCATGTTTTCTTTAGAGGGTCATGAATAGGCTTCACCCCATTGGTTTATTTTGAATGTTGTAAGATGGCAGCGTTAGGCTTATAGGAGCCTAATGAATTCAAGGAGCACCTGACTGTGGTTTAGGTGACAGACCATGAAAAGGAATTAGAGGGATAATTAGACCAAATCCCTTGGTTTTGTTTATCCAGAAGGTATATAAATAATCTTTAAAATGACTTCTCAGGATCATAGTTATCCATCCTTCACTTTAACGAGCACTAATGAACTGGGTGTTGATCAGATTCCAGTGCCGTATGACTTTGGCCGTCGTGAGTATCCAACTGGAAGATACCTTGAGTGGCCTTGATTCTCAAAAGCCATATCGGTGTTGTGTATCAAAATCCAAGGTCAGAGTGCAAGCCTGCCATCATTTCCCACGTATGAAGGAGTGCCATTTGTCAAGGATCTTCCTTTCTTTCCACCTTCAGTACATACCTGGATATATACAAGTGAAAGAGCAGCTGCCTCAAAATAGACAGTAAAACTTTGATTCATTGGAATGTTCAGAATACTCCTTAGTTCCCCTCAACAAATACATATTGAGTGGCTACTGTGTGTCAGGCACTGTGCTAAGCTCTAGGGTTATAGTAGAAAACGAAGCAGATGAAAATCCTTGTTTTTGTGGAGTTGACATGCTAGTGACACATTCTGGCTAATTGTATTTTCTGGTGAACTGAAGAACAAACATGCATGAGTTATCCCATTCACTGGGCATCCTTCACGTGCTTTCTAAAGGCTTTATGGCTCCTCTATTGGGAGTAGGGAAAAGCAGGTGGAGGAAGCTTCCTAAAATGCCTATCCCAGTGTTCTTAAGAGCTGAGAAAACTCAGTTGGCTCTCTGAAGACCGAGGTCTTCCCAGGTGGGTCATAAGCCTGAATATCTATTACTTTGGGCCAGTTCTAAAGACGGTGCAGATCAGGCTGAATGTATACTAACCAGGCTGCCTCTAGTAATTAGATTTTTAAATAATTTCCTGCCACTAGCTTGCTTTCTTATTTTTTACTTCTTAAGATAGAAACACTAGAGGAAAAAAAACCAGTTGAGGTAATGGTGAGCTATATTTACTTTCAGGTGTTCTAAAACCTTAGTGTCCTGGGACACTTTGAGTCTGTTATCCTCTTCAGACACTTTTCAATGTCTTTTCTCTTCATGGAAGTTTTACGTGTCATAGTCATTAAAATCTGATGTGATATATATATATATATATATATATATATATATGTATTTTTTTAAATGCAATTTTGCAAACATTTGTCGAGCCCTAAGGATACAAGTGTGAAAAACAAAATCTACATGTCTGCATAGCTGGGGGAGACAAGAAAAGGAGTTACGCATTAGGTGTTACTTAAAAGCAAAGTAGAGGCAAGTCCAGGGTGCTGGGAGAGCAAAGAGACCTAGTGGGACTTACCCTTCTAGGGGAGGGGGCATGCAGTAGAGGGCCATGGGATTGGGGAGGAACCTCATAAAGGCTTCACAGAGGAGGCAAGTCCGTAATTCTTTACTGTGAACTCCTAGCTGAGTTTCTGGGCTTAAGTCAGATGAGACATCAAAAAAAGGGAAATTTTATTTTATATATTTTTGCATAGATGATAAGAATATATATTATTGGATTAATGACCTCTACCATACATAGAACACTCACTGTGTGCTAGGCACTGCACTAAGCAGTTTACTGGCATCATATAATCTTCTTCTCACAGCTCCTCCTGTGAAGTAGGTAGTATTAGCTCCATTTTATAGATGAGGAAACTGTGGCCCAGAGAGGTTGTGTTACATGGCTAAGATCACACAGCTGAGAAGCTATAAAGCTGAGCTTCAAACTGGGGTATCTTCGCCTCCAAGCCACTACATGTACTGCCTTTCTTGTAGCACTGTAGTTGCAAACTCAGATGTCTTGGGCTGTGTCTTGCAAGGATTCCTCCATACTTAGGATGAAATACATTCACCATGGGAAGCTGGGCCTTTCTTCCCTGTTATTTATTTGATTTCCAGCTTATTCAGTACAGCCTCTTTCTATCACTTCCCTAAGTAGGTAGGTATGTACTCTTTTGACTTCATTCAATAGTGTGTGTTCTAGATCTAATCTGGACTTACTGTTTGAGCATGGATGTGACATTTTTAAAGTCTCACTCTCTTGTTCTTCCATTGGACACCGCTTCGGGAATAGAATCAGGACAAACAAAAGCAATCTTAGCGCTTCTGGCTAAAGATGGGGTGAGATGCTGTCATCTATGGCTTTTGTCCCCAGGAGCTGTGTTGTGGCTGGATGGATCCACTCTGAAGCACCCTGTCTTTTGTGGGCAAGTTGCAGTTGCCTTTTTCAGAGCCTAAAGCACAGTCACAGCTCAGGCCGTTTCCCAGTCTCCAGACATTTCCACCATGCCCCATCACTCCAAGACTGTCATCAATGCAGTTGTCTCTGCCTTAGATGACAGCGACCTTGCCCCAGCTGTCCCTGGAGGGCGGCAGCTCGATGAGTAAGTCCTGAAGCTTGCTAGATGCGTCTCAGTATTTCACATGCCTGTGTTGGTTGGACAAACCCCAGTATGGGCCTTAGGATTTTCTTGGCCTCAGGGGTCCTGAACATCACTGCTCAAAGTGTCTGTGATGATTATTTATTTTTCTGACTTGTGTTTCTTTTTTCAGCAAATGAGAAGATTGAAGACATCAATGGCTGTCCAAAGAACAGATCGCAAATGGTAAGTGGTACACGGGCAGTGAGTGTTTGTGTTATGTTAGTAAGCCCTGCCTCTAAATGATATTGACCATCTTGAAAACATTCACACCACAAGCTTTACTCTGGGAGATTATATTAATGAACTAACAGCCATTTCCAAGTAGCCGTGGTTTGCTTCTCTGACATTTGTTGGCTTTTATTCGAAGATGGCTGTGATTTTTACGTAGGTCGTGAGACAGCGAAAATGGTCCTTGCTCTTAGAAACAAGTTATGCAGAACTGCTGCAAACATACCCTTGTTTAGAACTTGGGCTGATACGACTCTTGCTTTTTCCTCAAAGACCCACAACAATTTCTGTTTGTGTGTGGTGCTGGGGCACAAATGGAGTGATGGTATCATAACAACCATCAGAGATTGGGACGTGTGGTCTGATTGCCTTTAAAGGTTAGAATGATGTGAAATCACAACTGTGACAGGAAATGTGAAATGTCCAATCACATCCAGACCATTCACGACGTAACCTTGACAAGTGACATTCTCTCTGGCGTGATGTGCTTAAGCTCTGATATTATAACTTGAAAAAAATCTTTAAAAATCTATTCTGTTCTTGTTGCATGTCCTGCACATAATCTTTGAATGAAAATTCATGATCACTGTTGAGTTCAGGGAGCATTGAATTGTGACACAATCTGAGTGCTTAGTTTTTCCCTTAGAAATGCTTTTCAAATATGAATATTTCCACAAAGATTGTATATTATCAGACTGTTAAGATGACGCTAATACCTGTTTAAAATATGAAGGTGGCAACTGAAGGACAACCTTTTCTCCTGGACGTTAATTTGCTTCCAGAAATCTAAAAAAGAGGCATAATTTGTTTTCTAACCTCACCCTCCTCCCTTTGAGTAGACACAATTGGATAGTGTCATTCCAGAACACACTGAAGTGATTGGCCTTCCTTGGGTTTACTGTTTAATTTTCTGAATTGTTTGTTATCCCAGTGAGTGGACAAGATAGCCTTTTCATCAACTTTTTATCTAGACACGCAAAGTTTCTTACTATAAAGAGGAGTGAGTGTGCCTGGTGGGGGCAGGGGATGTCATTTTTCACGTTAAATTCTGAAACGAGTTTCTCTTTTGTTGTTGTTCCACTGGAGATTTTGTTTCTTTCTGTGTGATCCAGAGAGCAGCCCGTCCTCACATAGGAAAGTCCCCACGCAGACATCTCATGGCTGCTTTGACTTTTGGAAAAGCTTAGCTGCTATTTTTGCCAGAGCTACTACAGCTGTCTGGTGTATTAATAATTGAGAAAATTTGGAAGATAGAAGACTTAATTTTAGTGCAAGCATTTTACACATGCAGTCATAGCTTCTCATGAAAGAGATGTAGTGTTTCCGCCTGGGATAGAGATGGATGTGTTTGTCCCAGCCCATTATAATGCATATGTACAACTGACAGCTTAAGGTAGTGAACCTTTTATTCTGTTTGGTGCCTTTGTATTTTCTGTACCTTCTGTTGAAGATGTTTGCTGTTAAAGTCCACTTTCAAGCTTACAAAATAATACCATCACCTCAGATTCTTCTGTGCCAATTTAGTTTATGTAAATATGTTATGTATAACGCTATACAGCACCAACGCAATTTTGTGGTTTCTCTATAACTCTTTCAGCTATGGAAGTATTGGGTTTTTCTTCATGCACTGTGTTTTTTTTTCTTTTTTTTTTTTTTAAGAACACAGGAATATAAAATCCTAAAATCGTCTGTGGTAATTAGTTCCAGCTCAGGGGCGGGGGGATGGGGTGGGCAGACAAGGTCTGGTGGTAAAAGTGGCAGAGAATAATTCAGCAGACAGAATGTGAGTCCAGGAGAATGACAAAACCTCCACCACAGTCATTCCATTCTGTAGGAGATGAGAAAGGCGATGATAAGGAACTCGGGGCCATCGTCCTTTCACCTACATCACAAAGCAATGACAAATCCATAACGCAGAGCTCACCTAGGGCACACAGGAAGTGCTGCTTACACGCAAGCGCAGGTGGTGTTCTGGCTAATAGGACACCTGTGTGTATGTGTGTGTGAGCACGTACAGAGTTAAAGCATCCCTACTCATGGGAAGTATCATTTGGGAAGATGGCATAGCAGATGAGCTACCATTTCTAGATTCCTAGAAGGTTAGACTCCCAATTAGGCTTTATTTAGGGCAGCCAATGATAAAAATTTGTTGTTGTTTGCTAAATGTTGCCTGTTTGGAGGAGACCAGAAGGGAACATGCACGGAGAGCATCATGTTGGCAAAAGGAAGATGACACACAACGAGAGAATTGGAGAGTGTACCTGCTGGGAGGGTAGCTATGACTCCACTGAAAATCATCAGCATAGAGTTACTGTGCTCACAGAAACAGCATCTTCAGAGGCCTTAAATAACGGAGACAAAGAAAAACAATTTTTGCTTCAGAGCAGGGGAATGGGTGCTATTTCAGTTTTCAAGGGGCAAATTATTTCATTAGCTAATCGGTGGGTAGGCACGAGAGCTTTAGTTTTACAGGTGGGATGCCTCTTCCTCCTCTCGTGTCTCCCTCCTCCTGACCTACCAGGCTGCCCGGAGCTCTGCTCTCCAACTCCTGAGCTCCAGGCTCTGCTTCAAGTTCTTTTCTCTTCCCAGAGGCTGTGGAAGTGAAAGCAGACACTTGTGGCATATGGACTAGAGAATTCCAGAGGCCTTGATGCACAAACATTATGGGCATGGCACTGTATACTTATAGCTTGTCGGTCAGCACACGGTCACAGAGTGCCGACTAATGCCAGGCACTGGACTAGACCAGGTTAGTACCCCAGTGAACAAGATGGGGTCCCTGCCCTCAGGGAGCTCAGTGATGAGTGGGCAGGAGACCAGAGAACAATTAGAACACTGGAATAGTGCCACTGCTCCCATAGACATCTGTGCATGGTACAGTGGGGGCCATTCCACTCCAGGACAAGGGGAGGCTTAGGAATAACGTTTAGGGGTTGAGTCTTGAAAGTCAAGAGGGTTCACCACAGGGAATGATGAGTGGAAGACGATTTCCATTGCTGGAGATTCTGTTTACCTGAGGCTATCCTGGACCCTGCAGAGGAAGGTTTTGCAGCCTTTGTTCGTGGATCCTACCATGTGCCATCAGCTGTGTCTGGTGAGACTCTTCTGGCCTCTCCTCAGTGTCAACCCTTTGTCCTGTTGTATCCGAGGTGAGGAATAGGGCGTGGAAGAGACCAGAGTGCGACAGACCCCAGAAGCATGGTGGTCTTTTCAGACCTGGGCCAAGTCTTCTGTGTTCATCGTCACCCCCCAGGTGGCAGCGCCTCAGGGAACAGCCCCATTGGACCCTGGAGTGAAGTTTTCTAAAGGAAAATACCCGTGCGATCAACTCCTGTGGATGAAAGTTGAACCGTGGGATGTGAGAAATGGTGGTTAATATTGTTAATATCAGCACTCACAGGCCGTTCACTCTCATGGGCACACTCGACCCTCCCGACCCTGCTGTAGGCCAGCGTATCAAGAGACACTGGTGCCGGCAGCTGGAGGGCTGTCCCCAGGGAGAGGCAGAGCCAGGACCTCGGCATCTCTTGTGATCCTCTAGTGGCCCTCGTAAAACAGGACTGTGCCTGCAGCCGAAATGCAGAAGCATGGCAGTGGCTTCCCTTTCCCGAGCAAGCCTGGCCTCAGCTTGTGTTGAAGGAGTGCTTTGCTCTGTTTCAGTCTGACATAGATGCTTTGGGGGCCAAATCATCGGAGATGGAGCTGTAGAAACAACATTCCCCCCACCTCCTCACCCCCCATCCATTTGGCCCTTAAATAGGTTTGTGTATGTGCGTCAGAGCTGGTTAAAATGTTTCGTCTGTTTAGCATTGCCAGGGCAACCCGTGGGGCATCTTTTTGGCTTTCAAGTGGTGTGTTCAGCAGGGTTACGTGTGTGTTTGGAAGGAGAAACATTGCTTGGAGCACAGCCAGCGGACGCTGGGGCTGCCACTGCCTTGCGCCTTGAACCCACTGTACTCCAAGACGCTGGCTCACTTTGGAGCCTAGGAAAGGAGCAGCAGGGAGTGGTTTTCTTTTTTCATCCTTACTATTTTAAGTGGTTTGGCTTTGCGTTGTCGATTAGAAGAGGTGCAAAGTTAGGAAGGCTGCCTGTCCTTTCAGGCGCTTTCAGTGGAAAGCCCTGGCCTGTTTTCTGCTCTGGCCTGGGGTCATCTGGGACCTCTCAGTGCTTCCCACCTGCCTGCCCACCTCCTCCTGGGCCCTCAGGGAGTCCTGCCTACTTCCCTCAGCCCTTCTAGACCGAGGGCCTGCCTGGGCTTGGGAACCAGACGGGCCAACTTCGAGTTCCTTTTCTGCTCTTCTGTGGCTTGAGCTAATTATTTAACCTCTTGAAGCCTCTGTTTCCTGTTCTATAAAGTGGGGTTGATAATAATACGAACCTAATCAAGTTTTTGTGAGGACTAATGAGGCAGTCAAAGTGATAACGACGGATGACAGTAATGATGATGAAAATAAGCCATAAAGCCAAACAGTGTTTGCTGTGTGCCAGGTGCCATCCTAAGTGCTTCACAAATAACCTCTTAGTTCATCCTCCCAACAGCCCTTTGCGGTAGGTGACCTCATCACCCCCCTTCTCCATAGCACATGGTCAGCACTCAGTCAGCAGTGGTTTCTCCAATTATGATAATTTGTTTTAGTAGCCATTCAGGTACTGGGGGACATGGAACCCTTGGGAAATCTGAGAAGAGCTCCTGGCCCTCTCCTCCCCGGATCACACATCCCCCGGAATTTTGCATACGGCCTGAGCAGCTCACGGCTCCCAAAGTCCTCTGGGGCTCCACAGACCCGCACATTCGAAGTGCCTGCTGCTTAGGGCACTGGTCTGCTCGTCACCCTATCCTTTCAGAGGCCCCTGTGGAAAAAGCCAGCAGCTAGGTTCCCAAAACAAGAGGAATTGGCTCTTAAACACAGAAGGACAGGACACTGGCTTTCAAACTTCTGTTCCATGAGCAGAACCCCCACGCTTTTTTCCGAAATAAAATTGTATGTGGCACCCCACATGTGAAAGTGACAAAAACTGCATTAGTGCTTTACATAGGATTAGGCAGCCCAGGGAGGGCCATCGTAGCATCTCCCTTTCACCTGCCTCTTCCCTCCCCCTCCCCACTGTCACATTTGCCCCTGAAGCCCCCTTTCAGAAGGCCAGCCCCTGAAAATACACAGCGCGATGAAGCCTAGGGACCCCCTACCCGGGCGTCAGCTTCCAGCTCTGGATAGATCCAGCCCATTCTCTGGTCCTCCTAAGTCTCCTGTAGGAAGAGAGACCATCAACTAGGTCGTCTTCACCTCTAACCTCTGGAGGTTACAAGGCCTCAGGGCTAAGAGCACGGACCCTGAAGGTCGGCTGCTTGTGACCCAGGGCATGTTCCTTAGGATCTCAGGGGACCAGTCTCTGTAACGGGGTCAGTAACAACACCTGCCTCCCAGGGTGCTTTTCAGGTGTGCATGAGACCATCTGTATGACATGCCCGCGTGCTGCTGTGCACAGAGGAAGCACACAGTTGATGTTAGCTCTTAATAGGATGAGGTTTTTCAAGATACCCCAGTATTTTTAAAGAAATAGATGTTTCAAGACCGGCCAGCCTCCCTTTGGGTGAGGGGATTACCGCCATGGCCCTGGCTAATCCACGTGGCCTCCCGGCACTGTACTTCCTCCCCCGGGAGATGTGGGAAGTGACAGCCCTATGAATAGGTGCGATTATTGTTTGTATTTTGCACGTGGAGACTGAGCTTTAAAAGGTTTTTTGGCCTCAGACTACTTGCCTAGGAGGCAGAGCTGGAGCTTGAACCCAAGTCTGTCTATTTGGAGAGCCTGTGGTGGTCCCTTCTGTGACAGAGAAAGGGCATAATAGTCTCCACCTCACCAGTGCCTTATTTCTCACTCGTGAGCACAGTAGAGCCAGCTGGGTTTAGCTGAGAGTTAGTGAGAAGGGAGGAGAGTGAGTATTTCTGGAGATTGCCTGAGTTGACCTGTCGATGGGAACTCAAGAGCTGAGAAAGGGGCAAGTGGCCCCCAGTGAAAGGCAGCCTCTTGAGAAGCCCAGGAAGAGCCCTGGCGCCAGGTACCTCCGACTGCGTTCTGCACAGAGCTTCCTGGGCCAGGAGAAGGCTGTCTGTAGCAAGATCAGGTTTCCAGCCCCAGTGACCTTGAGCCCTCCCAACAGCTGCCAGAAAGCCGGCTGCATGCCTGGGGAGTGTCTGAGATCCTTGCGCAGCTGAGTTGCCTCTTCCCTGGGCCCTTGGACCTATTTTTACATAACCCTAAGGGCACACACGTTACAAAACCAAGAAAGAATGAACGTCCATGGGCCCCTTAGAATTTAAAACAAAGTGGGGAGTCCAGGGCCAACATGGGCAGGAAGCATCCACTGCTTCCCATTCAGGGGGCACATCCAGCATCACTGCATGTGTTGTGGCTGACATTCTCTTTCAAAGATGGCGGCCATCTCCATGTCTGTCTCTTACCTCTTTGGTCACCTCTCTGTTCAAAACCATCATTGGCTCCCCATTTACCTCTCCATACTCTTGAGCACACAATAGAAGGGCCTTCACAATCTAGTTACCACCATCTCCTGCCACTTGGCCACTCAAACTCTATACCCCCAGCCATACTGGAACTTGGGGTGCCCCAAGCAGGCCCTGTACTTTCGTGCCTTGTACTTTGATGCAAGCTGTCCAGTCTGCGAGGAAGACCTGATGATTGTCCCACCTGGGCAAATGTAACCTTGAATATTCAGGTTAACTGTTAACTCAAGTAACTGAGATAATTAGGTGCCTTTTGTCCCTTGTGTTCCCAGTTGTGAAAGCATGTCTCATAACCTGCTCTTTGTGGTTGTCTGTTCAGTTGTCTTCTTGAAGGAGATGCTGTATCTTTCACCTGAGGATCTAAGCACCTATCACTTAGATGACTAGCATATAGTAGGTGGTTAATAAATGTTGGGTGGATGGGTGGACAGATGGAAAAACCAAAGAGGGAGCTGGCCTGGATGTGTCCATGGGGCTAGAGGATTATAACATACTGTTATTCTCATATCATTATCTACTGTTGAGCAGTGATTTGAGCACTGGGTGTTCACTTGGAAGTTCTTTATGGGATTTAAGAAATGGATATTTAGCACTATTCTAGAAGTGTCTTTCCTCCTCTTAATTCTTTTCTCCCTTGGTTTATCCAGAGGATCCAAATAGAACATGGCAGCTAATTTTTCGTTTACTGAGTTCTTTTATGTTGCTTGAGGTAAGCATGTTTAGACATCTTTACAATTACCAGAGATGATTAACATTGATAATAAAAATGAAGATAATTACTGTTCTAAGCGATTTACATGTTTTAAGTCACTTTATTCTCATAACAACCCTATGGAGTAAGAAATATATTTTGTTCATTCCATTAAACGGTATGGAGAACTTGGACCCTGATGCCATTTGCTGTGCTCTGCCAGGGGCCAAATGTGAGGCACGTTGAAGAACATCTCGTTCTTTCCCCCTCATGCTGTAGAGCCTAGGGTCATTGCCTTTGTCCCTGATTCTGTCCGGGTTTTTATATAATATTAATAGCAAATACATATACAGTACATTGGGGCAATGTTTTAGACATCTTACCTGCATTATAACTGGTTTTATTTTCATAAAACCCTATGAGAGCAGGTACCTTTATTATTTCCACTTCACAGGTGAGGAAACTGAGGCAGAGACAGGTTTAGTATTTCCTCAGGTCGCACAGCTAGTAAGTGACAAGCTGGGTTTTTTTTTTGTTTGTTTTTTTTAAACTAGCTCCTAGTTTAAATTTTATTATTTATTTATTTAATTTTTGGCTGTGTTGGGTCTTCGTTTCTGTGTGAGGGCTTTCTCTAGTTGAGGCAAGCAGGGGCCACTCTTCATTGCGATGCGCGCGCCTCTCACTACTGCAGCCTCTCTTGTTGCGGAGCACAGGCTACGGACGCGCAGGCTCAGTAGTTGTGGCTCACGGGCCTAGCTGCTCCGTGGCATGTGGGATCTTCCCAGACCAGGGCTCGAACCCGTGTCCCCTGCATTGGCAGGCAGATTCTCAGCCACTGCGCCACCAGGGAAGCCCCAAGCTGGGGTTTGAATCCTGGAAGCCTGGCTCGAGAGTCCATTCCCTTAACTGTTATGCTATCCTACATATGAGGAAATAGATGGAAGAAGAGAAAATGACTGACGTGGAGGTGCAAAAATTATATTTGTAATACTGTCTCCTCATGTAGGTAAGGGCAGAGCTTTGGGATGAGGCATTCCATCATGGCGAGGAGATTTGGGATTAAAAAGAATAAGCATGGACTCTGGAATCAGGCAGACCTGGGTCTCACATACTGGGCCGGTGTGCTGGGCAAGTTACTGAAAATCCGAGTCTTTTTCCTTCTCTGTGAAAGGGAGATAATTATGGAAATTGCCCCCAGGGTTGCCAGGGATGAATGAGAGACGGCATTAAAAGCACCTGGCTCATGAAGAGAGCACATTAGACTGTCATTCCCTTCTCTGTTGACAAGTCCCCTATTTCCTAACTATTAACTTGTGCATTAAAAAGGCTTTTCATATTCAAAAAGTAGGTACCAGTGTGGTAGGCTGAACAATGGACCCCCAAAGACTTCGACATTCTAATCCTCGGAACCTGTGAATATGTTCTCTTAAATGACAAAGGGGACTTTGCAGAGGTGATTAAATTAGGGATTTTGAGACAGGAAGATTATCCTGGATTATCTGGGCAGGCCCAATGTGATCACAAGGATCCTTCTAAGAGGGAGGCAGGAAGGTGAGAGAGAGAAGATGGACCGTGGAACATGGAAGCAGGTCAGAGGAGAGAGAGGAAGAGAGGGAGGGAACATGGGGAGCGTGGGGGAAGGGGAGAGGGAGAGAATGAATGAGGTTGGAAGATGCTACTTGTCTGGCTTTGAAGATGGAAGAATGGGCCATGAGCCAAGGAATGCAGGTGGCCTCCAGAGCTAATAAAAAAGACAAGGGGACAGATTCTCCCCTAGAGCTTCCAGAGTAGATGCAGCCCTGCGGACTCCTTGATGTAGCCCACTGAAACTCGATTTTGGACTTCTTTTTTTTTGTTTAACTTTTATTGGAGCATAGTTGATCCAATCAGTTATACATATACATACATCCACTCTTTTTTAGACTCTTTTCCCATAGAGGCCATTACAGAGTATTGAGTAGAGTTCCTTGTGCTACACAATAGGTCCTTATTAGATATCTATTTTATATACAGTGGTGTGTGATTTTGGACTTCTGACCTCCCAGAATTTTTTTTTTTTTCGATCCCCAACTGGGGATCGAACCTGTGCCCCCTGCAGTGGAAGCATGGAGTCTTAACTACTGGACAGCCAGGAAAGTCCTTATTTTTTTTTTTCCCTCCCAGAATTTTAAGATAATAAATTTATGTTGTGTTAAGCTACTAAGTTTGTGGTCATTTGTTACAGCAGCAGTAGGAAACTAATACACTCTGGGATTCAAGCAAAGTAACTCCGACTGTATTAGCAAGCTGTTCGGGTTTATAGCCGAGGCTCATTTTGCCACTGTGTGCCTGTTAAGTTTCTGAGTTGACTGGAAGTTGCCTCCCTTGATAGAACACTTTGGAATGGAGTTCTGCCCATCTGTACATTTACTGCAGGTCATTGCAAAGAAGTGTGCGGAGACAGAGGCCCACATTTAGTTTCCAGCACTGTGACCATATCATGGGCTGCCTCAGGTACTGAGCTCAGATGCCGGGAGTGGCAAGTGCCGTTTCGTCTATTATTTAGAAGCGGATACGCGGTATTCCCGATGTGAATGTAAACTCAGGAGTAAGTACTGTGCTCCCTAACTAATGTGTGTCTGTCTTGTAATTAATACGACATTTAAACACACTTTATGAGAGACTTATATTTCATATGCTAGGTAATCCCGTCAAAGCTTTGTAGTACACATAGAGTGTTTTCTTTATCTTTTAGTTCAGCGAAAAGCTCCATATTTCCAGCACCTGGCCTAGTGCTAGGTACGTTGGAAACGCTCAGCTAATCTTTCTCAGATGAATGAGCCAAACAATAAATGGTCCGGCCGTCTGGGAGCTTCCCAGAGAGTGGGGCGATGGTACCCCTCAAGGTTTCATATGTGAAATACTAGGCACTTTAAAATGCTATCAAGAAACTTAAGTAATCCTAAACCAAGAAATTCCCAAATCCAATCTTTTATAAAAGTGTATGGAAGTGATAACAGGTTATTTTCATTAGAAAGGGAAGGAGCGTTTGGAGGTTTGGCAAAACCTACTGTAGCCACTGGGCTCCAGCTTTAGTGAGTAGGAGAACCACCTGGAGGGCTTGTTCAAGCAGTACTGGGCCCCACCCGCAGAGTTTCTGATGCAGTAGGTCTGGGAAGGAGCTGGAGAATTTGCATTTGTAACAAGCTCATGGGTGAAGCTCCTGGTTTGGTGACCTTACTTTGCCAACCTTATCTTAGAGCCGAATAAAAAAAAACTTCTTTTGGGATATGGCTGTGCAAATATGCATTTAAACATCTGTCAGTTTGCAAAGTTCTTTAAATTTTTAAAAATTAATCTCTCTAAAGGTTTATTTAATTTTAACTAATTTTTTAGGAACGCTATATATTTTTGATTGAGATACAATTGACGTATACCATCACATTCATATCAGGTGTACAAACAATGATTCGACATTTGTATATGTTGTGATCTCCACAATAAGGTTTAACTAAATATTTTGAATGAACCAATCAGTTTACTTTTTGGAAGGACGAGGACGCCTTAGACATCCTCTTGTCTGAGAACTGTGGTAAGTTCTAAGTTGATAGGATCTGAATTGTGTCTGCAGCTGTGGTCTTGGAGTTTGCAAGTGTCTTCTCTACCTCTTCCAGTTCACTTAAGCTCTGTGACCCTCAGTTTCCTCCATTGAAAACCCAGGTGATAATCCTTTAGCACATTGTCCTTAACTGCCTGCATCCCACCAGACGTTCACTTCTTTGAGGGCGGGGTCTCATCTCTCCATCTGCCCATACCACCTGACATCTGGTGGACGCTCAGCGAGTATTGACTGAAGAAATCCCCATTACACCTACTTTGAAACTGAGGCATTTTGAGTGGCAACATGTGGTGCCCCGTAAGGTTAAAGCAAGTATGTGGATGGGTGGGGAGAGAATAGCTTCAGATCTTGAGCTGAAAGAGAAATTGGATGGTGATTTATAACCATGTAGATTGTGGTTTATATAAAAGCCATCTGGCTTCATGCTTGGATCCATCTCCCTGCATATGCCTTCATGGGGTTCTTATGTTTCAGCCTAGCATCAAAGGGGTGTTTTGGTATGCATCTTTTTTATTTTTTATTTTTTTCCCATGAACTAGAACTTAGCCAGGAATTCCTGTTGGCACTTTGATAAGGCATAGTTAGCCTGTGGTGTCTGCGTGTTGGGAACTGGTCAGTAGGTGAAAGCCAGTGTGCTTACTTAAGCAAAGAGAAGAGAACAGTGGCCAACAAGCTGAGTTCAGGTCCCAAAAGACCTTTTAAAACAAAAACTAAACAGTTGCCAACCATTCGATGAAAATCAATACACTTCACAAGCAATGAACTTCCAGCTTTTTTTAGGGAAAAAAAAAATTGACAGTACTGGATCGGCACTCCACAGGCAACAATTGGCTAAAACTGGATAGCAGCTGTCCTCTTTAGGTAGGTGTAGACTGCGTTAGTCATACTCCTCACCATTCCCTATTGTCTTATACCCAGCCTCTTTTACTTCGTTTTTGCCTGCCTACCCCCTGCACACATTTGAGGTTTTTGACCCCCAAACCATTGTATTCTTATAAGTATCATGAACTTCCTCAGGAATTCTAAAGACTGGCATATGATAGTTTGAAAAAATCCCTGTTATGGGAGCATTTTGACATCAAAATAATGCCTGTAGTGTTTATATTGGTTTAAATAATTCCTGCCCTAGAAGATTTCAGACACTGTAAAAGAACATAAATATCTTCCACAAAACATGTCCAGAAGGATGTGGGAGAAGTCACTCCTTCCTCTGCGAAGTGCCCTTTGTCTTTCTGATGTAATGATTGGGTTTAGTTTAGATGGATTGATGACTTGCCTTGTCTTACTACTGGAGGGCCAGGGAAATGACAAAACAGGGAGGTCATTTTTCTCCTCCTCAGCAGTAGTGAAGCTGTCGCTGCTCGGTTGTTAATGCCCCGTGTCTGTGTAGAGACTTCAGAGCTTACAAAACACTTTCCAGTAAGTGTTTGAATTGCAACTGTGCCATTTAAAACCGTGATTTTAGGAAGGCTCTATGCCTCGATTTCCCCATCGGGAGAGTGATGATAATACCTACCTTATCGGGGCTTCCCTGGTAGCACAGTAGTTAAGAATCCGCCTGCCAATGCAGGGGACACCGGTTCAAGCCCTGGTCTGGGTGGATCCCACATGCTGGGAGCAGCTAAGCCTGTGTGCCACAACTACGGAGCCTGTGCTCTAGAGCACGCGTGCCACAACTACTGAAGCCTGTGTGCCTAGAGCCTGTACTCGGCCACAAGAGAAGCCTGCACACCACAACGAAGAGTAGCCCCCACGTGCCGCAACTAGAGAAAGCCTGCGCGCAGCAACGAAGACCCAACGCAGCCAAAAATAAATGTAAAAAAAAAATAAAAAAGCTAACTTATCTAACTGAAAGGTGAAAAATAACTGAAATAATAATATACAGAAAAGAATCTAGCCCAGTGTTTCGTGTTTTCTAAGAGTGTAAATATTAGTTTCTTGGGAGGGATAAGAAAATGATAATTATCCCCATTTTACTGAAAGGAGAACCGAGGCTTGGGGAAATTAAGTACCTTGCTCAAAGAGAGCCAAGAAGCTCTGAGAAACCTATGGTTCCCCAGACTTCACCTCTGGTCCTGGGAAATCCTTGATTTCCATCTCCCCTTTTAAAATTTCCTCTTTGTGATGGTGGCATCACAATGCCGATCACGACCCTGTGGCATGAGTTGGCTTTTCCTACGGAGTAGATTCCCACATTGGTGCGAATGTGGTAACAGTCATGTAGAGTTGCATAGGGTGTCAGAACCTGACGAAAATCTCATCTTTCTCACACTTCCCCCTGAAGGAACAGGAAGGCAAGAGGAGAAGGGTAGGTGACCTGGGCTACCCTTCACTATTGTGAAGGACGACTAGTGCTTGCCTTTTATGGGAAGTTTTGAGATGAATCAGCTTGGAATGAAAGTCTTGCCCTGCCCCACTTTGCTTCTGTCAGGGGATGGTGCAGAAGAAATTCTTAGAACTGAAGCAAAGGGCCTTTGAGGGCTTAGCTTGTGAATGGGGTGTTTCTTCTGACTTTATATATATAAATCAAAGTGTATCATCATCGGTCTTTTGAAACTCCTTTGAGAGACACTTGCAGAGATTTGATTCTGAGTTTCAGAATTTACAGATGCTTTGTTTATCAGTGGCTATAGAGTGCTCTATTTTTATAATCACCTGGCAGTATGATTTTAGCTTTTGGAGGGAAGCATCTTCCTAATATATTGATTACAGGTAGAACCATATGAAATGGCCAGTGTGTAACCATTTTTACCTACAAAAATGGCAGTTTTATCTGGTTCAGCTGAATACTTGACAAGGATGGGCTGAGTAACAGGTTCGCATTATATACAAGAATTGTCACTATTTCTTCACAGGTGCATTAACCGTCTTGTAGCCTTGGGAATCTCAAGGATATCCTGTAATAAAGACCTTCCTTGTCTTGTTTGTTCTCCTCTTTCAGTGACTTTGACCACACCTCTGACATTCTGGCTGTGGCAGTAAGTAGAGTTGAGAGTCACTTTAATTCTTGATGATATTCTTCCTTACTTTTAATCTCATATAATTTTTGGTTGGCAAGTAGCTCTTTGCCTTGATCACAGATTTTGGAATTTGAAACTATTGGCCAAATCTAGTTTCTTGGTGTATTTCGTGTACTGCTTGGAAAATCTCCCAAGTTCTATATTAGTGTCCACTAGGAGGCTATAATTCAGGCTCAACTCTTTAGCTATACCTACAAACAGCTTTTGAAATTAAAAAATGGATTGAAGTGCAATGTATCTGAACGGTCCTAGTATTATGCGTGGCATATGGTAATTGTTAGCAGCATCTGGAATTAGAGTGTAAACAATGGTGATTTTTTTTTTTTTTTTTTTTTTTGCCCACACTGAATGGCTTGTGGGATCTTAGTTCCCCAACCAGGGATTGAACCCAGGCCCTTGCAGTGAAAGCATGGAGTCCTAACCACTGGATTACCAGGGAATTCCGAAATATGCCATTTCTTTTTTTATATTTTTAATAGCGATTTTTGAATTAAATCTCCTGCAGAAATGAACACTACAGGTGTTACATACAAGGAGAGGATGATAGAACAGTTGGCTTCCTTCCGGCCACCATCACAGTGAGAGAGCAAAGTCTTATAGGATCCTGAATTGAGTATTAAAGCATTTAAACCTACCTGCTTGGCTTTGCTCCCCTGCTTATCGATGCTGCCAGGAGGCATCTTGCACTTAGGTACATCATGCTACCCTTGGAATTGCGGGGTAGGAATCCACGGATCAGTCACTCATGAGCAACCCGGAAGGACCATAAGCTGCAGACATTGGCAAGTTGGCTGAGCCACAAAACTGAGTTTTACAGGCTGATGTGAGGGAACTGGTCACCAAGCTGGTGAGCCAAGTGTATAACTCTTGGCCTTCATCTACAGATTAAGTATCCCATTGCCCTGTTCTTTTATATGTGTTGGTTTTGTGGGTGAAATGATAGACTCTAGTGGTATCTCCAAAACTGAGGATTTACTGCACTCTTGGGGTGTATCAGGGATCTGCTGTTTCGCTTTATTTTGCATTTATGCTCTGCTGCCTCTTGAAGACTTTGTGGTGGCTTATGGGTTAAAGCACGGAAATATGGCAAAAATACAAAAAGCACCCAGACCTTCTAAAAAGATCCCAGTGAGTCAGTGTCAGGCTTTCCAGTAAGTTAGCTGATAGGTCTACGTTAGCCTGTATCACCTTTGTTTAGTGGGATGATATTTGCTTAACGTCTGCCCTTGCTCAGGAGGCTGTCTTTTCCACAAGGGAAGGACCACACTGTCTCATCACCACTGTTTCCCCTTCCCTTAGAGCAGGGCCTGGGAGAGAGTAAATACTCAATCATCACTTTTCCAGGAATGAATGAGGCTGCCAAGTCCCAGTTCGTCCCTGGGTGAAATTCTCTGACAAGCACTGCTCTTCCCCATTCGTTCAAGAGGCAGCTTGTGTTTGGGGTCTAGAAGTTGGAATCTGAGTTTGTATCCTTCTCTGTAGGTGAAGCCAGAAGTTTTCTGCAAAAAAAAATGTTTGATTCTTCTTAACAAAACTACTTGTCTAAGGCGTAGGGTTTCCTGTGTAACTTAGCAGAGGAGACTTTGACCTGAGAGCTTTTTAGATAGAAAATACTGATTCCAACAGGGACAAAGTGAATTCGAGCTTCAAGGAGCCCATTCATAGAGAGGCTGTACTAGTGTCATAATTTAGTGGATCTCAGAATGTCTCACAATTCCAAATGATCTTTCGCTTTTAGAAGATGCCATGGGTGTCTACTACTCTGCCATTATGGGATTGTGTGAAGAGCTTTTTTTTTTTTTCTTTTTAACATCTTTATTGGAGTTTAATTGCTTTACAATGTTGTGTTAGTTTCTGCTGTATAACAAAGTGAATCAGCTATATGCATATGTTTATCCCCATACCCCCTCCCTCTTGCATCTCCCTCCCACCCTCCATATCCTACCCCTCTAGGTGGTCACAAAGCAGGAGCTGATCTCCCTGTGCTATGCAGCTGCTTCCCACTAGCTATTTATTTTATATTTGGTAGTATATATATGTCAATGTTACTCTCTCACTTCGTCCCAGTTTACCCTTCCCCCTCCCCGTGTCCTCAAGTCCATTCTCTACGTCTGTGTCTTTATTCCTTTCCTGCCCCTAGGTTCATCAGAACCATTTTTTTTTAGATCCCATATATATGTGTTAGCATACAGTATTTGTTTTTCTCTTTCTGACTTACTTCACTCTGTATGACAGACTCTAGGTCCATCCACCTCACTACAAATAACTCAATTTCGTTTCTTTTTATGGCTGAGTAATATTCCATTGTATATATGTGCCACATCTTCTTTATCCATTCATATGTCAGTGGACACTTAGGTTGCTTCCATGTCCTGGCTATTGTAAATAGTGCTGCAGTGAACATTGTGGTACATGTCTCTTTTTGAATTATGGTTTTCTCAGGGTATATGCCCAGGAGTGGGATTGCTGGGTCATATAGTAGTTCTATTTTTAGTTTTTTAAGGAACCTCCATACTGTTCTCCATAGTGGCTGTATCAATTTACATTCCCACCAACAGTGCTAGAGGGTTCCCTTTTCTCCACACCCTCTCCAGCATTTATTCTTTGTAGATTTTCTGATGATGGCCATTCTGACTGGTGTGAGGTGATACCTCATTGTAGTTCTGATTTGCATTTCCCTAATGATTAGTGATGTTGAGCATCTTTTCATGTGTTTGTTGGCAATCTGTATATCTTCTTTGGAGAAATGTCTATTTCGGTCTTCTGCCCATTTTTGGATTGGGTTGTTTGTTTTTTTGATATTGAGCTGCATGAGCTGCTTATATATTTTGGAGATTAATCCTTTGTCCATTGATTCGTTTGCAAATATTTTCTCCCATTCAGAGGGTTGTCTTTCGTCTTGTTTATGGTTTCCTTTGCTGTGCAAAAGCTTTTAAGTTTCATTAGGTCCCATTTGTTTACTTTTGTTTTTATTTCCATTTCTCTAAGAGATGGGTCACAAAGGATCTTGCTGTGATTTATGTCATAGAGTGTTCTGCCTATGTTTTCCTCTAAGAGTTTTATAGTGTCTGGCCTTACATTTAGGTCTTTAATCCATTTTGAATTTATTTTTGTGTATGTGTTAGGAAGTGTTCTAATTTCATTCTTTTACATGTAGCTGTCCAGTTTTCCCAGCACCACTTATTGAAGAGACTGTCTTTTCTCCATTGTATATCCTTGCCTCCTATGTCATAGATTAGTTGGCCGTAGGTGAGTGAGTTTATCTCTGGGCTTTCTGTCCTGTTCCATTGATCTATATTTCTGTTTTTGTGCCAGTACCATATTGTCTTGATTACTGTAGCTTTGTAGTATAGTCGAAGTCAGGGAGTCTGATTCCTCCAGCTCTGTTTTTTTCCCTCAAGACTGCTTTGGCTATTCGGGATCTTTTGTGTCTCCATACAGATTTTAAGATTTTTTGTTCTAGTTCTGTAAAAATTGCCATTGGTAGTTTGATAAGGATTGCATTGAATCTGTACATTGCTTTGGGTAGTGTAGTCATTTTCACAATACTGATTCTTCCAATCCAAGAACGTGGTGTATCTCTCCATCTGTTTGTATCATCTTTAATTTCTTTCATCAGTGTCTTATACTTTTCTGCATACAGGTCTTTTGTCTCCCTAGGTAGGTTTATTCCTAGGTATTTTATTCTTTTTGTTGCAATGGTAAATGGGAGTGTTTCCTTAATTTCTCTTTCAGAGTTTTCATCATTAGTGTATAGGAATGCAAGAGATTTCTGTGCATTACTTTTGTATCCTGCTACTCTACCAGATTCATTGATTAGCTCTAGTAGTTTTCTGGTAGCATCTTTAGGATTCTCTATGTATAGTATCATGTCATCTGTAAACAGTGACAGTTTTACTTCTTTTCTGACTTGGATTCCTTTTATTTCTTTTTCTTCTCTGATTGCTGTAGCTAAAACTTCCAAAACTATGCTGAATAATAGTGGTGAGAGTGGGCAACCTTGTCTTGTTCCTGGTCTTAGATGAAATGGTTTCAGTTTTTCACCATTGAGAATGATGTTGGCTGTGGGTTTGTCATATATGGTCTTTATTATGTTGAGGTAGGTTCCCTCTTTGCCTACTTTCTGGAGAGTTTTTATCATAAATGGGTGTTGAATTCTGTCAAAAGCTTTTTCTGCATCTATTGAGATTATCATATGGTTTTTCTCCTTCAATTTGTTAATATGGTGTATCACGTTGATTGATTTGCATATATTGAAGAATCCTTGCATTCCTGGAATAAACCCCGCTTGATCATGGTGGATGATCCTTTTAATGTGCTGTTGGATTCTGTTTGCTAGTATTTTGTTGAGGATTTTTGCATCTATGTTCATCAGTGATATTGGTCTGTAGTTTTCTTTTTTTGTGACATTTTTGTCTGGTTTTGGTATCAGGGTGATGGTGGCCTTGTAGAATGAATTTGGGAGCGTTCCTCCCTCTGCTATATTTTCGAAGAGTTTGAGAAGGATAGGTGTTAGCTGCGAAGAGCCTTTTTAAAGGTCTGTGTGATTTACCACTAGACTCTTGACATATGTCATCTCATGTAGTCTTCAGTAATGCTATGAGATAGTTAGCAGCATTCCTGTATTACAAGTGATGAATTTGAGGCTTGAAGCAGTTAATAATTTTCTTAGGGTTTTGTGGGTAGTTTCTAAGGGAACCAGAATCTAGTGTGGAGTTCAATATCTGTATCAATTTATACCGTTCCTTAATAATTGTGGTGGAATACAAGTACCTCCGGGAGAGGTGACATGTTGGGAGGCTAGTAGCAGGCCCTTCTGCCTTGGTGTGAATTGGTTTATCAGCATCTTTTCAAGAGAGGGGTTGCACATCAGGTGATGGAGAGGAAAACCCAGGAGGGGGAATGGAAGGCAGACCAGATAAGCTCGTTTAATTCTCTGTTTTGCCAGAGGCCGACCCCAGACACAGCTTTGAGCACGTCGTGGCCTGAGCACTATTGACCAGGGACATTCATATCAGAATTGACAACACAGTAACAAAAACTGCCAGTTATTGGGCACCTACTAAGTACCATACACATATCCTCTCATACGATAACCACCACCACCGTGAGTGGTAGGTGTTATAACGCCCATTTTACAGATGAGGTCACTAATCAGGTTAAATTGCTGATGATCATAATTCAGTAAATGGCAGAATCAGGATTTGAACCCAGATCTGTCTGACCCCAAAGCCTTTGTTATCCTGTAAATATCACTGTTTAGCCCTGATCACTCCCCTTTTAGCATCTGTGTCAGCTCCTAATGGAGGCCTCCACTTGGAATAATCCCTTTTGGGAGTGCTAGGACGTTTGGGATCATTACTCTGAAATTGTAGGAGGAGAAATGACGTGCAGAATGCCGTGCTGAACGAACACGCACAGAGGCATCCTTTGGGCCTTTCCGATGATGCTGTTCCCCTGAGGAGTTTTCACCCTCAGAAGGACTGCTGTATCCAAAAGCAGGTACTCTGCAGAGTTCACCTGTAGACCTCTATTCTGGGAGCCTCCAGAGTGAGGACTGGCTTTGAGAAGTTAGCCACAGCTCCCCTTCCAGGTCTCTCTCTTTGTTTCAAGGGAAAAATCAAGAAGTCAGGAAATAATAGGGAAATGAAACATTCTAGGCAGTAGGAAGCAAGGTGGAAGAAGATAGTCACTGGAGGAATTTGAGATTCTTGTTTTCCATTTTTTTTCTCCTCTAGAGAGACTTTTTTTGTATCCATATGGACTTACCCATTTGCTGTAACAGCAGAGAGACTCCTATAAAATTTTTTTAAAAAGGAATTCTTGACAACATCTTGGAAAGCCTAAGTTATAAATATCATAAAAGATAAGGAGGATAACATTGCCAAATTAAAGGAAGGAGTTGGGCAAGGCATTAAAGCAGCACGGGAAACAGTCTGACAGAGGGACTCAGGCTCCATCCGGCCCCCGAGTCCCCCGTTCTCAAGCTTTCTGTTTCAGAGCCACCAAGAGAGCTAGAGATGACTTGCTGAAATCTTTGATGCTTGAATGGCCAGAGCTTGGACAGAAGGTACGGAGCCCCTTGTACTACCGGCCAAAGGTGGCTTTCTGTGTCTGTCAAGTAAGCAGCAGCATGTGGGGCTTACAAGGAGAGATGTTCCTGAATGCTTCCCCACCTGGGCGGATTTGAAGCACCAGCATACATTTCCCTTTTTCTGGGGTCCCCTTCTAAAATTAAAACTACAGTGTCTGGGCCCTGCCTGCTCTGTCCTGTGGTGATGTGCATCTCCCGGACCATACTGTGACCCATGACCATGTAAGTGACCATATGATGCTGCTGGACCCCAACACTGACATAGGGAGAGAAAAAAGTGAAGCTGGAAAATCATGCATCAGGTCGTGGTCCCTAGGAATGCAGAGCAAAAAGGCAACACTGGTGAGACGGGCATTTCGGAGGGCAGTTCCCCAAAGGACATTTTGGCTTGGTTTCACGGTTGGATTTCTTGTTTTTATTTTTTTCTTCTATTCTATTTTTATTTTTGGAAAGTGTCAGGGGAAGGAGTGTCAGGAGAGCATGGAGGCTTGTTAGATAGGAAACAGACTTCCTAGTACATGTGACCACAGATGCTGCCCTACCCTTCCCATCCCTCCCTGTCTCGGTGCCCAGCCTGGATGTCACTGGAGCCCCACCTTGAAGGCACTACTTGATCCATCCCTAACACAACATAGCCCATCCTGCAGCTTTCAGACCAGAGGGCTTGGCCTGGCTCCTGTTGCCATGGTTACGGAGTGTCAAGGCTTCCTTAAGAACAGGAAGGACCTCTCCCTTCTCTCCTTTTCCACATCAGCTCCTGAATATGGCCCAGCACTCTGCTTTTGCTGTGTGTCCTCTCTCATTGCTTTTCTCCTCTGCTCACTGGCCTCCAGTCATTCCAGCTCTTTTGGTTCTCAGAATATGCTGGGCTGCATCCTGCATGAAAGCTTTCCAGCCTGAGGTCCCCTGCGATGGGGATGTTCTTCTCCTCCCCACTCTCGGTGCCCAGCTCACTCTTAGGTCTCAGCTCAAATTTCCCTTCAGTCGACAAACGTTTTCGAGCACCTACCATGCTCCCCATGCTCTTCTAGGTGCTTGGAGCTACACCAGTGAACAGAACAGACAAAAAGCCCTGTCTCTGTGGACCAACTTGCTATCTCTTCCTTAAATTCTTACCTGACTCCCCATCCCCCCAGGCTAGATCCTGTCCTTTAGTACATGACGGATGCTATTGGTGTCCTGGTTATCTAGTGCCAGTTCCCCTACATTAGACTGTAGGTTCTAGAGGTCAGGGATTATGTCTCTTTTATTCACCACTGTATACCCAGTACCAACACATTTCCTAACACCCAGAAGGTGCTCCGTAAATATGGATGAAGAAATGGATAAATGAATGAATGAATGATAATTGCTTTTGTTGACAGGTAGCAATATCAGGTGTGAAGATCACACACACTTCTGGGAGGAAGTTGTTTGTGTTGATAAGAGGCTCAAGAAGAAGCTACCCTGTGCTTTTACTGTCCCTAGAACTTGCACGTTCTCGCTCAGCCTTGTCTGGGGTCTAGGTCTCCCACTACTTAAGCTCTAGGCGTTTCATGATTTTTAAAAAATGGCTGTGACCATGCCTGACTTTAATGCAGCCTCTGTTTGTCTCCCTTCCAATTTCATCTTCTCAGGAAGGAGACCTTCAAGGGGTGCGGTGACAAACTCTGAACTCATAAACACTAGCACCCCATTTACTCATTATGCCCAGAGCCCCATCTTCCCCTGGGCTGCGACAGTGCCGGTAGAGATGGTCTTCGTCTGCATTAATCATTTTCATGCGCTTTGCACTCAGCTACACTGGTATTCAGAGAAAAATGCTACCATGACAACTGCCACAACAGATGGTATTTGATCAGTCTCTAAGCTACCGAGGAGATATACAGCAGTGCTTCTGAGGTTTGCATATTTTATGTTATCATGAGACCCAGTCCAGCCTTAATCATGATTGAAACGTGAAGTTTTCCATTTGCCTCCGATCCCCCCTCCCTTCTCTTTCCAGTTGTTTGCCATTTGTTTTGATTTTCCTTGCTCTGTGCCTGGCCTGTTTGGGGATGTATTTCTGGATGTGGGAGACATAGGCTACAACATACATGGTCCATGGAAGTTGCCCTGCGGGTCTAAAGTTTAGAGACTGTTGAGAAGCTATTCCACTTTGGAATGGAGAGCCTGGCTGAGAGTGGGAGAAAGGCTTAATTGCAGCCTGTCTCTCTTGGATGTTCATGGACCACACAGGGTTGAGGCCACATATGGCCCC
The DNA here is from genome assembly GCF_964374135.1 of Grampus griseus. Classification (NCBI taxonomy): domain Eukaryota; kingdom Metazoa; phylum Chordata; class Mammalia; order Artiodactyla; family Delphinidae; genus Grampus; species Grampus griseus. Next base: position 74,318,642 of record NC_139002.1, read on the forward strand.
AAACAAAGGGAAACTCTGGGAAGTACATCTTGGTCTTGGTTTGTCCCCTTACTCCGCCCACTCCTCCATCCAGCTCCTTTCTGCTTCCAGGGTCTCTGGTGTTCTGGTCCCCCTTCTCAGCTTCCTGCCTCTACCCCAGCTAGTAAACTCCAGGAGCTTGATTCCAGAGTCCTTGGACCCATTTCTATGGCAACAACTACAACAGCCTTCTCACCCAGGGCCCCTCCCCACCCATCAGCAACACTGGAATGTCAGACTTCGCACAGATTTTTTTTCAGCTAATTTTGGAAAGTAGTTTATATTGGCCGCTATGTGTTAATGAACAACTTTCGTTGTATTTACATACTTTGCTGGTGAAGAGTCTTTTCCTTCACTCTGCCTCTCAACTTTAACAGGATCCTATCCTCATCTTGCACTGCATGTCTGGATCCCATATGAGCCATGAGCCTCGTTAAAGATGGGCTCTAGGGCCTCGCTGTGCTGTGCTGAGTGCCCCAGGGTCCTGCCACCGTCCTGTCCCCTCCAGGGACGTGGTGGGAGTTTGCAACCTCAGTCGTACTGGAGGATGGATTGTTTACCTGAACAGTATTTATAAGAAAACCTTAAGGTGAATTTGAATCACAAGAGAGCGTGGATCAAAGAAACATTCTCCTCTTCTGATCTCATTCCAAGTGAAGCGGGAGGTTGGAATCCACATCTGACCCTATGCTGCTTCCCAGCCCCGTGCCCTTCCTGGGGTGCAGATGAAAAGAGCGTGGGTCTCGGCCGCCTTGTCGGGAGTGATTTTTAGCCTTAATGGAACATTATTAAACAGTGGATTTGAAACTTGAGGAATGTTTTTTGAACTCCTCTGTGAGCTGAGAATTCATGGTAGAGGGGAAAAAATTCAAGGCTCTTGATGGGCTTATGAATCGTCTTTTAAATGACGACCCAAGCCCTTATTTTCAGGTTTTACATTTTCTGGGAGTGCAATCTGGCCATCTGGATAGCGTCCCCCGTTTCATCTCCTCGTTAGGAGAAAGCATTCCTAGTGCCCTTAGGTCTCCTCCTTCACCTAATGTAGGGAGATCCTAGTGCTTCCCTTGTTTATCTGCTCTGATTCTCCTGGAAATGGACGGGAGTCAGGGGGTGTATGTCGAGGGGCTCTGTGGACCCTAAAGAGAAGGATTATGTAAATGTGGGCTCCTGGACTTGGGGGAAGACTCGACCAACACTGTCAAAAGAATCGAGCACAGTGCCTGGCACAGAACAGACATCCGCACAATGATGTTGACTGAGTGATTGAAAGAATCATGCCCCTCAGGTTGCTCACCCTTGGCACTGCTGACGTTTGGGGTTGGGTAGTTCTTTGTTGGGAGGGAACTGATGTGTGCCCTGTAGGGTGTTCAGCAGCATCCTTGGCCTCTGCTCACTAGATGTCAGTTTCCCTCAGTGTTGTGACAACCCAGAATGTGGCCACATGCCCCCTGGGGGGCAAAATCTTCCTTTCCCAGTCTCCCTTACTCAGCAAAGAACTATTGATCAAAATTATGAAATTGGTTGACAGAATGATAGGACTGTAACAAAAATCAACAAGAGAGGAAATATTCTAGGTAACCTGTTTATAATTATTTCTCCCCTTAACAGAATTTAACATTTAAAAAGAAAGCCCCATGGGTGAATTGAAATGTACCAAGGGTAGCCTTGCAAGAAGAAATTGCCGTGGACTTTATTTTTTTTAATTTATTATTTTTTATTTATTTTTGGCTGCGTTGGGTCTTCATTGCTGCCCGCGGGCTTTCTCTAGTTGCGTCGAGCCAGGGCTACTCTTCGTTGCGGTGCGTGGGCTTCTCATTGCAGTGGATTCTTTTGTTGTGGAGCACAGGTTCTAGGCGTGCAGGCTTCAGTAGTTGTGGCTCACAGGCTCAGTAGTTGTGGTGCGTGGACTCTAGAGCACAGGCTCAGTAGTTGTGGCACACGGGCTCAGTAGTGGTGGCGCATGGGCTCTCTAGAGCGCAGGCTCAGTAGTTGTGGCACACGGGCTCAGTAGTTGTGGAGCATGGGCTCTAGAGCACAGTCTCAGTAGTTGTGGCACACAGGCTTAGTTGCTCTGCAGCACGTGGGATCTTCCCAGACCAGGGATCGAACCCGTGTCCCCTGCATTGGCAGGCGGATTCTTAACCACTGCTCTACCAGGGAAGTCCTACCATGGACTTTAAATGGTGCTACATACATCAAATGCTCCATAGATGTGACAAGGAAACGTACTTCATGCTCCTTGGAGGGAAAATTCTATAGAATTGCAGTGTTAGTAGAGCAGTGCTTTTCTTGCATATGTTGGCAGGTGTCGCTTTTTTTGTATTTAGTGTCACACTGCCACACTGTTGCTGAAAAACTAAACCTACCCATGTCAGCCCACCTACATGACACTTCCCAGGATAAATATCAATACCAAGTGCACTATTTTTGATTTTGCATTAACAGATTCAGGGGTGGTCAGATTTCTCTTCTCATTTGCTATGGGGTCATAATTGCCAAAGCCTCCCTTCAGAGCCACGTGTAAGATATTATATTAGAAGAAGTAGGGTAGGGTCCTGTATAGCTCAGGGTACTGTATTCAGTATCCTGTGATAAACCATAATGGAAAAGAATGTATATATAACTGAATCACTTTGCTGTACAGAGAAATTAGCACAATATTGTAAATCGGTTATACTTCAATAAAATAAATTTTAAAAAAATAGATAAACAATAAAAACACATACACACCAAAAAAAAAAAAAGTAGGATAGGATTATAGGAAGAGACAAGCGGTAGAAGAGGAATTTTGTAAGTTTACTGTGATTTCAATACTAGTGCCTTTGTGTAGAGGCCACAAATCCTTTTGGATGGTTTTGGTCTATTATCACTGTATACAATGTCATGAAATAAGGATTGGTATTTTCTCAAAAGCAGGGTTTTGTAATAGAGTGCAATAACATTTAGAGAGACGATGTTTATTACACTTCTACATGGAAGCCGATTGCTCCAAAACACCTTGCACAGGGTCCTCCCAGCCATTCTCTTCCTTCTTCGTCCTCCCCCTCGCCCCCCTTCCCTCCAAGGTGGTAGCACTTGGTTGTCACTGTCAGTCATCCTGCGCCGGAAAGAAGAAAGGAGAGTTTAAAGCCATCTCATTTTTCCTCCCTCTCCGTAAGAAACAATTTTCTGCGATGGTGGCAGGCATAACGTGTAGCATCGGCATTTATTTCGTTGGTAGGAAATTGCATTCTACCCCTTTTCTTAGAGATGAAAAAATGCCTCCCAGATGAAGACCCTGGAAGGTGAGCTGTTAGCTGGGAAAGAGATTGGGAAGCTGAGCTAAAAACTGTGAGGATGGAGTGACCTCAAGCTCAGGGTTGAGCGGATTCTTTTAGAATGGATGCAGTTTTATTCAGGTGTCCCTGAGCTTAATTTAACATGTTTGGAAGCTGTGAAGACCGGGAGCAGAGAAGGAGAATGCCAGACATCAGGGGAGGGTGGACATGAACTTCAGGAAGACTGCCTTGGAGCCAGACTGTACTCAAATGAGAGCTCGTAAAACGGAGACACTTCACTCTGTGGCTCTGAAGGAACCGTCAGGATATTGCTTGGGGGAGGGGAGGGAGAAGGGTCACATGTACGCTGTGAAAGAGAGTCATTTATGAGTTCACAACAAACCCCATGGGTCAAATACTGGTTGGAGTTCATAAGCGTGTGGCTGGAGCCTGGGAAGTCGGGCGGGGGCTGAGGGGTTGCGGAGGTGAGGAAGATCTCCGCTGTGAAATGCAAGCCGTGTGAAATCCAGAGTTCCCTGTGCCAAGTCCAAGGCAGTTTCTCTTATTTTTGGTCACCGTTGACATGAATCGAGCCCGAACAGTTTCCTGTAGACCAAAAAATAATTAGCCCTGACAACTGAAGGCAAATCAGACCTTTGGGAATGATCTAACTGCTCCTTCCTGAGGGCTGGACGTGAGCTTGCCCTTGGCCGTGGCATCAGCCCTGGAAAGCCTGGGAGGCCTCCCAGACCCTGGTGGGGTCGGGTCCCTTCTGCCACAGAAAACACAGAGGACAGAGAGGTTCGGTGAGTTTGCAGCTCTCGCCGTCCTCTGCGATGCCTGCCATCCTGAGAATTTTGTGAGTAAACACTACCCAGATTCCTGCTGAGACGCCCATTCACTCTTTTTATGCTTAACTGCCCACCTCCTCGGGGGCTGGGAAGTCTCTCCCAGCTGCTGGTAGGTGGAAGGGTCTCCTAACCTTGTCCCCACCTCTGTGTTTCTGGCAGCTGCTCAAGTGTTGAGGATAGCACTGGCGACAGTGACCAACACGAGAGCTCCAATTCCCCCCTGGTTATTTTTGGCAGCCGTGAGCAATCCAAGGCCTTGACTTCTGACGCTGCGTGTGGTTGGCATATTAGGTAGCCTTTTCCTGTGCAAGTACAGACAAAGGAGAGTACTGACCTGCCTCCATCTATCCATCCGGTGTTTTCATGTCATTTTTTCCTCTTTGAGAACCTTAGCAAACGCACAATGAACCCTCTCGCTGACATAGACTTTTGTTCCTAATAAGAGATGGCTCTGGAGAAGACTGAACATTTATTGAGTGTATATTGGTTTTTTTTCCCCCCCCAGATTGAAAACATAGATGCCTGCTTGAATTTCCTGGCGGCTAAGGGAATAAACATCCAGGGGCTGTCTGCAGAAGGTGAGTCTGAGCACTTGTCATAAAGCTGCCCTTTATCGTTTGAAATGCCCACCTGTTACCTATTGATGACGTTTTTAGAGTTAAGCCAAAGGGTGCTGGTGGGCTTCTCCGGTTTTGTCTCTTGCGGGTTTTGAGGCCACTCGATGCTTGTCTGCACTTGACGATGCCAACCTTTTGACAACCTAAGGGATCTCTGAGAGTGCCGACCCAGCTGTGCCAGCCTTGTCGGCAAGACACGGAGGGAGCAGTGAAGACGGAGCTGCTTCTCTTTGAGAAGGGCTTCATCAAACAGCACCGACTTTATTCACGCGACCGGCAGTTTAGTTAATTATCAAGCCAAGCCTTATCTGTGGGAGAGAGAACACTTAACCACGGAGCATATTTAAACTGTGCAAGTTCCCAGGGAAAAATGCCTAATCCTTCTCTTAATTTTATGAGAAGAAGCGGCACTTTTCCTAGCTCCCCCCGCCCAAAAAAAAAGCATGTGATTTATTAATGAGGTGCTCCATCTTGACATCGTGATTAGTTTTTCATTAACTCCAATTTCGTGGCTAATTAGCACATTAGCGTCGGCTGGTGGTTCGCTGTTCATTAGGTGTTGGTCTGGAGATGGCCGGTCTGAATTCTCAGCTTCCTCGGGCAACAGCTCACTCTGGAAACTTGCTCTGTCTCTCTCCTCTTTGTAAATACAAGCAGCTGCTAGCTCCCGAGCGGCCATAGGCCCCAGCATCCTCCCAAACTCATTAGGCTGCACCTCCTCCAGTTTTCCCAGAACAGGTAGAGCAGCATGGGCCTCAGATGAGGCCCTTTCCCTATCCTGGTCGCATTTTGCAGAGTTGCTGGTTAGCATTGACTCTGGTAGTTAGGGTTGGGGAGGCGGGGAGCGGTGCGGAAGGACGCAGCCCAGTGTAGCGTAGGTTTGCAAGCGTGATCCTTTTGGGGACTGTTCTTTGCCTTTGCTCTGCTGTGTGGTGAAAGCTTGGTTTTCCTGGCTGTGTTTCTGGACTGTAGTCTCTTCCAGTGTTGTGAGTGGGCGGCCGCTATTGGTGTCTCGTGTCTCTGCACGGAATTCCCCAAGTGGGACCTCTAACAGGCTGGGGCTGCCCCGGGTCAGACATGGTCACACTGCTTCCAGAGGTCTCTGAGGCAGCTTTCGGTGGTCAGCCTTAATCTCAGCTCTGAGAGAAGGGTCCGTGGAGGATTCCTTTGCCCTGGGCTATGGGCCCTCCTCCTCCGGGGGATGAGATCTAGGCTGAATGGCATGTGGCATGCGCATCGCTGGGGCATGAGGGGTTGGTGTTGGTGTTTCCGTGGAGAGGTAGGGAGATGCAAATTTCTATTCCAAGGAACACATTGCTTCCTCCTGGTAGAGAGTTCTCGTGCTGGTGGAAGTGGCAGGCACACCTTCCTCCTAGGTCCTGGGCATGCTTGGATCCCGGGCCTGTGCACCCCACCCGCAGCAGAGCATCAGCAGGGGCTTCTCTCCTACAAGTCACGCTTAGCAGAAAGGGCTCCAGGGGATGCAGACTCTGTAGGCCAGCTTCATCTCATGTGGCCTGGAGGTGACCCTGGCCACCCTGCCATCTGTCTACCCATTGTCCTGCCTTCTGCCTGTCCTGTCTCTCCCCTGCCCCATCTTCTCTATACCTTAAGGCGTAGAGAATCTACTCAACAAATACTTGTTGAATGAATAAGTACCAACTGTGCTTTGAAGGCTTTTATCTGCATCAGCTCCAGCTCTCACAACTGACGTTGGAATTTATAATATGCTGAGTTTACAGATGAGGAAATTTTCCCTGGAAGAAGTTATGAAGCCTGCAGTGAGTGAGTGGCAGGGCCAGGATTGGAACCCAGGTCTGTGATTTCGGAGCTCCTGTTCATGGTGTCTTTGGGGAAGGCAGATGGATAAAATGTGGGCGTGCCATGTACGGGTGAAAGAAATCAAAAAAGATCTAGAACCTTTGTTGGCTGGAACACTGTCTCGGAAGATGCTGGGCAGCCCATGAAGGCATATGGTGCAGACAGACTCAGCCCCAGCCCCCTGGTCGGTGGTGGGATGTGGCCCTTGTGAGTCTGAGCAGAGAAGAGCAGACTGGAACCAGTGTGTTGAGGAATCAGTCACTGGGGTATAACCATGAAGTAAGTTTTTCAGTAACTGCCCCCACCTGTGCTATGTTGACCCCCATCTTTCCTGCTTGGTTGAGACTCATTTAATGATACCTGGGCCAGAACCCATTCCCTTCAGTCTTGTGCAGTTATTAGAACAGATTATGTCAGTACTTAAGACTCAGTCTTGTTCATTTTTAAACTTCAGTCTCAGACTCAAAGCTCTTTTCCCCGGTGCCCCCCAGTGCAGGTGGCTTTGGAAGGTTGAGGGGGTCTGGGGGGTGTGATGACTTGACCTCCTTTCCCTTCCCTCGTTCCTGTGCCTGAGCCTCCAGGATTGGGGCAGCAGCAGAGGCAGCAGAGTTCTGCTGGGGGTGAAGTTGCTGCCCTCCTCTTGGTGGGCCATCATTGCCACTGTCCCCACTGGGGGTCTCTGCATGCCCTGCTGACCAGCACTCACTCCCATGCTGCTCCCAGGGCCTCAGTAGTCTCTTGTGAGATTTGACCGCTCTTCTAGCTCACCCCCAGCTGGTAGCAGTCACATTCCATCCCCCTGATTCAGGCCCCTCTTCGTCCCCACACTAGGGTGGTCCTGGTAAGGCCGTAGGCCTCGGTCTCACAGTCCCTGCGTCACCCACCATAGAGCAGCAGGAATGTGTGGGCTCTGTCTTCCACTTGTAGTGATGGAACAGGCCTCCTGTCACCTGGAAGTCCCCGCCATACAATCTCTCTCCAGCTCTTTCTCCCCAGCTTAGGTGGCAAACAGGCAGATCTGCCAGGTCCCTGCTAAGCAGGTGTCCCAGCTGGGCACTAGAACACCACCACCACCACCTGGAGTTATTCTCTTGAAGCCTCTACTCCCTCGAGTTCAAGGAGTGCAAGAACCCCACTGTCTTGTTCCTTGGTGAGGGGAGGAGATATCCTGTCTCTGTGATCATCAGTCGTGACCACCCACGCCCAACCTCAGTGACATTCTCTCATCTGGATCTTCTTATATTGACTTTGGGTGCGGTGGGTAGAGGCTGGTGGTGATGGTCTTTGGTTGTAAGACTAATTCTGGACTAGTGCTGTCTCGTGGGAGGGTGACTGGTCCCAACTTCTGTCAGTTCCTTGAACTTACAAAGCAAGGGTACTTGGAGCCTGTTTTCCTCAAATGGGCCTTATTCACAATTTTAGGGCTACAGGAAGTACCTCCATTTGACATACTGTTAAGTTATAGGAGTGGAAATCATGTGTTGAGGACCCGCCAGGTACAGTCACTGGGCTAAGTGTTGTACACATTTTAGTTTATATCCTATTTAATCCCCCACAGCAACCTTCCGAGATCAGTATTCGTATTACCCCATCTTACAGATGAGGAGACTATGGCCCAAAGAGATTGTTCCATGTGGCAAAAGGGAGGCCCACAGAGTCAGCCGTGATCAAGCTACTCACATCTGCTGATTCAAGTCCTGGTATTTTATACTGCTCACCACTATCTACACTTCTAACCACCCCCATAACTACTAGAAAATCATTATAGTGTTTAAAGAAATCATGTATTTTTTTTAACACTGTAAAACTGTTTATTTGGGGGAAAAAAACAACATTTCTAGAAGAATAAAGTCGCATCAGCACCTACCAGAATAACTCCCGCCCACTTGCTCACATCCACAGGATTCCCATGTAGGGCCGTGGCCTAATTTGCAAAAGATGCTACACACAGATCAAGTTTTTAACAACGTGTTAATCCCAAGAGATCACACTGGGAGGCCACAGCGTTTCCGCCACCTAGAAGTTCAGGCCCCCAGCCTCTTCCAGATCCTTGAGCTTCAGGAAGAGAAGAGGAGGAGGAAATGCCCACTAGACCCAAGTCTGGGGCAAGGGAATATGCTTGCCTGTTTCTGTTCCCCAGGGACAATCATCTTTGCGAAGGAATAATGTTGCAGCCCAGCAGTCCTTTTCCCGCCCAGCGTGTTGGCACGAGTCTAAGCTGGTATTTCTCCCCTCTGCGGTTCGCTGTCGCGTTCAGGGCCTTCCCCTCACTGTGGTGGACCACACTGCCAATGTGCTGCAGGGACTTGAAGGTTTGGGTGTTCACAGAGCCAAATTCCACTATCTCGTCATCCACCTTGCAGACCTGCGATGCTGGCAGGGGAGCCGGGGCTGATGCTGTTCGCTATGGCGAAGGCTGAGCAGGGCTGAGGTCCTGGCTCTGGCCCAGGCCGTGGCTCATGGCCTCCCTGCGGGCCTCGGCCAGGTCCCGGGCCTGCTTCTCCTTGTCGCGAGCATGCAGCTGGTGCAGGGCCTCCTCCACCTGCTTCGTCACCGCCTTGTGATCGTTCTGCAAGCAGACGATGTTGTGCGTTGCGGTTCGGACTTGGTACAGGTCCACGTCTGCCCGGGGGTAGCCCTCGCAGTCCACCAGTGGCTCGTTCATCCCGATGCCTTTTTGGCTCTCCAGCACGTCATAATTGGCTTTGATTTGCGCCTCGATCTCCTCTTTGCGCCGTATCAGTTCCTGTATGTTGCTGACAGTCACTCCGCTGGCCTCCGGGGAGCCTCTGCTCTGCCTCGTTTCCTTCTCCGACATCGTGAACCTCGGCCCAGGAGCCCGGACTGCCGGTTTCCCGACCGCGGACACCCGAGAGAAATCATGTAATTGTAATGCTCTTTGTTTTCCTTTTGAAGATGATTGATTGCCCTGAGGCTCCTCCTCTGATTTAAAAAAAAAAAAAAATCAGCGGTTGGAAAGCCTCATAGGCACATCTCCACCCTTTCCCAGGGACTAAAGCCAGGTTTGGAACCCGGGAGGGTGTGTGCACCTGTCCTTGAAGCATCTCAGCAGCTCAGGCCCTGTCCTGGCCTGCCTGCGAGAGAGCCACAGGGAGCCTTTGTTCCAGGGCACAGACAGCTGATGCCTGCGAGCAGGGGCTGCAGGCCCAGGTGAGCCCCGTGGAGACGCTGCTGGTTTGGGGCTTTTCCTGTCCCCTGCGTGTTCCCCAAGATCGGACCCATCCGCTTGCTCCTGGAGACTCGCCAGAGTTCTGTGAGCTTGGGCCTCAGCCTGCCCGGGGTGCTTTTCCAGATCACTTCAACCCCTCACTCCACCTGTCATAACCATCTGTAAACCTGTTCCTGTGAAGAGGAATGGCCTTTATCTCTGGGAGTTTTGAGAACACCTGGGGTTTGCGCTCCCTGGCCCTGAGCCCATCCTCCTGTAATGGGGAAGCGGAGGTCTGGAGGTGAAGACATATCCTATTTGTTTAAGCACGCATTTGCCGGGCACATCTATATGCCAGGCACAGTGCTAGGCACCGGCGTACACGGAGAGTCACATTAGTCATACAAAACTAGCTTTAAATTCCAGTTCGTGAGAGAGCTGTGCTGGTGGTATGTACAGGATCCAGTGGTGCCCAAAGAAGGCTACGATCAGCTCTGCCTGGGGCAGGCAGGGGCTTCTCAGAGACGGTGATGTTTCTTCTGGGTTTTACAAGTTGAATAGGCTTTCACCAATCGGAAAAGGAAGGTGAAGGGAAATTTAGATAGACGTTGGGGCATAGGTAATATGGGAACAAAGGACTAGCTTTTTATCCATCTTCCAGTTTGGAGAAACAGAGGCAGGAAGATGCTTCCAGGTGACTCTAACAGGGTGTATGTGCTTTAGGAGTGAAATCGGTTGCCGACTTGATTAGTTCAGACCTGGGTTTGCTGCCCTGATGGCCAGAGACCTGGTGCTGAGCTGTCTCCTCCTTTCATCCTGAGCCAGAAAGCAGGAGCTTTTTCTGGACAGGGTAAAAGCAGCACGTAGATCGTCTCCATCTCTCTCTACCCACGTCACCTGAGTTTGGCGGTGAGCGGGGCCATTTCTGTCCTTCACCGGCAGGGGGCCCTGTTGGCTCTATTCCCACCCCCTCATCCACCTCCCCTGTGGGCAGAGTCGCTGAGGGGCTTTGCTGAGCAGTACACAGAAGGGCTGCCAGAGTGGGGTGGAAAGTTACATGCTGAATGTGGGTGATGTAGACGGCCCAGCTGGAGGAGCAATGCCATAGAATCCACAATCCGGAATCAGCCCGGTGACCTTACACCGTGGCTTAAGGGGATTGAATAGGAATTCTGAGACTGTGGTCTGAGGCAGCCTTCCCTTTGGCTCCCAATCCCTTTCCTACAAAGCAGGTTTCTTTGTATTAGATTATCCCAACGATTACGCCTTACTAAAGCAGGCCTGAGGTTTCTTTTAAACAATATTGAAAGAGAATAACTCTATTATCCTCCCTTCTTGCCCAACACCCCCCTATAGCATCCATGCAGATTAGCGCCAGCCAGTGGTTACGGAGATCAGTCAGAACACAAGGAGGTTCAGAATCCACACCATACTGAATTCTAGTGGAAATTGGACTATGGCCCATGTAGTTTATTCTGCAGTTTACGTGGGTGCAGCCATAGGAGAGAAAGAAGAACAGGGTTCTCATGCTGGTTTAGATACCAGCCTCGCTCATGTCTCCTGAAACAAGTCATATCTCTCTAGGTCTACAGTTATTTCCTTCTGTACAAATCAGGAGGGTGAGGATAGTTGATCAGAAACAGAATGATGTTCTTTTTCCGAAGCCTCGGGAAATGTCATGAGGGGAACATTTTTGTGGGCTGGTGGATTTTGTTTTTAGACAGCCTGTGGAGCCAGCTTACCAGGCCTCGTGGCACACAGAAAAATGCCATTTGGAAATAGGAAGAGAACACAATTCTAGCTATTTTGGACCACCCATGGCATAAACTGTGTGGCTCGTTCCCAAACAGAGCATTCACCACGCTTGAGTCCTGTGTTCTGAAAAGAAAATTAAACCGTCCAAACGTCCGCCAACTAGTGAATGGATAAAATGTGGTCTATCCATATAATGGGATAATACCCAGCAATATAAAGAAATGAACTAGTGATAACGCTCTCACCTGGATGAACCTTAAAAACATGATGCCCCGCGGAAGAAGCCAGATGCAAAGGACTGCACATCACATGATTGTCGTTTATGGGGAGATGCCCAGGATAGGCAAATCCATAGAAACAGCACATCAGAGGTTGCCTGGGGGATGGGTTTGGGAATTGCCTGCAGATGAGCACTTTTTAGGGTGATGGAAATATTCTAAAACTAGAATTTACTGAACTTACTAAAACTCATCACACACTTGACTTTATGGATATAAACTGTATCTCAGTAGAGCTGGTTTGTTTGTTTGTTTGTTTGTTTTAAAAAGATGACCACTGTGTTTTCTGTAAAATGAGATTATCATGGTTGATTTTCTTTTTGACACCTGTGACTGTGGCCTGGAGGGGATGTGCAAGAAGAAGGGCTTCTTAGTTATCTCGTGGTTGAAGAGCTCCGTGCTGAGTTCTGAGGGGGCTGCAGGCACAGTGACGGTATTTTCTGAACCCAAAAGGGAAATACAGAGTCAGGCCATGTCCTAGGTGCGTTGCCCTTATTTTCTCATTAATCCTCTGTTAATTCTCATAGCATCCCTGTGGGGAAGGTGTGGCACACATATGCCAATTTTAAAGAAGAAAACTGCGGCTCAGAGAGGTTGACTCTTGGAAAAACTTTGAAGTCCATAAATGATGGACTAGAGAGATTCAAACCCAAGGCTTCTGTGGCTCTAACAATCAGTGATCTTTATAATAAAAATGTTTCCTCTTGGGCTTCCCTGGTGGCGCAGTGGTTGAGAGTCCGCCTGCCGATGCAGGGGACACGGGTTCGTGCCCCGGTCCGGGAAGATCCCACATGCCGCGGAGCGGCTGGGCCCGTGAGCCATGGCCGCTGAGCCTGCGCATCCGGAGCCTGTGCTCCGCAATGGGAGAGGCCACAGCAGTGAGAGGTCCGCCTACCTCAAAAAAAAAAAAGCTTTCTCCTAAGAAAAAGTGTATTTATGAGAGCACCGCGCTCTGTCACAAATAAAAAGATGCTTTCAGGAATAGTAGAACAGTTACGAACAATAAATGACTGAACATCCACAGCAGGGAGAGAATATGACAGAGCCAGCTCCATTCATCTGCCCTGGGATGGGCAGGTAGGTTAAGGGGGTCCCGATGTGGATATGCCTGCTTTGTGCAGGGGGCAACCCCTGAGCCCTTGGATATGCTGAATTGTTAGTTCTTCCCTTCTTTGTTTTTCTTGCATCGTTTTTAAAAAAATGTATTCTGGGTTATTTGACACATCCCATAATACAAGAATACTTCTAGAAGGAGAATAAAGAATCCTTATATGGCCATGAGCTAACTTAAATAAAACATTATCTGGTGTGCTTTTCAATACACGACCCATGATGGGTATGTAAGTAGCCTGGTTACACCATGTTGGGAGCCTGGGCTTTGAGCTGGAAACCCTCGATTCAGATCCCAGCTCCAGCATTTATTACCTTGGAGAGGTTGCAAACCTTTCTGAGCCTGTTTCCCCTTAACTAAAGGGAGATAAAATAGGCCTCATTTTCCCGGTTGTAGGGATTAAATGGGATCGTGTATGTAAAAAGCTTCTCTTGATACATACTAATTAGTAGTAGCTCTATAAAAGGCACTAAAATCTTACATAGATTTCATCTGTCATGATTATAGCTCTGTTTTCACCCTTCAGGGAATTCAATTTTGAGGGGAAATTGTTTTCCCGAGTTCCTTAACAGGTCGTCACCTGCACGCCAGCTCTTGATTCTGTCCTGCCTCCTGTCACTGTCCAGCTAAGGGCCCAGGGGTGTGTCCCTTTACCCTCCATCTGCCCGTGAGGAAAATGCCCATCTTAAAGAAGAACACTGAGGCTCAGAGGTTGAATCTTACAAAAACTCCATCTATAAACTGAATCATCCCAGCCAGCCTCATACTCTGTGACACTGGTGTCCTTGTCAGAACATTTAGAAGCAGAAGCGGAACAGGCCACAGGTGTGTTCTCCTTTGGTTTCCTTAGGATGGAGAAGGAAGCAGAGCTGAAGGGTTAAAACTGAGCTACCCAAAGAAACTGGGGGACTTTCCCACATCTGGGGAAACTTTCTGTGCTCCCTGCATTGCACACAGTGGTTTACGAGCATCTTGACTTGTCCAAGTCAGCCCTGGCTTACACCTGTTTTCCTAATGTAATCAAGAACGTCTCCCTCCCACTCTCAAAAATGATGTAATTTGCATGATAAATTATAAGGTCACATGGTAAAAACCATAACTTTTAAGGCATGAAACCAGAGCTGCATGGGAATCTCCTACAGGATTCTGAGGCTGCTGTGGTCATACAGTAACCAAGACCAGTGAAGGACGTGACTGTTTACAGTTGTGCTTTCACATCTCTGCTCTGGTTTGATCTGCAAAGCAACCCTGTGTGATGGGGCAAGCTGTGTCAATATTGTCATTTGAGGCCCAGAGAGATTAAGTGACTTGTCCAGGGTTGCACAGCTAGTAAGTGGTAGAGTACAGACTGCAACTCGTGGCTTTGGTTTTCTGAAAGCTGGGCTCCTGGCACTTTTGTCCCACAATCAGCACATGCTAGCTCCCAAAGCGCAGAGGGTGAAAGTTGGATTTTAGTAGTTTGTATTGTCAGTTTCTTCAGAGGTTGGAAAGAGGAACTCTCCAACAGGAAGTAATTCAGCCTGACCTAATCAGTAGGATCACACCCCAGGGCACTGACAGGCTTGCAGGGAATCGGGCTTGTTTCTGAAAGAACCCCATTCATGCCTTCTGCCCCTCAACTGGTCCTTGGAGGAAACTCTGGTTCCTTTGTCAGCATCCTCTTGCCCAGCCTGGGGCTAACTTGGAGGTGTGTGTTACCCACACAGGGGAGGGGGGCTTCCCTTCCTCCAACCCCACTCCCTCTAACCCCCTTGCCAGTTCAGAAAAAGAAATTCTGCCTAAGGGTGGAAGCAAAGCTGAGGGAGCCCCTAGGTTCCTTCTTGTCTGTCCCCCAAGCTGCGTGGCCCTATTACTTTACCCTCAGGGTCAGTTTAGACCCTGGCCATCAGCATCTGGTGTTAAAAGAACTGCAGAAAAGGAGGGATTGCCCAAGGGGAAACACCCTTGCATCCACAGTCTCTGCCTGTGAATAAATATTTTATTCCTTCTCTGCAGCACTTAATACATGCCTCGAGGCAAATGCATTTTTTAACATTGGAAAAATTACATCTGGAATAAAAAAATTTCTTAGCCCCACTCTGCACAAATTTCTTTTAATATAGGAGAATTTTTGTGTGAGTTCTTTATAGAAACAACCCCTATCTCCTATTCCCACACCCACCCCAATTTCAAGTTATTTATTCAATGGACAAGAGAGACACAGAGCCTTCTGAGGGCAGGATGATTGGGCGAAGCAGGGCGAGGATTTGGGAGTGGGTCGGCAGCCACTGGCTCACTCTGGGTGGCTTGAAGTACAGAGCACAGATTGGGCAGGGCCGCGTGGAGACCGGTGAGTTTCCCTCAGTGCTTCTGTCCCTGGACAGCTCGCTCTGTGTCCTGAACAAGCACGGTCTTGTTCAGGACTCTGTCTTTTTCGGTTGTGTCCTTCCTGAGAATTTCCCCCTGGCACTCACCAGACATCCCAGTTGCTGCTTGCCTCGGGTATCCACTCTAATCCCAGTGGGGAGAATCAACTAATTTCTTTGTGGTTTTGGCCTGATTTTAACTGACTGGGACACCAATTAAGTGTTCAGGAAATCTGTCATATCCCAGAGGAATTAAAACTCGTGCGAGGGCTGAAGCAGCCTCTTGAAAGGGTGCGAGACAGGGCTCCCCAGAAAGGCTTCCTCCTCTAACCAGAACCTCTTCTCTGTCTTGCAGAAATCAGGAATGGAAACCTCAAGGCCATTCTAGGCCTCTTCTTCAGCCTCTCCCGGTACAAGCAGCAGCAGCAGCCCCAGAAGCCGCACCTCCCCTCGCCACTGCTGCCCGCCGTGTCCCCGGCGGCCGGGGCCCCCTCCCAGTGCCAGGCTGGCGCTCCTCAGCAACAGGTGCCCGCCGCTCCCCAAGCCCCGTGCCAGCCTCACCAGCCAGCGCCACACCAGCCGTCAAAAGCACAAGCTGAGATGCAGTCCAGGTGGGCTCTCCTCGCCAAATGATACTTCTGCTTTTTTTCAGGGGTCTTCTGCCCCACTGACCACATTCTAGCCGGTGCCGGACGTGTGTGTCATTTGCGCTTCTTCCGTGCTGAGAACTGCCGGTAGTTAGTGGGGAATTAGCGTGACCTTGAAATGGATGTGCCTGGCGGAGATGTGCACTTTATAGATCAGAATCGCCAGCAGCCAGAGCTAATTAGCTGCTCCTGCCTGAACTCTAGCCTCTTACACACACAGGTTGGTAGGCAATCAACAGCCCCTAAAATAGACCTCAAATTTCTTTTGCTTGTCTGCCTACAAGCTGGGTGTTCAGTGTTATATGTGCAAGTAATTTCCCTTAGTGGAGGCAAAAGTTCTCCAGCAGATGCCTCTGCTTTGCCAGAAGAGAAATACTGGGAACACAGAAGAAAGATGGCCAGTGGTTTTTAGCAGGGAAAGAGGCATTCCCCCTTCCCTGAGAGGGCCAGCATCCCCTAATGGGGAGCAGTTACCATTAAATGTGACTGACTTTTGTTGACCTTAGAGACCAGGTAGCAGTGTCAGCTGTGGCCCTCTGCTTTTTGGATTAGGACCTAGATTTTGTTTGTTGTTTCCAGAGGGACCCACGCTTGCCAGAGGGACTCGCCATAGGATGATAACGCTAGCAGAACGTTGGGGCAGTTACCATCTACTCTGTTACAGTGTATAGATGCATTCCTAAACAACTCTGCAGAAGATCACCTCGTAAAACATTTGTTTCAATGACAAAAGAAGGAGGGGATTCGGAACTAGAAAGTTTTTGACTCATAGTAAAGTTCTGGAGAAAAGTCCACCATAATTGTTTTTTTAAGCCATAAATCTTTAGCTATCAAACCTAAATGCCACTGATCAAATTGATTGCTTGATTTCATTGAACATATGCTAAAGAGTAATGGCTTTTTCTTTCCAGTTCCCCGAATAGGCCATTGTAGTTAGGCAAAGCACAAAGTGGTTCAAACAAAGCAGCTGCCTTATAGATAGATGGTTGCAGCTTTTTTTCCCCAGGAGAAGCGCTGTTTCCCAATTGTGGTGGTGTTAAAACCAGCACTGATAGATGTGATATAACTCAGAGCCCCTAATTGATTATCTAATTATATCCAGTTCCCATTATGGAGGTTTGTGGGCTAGTAGGAATGCCTGGACTAGCAATGAGGAATAGACAGCCGGGCAGCCAGCCTCTGCACCTTTGCCTTGAAGAACCACCTGGGTGGGAGCCATTCTCTGATCGGAGATCCCCGATGGACCTGGATGATTAAATGATCAGGACGTCATTGCCCACACTGCATTTTGCAGAGTGCTTATTCCCTGGATGGTAACATGCAGGGGAAGGGTTCTAAGGGGGAAAAATGGGGAAATCCTCTGGGTTAAGTTGTATAACTGTTACTGCAGGGTCTACTCAGATCCTTGAATCGGCCAATATGCATTCATTTATCCAGTTAGTGTTTGAATGCCTTCTATGTGCCCGGCACTGTCCTAGGCACTGGGGGATCAAGGGTGAATGAGATAGCCAAGGTGCCTGCTCTCTACTTTCTACTGGAGGAGGGCAGGCAAACAAAAGGGGAAGAGAAATATCCGATGGTGGTAGTACAATAAGAAAATGGGATCAGAGGGACCGGGTTGATCATTTAGGTTGAGTTGAGGGGAGGCTTTCTCTGAGGACATGACACCAAAGTGGAAATACGAATGACAGGGAGCTGTCCATGCGGGTGTAGAATAGATCAGGTAGCGGGAGCAGCTGGTGCAAAGGCCCTGGGGTAGGGGTAAACTTGGCAGCTTGGAGGAGCAGAAAGAAGGCTAGTGTGGCTGGAGTTCAGTGGGTGAAGGGGGTGTGAAGTGAAAGGCAGCCTATAAGCAAAGAGGGCTGACCGGTGGCCCCTAGAGTTCTGTAGTCCCGTGGCCCTTGAAGTGAGGTCACAGTGATGGCTCTACAGGCTGAAGAGTTGATATTTCATTCTAAAGGTATCAAGCCATTGGAGAGTCGAGCAGGAGAGAGACTTGATTTGATTTACAGTTTTTCTGTTTGTTTGTTTTTTTAGTCACTTTTGTTCCTCTCTGGAGAATAAGACTGTGGGAGGGTCAAGAATAGAAGGAAAGACCCTAGCTAAGAGGCTTCCGTGGTCCTCTAGATGACAGTGGCTTCGATCAAGGTGGTAGAGCAAATATGGAGATGGACCAGTTCAGGATATTTCGGAGGATGAGCCAACAGAACTACAGGTAGATTGACTGTCTAGAGTGAGGGAGAGAGGAATCACAGAGAAAGCCGAGATTTCTGGCTTGAGCGGTTAGGAAAATGGTGGCATTTCTTGAGATAAGGAAGCTGGGGGGTTGGGGTGGGGGGAGGAACACATGTGTACTGGGAATCTTCAGAAGGCGGCGTAGAAAGCATTCTCAAACGGAGCCGCAGAACTCTTCTTATTTTATAGAGCATCTCATTGCATAGGGTTCCAGGGAACGTGTGTTGAGGAGCACTGGGCTTTTGTCACTGAGCTGTGCTAGCCTGAGGCATCCATTTCCATAGTAAGCATTTGTCTTCTCAAAAGAACCAGATGTTCCAGTCAGGACACCCATCTCCAAGTAAGAAAAAACATCCTACTATTAATAAACGCTTTACCTGGGGGGACTTCCCTGGCAGTGCAGTGGTTGAGACCGACTCTGCTCTTCTACTGCAGGGGGCAGGGGTTCCATCCCTGGGCGGGAAACTAGGACCCTGCATGCCACGCGAGGTAGCCAGCAATTTTTAAAAATAAAAAATAAATGCTTTACCTAAAGACGAGCCAAACTCATGTAAGCCAGGTTTTTATATCCATTTTTTCCAGAGTAGTTCCTGCCATCATGGCCCCCTGACCCTGCAATGTGGTGACACAAACTGGGCTCTGGAGTTACTGTATGTCCTCATTCATCCCGTATTTGGCCCATATTGGGTTACTTTCGCAGATGATTTGTTTTATCCATTATATACTGATAGTTTCTAATTTTACTTCCAGAGGATGATCTTGTTCTCAAGGTCTAGAGATGTGATACCCCGTGCTCATGCTCTGGCTGTAAATTTAAGAGTAGTAAAACCACTTCCCTGGCTTTGTTTCATTGTATTTCTATCCCCACATTCCAACTTCGATAACCAAAGTCCCAAGGATAATGGTTCAGACCCTTGATCATTAACGTCAAATGTTGATGCAACCCCCAAATACCAGGTTTGTGTTGATCCTTCATTAGAACTCTGCCACATACAAACATGCCTAAATACTGTACCTCTCAGGATAGCAAATACTAAAACTGGACCGCTTTCCCGTAGTGTTTGTTAATAAGAGAGTTTGTTGATAAGAAGCTGAACAAGGGAATTTGAGATATTGGCATGAAGGAATCAGAGCAACTCCTCTGATGGCCGCCGAATGGAGACTCCCTTTTACCCTGCAGCTCTTCTCATTCATTTACGTGATGGCTGAGAACTTGATCCACGTTTCACCTCATGAAATTCCTCTCCATCTGTGTCTACCTTACATGTTATCAATATTTAGCTTTCTAGAAAAAAATCCAAACAATCACTTTTTTTAATTCATTCACTTCTGTCTCTTCCTTCACTTCCTAAGTTTAATGACACTAACATTGTATTTCTCACCTCATATCCTTTTATGAATGTGGCATAAGATGTATGGATGCGAGAAAGATAAATATTTCTGTCTTTCATAAGGCAGTAAATAAGTTTAACCTTTTATTAAGTCCAACCATGATTCTTCATAAATTTATGGTTCAAAGCCCAGAATGTAGCAAGTTCAGAAGACTTGAAATGATCATTGCTTTATACCATGGAGAGCAAAAATTCCCAAGACCAGCAAAACTTGAAAACATCTCCACGTCCACCCTTGTTTAGGGTCAACTTTATGGGCTATTGAGGACACTCATCGAAAAACCACCCTGGTAGAACAAGCATGTGAAATAGAAACATCTGAATACTTTAGAAAGTTACAAAGTTTACTTGTCCGAGACCCCTGGCTTCAGTGTCATTGTGGAAGAAGGCCTTATAGTGACTGATACCAGAAAAGAGATTTGGAGTTAAGAAAAAAAAAAAAAGAAAACCACAAAAGTTCTTAGATAATCTCGATAGCAATTTCTTCATGTTGGAAATTTATCAAATCAGACCTAGAAAGAAGGCTGCATATTGTAGAAAAAGCAGGCAGAGGGAAACCAGGGGCGCTCGCATCATCACAGGACTCCTGTTATTTATTTGCGTGTCTAATGCATCTTCTCTCCCCTCACTCATCTCTTCCACTTTTTTCTTTCCTATCATGCAGTGCATCTTCCAAGGACTCATCACAAAGCAAAATCATCCGCTTCACTCTGGGTCAGAAAAAGATCTCTAGGTTAGACTTTCTCCGTGTCCCGCGAAGCATGGTTTCAACCCAGCCCCTCGTTCCTTTTGTTCTGGCTGCGTTTCCTTTTGGTCCCCCTCCCCATGTCATGTTTGCAGTTTGGGAAAACCAAACATGCTTTGGCTGATGACCCAGTGTTGGAGAGTTGAGAGTGGCCATGGGGTTGTTGAAGGGATGTGTGTGTGTGTGTGTGTGTGTGTGATCTGTAAGTGAGGTTGAGTTGTACATATTGTTTCTGCATTTCATTGATTTTTTTTTTTTGTCTTTGATTGCTTGGACATCAAAGTCCATTCTGATTTAGAGAGGTGAGTTTGTAGG
Organism: Grampus griseus; assembly: GCF_964374135.1. Lineage (NCBI taxonomy): Eukaryota > Metazoa > Chordata > Mammalia > Artiodactyla > Delphinidae > Grampus > Grampus griseus. The sequence goes on from NC_139002.1 coordinate 74,339,197, forward strand.
TGGTTTTCCATAGTAGTTTTATGATGAGTTTTGCTCCCTGCTCTGTCCTGGCCCTGATCCCACCTCACCTGCATCTCATTTATGTGTGTTATGCTTTTTGTTATTGGTGCTGTCATTAAAATTACTAACGTGGGATTGGTTTTCTCTTGAGTTTTAAAGACCTGAGGCATGAATCCAGTTGTTCAGAGGATACAAGGCAATAAGGCAATGTGTCATTTTTGTTTCTGGGTGCTCTAGTGTACCATGTGTACCATGGACAGATCACCTCAATTCCCTGAAAATAATAATTAGGGCTGCTCACTAACCAGTTCTCTTGACTCACTTTGGCGTCTACCGCATCCTGTCAGGACCTGTTTCAGGGAATGGCAAACGCCAGTTATATCCCTGTATCTACTCTGTTTTAAAGGTATCAACAGTTAACTTTTATTGAATGCATATTATGTGCCAATTTGAATACATTATCTTTTTTAATCTTCACATCGGTATTCTTGTGGTAGGTCATGTTATTATCCCCATTTTCCAGATGAGGAAACTAAAATTTAGGAAGTTCTCGGTAAGTTAGCAAAGTCACACAGAAAGTGGAAAGACCAGGATTTGAGCCCAGGTAATCTCACCCCAGAACCCTCACTTTAACCACTATGTTACCTCTCTCCCCGCCCCCTCCTCCTCCTTGAATTCTGGTGCTTACGTGGTCGGTGAGGCTGCTTTTTAAAATCTTACATGTTTCAGCCATTCCTCCTGACCTTTGCGTCATGTTGCCCTTGTAGCATCCTGACAGAAACAGAGTCTCCTCCTCATTATGGCTGGTATTTCTTTTTCATTGAATTCTCACGTAAAGGTAAAGGGATGCCCAGACGGCATTTCTCTCTGTATTCATGCAACAAATAGGTACAGAACGTCTGCTTGCTGCCCCATGCTCTTAGGCTCCAGTGGGTGCCTTTTCTAATCAGTTAACTTTTCTAAAAAGCTTACGCATGGGGAGGCCCAACTCAGGATCCGTCTGGCTGCAGGAAGAAGCCACAGGGCAGCTGCTTCTCCGTAGGACAAGTCAGCATGCTACCCAGACTTGGTTCTGGGGGCCCTACATTCATCACTGCATCTCATAGGCATGTGTCTTAGTCTGCTCAGGCTGCTACTACACATCACCATAGACTGAGTGACTTAATGGAGATTTATTTCTCACAGTTCTGGAGGCTGGGAAATCCAAGATCAGGGTGCCAACATGGTTGTGTTCTGGTGAGAGCCCTCTTCCCGTTTTCCAGATGGCTGTGTTCTTCCTGTGTCCTCACATGGTGGAGAGCAGAGAGAAAGCAAGCTCTCCCATCTCTGTCTCTTCTTCCAAGGCACTAACCCCATCACAAGGGCTCCACTTTCATGACCTCATTACCTCCCAGAGACCCCGTCTCCAGATACCGTCACACTGGGTTGACAACATATGTATTTGGGGAGCAGGGGACACAAACATGAGTCCATAGCACGCTGCTAGAGAGTGACTGCTTTCCCAGCAGCACGAGGCCCAAGTCAGATAGACGGCCTCCCCCCACCACTGCACTGGTAACCTGGGATCCCTTTTTTTTTTTTTTTTTTTGAGTGTCATGCAAAGTCCATACACAGGAAAGGAAGGGGGTGGGGAGCTTGGAGGAAACCTGAAATCTAGTGTTTGTTCCCCCGATGTGCTTACTTCTGGAAGAGAGAGAAAACAGGAACTAGCTGGGAAAGAATCTAATTGGAAGCACATGCCCATCCCGTGAATGATCTATTATTATCAGTCCCAAACGATGGAAGGAGGTGGAGTGGGGTTGGGGGGGAAGAGAGGAAGAACTGAAGAATGAGGACGTGTCTGCCCTGCCCTGAGGGCGTGCTGGGCACAGGGCTTCCAAGTTGACCAAAGCCAAGGTCTGGCTTTCCATCAGGGTCCTATCCCTCATCTAGAGTTTCTCTTGGATGCATTTTGTTTCTGACAAGCCTGACAAAGGGATGGTCTTCATTTTATTATTCGTCTAACACTCCTTGCCTTCTGCTCCGCCCACTTCCCCGCCCCTAGACTTTAGCACAACCTTGATAAACATTTTAGCTGATCAGGCACCACCAGGGATAGTAGTAAAGTCTGGTTGTCAAAAGAAACAGGGTCAACTTGTTGACCTACCTACCCCTCTGGCTGAGTAGGACACCTCTCCCAGAGCTTTGGAAATAGGTCTCTTGTTCAGGTGCAGACATTGGTTGAACACCGACCAGAGCCAAACACCTAGATAGGCACCAAGGATGTTGAGCAGGTGGGAAGCCTCGTCTTGAATCTACGGGGAAGGGGCTCATGGAGGGAACTGGTACAGGGATGAAGGATTTCCATGAATTTCCACCTTTGACCACTGTGTTGCCTCTTGGCATCCCTGGTGAGCCTCAGGTATTTAGGCTTATTCTACCTGTGGGAGGCATTGAAGCATGGTGACGAAGAGTGCAGCTTTGCAGTCGAACCTAACAAACACCGTTTTCACCACTTACTGTGTTACCTGGACCCATTATTTAATCTCCATGAGCCTGTGTTTCCTTATTGGTAAAATGGGGTAGTCCTGCCCCACATAGTCACAGTGCTATGTGGACTAAATAAAGTCATTTCCAGCCCTTTGCAGCCTGGCATGTAATCCGTGCACCATAACTAGCTGATAGGGCGATGGTGGTGGTTTGGGTTGATCTGGACCAGCTCTAGCGAGTCTCACAGAGTCGATCTCTGTAAGACCATCTTGTGGAGAAGAATCAGTGTGGCTAGTAGTTCAGCCGTCTCTGCCCAGCTGCTGAAAAGCAGATGCCGTGGAGATGAGAGGTTTAGCATTTAATCATCTTGTCTAGCAAAAGCATCTCCAATTATGACCTCCACCCCCCCCACCCCCAAGGTCCTGAGCATGTGCACACAAGCTGCCATCTTTCCTGGGAGGGCCATCTTCTGCTCCCAGCCTTTGAAGTGGTTTGGGGGAGAAGAACGGCTTTCTTCCCGTCAGCACGTACAACGCGTGGAGCCGGGATGCACGCACAGGTTATGTGCCAGGAACAACAGTCTTACCATCCTGCCTGCTCGGCTGTGCACATGTTGGAGAAATTGACCATAGCTCCCATAGCAGCAGGATTTTCCTTCTGCCTCTTTGTTACACCTCTTCCCTTAAACTTCATTTTTTAAAAAAGCAACGCGTGTGTGTTTCAGAACACATCTGTGTCCTCTCATTTTGTAACTGTTGTTTGGACGTGGGATGATCATGGGAAGTAGAGTCCTTCTTGCAAAGGAGCCATTGAAACCTTCTGGCACTGTGGATGATGTAGGGTGTGGATGATTTGAGGTTGACTTGCTGCACTCTCCTCTCTCTGCTTTTTCTTGATGAGGCAGGCATCGCTGGGCAGCAGCTGTTGTGGTATCTGCAGCTGTTCCACATGAGCAAGACCCAGCTCTGCAGAAGAATGATGCTAATAGACAGCAGCTACTTGCAGGCTGGGGCTTGAGAGAAGTTCTCCTGATGCACAAGGATGTTAATAATAATGAACTTCAGAATGTTAGCCAGGGGCCTGTGTGACTGTGAACTGGAAGCTACTCTGCTTTTCAACTCTAGCTCTGTTCTCAGCTTCCCTAATGAATGCCTCCTTGCTGGAGGACAGGACCAAGTCCAAGGTTCATAGTGTGACACTGAGGGCTGCCCCCGCCTGGTTTTCCAGCCTCATTTCCTCCCACGCTGTCCCCCAAGCCCCAGCACACACTGGCCCTTTCTTTCTTCAGTGCTTTTTTTTTTTTTTACAAGCTTCCCTCTGCATGACACCTCTGCCCCCTCCCTTCTTGCCCTCTACTCACATTCTCATTCCACATGCCACATCTTGCTCTGGGGTTGCTTTTATTTGGAACCTTCCCTGACCATTCCAACTTCCGAGGTCATTATTTCTCTTCTTTGAATTACTTCTGACCTTTCATATTCTTTTATCAATGTGTATGTAATTGAGATGTCAGCTAGGGTCAATCCACCCCTTAAGATCTAGATAAGATTGAACTAGAACCCTGTGATAATCTTTTTGGGCCACCATGATAAAACACCACAGGCTGGGTGACTTACAAGCAACACTCATGAGGGCTCTATCTAATGACCTAATCACTTCCCAAAGGCCCCACCTCCTAATACCATCACATTGGGCATTACAATCTCAACATATGAATTGGGGTAAGGAAGGACTCAGAAACACAGACATAGCACATCCCTGCTTCAGTTTGTGAAGTCCAGTGCCCTCACCTGGATTGCTCAGGTATCTTAGGATCTCGTGGTCACCTTTGGCTCTGAAGTCCTGTATTCACAATTCAGTCTGAATTAATTCAGTTTGTGGATTGACTCATCATCCCAAGGGATGTTTTGGTTCCCTCCTGGGTGGATCCAAACGAAGCTTTTTTACCTTACTTCCCATCCATCACACATTCATTCATGGCCTTTGTTTGTGAGGCAGACTGCTGAAAATTTCAGAGGGATGTGGGAGGCTTGCTTTGGAGCAAGCAACTGTCCCACCCCATCCACAACAGAACCCGAGTTTTGAAGCACAGTGTTCACATGGCTTCCTTCTGACACTTGGAAGAAGTTACTTGGTCTCCATCCAGTTTTCCCATTTGGGCAAAGTTAAGGGAGCTGTCCTCACTAGGGTGTAATGGTGATGAGGTAGAGGGTGACATGAGCTGGCTTGAGCTTTATGGTGGCTTTTGATGGCTCGGCATGTGCCAACCATCCCTTATTGTCACGTCAGCCGCCCTCAAGGCCTTCGAGACCTCTTCCGTGTCTCAGAAAACTTGGTACAACCTGTAGCCATTTGAAGGATGGGTCACTCCCATCAGAGTAGCACCTCTAGGTTCTGACTCAAGGAAGAGGATCTGATGGTGACCACCCCTAGGAAACCAGAGCCGTCTCAGTTAATCCAAGACTGGGGAATGTTTCAGTCTGGGCCCCACAGATGGCTCAGAGGTACCCCAAGTGTAAGGTCTTCGTCACAGATGCTTGGATGAAGCAGTTTCTTCATCACGGATTCTTGGATGAAGCAGTTTCTCTCCTCGAATGTTCCTTAGGGAGATGATGAATCCTGTCTGCCAAAACCTGTCTTGCCTCTTTGGAAACGTTGATCTCCAACTCTTGTGTGTTGATTTTTGTCCAGCTCTCTATTGCTGCTTTAACCTAGATCTGCCTGATTCCTTCCTTATTTGTCTGGTTCTTTTTTCTACCATAGCATGTTTTCTTTATGACAATGTCCAATTCCTTTATGAATCTGTGCTCAGCAGAGAGGATGTTAAGGGGAACCAGCATGCATTGAGTACTTACATCAGGCTGGACCTTAAGTCCCATTCCAAGTTCACAGCTATCCGATTGGGTACTTTACTGTTATTCCAAAGTGACATATATGGAACGTGAATCTCAGATCATAAGACTGGCCCAATGTCATGTCCACATTTGTATGGAAAAAGCTATTTTACCCATTGTACCACACTGCCTCACAGAGGACCAAATTGCCTACCTCATTCAAGGTTGTGGCCATCCCATCCAATACTTTGATTTCTTGCCTCTATAAAGGCCCTGTGCTGCTCTGAAAAATCTGTGGTCCAGGTGAGGGCAGTGGGGCCTCTCGAGCATCTTTTCCCTCCTCGTTGCTTTTTGCTTCCCTGTTCTTTGCGACGGGCGTAGAATACTGTCACCTGTGTTACCCTGCACCACTTAAAACTGTTGCTGTGACATCATCTTGGAACATGTCCATAATCCTTTTTCAGGCCTATCTGTGGGCATACAGACTCCTGCAGAGTCCAGCCCTGAGGAGCCCCACGCCTGCACCTGCAGCAGCTCTGCCATTGGCTGGGAGTCCTCGGGTAACACTGTCCGTCTTGGAGGGCGTGCAGGGTGCTGTTTGCATTGGAAGCAGAACCGAGAGGTGCCAAGATTGCTGGACCTCCTTGATCAGTTGATCTGGCCGCCTCTGGTCCGCAAACACAGGCACTGGCACTGCTGGTTTTGCACCCCACTCTGTGCCTGTCTTCGTGGGGTGAATATCTTCACTAAACAAGATGGGGTAAATTAACAGAGGGGCAAATCCTCCTAATGCAGTGGGAAGTGAGGCCTTCCCTCTGCCACTTTTGGGGGGAAGAACTCACCCGCTTCCTTCTCTCCTAGCTCCCAGTTAAGGAACTGGGCCAGCTTCTTCTTAACTGTATAAATCTTACAGTCCTCTCACACCAGCTCATGTTCTCTGTGTACTCTGCAGCCATTTTTTCTTGCTCAGGCAACAAGAAAAAGTATGAAGCGTTTGCCTGTTTCTATCGAAAATGCTTCCAGACTGCAGACTTCTTCGGTGCTTAGAGATTTGTGTGGAAAGAGAAGGCGGAAAGCTTTATGAGTTGAAAATTCAGACTTATCGCTAGATCTAATGCTGGTCAGCTGAGGTTCCAGTGGCTTTTCAACACTGCTAAGTGGGTTTTAGCTGAAAGATATAACTAAATATTTCATCATTTATTCATCTTTCAACTTTAATGATTGCAAAGAGTCTGCTTAGTAATCCCTGAACCAAAATTCTGATTTGCGGAGTCATAGCCTTAACTCTTCGGGGAATGGGCCATAATATCTTTAGACACATTACCAAAGACTAGTCTGCTGACTTTACTTCCCAAACCACCCAAAAATGAAGTGTTTTATTTAAAGGGAAAGTGTGTGTTTGTCTTTAGGCTAACAGATTCCTGCTCATTTTACAGAAAGAATGTATGATTTTATCCATCGACTGTGCAGAGAAGCTGAGCTTCAGACTCAGAGTAATGTCTATGGAGACAGGTTGTCAGATGTTGAAGGAAAACGTATGTCTGAACAAATGTTTCCATCCAGTCCATAATTTTTCATTGCAGATGAGTTGGGTTCTGAGGTAGCAGTTTCCTTTCTGACCATCATAAATTATATCTTTTTCTTGATACTTACATCCCTAGTTATGGCAAAAACCATTTTCAGTGTCTGTCAAAAGAGATGCACACACAAGTTTAACAGTTTAGAGTCTTAACAGACCTTTATGTTCTACCCTAGATAGAATTAGAGATGACATGGTTTGGCCCTATTGAAAAGCAAAATTACTCATCCAAGAGAAAAAGTAAGACGAGCTTTGTATTTTTTTTGGCCACGCTGTGTGGCTTGTGGGATCTCAGTTCTCTGACCAGGGATTGAACCTGGGCCACAGCAGTGAAAGCCCAGGATCCTAACCACTATTACACCAGGGAACTCCCGAGCTTTGTATTTCTAATCAGCAGACGTATTCATATATTTCTCTCTGTGTTCAAAGGAAAACTACTCACACCTGGCTTTTGGACTTCACTGGGGTCATTACTAGCCTAGATGTTTGTGGTGGTTCCAGTAAGTCCTTGGACTGGCAAACCGCCACCGACCTGATGCCTTGAATGGTTTCTTTTGCCTCCTGCATGGCTGCAGTACCTTCTGAGGTACTGCTGTTTTCCTGAGACTGAAGCCTGTTGCTTTTGCCTTTTAGACTTCCAGGTCCTACCGCGAGGGTATCCGCTGCAGGCAGCGAGGCCAAAACACGCGGAGGGTCAGCCACTGCTAACAACCGACGGAGCCAGAGCTTTAACAACTATGACAAGTCCAAACCGGTCACCTCCCCACTCCCACCCCCACCAGCAAGCAGCCATGAGAAAGGTAAGCCACCTTCTTGGGGGTCCTTTCTGGCATCTTCCTTTATAGCAGATCCAGTTCTATTGGGTGAGTGTGGGGTGGCAAACGGTGATGGGAACGGGTCACAAGGACATGCTTGGCTGGCGGGAACTTTGTTGGAAGAGGTATTTATAAGGTGGGGAAAATATTACATATTCATAGTTGCCAGCAGGAATAGCTGTGTTTGTCTGGGTGGAGCCCAGAAGACACATAGAAGCAATGTAACATTTGCAATTTGAAAACATTCATAGAATATTCTCTATACAGGAGGTGGTTTTCTAGAAATGCAAGCTGCTTGGGGCATGCATTTTGTGAGCCGATAAGGTTTTTACCCATCAGAAGTGATGTGAGGGAAGTTAGGAACAAGGAGGGTTTTCACCCTTTGAAAAAGTCCGAAATGTGGGTTGGCTAAATGAATATCTTGGCTACACATAAAGAGTAGGCAGCGTTCCTCTTGGTATTCTGATAATGTAGCTCTTACCAAAAAAGGGTATGTTTTTTTACTATGCATAGTACTGAGCTTTTAGGTTGGGGAGGAAATGTAAGTAGCCCTGTGGGGACTCTTGCACAGAAGGTAGTAAAACAAACCTTTGCTTGCTGCAGTCTGTATCTCATGACACAATGGAGAAATAGGGAAATTGAAACCGCTCAGAAGATTCTTCAATAAGAGACAGAGCCCTCCCTTTTTCCTCCCACGCAAAGTGGTCTAGACTTCTTAGGGGGGCATGCCCAGGTCCCTTGGAAGCATTTCCTGCCTGGTAGTGTTTAAGCTTCCTAGGGCTTGTCCTGGATGTGCCCCCTCCTCCCCTGGGACCCAGGAGACACCCCCGCCCGCCCCCTGCACAGTGCTCCAGGGGACTGGGCAGCTCTCCCACCGTGAGGGAGATGAGAACCTCCCTGCCCGCACCCCTCCATCCCAGGATAACTTAATCCAATGGAACTGGGCTTTCCCCCACACCCACTCCCACCTGGAACACTGGAGGAAAAATGAAGGAAATCTGTGTAAGGCTGACATATATACGGCAGAAGTTTGCTCTGACAAGGCAGGGGAACTCTGCACCTAGCACTAAAGCTATAACCAGAATGTCTAAACCAATCATGACTCTGACCCAGCCTTTGGCTTCCGCCTTGAGCAGACCATTTTTCTTCTTCTTTTTTTTCCCACCTCCCTTCCCCTCTCCTCCTTTCCTTTTCTTTACCATACCCGTGTATTCTTGTTAAAAGTGTGTTTAAATTACAAAAATAATGAATGCTTGTAAAATGGTGTAAGTTTCTGTCAAATAAAAGTTCTCCTCTGTATGCTCCCTGAAGCATACCACTATAAACCATTCTATGCATATCCTTCCAGATACGTTTATGTATATATACATAATATAGAAAAGAGCTAAATTTTGTTGAGTACCTACTGTGTGCCTCATTGAATTCCCCCAAAGTGTGTTGTTATCCCCATTTACAAAGGATGAAACTAAGGTTAAGAGAGGTTAAGTAGTTGCCGAGGTCACACCAGAAACGGTGAGAAATGGAGTTGGAACTGAACCGAGGCACTTTGGTTCCAGAACCACAATTAATACTGTGCTTTTCCTGGAAGTAGAAAAGAAATGCTTGAAACCCTGCCACTGAGAGCTGGTTAGAGGTGTGCAGGTTGAGGGAGAAGGGAGAGAGGAGAAGGTGTTTGGGAAGCCTGCCCTTGTCCCATAGTCCTTTGGGGAGAATAGACGTAAAACAGTCTGAAGGACGGGTATGAGGCCAATGTCCAAAAAATTGAGAAAATAAAAGGTTCCCTGTGGAGGGAACATATGTGGGAGGGTGCAGGGTTGGTGGCTGCACCTGTGTCCCAGAGCCCACACAGACATAGGGCCACTCAGGCAGCCCAGCCAGGGGCTCCCCACTGGCACTGGGGCAGCCACCAATCTGCCTCTGTCCTGGGCAGGGGTTGCCACTTGTGCCTTAAGCAGACAGCCGGGAGGCCTCCTGAAGGACGGTGGCTGTGAATGCCAATAGAGGCATTGTCCCAGGGAAAAACTCCGGTGTCAGAAGGAAAGGAAATCGTACTTACTTGTTGAGCACGTAACATGTGCTAGGGACTTTGATTTTCACTATGTTATACTTGATCTTCAGAAGCATTCCATGAGGTAAATATTACCCCAGTTTTACAGGTAAAGAAGATGAGGCTAAATGAGATTTAGTAACTTGCCCTCCCTGTTAATTGAGTGCTAGAATTCATATCCAGGTCTGACTCCCAGCTTTGAACTCTGGTTCTGTCCTGTCCCCTGGGATGTCTGTGAGGAGTGTCAAGTGAGGTGACGTGCGTGAGAATGTTGTGTGAACTATGATGCGCTCAAAATCCTGCAAGGATTTACAGTGATAAAAATTACTGATGGAGGTTCAGGTGCGTGGGAGGTGTGTTTATTATCCCTCTCCTATCCTGGGGAGCTGAGGTAAAGCAAGGTTGGGGCAGACCTAGATTTTATTTATTTATTTATTTAGGCAGAGCCACGTGGCTTGTGGGATCTTAGCTGCCCGACCAGGGATCGAACCTGGGCCCTGGCAGTGAAAGCGCTGGGTCCTAACCACGGGACCGCCAGGGAATTCCCAGGCCTCAGTATTTTTTACTAATACTTTTCCACCATCCTGAAGTAACGGGGTCATGTGATTTTGCCTTCAGAGACTCGTTATTTCCTCCTCCTTTCTTCATGTTCCCTGTGTTCTCCCTTGAGTCTGACCTTGGTTGCAGACTGAGGTAGGCGGCTTGCATGCAAAATATAGTTTGTGGGGACGGAACAGAAATAACTCAGCCACCTGGCCATGTAAAAGACACAACAGGTACTTGGGTGCATAAGATATCATCCTTTACCTGGAGAAATCTTGGAGAGAGAAACTCTTTGAGCAGCTGAATTGCAGTTCAGTGTGGTTGGTGCTATAGTTGAGATGTGGACTGCTTTCCCATGAGGTCAAGTCCGTGATAGAATCTCATTACCTGTCCTCCCCTGAAGCTTTCTTGTGAGTCAGTCAGACCCGGACTGCACTGTGCTCTGGCAGGTGAACCAATTCATAGGCTTTTCTATGTGATCCATTGACCCGAGAATCCCGGTCCTAGGAATTGATCTAATCACATCACTAAGTTCAATGAGAAATCCATCATTCTGTCAATAAATGACAAAAATATTTCAACACCTAGTCCCGGTTTTTAAAAAGGATAAAGAGGAATAAAAGGAGATTGTAACAGGCAACTTTTCAAAAACCCCAGAGCACTTTGTACTTTGTGGGGAAACACTAAAGCATTCCTCTTAAAATCACACCCAAAGAAACAAGTCCTCTTTTGTCATCATCACTGAATTTAGTTCTGATTATACTGGGCAATCAACTGAGATGTAAAGCAGAAGAAAACTAACAGGTAGTAACTAGAAAAAAACCTAGGACTCACAGTTCATTACATTGTTCCATAAAGTGACCAAGTGCATAGTTGATACACAAAACCCAGAAAGAAATGTTCTGTACAGCAACACGACCTGTTAGTTTTCCTAAAAGTTCAGATTTCAGATTCTGTAGGTTTGGAGGAAAGTCTGCAGAGCCTTAGCCTTTAGGAAAACCTGCTAGTTATTTGTTGTATCATTATCACTGCCATGGTTTAGGCCTGCGTTTGGATTCGCACTCCTGCAGGCAACAACCATACAGGGCCCTGCCCGGCCTGCAGGATGTGTCAGCAGGATCGGCTGCGAAACATCTGTTAAGGAATGGCCAGGACGCGCGGCGGCCCTTCACTTCCTCTGTTGGCTCCGAGTGGCTCTAGGTCTCCAGGCCAGAATCACAGATTTTCAGGGGAGAGGAAATAGCTGTTCTTTTTCAACATTTGTGACATGATCTGTTTTCTCTTCCTTCCATTCCCTCACTTACATCCTCTGAACAGGTTAACACTGCCAGCAATCTAATACAGGTCTAAAGTATTTAGTGCGTCATACAAATTTGGAATGTTTACTAGCATTGCTAGACTGAATTCTGTGCATACGGAGGATGTTCTTTTCTGAATAATAAGGTTTTCTTCATTTTGTAGAAAGCATATCTTTACTATATTTTCAATACAAAAATAATTATATTAAAGTATTCGAACAACACAAATTTATTAAAAGAAAAAGAACCCTATATAATCCCACCTCTCAGACAAAGCCAGTGTTAGCCACTTAGTGTATATTCTTCTATATTATTTTCATGCATATACTATCACATTTTTTGTTTGTTTTTTTAAAGTTATTTTAATAGTTCCTTTTTTTAAATCAAAATATAGTTGATTTATATACTATAACATTTTGATAAATTTTTCCTAATGTTCACTCTTTGGCAGGAGCTATTTGAAGTGCTTTATTAGTAATATTTAATTTTTACAGGAGCCTTGTACATATACACCCAGTCTCACACACACATACGTATATGACATTTTAAGTTATAAATAAAATCAACAAATCATGGACAGCCCTTTTTATAGGTCATTCTCTCTTCATAAAATAGTTGCATAGTACTTCATAGTATGAATTTACCTTAATATTTTTAATCACTTTCATTTAGGTTGCTTCTAATTTTTTGATATTATAAATAGTACTGAGATTAACATCCTTGTAGGTCTTTTTTGCATGTATACAACCATTTCAGTGGAATTACTGCATTGAAGAATGTATGCACATTTTATAGTTGTTTTAACAGTGCCAAATTTTGCTCCCCAAAGGTTATCCCTGTTTATAATTCCCAGCAACAATGTGTGAGAAGTCTAGTTTCTCTCCACACTTGACACTTTTATTTTCACTCTCTTGGGCAAAGAATACCTTGCCTTAGAAATGAAGCAAATTGTTTTAAGAAGCTGAAATAACAAGATCATTTGCTAAAAACTGACTGTTTTTATTGACACTTTGCTGAGAGTCACAACTAGTGAGTGTGGCATAGTACAAAAGCACTTGGGTTTGAGATCAAGCTCACTACCACCTGGCATGACCTCCTTCAAGACGCTTCTCCGGGCCTCAGTTTCCCCTTCTGTAAAGTGAGTCTAAAGTCCTCTGGCACTAAGCCATGGCGAAGTTTTCACTGGCTGTTTGGCCTTGCCTAATGTGAGCCCCATCAGCGCTTTCTGGTGGGTTCCTTCCTCGGGTGTTCATTCTCTGGGTCACTTTCTTCCTCTCTGTTCACTCCTACCTGTCGTGGCAGAAGAGGAGAGCCAGACATGGCTAGAAACGGGGTTTTACAGCCTTCAGCATGATGTCATGTCTGAGTAACATTGATTTAGAATCTCTATAAACTTGTCACTTAGTGGTTGGCAAAGCAAGTTCTTTATCAGACTTAATGGTTGGGAGAGGGACGCACGAAGAAGTTGTCCATGTTCTGCCGTTAATCAAGATGCTGACCTAAAATTAGGTCTGCTGTTAATCAAGATGCTGACCTAAAGTTTAGACTAGATGGAATTGATTCAGTGGTCCAGGTCACACAGAAGAGAATATGGTTGGGGTGCACCTGTTTCATGTTGTTTCTTGCCTTCATTCGTTTTGTCACCATTTGTGCCCAGCTTCGGGCTGTTTGTAGGGGAGGGGGAGGTGCTCACTTGTCCTGTGATAGGGCTGTGCTCAAAGTGGCGAGGATAAAGATCCGCTTAGCCAGAAGGCTGGGGGGCACCTCAGAGAGGTGACATCATTTGCCCTGATTTCCATCTGAAGATTTTTGCTGAGAGCAGAGGAAGGGGAGGCTGGGAAGGAATGATGCATCCACTCTTCTGGTCAGGTGTTAATCTGGGAGGACCTGTGTTGTGTTCACTGTATTAATAACCTCACATCCCGTGGAGGGCCTGTAGAGGGAAACTTCTGTAAGATCATTTCTGTGGCAGCATAGGACCTCCCTTGGTCATCAGGGGACCTCTGCCATTCCAGAGCTGTCACCCCAGGCAAGGGGAGAGCTTGGGTACCCGTCTGTGCTCATGGGTGACAGTCACCTTGGTTTGGGAATCAGGTGTGACATCACCATGACCCTCCAGCCTGAAGCCATAATTGTCTGAGGGCTTAAAAAATCATCTAGAGGTTTGAACCAGGGTATCATTGCATTTAGAGAAGTCTCTGGTGTTATCAAATGAGGTGAATAGGTCCCACTGCTCGCTGCTTACAAAATCAATTCTCACAGATGTTGATAGAAAGGAAAGGTGCCTTTAACCAGAATGCTGGCAATCTGGGGCGATGGTGGACCCAGTGTCCCCCAAAACTACCTCTAAAGATTCTGCTCGGCCATGAAAGCTTTTAAAGGGAAACAGGGAAGTAACCTGGGTTAATCATTGAGATGGGGTCAGAGTCGTCGCCACCCCGCTGTGTGCAGCCTTGTGGGCAGCCTTGTCGCCTCCTCGGGATCTCCCTCTAGATGCTATCTTGTTCACAGTGTTTGTTCGGGAGATTACTGAAGGGGAAGCTACAGAAGAGATCTCGTCGTCTGTTAATTACTTATGCTTCATTTCTACTACTTTGAAGTTAGGCAAGGTATTGTGTAATCAAAAGACTTGAAAGGTGTGCTTGGGCTGGAGATGAGTAGAGCATGGTGGGGGGTGCCTGGTTTAAAAGTTAGTTACAATGTAGCTTTGCTAAAGTGACAAGAAAAGGGGCTTCCTGCTGAGGGCAGTTTCCTGCAAAGAGCTGCCTACACTGGGAGAATCATCTAGAAATGACTCAGCTGACCCCGCTGTTGAGGTGGGCAGGCAGGATGGGATAGATGCTTCCAAACCTAGGGACCTCATGTGACACTGGAGGCGAAAAGAATGTCTGGCAAGTGTTTACACCAGTTGCACCAGTCTCTTGGGCCAGAGTACAGTTATCTCAGGAGAAAAGGTTTGGGCCCTGCAATTAAAGAGAAAATGTTTACCTTGAAGACAGCCAACTGCGTTTCAGTTCTGGCCCTGACACCTCCCAGGAGTGTGGCTTTGGGCAGGTGCACTGCTCACTGCGTCATGTTTTCAGAATCACGCTCGGACCATCACAGGCCACACCTGGCACCATTCCACTCCTCAGGGGACAGAGGGGAATCACAGGTTGTTGGCAGGGCAGTGCGGACGTTTCTGTTCCATAGGAGTGGTCCTCACAGCAGTATAGACAGCAGTCCACGCAGCATCCAGGGGCTATCACTCCCCTCTCCCACCTCAGGTGACAGCTCAGGTATGAGGGAACAAGACCCGCAGGGGGCAGGTGTAGGAGTCTCTCTAGCTTAAAAGCCACGTGACCTACAAGAGCCAGTATCTCTTGTACCAGCTCCACATGCAAGACTTCTGTGGTTCCCACCGATCTGCTTGGGCCCGATCGGTAAGAGTCACGGCACTCAAAGGAACCCAAAATGATAGTGGCCGTCAACAGGCCCTCGTTTATAGCTCTTGTCCGTCCAGATGTGGTATAACTGTCCAGGGTCAATTTTATCATGAGTAGTGTTGCTTGATAACATAGCTGACATTCTGTCTTTATCAAGTTTCCAGGGGAACAGAGATAGAAGGTTAACCCAAGGTCAAATTCTCATGCAGAAGGGGAAAAGGTTTTGTTAATCCTTTTCCAACAGCAAGTCACCTCACCTCTCAGAGATTCAGTTATCTATGAAGCAGCAACAGGCCGCTCTAGCCCTAGTGATGGGAGAAAGTCAGATGTGAAGTGTTTTTTCTCATTTTTTGTAGAGCTCAATTCAGATTTTCTGGCGTTGTCACCTCTGTTGGTTGAAGGGTATGACTTGTTTCCTAGTAGCTGACCTTTGATTGACAACGTGAGTGTCATTTGCACAGCTTGAAACAGTTGCTACTTCTGACCTCTGTAACTCTTGTGTAGTCGGTTGTTTGCTGTCTGTTAGTGGTGCCCTTTTACAGGTCGGGGGCTGGGGGTTGTGCCTCCTGCAGTAAAGGCAGGTTTCATTTTTCTCGTTTGCATTTTACACCCTGGTTCCCTCTTGTTCTAAACAAATTACTGACGTCTGACTGAAGAGATGAAAAGTCCTAAAACACATGGCATCTCTCTCCAAAATAGCGCCTCCACAGTAACATTTTTCCACTCTGACATAGCACCTGTAAATTGCCCCTGTGTGATGGAAGAGAGAACAGGTCTCACATGGTAGCTGTTAGCTCTGAAGCACACAGCTCCCGTGGTCTGGTGGCATGGTGAATTCAAGACTCTAGACTGTCGTTTCTCAAGGTATGATGAATGGGCCACCTACACCAGCATCCTTTGAGGTAATTGCTAAAAACAGAAATCCCAAAGCTTTACAAACGTCCTCCTAATTCAGATTTCTGAGTTAGAGTCTGAAAGTCTACATTATACACCCTTATCGTTCTTACAACACTGAAGTTTGAGAACCCCTCTCCTAGGAGTACTTCTTGCTCCCCTTTGAAAGGGCATGCTCCCTTCTAATTGCCCTTCAACTCCCAGCAACTACTTTGTAGTGTGTTGTTATGGGGAATGGAGGTAAACGTGTTAAGACGCCCAAACTAATGCCTGGCATATAGCAGGAGCTCAACGCGTGGGAAGCCGTTTACACTGGCATGTCACATGCATTTTGTTGTACACATATTTACACTTATTCTCAGAGTCAGCAACTTATACTGGGTAGACTTAGCTACTTGCATAGGTCTTTGTATCTTTTGGTTTCTTGCTATTGCCTCATTAATCTCTAGTGACATTCTTAATTTAAAAAAAATGGCTCAATGCTACCTTGTTTCCGTTGAGCTAATAGGAAATAAGGAGATGGATTCGGATCCCACACTTAGGTTGGAAATATAAAAGAGAGAGTTGTCCCTGTGGGATCTAGATAGGGTAGCAGAGGGAATACATTGCAAGGAGGTGGCCTGAGGGGGAAGTCAGCTTGCCCTTTCCCTGTTTGAAGAATCATCTTCTGGCTCTTTCTCTACCTGCACTCGGAGAGCTTGGTGTTACTTTATGAGTGTAAGAGCAATCTCCTGTTCCGAGGAAGGGTGAGCCCTAGCAGAGCTACCTAGAGAGGAGCCTGTGTGGTGATCCTTCCTTCCCATGCTCCAGCGTGGCCTTTGTCCTTAACCTCTAGCATTAAAGTCAGACGTGAAGGTGAAAGAACTCTTTCTGGCCACCTTTGGGAGCCATTTTTTTGATCTACTGTGTAATTCAGAAGAGCCTTCAGAGGAGGAGACGCATCACTCCCTCTAATGTGTGAAACTAACAACCTTTAATGCTAAAGCCATCCTTTTTCAGGGAGAAGAATAAGAGGGATATAACCATGTTTGCTTTTCTCTAAATAGGGATGTGTTTCAAAGCCATGCGTGACCTCATGGTTCTGCTGTATATTCTTTCTCAAAAATACACTAAACCTGGCTTTTTGTAGCAGGATGAAAGACTCCAGAAAAAGAAAGAAAAGAAATCATTTAGGAAGTTGAAATATCTGTTTGATTAGTCTTGTGTCAGGAACCGAAAATGACCAGTTGATGTTCATCTGATTTTCAGGTGATAAATCTCAGTGTTTCTTTTGCTTCCATCTTCTATGTGCAAAGCGTCACACGTACACGAATTCAATTTAATTTCAAGGATCATTGGTAGGGGAAAGTATTTGTTTCTGGGGGCTCCCCTAATAATTTTTATCCAGGTGTTATCTGCAGTCAGGTCTTAGTTTAGTTCATTTAGATGTTCTTTTTTGAACAAAAAATTTTTTCCTTCTCCAGGTTAGGTATATGACAGTGTGTATTAGCATGAGAAGATAAATACAGTATGTGTGGGGATAAATGAGATTAACTTTTCTATAAGTGCATGTGGCCCCTATTCACAGTGAAATGTACAAGAAGAAGAGAATGCTGGTCAGAACAGGGAGAGTTCCTGAACAATAAAACTTGAGAGCTCCGTGTAGCTCAGCAACTCGATGAGGAGTTTCTTGTGAACACGTGTGTGGCTGCCTCTGTGCTAAGGACATGGCATCCTCGGGCATAAATGAACATAACAGATAAAATGCCTGTTTCTCAGTTACAGCTTGCCTTCTGCAAGCGTCTGAGTCTGTGCATTTCATTAGGATAACCAACCCATAGCCCATGTGTCGGGGAACCATCTTCTGTTGAGGGTGTCAGATGAGGGGTCACATTGAGAATATTTGTGTCCAAGGTAATGGTCATAATCCGTCTTCATTGTGGTGAGACTGCCACATGGGCCTTTGGTAGGTGTCCCACCATGGAGATAAATGGTCGTGCTGCTGCACAGTGCTTTATGTCAAGGCATTGTGGGCACAATTTACATTCTTAGTGTCCTGGGAGCTTCTGCCATGATTTCTTAGTGACAGTTGTGTTGATTCATGTGATTGGCAAGGTTCCCCAAACTGTGGAGATTCGACAGTTATTAGCTGCTGATGGAAATCAGCGGCCCGGACTGCTCTCCTTCAAGAGCAAAGGTAAAGGAGGCCTCCCCACACCTGGTGCTCCCTCTGCCTGTTTCCAGATGGGAGAATCAGAGCATTTTTATGAAACGTGGAAAGGAGTAGGGAATCAGTGACCTGTAATGACTCACCTTGGGTAAAGCAAAGATAGAAAGAAAAAAAAAAAAAAGTCCTTTGGTTGGAACAGTCCAGGACGGTGAGTCTCTGCTTCCCCCTACTGCCCAGGTTTTGTATCGTATCCGAGTAGAGCCTTGGTTTGCAGGCTGGCATCCTTGGGGCACACTGGGAGGGTAATGACTCCAGACTGTCCCAGCGTTTTCTTCCAGACAGAGCTTTCCCACATTTGTTTCCACAACTTAGGAGAACGTATGAGGACTGAATAAAACCCACACTGTCGGTGTGACCCTGTTCATGTGGGAAGGTGGAGAAGCATGCTCTCCAGTGGTGAGGAATTGACAGCAGGCCTGAGCTGAAATCGGTCTTCACAAGGCTGTCCACTCTCTCCCTTCAGCAGGCCACTAGCTGGTGGATTCAAGAATCAGGATTAGCCCTAAGCATAAGGATCTCTGAAGGCACTAATGGATTTTTGCTGCAAGAAAAGTTATGCTAGATTTGACTCCATTTTTAAAAGGTGGGTAATTCCAACCAGACTGTACAGTGTGGAGTAGGTGAGTCTCTCTCTTCTCATTAGGCTACATATTCACGTACTTGGAACTCAATCTTTCATCTATTCACACACCATTGGGAGACTCGTCTGTCTCAGGCATCATGGTAGTCACTGAAAATTCAAAAGTGAAAAAGCAGGTAATGATCCCTGCCCTCATAGAACTTACAGTCTAGTGGAAGAGACAGCTATTACACACAACACAAGTAATCTCGTTAAATCGTGTGATACCTGCTCTTGAGAAGATCAGGTCTATGAATGAGAATAAAGGAGGGATGAACCGAATTCTCTGGATTAGGTAGAAACTCTTCAGGGTGTGAGACCCAGAGAGAAGTTTGCAGAGGTCTGCTTTGCTCAGAACATCCGTTCTCCCACGCAATGGTTAGATACAAAAGATGTTTTAGGAAACAGTTTTATGGAGAGAGACCAGTTTCCTTTTAGAAATGAAAGCCTATATCCTGGGCCAGCTGTTTTTCTCCCTCTAGCCGTAGAGGGCAGAACTAAAAAATTACAAGGATGCAAACTTCGGCTTCATTTAAAAAAAGGAAAAAGAACTCTTTCACATTTGTCTTCTCACAGTTGAATAGGCTGTCTTGGGTGTAGGGAGTTCCCTGACTCCAGAGGAACAGATACAAAGGCTAGATCATCACTCACTGAGGTTACTAGAGGGGAGTTTTCTTGCATCAGTAGGTAGATTGGAACAGATATTCTGTAAGATCCCTTGCAAATATAGGATTTGATTATCCCAGGCAAAGGGTAAAGTTGGCGTGATTTTAGTAGGTCCTGGAAAGGCCTGGTAATGGCACGTGCTTCCCCACAGTTTGTGGCAGTTCCCAAAGCCTCACCTTTGGATTGGTTCCTTTGAAGGTTTTCATTCCAACAATGCACTTTATTCTTCATGCTGCTTACCCACTAGAGCTCAGTACTGAACGAAAGTTGTATTTCATGCAAAAAGTGGCCTGTGTGCAGTTTGCAATGACTTCCTTTACTCCATTCACATACTCGGGGAAGATTTCTCCCTTAACTTCAGATAAGTTGTCTGGAACTTGCCAAACTCATGCTCTGAGGCCATCAGAGAGGCCACAGGCGAGGACTCCTGTCGCACGGAAATAGCCATGGCCACTGAGTGAGAAGTTGCTCGTGCTTACTTTCAACCATTTTAACATTGGACTCATTTTCTTGCCCTCTCCTGAGAAGAGGGCAAGATACAAGTATCTTCAGGCTGGTGTCCATGCAGAATTGTTTTTTAAAGTCTATTTCACATATGTGCTGTAGGGGGCAGCATTCATTAGGGAAAACCAGGGGGAGAGAGTCTTCCTTCTAGGAAAGAATCTCTGGGCCCCGTCTGTAAAGGTTTCTGCACACCTGAGACTCATTCTGTCCTATTGTTCATGTATGAATGAGGCTCTGGCCCTTCCGTAATAAACCTCCTTAGCAAGCCAGGATTACTTGGCCTGATATTAAATTCACCTGGTCTCCAGTTAATACCAGTGAGTACCTGTGGGGAGCAGAGTGACTTTTCCACAATAGGACTCATGTGCTAGGGCAAGGAGGCTACCCCAGATCACCTGACTCCAAGCTTGCACCACTCTTTTAGCCAAGTTCTGAGCCATTTTGGTCTCAAACCCCTCCATCAGACATAATGATTATTTCCCCCGGAGCATCTTCAAACCTGTTACCTACTGCTTAGGTAATAGTAAATAATAGTAGAACTTGTGGGAACAAGCCTTTTTCTGGACTTCAGCCCTGATAAGGTTGCTGAAGCAGGTTCTGAACGAAGGAGACTCCTGTCTCCTCAGGCCCTAAAAGTTCTGTTTTCAGATAATAGCCATTTATTATCTCTCACAAGCCTACAGGTGGACAGGACAGCTCTGCCGAGGCGTGCCAGGCTCCAGTAATCTCGGCGGGGCTGGCTCACACATCTGAGGCCGTCTGGGTGGTGCGGAGGATGCTGGCTGGTCTGCACTGGCCTTAGCTGAGCCAAACCAGCTTTTTCAACCTGGTCTTTCGTCCTCCAGCAGGCTAGTCCATGCTGTTCTTATGGTGATGGACCAAGTTCTGAGACAGGGTTGACGTGTGCAAAGCCCTTTAACGCCTAAGCTCTGAAAAGTGACATCAGTTCTCTTCTGCCTCATTGTGTTGGCCAAAGCGAGTCACAGGGCCTGCCCAGATGCATGAAGGAGGGAGGTGTTGCAAAGTAACACTGCAAAGCCTGCAGGATCCAGAGGAGGTGGAGACCTAAGACTGTTTTTGCAGTCCATCTCCACACTGTGCAAGTTGGATCCAGTATATATGTACATATATATACATATATATATGGATTGATTTCACTTGTTGAGGTAATAGTGTATTTGCACTGCAGTCACATGAAAATGAGAATCCTCTGAGTTCATTAAAGGTGAGCTGGGGGCGTGTAGCTCTGGGAACTCTCAGTGGGGAGAGTGGCTGAAGCATCCTTGGTTATTCAGTTCCACAGAAGTTCTCTCTGACCAGCAGACACAAGCCATTCATTGCAGGGCACAAGCCCCGCCTGCTTTATGAGACCCCCTTTGGCCAAGGTAGGAACTACCCATGAAAACAGCAGCCTGCAAAACAGGTCTGGCTCTGCCTAAGCCTGTTCTTGGGCCTCTGGGATCCTTGCTCTTCAGATCCCCTTGCTCCCCTGCTTTCTCTTTTCCATACCAACTGGCCCAAGTTGTCATGTAATGAAGATGGCCTGAATGCCAGCCTGGGATTGCAGGACGTCAGGGGTCTGACCCTAGCAACTCCACCTGATGATGGCTGTGTGACTTTGATGACTTCTTTAACAACTCTGAACTTCCAGCTCCTCAACTCTAAAATGGAATTGAGAATGGCATCAACCGCAAAGTTATTGGGAGGATTACATGAGATGAAACATAGGGGAAAAAAATACCCTGAATTATGGATGTGAAGTTTATTGAATGTGTGAATTCATGAGTGTACGAAGTCAGAAATGACTGCAAGGGGCAGAATAACCACAGCAGCAGAACAGAGAACCCCAGAGAGCTAGTTCTCTACGCCTGGTCTGTTGCTTAGGACCAGAAGTCTAAAGCACCCATGGAACTGCCTCTTCCTGCTTAGCTACATCTCCATGGTGCAGGATGTTTTTGAAAACCAAGGGACCAAGAGACACAGGGTGCCCTTCCCTGAAAGAACAGCTTATTAGCAAATGAACTCTTGTCATAGCTTGGTGAATATCCACCTGGTTCTCTTTTGCTCCTGGTGTCTTAGAACTGTAACCTATTGATTCTTGAAATGCCCCCACTGCCACTCATTGAGGGAGGGGAAATTCAAGACAAAAGTATTGATTTAGACAAGCAGGCACACTGGATGAAGCGTTCATTAGGTTGTCTTTTTTTTTTTTTTAAATAAGTTGGCTGCTAAAGAAGAAGAAAGAAGATATATCTTCCAGCAGAGTTTTAAACAGAGGACATTAGCCAACTTAACAATGCTCCTCTAAAACAACTTTAAAAGGTCATGATGGATGATTTTTGCAGTGTTTTGGAACAAAGGACCCTTGGATTAGTATAGGATTTTTTTCTAAATGTGATTCTGTATTTCCTTTCGTTTGTCCATCATCCTTCAGTCTGGGCTCTCTGATCATCTTTTTTTTTTTTTTTTTTTTTTTTGCGGTACGCGGGCCTCTCACTGCCGTGGCCTCTCCCGTTGCGGAACACAGGCTCCGGACGCGCAGGCTCAGCAGCCATGGCTCACAGGCCCAGCCACTCCATGGCATGTGGGATCTCTCCGGACCGGGGCACGAACCCATGTCCCCTGCATCGGCAGGTGGACTCTCAACCACTGCGCCACCAGGGAAGCCCTCTCTGTTCATCTTAGTGCATCCAAAACCGCAATTTGAAATAACCTGCTGCCCTGCTTCTGGGAGCCAGTGACTGAAGCATCTTTCGACAATAAGAGGAAAAACATTGTAGCTGAACTAGTGAACAGCCCAAGGAAAGGGGTGGAATGCAGACCCTGGGCTCTCTTCTGTCTGGGCATGCCAAGATGCCATGGCTCTGGCCTTGGGGTGTCACATCAGACTTAGTGGTCATGCCTTGGCAACCAAAGTAGCCACTGCTGGCCGGAAACTTATCAGGACTGTTCACTCTCATTAAGGAGTCTCTCAGATCACCTTCTGGCCTGAAACGCTTCAGAAATCATCAAACGGCTGAGGTAGAGGCCGGATTCCTTGAAGTGCTTCCAAGGCTTTGGCATATCTGCCTTTTGGATGAACTTCACTAGAGAGCTTTTAAGGTCTGGGTCCTGGCCAGGGGAGCTCCCCGGGCACCCAGCATAACACTGAGCTGGGGGCGGGAAGGGTGGGAAGAGGAGGTTGGCTCTTCCTGGCCCACCCCTCCCTCCCCTTCCCCTCCCCCTCCCATCCCCCTTGTCCTCCTCCTTCCCTCTCCTCCCTCTCCCCCTCCCCCTCCCCTCCCCTTCCTCCTCCTCCTCCCCTCCCCCTCCTCCTCCCCCTCCCATCCTCCTCCTTCTCTCTCCTCCTCCCTCTCCTCCCCTCCCCCCATCTCCTCCCCCTCCCCTCCCCCTTCTCCTCCCCCTTCCCTTAGCTCTTTCTCACCTTCACTCTTCATCTGCAAAGGTAACTTTTCAACACCAGGAAGAGCAGCCATTTTAGAGAGAGTGGGTTTGTAGTTAAGGAGCAAATGCCTCTGTGTCCTCTGGGTCAGTGCTGTCCAATGGAACTTTCTGCAGTGATGGTGGTATTTCACATCTGTGCTGTCTAATGTGATAACCACTAGCTACGTGGGGCTGTTAAGCGCTTGAAATGTGGCTGGTGACAATGAGGAACTGAAGTTTTGGTACATTCAGTGTTAATCATTTAAATGGCCCCATGTGGCGAGTGGCTATAGTATGGGACAGCACGTCTCTGGATAGTAGTTCAGGGAGCAACCAGAGGGTCTGCTGCTGAAGTCCGTCATGAAAAAATGGCTTCCTGGTCACAGAAGACCATTGTGTGGTTCCATTTGTATGAAATGTCCAGAGTAGGCAAATCTATAGCAACACAAAGTAGACTTGTGGTTGCCAGGGCTAAGGGTCAGGGTGAAGGCATACAGAGGGGCATGGAGAGTGACTGCTAATAGCTTCGGAGGTTTTTTTGCTGTAATAAAATGTTTTAATTAGGTTGTGATGATAGTTGCACAACTTCATAAGTATACTAAAAACCAGTGAATTATACACTTTGAATGGGTGAATATTATGATCATGAATTATATCTCTATAAAGTGGTTTTAAAAAAATGGCTCCCTTTCCTGCCGTATTTGAGTAGATGTTCTGACTGCAGTTCTGCCCCTGCTCAGTGGTGCTTGTGGTTACGTGCCTCCCCCTTCCTGGGCCTCAGTTTACCTTCAACAGAATAAGGGCATTGCCTTTGCCACAGGGTAATGCAGAAAAGAATTCCCAGTCCTCCTTTCCCTGTATCTATTTAACTTTAATCCAGTTCAGATGGTCTGATCCCTGGGACAGAGAATGAGCCCCCTTTTTCTAGGAACCCATTTCCAGAAGCTCCCCCAGTTCCAGGAGAGCCCCAGGCAGTAAGCAGAGCTTTGAGGCAGGTAACAGAGTGCCCTGCTCTGTCCATTCCCTCTGGAACCACGGCGTAGAAAGCCTTTGGTGCTGGACTAGGAATTTTAAGTAATGGCTGAGATATTTATCTTTTTGCCTTTGATCCAGATAAAAGCAGATTGTAACTTTGAGTTGTCGTTTGATCTAATGCACAGAAACAGGTTTCCATACCCTTGGCGAGCATAGATTCCTGGCAGGCAAAGGAGAGATTCCTGGTTGTAAAATGTTGTGCAGCTTTTCCGTGGTTTGTGGTTAGGGGATCCTGAGGAGTTTCTGGGAAGTCCATTTCTTCAGGAGCAGGCTTGAGCTGGTCTTTTGATTCTCCCACTTCTCATGTGGGCTTTTGTAAAACAAACCTGTCAAAGGGTCCGAAATCAGTGACATGAGAGGAAGTAATTGTCATCCTCTTCCACTTCACTGCTGTCAGAAAGCCTTACATGTGCGCCAGCGAGCAGCTGTTGCAAAAGCCTGCCTTATAAATAACTTCAGGGCCTGCTTTTAGTGTAGATGAGGTGGTGGACTCTGAACAGAAAAGGACCTCGTAACAGTAGTAATGAAGATAACGGTCATGGTGAGCTGCTAGTTATTCAGGTTTTCTTACCTGCCTAGAGGTGTTTGAGGCACGTTGCATGCATAGCCTTGTTCAGTCCCTCACACCACTACCAGGGAATGTCAGTAGTATCTCATCCATTTCACAGATGCAGGCACTGAGGCTCAGAGTGGTGAAATAAGTTGCCTACGTCACACTGCCAGCAAGGGCCAGGGTGGAGATTTGAGCTAGGATCTGCATGATTTCAAAGCCGGTGTTTTGCTTTTAACCATCATGCTGTCATACAAGCTCGCTTTGACTAAACTCACCAATCATTAAGCCCCTTTTTCCTGGCAGGTTCTGTGCCAATTACTAGAGATGCAGCTCTGACCCAAACCAGCAAATGCCAGATGAGTGGTGAATTGACTACATGGAAGGAGAGAGTATTCTAGCCAAGGGAACAGCTTGCGGAAGAAGGGGTGGGGCGGGGACGGGGAGGGAGAGCATGGCAGGATCAAGGGAACAGAAGTTGAGAGCTTTCTTGCACGTGTCTGTCTGAAGCAGGCAAAGTGACCTTCTCAAGTCTGCCCAGCAAATCAGTGCTAGACTCTTAAGTTCTTTGTAGGCAGGGAACATGCCTCATGTTCGATAAATCTTTGTTGAAAGAACAGACGGTGGCCGAAACGGGGTCAGAACCCAGGTTTCCTGAACCTGGTTAGTGTTCTGGGCAATCTTCTTACTCTGAGGTCTCTTGGACAATTCTGAATTGGCCTTGGACAGGGGGCGACTGTGATATTGTAATTTGTGATAAGACATATTTATTTGGTTTCATCCCCATTTTTGGCACAGAGCTCCTAAAATCCTTGGAATTTTCTAAGCTATAGGAGTGGTAAAGGTATCTTTTATTCTGTTAGTGAGGTGACTTTGGACCACACCTAAGCATGGGGGCTGGTGGCCAGTGGAGCCAACCATGTGACTAGAGGGTTGTAACTTTCAGTCCCACTCCTTGACCTCCGGGGAGGGGAGAGGGGCAGAGATTGATGTCAAGCACGAATGACCAAGGATTTAATCAGTCATGCCTCTGTAATGAAGCCTCCATAAAAACCCAACAGGACAGGGTTTGGAGAGCTTCCGTGTTGGTAACCATATGGAAGTGTGGGGATGATGGAGGTCATGGGAGCTCCTGGTCCTTTCCCGGTACCTTGTCCTAGGCATCTCTTCCATCTGGCTGTTCCTGAGTTACATCCTTTTATAATAAACCAGTGATCTGGTAAGTAAGATATTTCTCTTAAGAGTTCTGTGAGCTGCTGTAGCAAATTAGTCGAATCCAAGGAGGATGTTGTGGGTACCTTCAGTCTATCTGGTCAGTCAGAAGTGCAGGCTTGTGACTGATGTTTGAGCGTTGGTAGAGGGTTGGGGGTGGGAAGCAGTCTTGTGGGATTATACCCTTAACCTGTGGAACCTGACACTAACTCCAGGTAAATAGTGTTAGAATTGAGTTGGATTGGAGGACACCCAGCTGGTGTCAGAGAATTGCTGGGAGGTGTGAGGAATCCCCCCCTCCCCCCCCCCACACACACGCACGCACACACGCATGCATACACACACACTGGAATTAGTACTAGAATCCTTTTAATGACCTAGTGTACCTCCATGGGCCGGTCAGGGCAGAAATCAATTTTTGGAACATTGTGGCTTGAGCAATCCCAGCCTGGGGGCAGAGCTGCCCAAGGAGCTCTGCTAACCTGATGGGCTTTCAGTAAAAGAGAAGGCACATCATGGTCCAGTGATAGTTTTCTTTGTGGACACAGGGACCTGATGGAGCTGGGTGGTGATGAAGTCCTGGGCCAGCTAAATCCCAGCGAGTTTCAGTGTCTGTGGACACACGTGATGACTTATGCAGCCGCTGTGGCAGTCCTGATGGGTGTGATGATGGGTTGCAGGGATTTCATCAGTGAATTTCTGCTCAGTTAGATCTCAGCTGAGTAACTTCTTTTGGTGCTTACATTCTAATTTCTAAGCAAAATGTCTATGTTTGGTAGTAGTTCTTTAACTTTATCTCATTAAATAAAGATTAGGGAACTGTCAAAAGCAAGATGAGCTAAGGCCAATGTTTTTGAGATAGAGAAAGTAGGAGCGGAATTTATATTTGGACTCAAGGACATTTTGGCCTCTTGGCAAAAAAGTGATTCTCGTGCATTTCTGTATCTCTTGAAAAAGGCTGTTCTGCTTTCAGATACCCACAGCATGGGGCAGATCTTTACATTGTACTTAAACACAACTGGACTTTAATATCTATAGTGCTGGCTACCAAGATGTCAAGTGAAGCAGAAAAAATATGTTTAAATGTAGTAGTTTTGGTATGCCTGACTCCTTATCCACCCCATGAAATTGGTCACTGTTGATCTTTGTGTTCCTTTGACCTAGCACAGAAGAGATATTTATTAAATAAATTACTGCCTCCTGCAGAGTTATTTATCTTTTTTTATTGAAGTATAGTTGATTTATAATATTGTGTTACTTTTCAGGTGTATGACAGTGATGCAGATGTGTAAATATATGTATATTTTTCAGATTTCTTTTCCAGCATAGGTTATTACAAGATATTGAATATAGTTCCCTACCCTATACAGTAGGACCTTGTTTATTTTCTGTATAGTAATGTGTATCTGTTAATCCCATACTCCTAGTTTGTCCCCCCCTTCCCCCTTGGTAACCATAAGTTGGTTTCCTATGTCTGTGAGTTGGTTTCTGTTTTGTAAATAAATTTATTTGTATTATTATTTAGATTCCACATGTAAGTGACATCATATAATATTTGTTTTTCACTATATGACTTACTTCACTTAGTGTGGTATTCTCTAGGTCTATCTATGTTGCTGCCAATGGCGATATTTCATTCTTTTTTATGACTGAGTAATATTCCATTGTATGTATATGTGTGTGTCTATATACACGCACACATACATACACACACACACACACGCCACATCTTCTTTATCCATTCATCTGTCAATGGACACTTTGCATCTATGTCTTGGTTATTGTAAATAGTGCTGCTATGAATATTGGGCTGCATGTATCTTTTCGAATTAGAGTTTTCATCTTTCCCAGATATATGGCCAGGAGTGGGATTGCTGCATCATATCGTAGCTCTATTTTTAGTTTTCTAAGGAACCTCCATACTGTTTTCCATAGTGGCTGCATCAATTTACATTCCCACGAACAGTGTAGGTAGGAGCGTTCCCTTTCTGGAGAGTCCATTTTAAATGCCCATCTTCATGAAGACCATCCCATTAGTTTAGCTGGAAATCTTCACCCTTGGGAACATGACCCTGTGGGTGTGTCTCTCCCTAATCCTAGGATAGTTTCCTAGGGACCCAGACTGTGCCTTACTTTCCTCCGTACCCTGCCTGCCTTTCCAAGAAATATCACTTTGTACATTTGCTCACCCAGCATGTTTGCCTCCACACTGGCTCCCATGAGCTGAAAATTCATTGGCATCTCAGAGGGAAACTAGATGAAACAGACCCTTTGAGTGCATAGTTTTATTTAAGACAGGGACAGGGCATGTAATCTGAGTTGTGGAAGGGAACCCATGCATTCCTGGCTGCTAGTTTAAGACTCTCCTCCTAAACTGATCTCCTTCAGGTTTATTTGGTTTAACTCCTGCTCTGGAAGTTGTGCAGCAGAGTCGTCACGAAAGCAGCTCCTCCAGGGTTCCGGCCGGACAGCTGTGGAATAGCTGGCATTTTTCTCTCCTTCACTCAGTATTGACAGCAGGTTTGAATCACCCTGCCCTGTTTTCTGTAACATAACCAGGCCAGAAATCATTTGAAAAACACTTACGATGCCTAACTTGATCTTCTTTTCAATGAGAGGGTGACATTGCCTGGTACGTTTTAGGTTTTTGTGTTTGGAGATGTATTAAGAACATAAAAGGACCTCCCTCTTCTGCCTCTCCCGTTTCCTGCTGATCAGCATGGGAATGGGGGATCCTTTTACAGTTGGGAAGATCCCATCCGCCCTCTGCCTCCACCCACATCCTTGGACATTCTGGGAGAAATCTGTCCTCTCATTCTTTTGCTGCTGGCCACCTCAGTTGGGTCGTTCCTTCTTGTCAGCTGGATCTCTGGCGGGCTTTCTTAAGCTCACCCAAATCCCTGACAGAGCTCCTCCTCTTCATACAGAGAGAGTCAGAAGTTCTCCAAATGGTAAGCTAGTAAAATGTAAAAACTTAGCCAAAGCTGCCCGTGTGTGCCCCTGCCCAGCTGCAAGCCCAGTTCAGACCTTCCTTTCCCTGAAAGGAGGACTTTGAGGCACAGAGCAGAGGGAGGCAGGCAGCCCCAGCTCCAGTTGCAGGTCGGCTACTAATTCAAAGAGTGACCTTGAGCAGTTAATCGCGCTCTCTGGGCCCTGGGTTCCTCCTCCTTAAAAAGGGCATCCTATCAGCTAACTGAGTGCTTCCTTTCAGCTCTAATGTACGTTGATCACATGATGGCTCCCTGACTCATGGTGCCTGCCTCTGTGCCTTTCTTGTCCCTTGGCCTTCCTTACCCTCCTATAGGTATCGCCTGGTCTCCAGAAGCTAATAATGGTCTGGATAGCACTTTCTCTCATCAAAGCCAAAACAAGGACTGCGTCCATGGGAACTGCCGTTAACCTAGACGCCAACTGTGGACGTGATGAGCCAGCTTGTACCAGTTCATGAGAGCCAACTTAAAAATTTTTAGGACTCTCAGAAGACTGTTGATGTCATGTCAATAGCTTGATAGCTGCCATGGCGGGAGTATTTACACCACAGAAATCGGCATACACTGTAAATCAGAACTTTTTTAGTCTTCTTCAGGGTTGTTAGATATTCACTAGCCTACCACAGAGATTCAAATGAAATTGATCTGCCAACTCACAGGTGGAAGAGGACCCAGAGTCTTTCTGGAAGTGTTACGTTTTACTAATTTTGTTTTGTTGGGGTGAAGGTGGGGTTACATTACTGTTGGTCAGTAGTATTTGTTCCTAGTTCTTGTTTTGTTGAAATCCTCGAGCCTGTAGATCACGGAGCTTCCCATCCTATGTGCAGTATCCCTGTCTTGGCACTGGAACTGCCCCACCTCCTTCTGTCCTCAAAAGAGTGACATAAGGCTTTGAGCGTAGATCTTTCCTGAAAGTTTAAGGCCATAGAGGGGTTACAGTGTTGCAGGACGAACACCTTCAAATTGAATATTGGATATTCCTGTTCTTAAAAGTCCTTCAGCTTCCCTGCCCCTGAGAATTTCTCAGTGACCACATCTTGTTTTGTTTTTAAGACTCCAGCTTCCTACTGTATTGTTCAGTTCTCCTCTTCTCCCTCTCCCTTTCGTATGCCAAGCAGTTGTTCTCTGTTTTCTTGTCTCCTTGCAGACCATGCCCCAGAGCCTCATTTTACACACTTCCTTGGATGTGGTGGCCCATATCCAAGGTATTTCTTAAACAAAGCTTCTAAGAGGAGCTCTGGTACCAGCTATTAAAATCATACTGTTTTTTCACATTCCTCCGTCTCCAAAGCTTGGTAGCTGACTATCTCCAGTTAACAATTCATTTTGGCCTCTCACCTTCTGAGATGGCCTACACTCTGCCTGTGGAATGTGTATCTTTCTAAATAAATCTACTTCTTACCTTTAAAAAATAAATAAAAATAAATCATTTTAACTCAGAGCTGGTGCACAGCTTTACTGTGCCAATTCAGTGCATTCGTTTGGTGCGTATTTATTGAGTGTTGACTTTCTACCGGCCTTTATGGTTTCACTGAGTCCATCAGGGCCTCAGTTTTTGGTGGGAGGGAGTCTGCAGTCAGAAGTTATCTGATTTTCCTTTTTTTTTTTATTGCGCAGTCTTCTCATTGCGGTGGCTTCTCTTGTTGCGGAGCACGGGCTCTAGGTGTGCGGGCTTCAGTAGTTGTGGCACGCGGGCTCTGTAGTTGTGGCACGCGGGCTCCGTAGTTGTGGCACGCGGGCTCCGTAGTTGTGGCACGCGGGCTCCGTAGTTGTGGCTCGCAAGCTCTAGAGCGCAGGCTCAGTAGTTTTGGTGCACGGGCTTACTTACTCCACAGCATGTGGGATCTTCTGGGACCAGGGCTCGAACCCGTGTACCCTGCATTGGCAGGCGGATTCTTACCCACTGCGCCACCTAGGAAGCCCAGAAGTTATCTGATTTTCGTAAAGAAGAAAATGACTTTTGTTGAGAAGGGGGGACTTGTCGGGTGAACCTTGGAATACTGAATTACCATGTCTCCTCTGTGTTTGACCGTTTAGAGGGAGCTGGTCTGCTGTCTCGCTTGAAGCTTCTGCCTTATGGAATAGTTAGTAGTTTCATGCAGGGGCCTTTATTCTCTCAAGTGTGCCGCCTTTGTCGGTGCTGGTCTGTCTCTGAAATGCTTTCTGCCCTCCTCGTTCCTCACCCTTTTTTCCCACCAAGTTTC
Organism: Grampus griseus; assembly: GCF_964374135.1. Taxonomy (NCBI): domain Eukaryota; kingdom Metazoa; phylum Chordata; class Mammalia; order Artiodactyla; family Delphinidae; genus Grampus; species Grampus griseus. The sequence goes on from NC_139002.1 coordinate 74,370,513, forward strand.
TGCTTCACCTTTTAGGTTTCAGCTCAGACTTTGTTTCCTCTAGAAAGCTTTTCCTGGGCTCAGTTTGAAACCCCTCCTCTGTGTTCCCACAGCACCCGGCCCTTATTCTCTGGTTGTCCTCATCACGCTCTGTGGTTATCTCGTCCATCCTTCATTTGCAGGGGGGGACTGAGCCTTCTTCTCTTTTCTGTCCATTGCCATCACAGCACTTGGTATCTAGAGACTTTAGGTAAATATTTGTTGGTGGAGTAAATGAATGAATGAGCTGTAGGATCATGATTTACACCTCAGGAGCCAGTAGATGTGTACCTGTCATTTGACATTGGACAAGCCACATAATCTTTCCAAGCCTCAGTTTTCTCATCTGTAAAATGAGGATGTAGCAGGATCTACTACTTAGGGTTATTGTGAGGGGTAAATTAGGCAATGCAAGTAAATTGCTTAGAATAGTGCCTTTTATGCAATATATGTTCCATAAGATATTGAGCTGTTTTTAATTGTTAAAATCATGAAGAGTAAACGATAGGGACATAAACTGGTATTTTTGGTATATGTACCGAAAAGCAATACTTTTCACCATTTAACTGAAGGAAAATGATCCTCTTTCCAAATAACATCGAAAGCTACGTCTGTGATTCTTCAGTGATGAATACTGGTGTTGAGATGTGCAGCTTGAAGCACCACGCGGCGCTTTCAATTAGACACAAGTACTAAGGAAGAGAAATGGGCTAACATGCTTCTGAGAAAAAACCGAATCAATATGTATTGAAATGTAAAGTCTCTGTTGTTGCTGCTAACTGACGTAACTAGAGAATATAGTTAGCTAGAATTATCTCTTTTCAGTTATTAAAAGCATTTCTAATTTGCATCTTTGCAGTAACTGACCTAATGATGTTTATCTAATCCTCGTGCACGCATTCAACCACTTAATCAAACATTTACCCTGTATCAGGTACTGGAGAAAAAAAGATGAGTGAAACAGAACCCCTGGCCTCGAGGAATTAATATTCTGGAGCAAGGTCAGCAAACTTTCTCTTAAGTGTCCAGATAGTAAATACTTAGGGCTTTACGGGGCATAGGATCTCTGTTGCAAGTACTCAGTTCTGTCATTGTAGTAAGGAAGCAGCTATAGACAATATGCAAAAGGATGAGCATGGCTGTGTTCCAATAAAGCTTTATTTACAAGGTTGTGGGCATAAACAACAAGGACCTGCTATTGTAGCACAGAGAATTGTATTCAATATCTTATAATAACCTATAATGGAAAAGAATCTGAAAAAGAATATATATATATATATATATATATATATATATATGAATCACTTTGCTGTACACCTGAAACTAACACAACATTGTAAATTAACTGTACTTCAATTTAAAAAAAAAAAAAGATTTGACCGTCAGGCCCTGGTTTGCTGACCTCTGTCCTAGAGGACATAGGTACTTAGATTGAACTAAGTCTGGACCAGGCAAGGTAAGCACCAAGGGCTAAGGCCTGTGAAGGACAGAGGATGGAGAGATGAGAAGAGGATGAGATGGGCTGTGACCCTCTCAGGAGAAATGGGTTAGGGAGGTGGGAGTGCTGTGCTGGGTGAGGTAAAGGAGAGCAAACCAAGGCCAGGAGGAAGAGATGCATGGCTTGATGCCGACGCAGGCGGTGGCTGGTGTAACTAGGGATCAGTTGTCCCAGACCTGCACTAAACAGCCCACATACTGGCAAAGACCTTCCGCTCTTGGGAGATCTGATTGAACAGCCTGGATCCCACCTCAGAATTTCTGCGAGTTCCTATGGACTGCTTCCCCCAGCTGCTCTTTTGGAAGGTTGTCTCCATTCCACCCTCACGCTGAACACAGAAACCTATTTCCGTGATGGCTTCCAGGAGAAACCCACTCACAGCCAGCATTTCCAGTTTTTTTTTCACACCTTTATTGGAGTATAATTGCTTTTGGTGTGTTAGTTTCTGTAGCTTTTGTGGCGGTTTAAGGTGATGTCACCGGGAGGGATGTGTTGCACATCACGTGTCCCCTACCTTGCTTGTCCTGCCCACTTCTTTTCCCTCTTTTTCTCTTTTTGATGGGACCAAGCAATTATTTCCTTTATCTTCTGCAAGACATACAGGTTCTCCTAGGACTTCAGCCTCTGGCCCAGGTAGCTTATTAAGGAATTCTCCTAACAGAAACAAGTCTCCCATCGTAACAGAAATTCTGCTGTTCCCATTACCCTAACAGGCGGTGGCTTCCCAGAAAGATGCTACTACCCACTGCTTAGCCCACAACCCACCTCCCACCCCCAACTGCATAGCTTTGGTCCCGGCTCTACTACTTTCTCAAAGGAGAGTGAGGGTGGGGCAGCCCTCTGTAGCCTCCATGTTGGACAGACCTTGGCTTGAATCTCACCTTTGCATTCACCTGCTATGTGTTTTCAGGCCAGTGACTCAGTCTCCCTCAACCTGATTTATTGTTCTGTGAAATAGACTTGACACCGCTCTCCTCGTTGGGTGGTTGTGAAAATTCAGGAAAAGAACCTGCTTGCCAAGCTCGGTCCTAGTTAGTGTGGGGCTAATGCTAGTTGCCTTTTCCTGCCGTCATGTCCTCCTTTAAGTCCCAAATTGGGTGTCTAAGCTTGCAGCTGGGTTTCTTTCACTCATTTATATCTTTGTTATTGCGCCACGTGTCTCTTGATAGAGGAGGTTTAGCCATTTGCCTTGAACTTGTGGCTTCTGGATTGACAGCTGGGAGGGACTTGATCAGTAGTTGGTTTGATAACAGTCGAGACCATCCACTTTGTTTTTGGCTTGTCAGCCAAATTTGGGAAAGAATGAGTGTGGTGTCTACGTGTCTGTTTTTTCCAGCCCGGACTGGGAGGTGACTTGTAAGGATCCTTCACTGCGGAAATAAATTCAGTACGTGTGCTGAATGAAGGGAGTATATGCCTGCTGGGTGAGTGGGGAAGAATAACATTCTGATTGAGTTATGTGTCCCATTTTTCATTATGCCTGGAGGCAATGGCTATGCCCTCAGAACTCCTGGTCGTCATTATTGTCATGAGTGCATTTGGCTGACCAGATTTTACCCTGATCAAGTGGAGAATCTATATATTTTTATTTTAATCATTTGGTTTGGGTGCCTGGACACTTTATTTCCTTTTAATACTTTATAAAGAATTGAGTTCTGAAAGTTCTATGCAGGGGTGACGAACCATGGCTTGAATGAGACTTCTGGGGCTGCCTCTTGCTCCCAGACTGAGTGAGGTAACCCACTTGCCACCCAGAGTTCCATAAGCATTCTCCTATCACAGTGTTTTCACACTTTGTTGTTACTTCTCATCTATGGTCTGTCTCACCTATAAGACTTAGGACCCCTTAAAGGCATAGATTTCATATCTATTCCTGTATCTCCAGCACCTGGGAAAGGGCTCAGAAGAGTCAGAAACGTTGGAGGGATGGAATGGGATCTGATGGATGGAGGAACAGACACTACATGTTGTGGTGGTTTTAGGATTCTAAGGAGAAACATCACCAAATAACTTTGAGCCTCAATCATATTCCTGGTTACTGTACCTCCAGAATTCATTATTCAAGATGACAAAGATCCCCTGGAACAACATTTAATAAGCTTGGGCATGTGTAAGTGTGCGCTAAAACCTCCAAGCTGGTTCCTGAGCGTGCCTGGTTACCACATTATATCTCATAGCCCTGCACATGGGTGAGAAGCTTCTTGACTGCTTTTCACCGTCATTCATGTAAAGAGCCCTTTGAGTCTTACAGAAACAGAGCAGATGTTGCCAGGAGTGTCTGAGTCATCACGGCAGACAGTGAGAGCTGTGTATTATCTGGGCTGCCTCCAGTGAGCCTGGTGAGGTGGACAAGGCACACAGGCCAAAGCCTGACTTGCACGGGGCCCTGGTTCACAGAGGAACAGAGGGAGCTTGCCAGCGATCTGCAGTCAGCCTGGATGGGGCCGTGGGAAGCGTCTTACAATCCGTGGGCACTTTGGAACGCACGGGGCCCCAAGAAGCGCAGCTTTTTCTCCCTCTATAAAATCGGGTCAGGGAGAGCGTTTAGGGTACCCCCTGGCCCCATTCTGCTTATGGGACAATTCCACCAGGACTGGGTACAGCTATCCTTTACTTTAAGAAAGCCCAATGTTAGTGGGGGGATGAAAGTGAGTCTGTATGCAGATACTTTTGCAAAATGCTCTCCCATCATTGCTCCTTTGCTCCTTATAGTGAAGGAAGAGAGCTTCGGTCACCGACTCCGTTTAGTGAAGTGCATGGGTTAAGAGCATGGACTTTAGTGTTCAGATTCTTGCTCTGTTGCTTCCCAGCCATGACCTTGGGCAAGTTGCTAACATCTCTGAGCTGCAGTAAACCCACTTCGTGAGATATGAGTGAATGAATGAAATCATTAATTAAATGAATTCAGTAAATGAAATTATTTAGTGTGCTTTGCACAGTACCTGGCACTGGTTAGCACTCAGTAAATGGTAGTTAGGGATGTTAGTTTTAGTTTTACTTATGAATAAGCTGGAGTTCAACTAAACTAAATGACTAGGTCAAGGTTACCGGGCTATTAAGTTGGACTTGCCCCCATCCACAGAGTCCTGTGTTTGCACGATGCTTAGGGTGGTGTGAGTTGCACAGAGCAGAGTAAAACAATGACCTTGCCGTTCTCTCCACCTCCTCATGATTCTCTGGTTTTTAAAAGATGTCTTAGCTTTACAACAGAGTTATTAGATTGCTCTAAATGAGTGCTTCACTTACAAAAACTCAATCTACCCCCAACTTGTCACAGCCAGGCCTGTTGTATAAAACAAAACAGACACTTGAAGGAAATTGCTTCCCGATTTGGATGAATAAGGCTGATGAGCCGTCTTTAGGGACATTTCCTACCTCGGCATATGTCTTTTTTTTTTTTTTCCAGAAGAAAAATTCTGTTTTTCCATTAAGGAGACAACTGTCAGGTGAAAAGGCTCAGAAGTCTGGTAGAGCTGGGTGTAGATCAGTGACGGTCACGAAGCCCCGGAATTATTTGATCTATCTGATACCACGTGTCTGCATACTTGGCAGAATCAGGATAAATGACTGCTTTTTTTCCCTCCTGTTCCTGCACTTTTGGCATAATACAATCATAGATAGTGAATAATAGTCCAATTCAGCTCTCAGTTTCTGCATTGATTCCCCTGGAGAAATACAATAAGTTAGTTCTTTGGTTGGCTGCCGATTTTGATTGGCAGAAAAAATAACAGCAGAAAGATTGCATTTTGCCAGCATCTTAAATTCTGAAGAACAAAAAACCATACTTAAGTTATTGCCCGGCTGTTTGACATCCCCATTTTTTAAGAAGAGTCTCCTGGAGAGAAAAATTCTCTTTTTCCTCCTGGAAGGAGTTAAAGGTCAGAGAATTTCACCGTAGCATCTCTGAAAGCTGTTGATGGAAGACTTGATGAAAATACCGTTATCTTGTACCAAAAGAGCACGTACTTTGAGAGTCCAGTTTAGGGTCTCGTCTTCAGGCGGGTAGACTGGGAGTGTAGCTGAAATGTAGACTTTGAAATAAAGTTGCCTGGCACTAATCTGTTTGATCTCGAGGCACCTAAAGCCTCATGCCTCAGTTTCCTCATACCTATCTCATTGGATTTTTAATGCAAAAGAAAAAAGTCAATACAATGAAAGTGCTTCCTAGCACAGTGTCTGCACGAAGTGCAGGCTCTGTCAGTGTTGACTGTTGTTCTTATTAATATAGGATTATTAACGTTGTTACAGGTTTTTTTTTCCCATGGAAACCTTTTATCAAATAAAATCTTACTTGTAAAGAGAGCTGCTCTGGTAGAAGTAGAGCAGAGAACATATAAAAGCAGGTTGGGTCAACTCCGCTTTTCCACAATTGCTGCGAACACTCCCTTCCCCGCCTCACCCCGCCTCCTTGGCCGTGGAGCCCGGGGAGCTCCCACCTTCCATGCTGTCGTGGGCCCTTGACCTCTCGCTGTCCGCAGAGCAGCCCTGAGTCATGGGCCTGCCCTGACAGGTGTTGCTTTAATCCTTTTTGATGGTTCACTGTCAGTGGGTGAAAAAAATCAAAGGGAAAGGAAGACACCTCAGGAGGAAGGTTTCTTCCACTTTCACCTTTTCCCAGGTCCTCTCTTCTCCAAGCTGAATGTCTCCTTCATTTCAGCCACTCCTTGCTGAGAATAGTTTACGGTCACCCTCAGATTCTAGTCCTTATCCTGGGCAAGTTAAAGATTTCTCAGCAGGACTTCCCTGGTAGCGCAGTGGTTAAGAATTCACCTGCCAGTGCAGGGGACACGGGTTCGAGCCCTGGTCCGGGAAGATCCCACATGCCGCGGAGCAACTAAGCCCGTGTGCCACAACTACTGAGCCTGTGCTCTAGAGCCGGCGAGCCACAACTACTGAGCCCACGTGCCACAACTACTGAAGCCCGCATGCCTAGAGCTCGTGCTCCGCAACAAGAGAAGCCACCGCAATAAGCCTGCACACCGCAATGAAGAGTAACCCCTGCTCGCCACAACTAGAAAAAGCCGGCTTGCAGCAGTGAAGACCCAATGCAGCCATAAATAAATAAGTAAATAGCTAGGTAGGTAGGTAGGTAGATAGATAGATAGATAGATGTTCTCAGCATGTTGTAGTAAGACACGAATTCTTTAACACCTGGATGACAGTCACCTGGGGAGCTAGTCAGACCTCCAGCTGCTTGGCTTCATCCCCAGAGATTCTGAACTGGGAGGTTGGGGGGTAGGGCCAGCAAAGCTACTTTATTTAACAAGCCCCAGTGTCCTAGGTTCGGTAACAGCTGTGCCGGTTACTGATTGGGAGACCTTGGAGAAGTCATTACCTGCCCAAGGATCTGTTCCCTTTTGAGGAAATGAGTGACTTAAAGTAGAGGATCTCTAAGAAGCCTTTCCAGGTCCAAAATTCTAAAGATTTCACCATTCTAGCTCTGGTCTGAGCTGTGCACAACAGGGCAAGATCCTTACCTCCCTTCTTCTAAATGTCATTCCTGTGTTCATACAGTCCAAGGTCACATCAGTTTTCATGGCTGCCGTGTGTCAGGACTGAGTCACAGTGAGCCTGCTGATAGAAATCTTTTATAGACATCCCCCTGCACAGCCATGACTGCTGCTTCCTGTTTTCATGTAGCTTTTTGGCTTTAGTACAGAGCCTTATTCTAATCCTTTTGAAATGAAAGGGAACAGGTACATATTAAGGATATTTAGTGTTCAAAATGCAGATCATGGAAGCATTCCACAATCTCCAACTTCCCAGGGGAAAAAAAGGTGCATCTTCTTCCTTCTCCTTTGTGTAGCTCTCCTGATTAGTGACTATTACCTGTTAGACAGCAGTCTTACCTGCCTTTGGTTACATTCCCATTTTCTGCCCCCCTCCATTAGGACAGTTTATCAGAATGCATCCTATGATAGGCTGTTTCCTTAAGCTATCCCATAAAATCAATTCTATGGCAAAAAATAGGTTTGGGATTCATACTATCCCATTATCATTTTGGATATTCCCAGCGCAAGTGAGCATGTTAAAGGCTCTGAGAAGTCCTGCAGGCAAGAAAACTGACTACTCTTTAGCCCTCTGTTTTCTAAACCTACCTGAGCCTGGAACCCCTTCTCTCTGTTACTGCCTGTTTGTGTTGTCTAATAGAAGGCATTCTTTTTTAACACTGGTTTGGAAGCTCGTATTTTGGAGTGCCCATCCCTTGCCCAAAGAGAAAACAAGAAGACTGGGCTGGTATCTTAGGCGAAGAGAGTCTATAGCATTCCTTAACCAGCTCCCTCTTAGGGGGATGTATTTATAATAGTGTACAACCATTGCACTCTGCCAAAGAGCTGTTAGCTGTGGACAGTGACCTCCTGCGAGAATGAGATTTGCCCCCCTTTAAAGTGTTTATCATTTCTGTGAAATTTCATACACTCTTGAAGCAAGGGAGAAAGTTTTCTACAGCCAGTTTTGTACTTATAGCCATATATGGTACAAGATAGAGAAATGGCTTGACCAGTTAAAACAAAAACTTTCTCTTCAAACATATTGCTTGGGATTTTGAACAAGTGAGTTCAAGAGAGAGGAAAGAGTTGTTTGGGCGGCAATAAGCCTTCAAGAAATGAAAGATGAAGAATGGGACTGCTTTTTGTTGTTAAAGGTATCTTCCTTCAGGTGTCAGCAGTCAAATGATTTGTCTCCTTACCCAACAGAGTGGGAGCACTTACCAATATGTATAGGACACTTTTTGATGTAAAGGGTGTATGGGAGGGACAGAGGGAAAGATTTTCAGAATTCTCTTTCTAAGGTGTTATTACCAGGTCAGCCATAAGCCCGGCTGTATACTAATATTTCAGGCAAGTTAACCTTTGTTTAGTTTCCCCAGTTCTTTATGGCATTGAGTAGGATTGGAAAACGTACCTTGTAAAGCTGGAGAAAATGTAGTGACAACTATGTAGGAAAATGGTACTCTCTTCTTTTACTGCCTTTTAGCTCCATTTAGAGCAACAAATGACCTCATTACCCATAGTTTCACTTGGTTTTATCCAAAATAAGCCACGGAAGAGAAAGAATTACCATGAAATTACATTCCGCACATTCATTTTTGGCCACGCCCTCATAAGGTACTGGCGTGTTTATACGTAATCTTTTTGATGACCCAGTATAGCAAAATTCTCACCGTTCATAGCAGGAAACGCATTAAAAGCATCACCAAGGATTCTAGTCTTCTGAGTTCACTTAGTTGTAAAGAGAACAACTGGCACGATTAGCCAAGAGGGATAAGCTAGGCATACCTGATTTTAATTTTGAGCCATATGGAGGGATCCAGTGTGGGTAATAGTTGTTCTTTGTTTATTGATTTCTGGGCACCTGTCAGTACATCACTTTCACTAAGAGAAATGAGCCAGTCTTGAAAGGACAAAGGCATGGATTTCCAACAAGCATTTCTGGGACCTAGTGCATCAGCCATTCTTGTGAGTAAGCTAAGTGTGACCACTAACTACAATGCAGGGCAGCAAATATCAGGACCCCAGAGAAGGCCTGGCAGAGGCTTCCGTCTCTTTAGATGAAAAGAGATGGCTTCTGGTTTGGGGGTTCGGGAGGTTTCCTGGAAGAAACGGCATGAAAGGTAGACTGGCGGGGGGTGAAAGTCAGGTAGGGATGTGAGGCAATGAGGGGGGCAAGGAAGCATCCAGTCGGAAGAAACAGCTTGACCAAAGAGTCAGTGATGGCCAGTTTAAGGAAGAAAAAGTCTAGTGGTGTCATTTGCTTCCCTGCTTAAGTTTCTTAAAAAGGATCACTATTCCTTTGAAGTAGACATTTTTTCAAGCTAGAATAAAATCATACAATAAATTAATATTCGAAACTATGTAATTTCATGTGATTCATTAACATCAAAGATAAACTTCAGTTTAACAAACATCTATTGAGCCCTTATTGTGTGCCAGACCCTGTGCTAAGCACTGGAAATAAAGTAGTAAACGCCTCACCCGTTTGGGCTGTGGTGGTCAGAATTCGTTTACTTGCAGCCAAATACAATCTTTTTCTTTTTTTTTTTTTCTTTTTTTTCATTGTGAACATTCCTCCCTTCCCCCAGCCCATGGCAACCACCCTTCTACTTTCTGTCTCTATGAATTTGATTACTCAAGGGACCGCTTATAAGTGGAATCAAACAATATTTGCCTTTCATGGCTGGCTTGTTTCACTTAACATAATGTCTTCAAGGCTCATCCATATTGTAGCAAGTGTCAGAATTTCCTTCCTTTTGAAGGCTGAATTAGTACTCCATTGTGTGTGCGTGCGGGTGTATGTGTTTGTGTGTGTGTGTATACATATATATACACCACACTCAGCTTATTCATTCATTTATCCGAACTATGTCTATTGTTTAACCATTGATGGACACTTGGGTTGCTTCCACCTTTTGGCTATTGTGAATATTGTTGCTATGAACGTGGGTGTACAAATATCTGTTCAAGTCCCTGCTTTCACTTCTTTCGGGTATATACCCAGGAGTGGAATTGATAGATCATATTCTATGTTTAATCTTTTGAGGAATTGCCATTCTGTTTTCCACAATGGCTGCACAATCTTCTATTCCCACAGTAGTACACAAAGGTTCCAGTTTCTCCACATCCTCACAAACACTTGTCATTTTCTGTTTTGTTTTGTTTTTAATAATATCCATCCTAATTTGTATGAAGTGGTATCTCATTGTGGTTTTTGATTTGCATTCCCTGGTGAGTAGAGACGTTGAATGTCTTTCTGTGTGTGTATTGGTCATTTGTATATCTTCTTTGGAGAAATGTCTATTCAAGTCCTTTACCCATTTTTCAATCAGGTTGTTGTTGAGTTATATGAGTTCTTTATATGTTCTAGATATCAAGTCCTTATCAGATGTATGACTTGCAAGTATTATCTTCCATAGGTTGTTTTTTCATTCTGTTGATTATGTCCTTTGATGTACAAGTTTTTAACTTTGATGAAGTCCAGCTTACCTATTTTTTTTTTTTTTTTTTTGCTCATGCTTTTTGTGTCATATCCAAGAAATCATTTCCAAACCCAGTGTCATGAAGTTTTTGCCCTGTGTTTTCTTGTTAGAGTTTTATAGTTTTAACTCTTACATTTAGGTCTTTGATCCATCTTGGGTTCATTTTTGTATGATATAAGGTAAGAATCCAACTTCATTTTTTTGCACATGGATATCCAGTTTTCCCAGCACATTTGTTGAAAAGACCGTCTTTACCCCACTGAATATTCTTGAAAATTATTTGACCATATATGCAAAGGTTTATATCTGGCCTCTCTGATTCATTGATCTATATGACTGTCTTTGCCAGCATCACAATGATTTGATTACCGTAGCTTTGTAGTAAGTTTTGAATCAGGAAGTATGAGACCTCCAAACTTGTTCTTTTTCAAGATTGTTTTGGCTATTCAGAGTCCCTTGAGATTCCATCTAAATTTTTGTATGGATTTTTCTATTTCAACAAAAACATCATTGGGATTTTGATAGGGACTGACTTAACAGAACAACTTTAAAGAAAATATTTGTTTATATAAATCATCATTCTTATTCTAACTTGGATGTTTTAGGAGCCTATGGAGTTGTGGACACAAAATGATCCTTAGAGAATATGAATCCAAAGCCCAGCTCCCTCTACACCATGCCCTTTCCCTTTTTGTACACTTTTCTTGGTACTTCTCCTGACCCCCTCTCTCCATCCTTCTGTACCTCCAAGGATCCTCTCAAAGAAGGAGTTGGAGAGAAACTATGTTTAAGCCCATGCCCTCGTTTTTAGACATTGATCACAGCAGTGTTGAGAAGGCGCCTCGGGCCAGGCTCCAGGCATCCTGAAGAACCACTAAGTGGATTGAGTGAGGTTCATTTCTGTGCCCCTCTGTGGTCCGGTGGCTAACATGGTTGTAAAGAAACTGGCCTGAGTAACTCTGGAAACAATCTCCAGCCCATATGGCTAGAGTCCTTGCACTTACAAAAAAACCCGAAAAACTGGTTTCAATTGTCCAAACAAATTTGAATGCTCAAGGTTGATACCTTGACAAATTATAGGAAATTGTGAACCTTTTATCAGGCCTTTTCCTGAAGGTGATGGAGAGGATTTAGGCAAGAACCATCCCCAGGGCAGGTCTAAAATCACAGTAGGGTGACTGGAGCTGAGATCAGCTGGCCTCACTGCCTGGGTGCCTGCTGCCATCCGGACCAGACCACCAATGTCTCCCTAAGTAAGAAGCTGGGGACAGAAGGGGCCGGGGACCAGTGTTGGCCCTCTTGAAAGGAGAGAGGAAGAAATGCTTATTTATCTGCCTTGGACAGTATTTCCATTTAGAAAGTATTTTGGTTACTGTCAAGGAAGGTTGAGGCTGGTTGCCAGAAAAAACAAACCTTTCCCCTCCCCACAGGAGGATTAATGCTCTCCCTAAACTCTTTAAAAAAAAAAAAAAAAAGCCTTTTCTCTTCTTCAAAGGCCTCCTGTTTCTGCAGTATTTCAAATGAGACTTTTCCTTTTTGCGATGGTTTGTCAGTTGGTGGTGGGTGAACCTGGCGAGCTGGCCTTTTAAAGCTGAGATGTTCAGGCTGCAGGGTGTGGTCCACTGGCGGGTCGTTAAATCTGTTCAGGGCCTCTGTGATCAGCATTTTAAAAACTGGACTAGGGCAAAATATACCGGTGTCTATTACATACAGTGAGTCTTGATATTTTTAATTTTACATATAGATATTTGGGATGTTTATTGGGCATGATGTAACGTGTTATTCTTACTATGTTTAGTAGTCCGAAACTTAAGACCGTTATTCTTAAAATTACCTTTGGCTAAACAAAGGCCTGGTCATGTTCCCAGATCTGGGCAGTTCTCAGCAAAATGTCTTGCTAAACAAATACATATAAATAAATAAAGCTATGAAAGTAGCTATTTCAGATTAGTTTTTGAACCTAGTCCTTATTTGGGCCTTCTGATTTAATTTCTCTTTGGTTGATTGCATTTTCCAAAAGAATAAATTGAGTATAAAACAGGTAGTTTTAAAATACTTATGTATTTTACATATAAAATGAGTATTTCTGATTTAATGGAACAGTGTTTCCCCAACTTTAGTGTTTCACAAACTTTCTGCGTGATTTTTGCCACATTGGTGAACTGCTTGTGTTTTTATTTGTTTCGTATTTTCCTTAAATCAACTCAAATTAAATCTATATCTACTATCTGTGAAACTGTTGATTTATATATGGGCTACTTACCTTTTCTGATATGCAATAAAATAAATACGTAACTTTTAAAATATAAAAATGTTTATCCACGTGCCATCAGAAATGTTCATCTCACCTCTTTACCACATATACCATTATTGGGAGAACACTGGTAGTCAGAACATTTCTTTTGTGCTTTCCTCCTTTTGCTTTCTCAGATTCCTTTGTTCCAACAAAGGTTCCTATACCTGAGAAAAGAAACTAGAGCTGTTAGTTATTAGAGAGAGCAGTGTTCTTAATTTTAAAGAACTCCCCCTACCCTCCCTCCCACACATTTACTTTCATAGGATACTAGCATTTTAGAATTCACTGGCAGCTCATTCAAGGTTGAGTATACCTTGACCCAGCCAGTTTTCTGCATTTATTGGTAAGCATCTTAAGAGAACCATGGAGGGGGAATGATTGACATTAAAGAAACACCTGTATGTCGCAGCACAGGGAAACTCACTTGTTTAGCGAGTGAACTTAGTTGCGTTCTTGGGACCCAGCCTCATAGGGTCTCTTGGAGACTCGCTGAGATTTGAATGGAAACAGAGCTGAAAGGATTCTAGAGAAAAAGCTTATCCTCTTTCTTACAAATGGGGCGACAGAGGCCCAGAGGGGCAAAGTGGTATACCTGGGGTCACACCTTCAGCTGGTGTAAAACTTGAGGCTTGGCCTGCCTCCCCACATCCCTCCTGCATTTATCTCACTATCTCAGAAGCCTGGTAAGGAAAGTCTCATGCTGGGAATCACAGAAGCCTTGTATTAGAAATGGCTGCTTTCCACTTCAACCAAGATCTGAGATCACTGATGCGATACCCTAGGGATGAGAGAAACATGTCAAGTTCACCTGGACAAGACCACTCATGACCTGGAGCCTCTTCACTGTTAAGGGGTTTTCTGGCTATGACATAATGTCAGAGTATTGATGATCTGATTCTCAGGTGCCCTGTAGCCCTACTCAGGGAACTTCTGTTCTAGAAACCAAATTCAGAATCATCCTCCAGGACGACTCTTACAGCTGTAATGAGTAGCCTTGAAATGTCCCCATGATCCTGTAACCAGGGGAGCCCAGGCAAAATGCCAAGCAGAAATTCTGAAGCTCTGAGTCCTGATCCTGAGTTTGCACTGAAACGTTTTAATAAAACCCTAATGACTAATCACAAATTTTGAGTCTCTCTTACCTTCAATGTGACTTGCAAAGGTCAAAACTACCAACCAACAGTTCAGAAACCATTTACTACTTTCTATGCTCTGGCAGGCTTTGGGACACAAGGGTGAATGGGGGTGGGGGTCATCTCTGCCCTGGAGGAATCTACAAACCAGTGGAATAACAATGAAGCTTTCCCAGACTCCCTGGGGAGAATTAGGAGATCCCAATGCTTGGGTCTCCTGGGACCATGTACAGCCCTCTAGAGCCTTGACATTGTTTCTGTGCTCTGTTTGGAGGTCCGCTGCCCCTTTGGGCAGTGAGTTCCTAGAGGGCAGGGTCATATCTTACTCAACTCTGTATTCCCAGTGCCTGGTGTAAGTAGGTGGCCCTCCAAATGCTTTTATAAAAAGGGAGGTATGGACAGTGTCCTGGGAAAACAGAGCAGGGAGAAATACCAGGTGATGTGATGCAAACCGGAGGGTTTGCATCATTCAGCTCGAGGGTCTCAGGTAGCTTGACAAAGGAGGAAGGCATTTGAGCTGGGGTTTGCAAGACAGGGAGGAGTTTCTGGGAGCTGTTTGGGGAATGGCCTGAGGAGCGCCTGTGTGTCCACCATGGCTACACTGCGTGGGCTCCTTCCCTGCACGTGGCACCTTCCCTAAAGGAGACACACATCTTGGGTTGGTCTGCACATTTCTCTTAGACAAGCCAGCCATCTGTTGAGCTCTGGATCTGTCCTTAGCTAGTTAGTAACAACTGATTTCTAGCTGTGTGTGTTAAGGTTTAAAAACACACAGAAACGCTAGGCAGGGGCATTTCTTGTCCAGAGGATTTCAGGCAAGCTTTATAAGAGTTCCAAGGAATGTGTGGGAGCAGAGCAGTGACACTGATCCGTGTACGTCTGCTCAGTAGGGAGTACGCCTGAAACTTCTTTAGGAACGAGGGGCGTACCTCTGGTCGTGATTTGTTGCAGCTCCTGTAAGCACATTGCCCCCAGAGCCCCTATTTCTTTAGGGCTTCTCTGCTACCAAATGATAAGATGTACTTATTAATTACATTAGTTATCATCTGTTCCTCGCTGCCAGAGCGTAACCTCCGTGAAAGCAGGGGTCTTGGGGCATCTGTGACAACTGTCACTGAGGCATCCCAAGTGCCTAGACAATGTGTGGCATATACTAGGCACTCACTGAATATTGATACGAATGAGTATATTGAATGAACGAATGAATGAATACTTCTGCCCCAGATCCGAGCCCAAGTAAAGGGAAGGACAGCTGTCCTGAGAGAGTGGAACTCGGGACTGGAGGGTCACCAGTATTTCCTCCAGGGCGCTGGCCTCTGTGGCATAGGCTGGCTCCTTTCCAGTGGCTGGGCTGGTTTGTCCCCCACAGTGGATATTGTGAATATACCCAAGCAATACAAAAGGCGATGCCCCGGAAGTACTCTAGTCATTTACGTGGCTGTTGTTTAGATGTGTTCTTTATCACAGGAGGTAGCTGTGATGCAGTCCCAAAGAACGCTGTGTCAGGAGACCTGGGTCCAAAGCCCAGATTTGTCCATTTCCAGCGAGGTGACTGAGGAGTAGTCATTTGCCCTCTCTGAGCCTTAGTCTTGTCAAACGGGGGCGGTAACCCCCTTCACAACGTGCCTAGCACTGCACCTTGTGACACCCGGGAAGCCCTCCATGAGCAGCGTCGCACCCGAGGAGACCCTCTGAAAGGCCAGTAGTGTGGGTGGGTTCTGCGAGCCTGTTTCCCAGGCAGTCCCTGGCTCTCCCCAGGAAAGGATCCAGCAACGCCCCTTGAGTTTTGTGAGGGAGGATCGTGCAGCAGCCCCTACTCCAAACCCAAATCCCCAGTAAGTCAGGAAGATGTATGTGTTTTAAAACATTGGGAGGTCTGCGTTGGATCACCCTGGAGCCGTGGCTTCCCGGAGCAGCTGAGAGTGAAGAGAAGCAGTTCCTCTGCCGGGAGCTCTCCCGGCTCGTGTCCCACAAGGGGCTGCCTTCACTCGGCTTTGGCGGCCGTTGACTTTTAAATCATAAAAAGCCGCTCTGTATACAGTTTACTCTGTTGCTAGAAGGCGGCAGAACATAGGTATTTAAAAAGGGAAAAAAAAAAAAAAAGAAAGCAGAAGAAGCAGCCGTTAATCCCGCCAGGCTTCTGGGCACTGGAGCAGTTGCGGATGACAAAAGTTAATTAGAAACATGAGCAGTTTAACCGAAAACACTTGTGACAATTGGAAGGACAGCCTTTCGGGCTGGAGAAGTTTTCCTAGGGAAGCATTGCGGAAGAAAGTGGCTGCCGCTGGGTAAGTCATGTCATCGTGACTCTGCAGGCACAGACATGCTCTCCGGGGGCCGAGGCACTGTATCCTGCCTGCACTGGGCGGGCGAGGCCGTGGGTGGGTGTGGGTGCTGGGCTCAGCCATGTCCCTGCCACCTTCCCTCTGACAGCTGCCCTGACGTCGGGGACGGAGCTGCGCGGCTCCAAGTGCTGCCTGAGGAAGGGCACGGCAGGGTTCATGTCTGCAGGCTGGGCCACCTCGGTGCCTAGCGGAGCACCAGTTTGGAACCCGCCCTTCTCAGAATAATTCCAGTTCTAGTTTGGAAATATTTTGAAGCTTTTCTGAGAAAAAGAGTCTGGCCGGGGAGCTACTACTCCCTGACCGCCAAGGGGGAAACCTTGACTTTCAGATAACCTGCGTGTTTTCCTGCTTACGGTGAAGGCTTGTGCCCAGTTCATACTCTTAAGCTCAAAAGGCTTTTTTATTTTAACTCTAACTTGCATTGTGTTCGTAACTCTTTAAAAGTGCCAACATAGGAAAAAGGTATTTGCTTTGATGGGATTTAGCAACTTTTGTGGGTAATTCTTCTTCTGTAAAGATTATACTTGGTTTCTCTTTTTCTGGATTTTTTTTTTTTTTTTTTTTTGGTCTGTTCTGTTTGAATGTCTCTGCTACATTGTTTTCTTAAAGTTGGATAATTCTCAATTGTTTGGCTTAACTAGGAAACGGGGTTGCGGGTTGAGTCATTCAAAACAGGAGATGTTTCCTGCATCATTCTACGCCATCATAGTGGTGATGCAGATTTTTGTTTTCCCGTAAACATATGTGCTTAATATTGCCTTGTGCGTGTTGATGTTAAGATGAGCGGCATTCACACAGCATACACCAAAAGGTGACAAGGGGGGCATGTGAATAGCACGTGAATAGGAGAAAGTCAAGGTAGAGTTTAAATTCAACCACAGGTAACGCACGAAGCAGGTAATGGAGCTGCACGGCATCTGGGTTGGAGCAATTGGCCGTGTAGCCGTGGCCGATGCCCCCTCGTGATCAGTGCAGATCCGTGGGTGTGATTCAGGTCTCCTTCTCTTCCCCCTGTCTCTGCAGAGCCTTTGGCGAGTCCGGCCCCCTCCCACCCCGGAATGAGCGAAGATGCACCTGCTGCTTTGGAGGGCGGCGGCTGCGCCCCTGCTAATTGTGGCGCCTCCTCCGCCATCCCCCAGCCCGGCACGGCCTCCAAGCCCTGGCGCAGCAAGTCGGTCAGTGTGAAGCACAGCGCCACGGCTGCCACGCTCGCGGTCAAGCCTCCTGCACCCGAGGCCCCCAGGCCCACCCCCGAAGCCCTGAAGCCAGCCCCCAACAATCAGAGGTCCATGCTGGAAAAACTGAAACTTTTCAACAGCAAGGGGGCTTCCAAGGTGGGTGAGGGCCCGGGGTCACGGGATACAAGCTGCGAGCGGCTGGAGATCCTGCCCAGCTTCGAAGAGAGCGAAGAGATGGAGGCCGGCGGTCGCCCGCTGTCCGCGGCGGGCCCCACCTCCAACAGCCCCAAGATCGCGCTCAAGGGCATTGCCCAGAGAACTTTCAGCCGGGCGCTGACCAACAAGAAGAGTTCCCCGAAAGGCAGCGAGAAGGAAAAGGAGAAACAGCAGCGGGAGAAGGAGAAGGAGAAAAGCAAGGACCTCGCCAAGAGAGCCTCGGTGACAGAGAGGCCGGACCTCAAGGAGGGGCAGAGAGAAGACCTCAGCGGGGTGGCGGTGACCGAGATGCCAAAAAAGTCCTCCAAGATCGCCAGCTTCATCCCCAAAGGGGGGAAGCTCAACAGTGCCAAGAAGGAGGCCCCGGCCCCTTCCCACAGTGGGATACCAAAACCAGGAATGAAGAGCATGCCTGGGAAATCCCCAAGTGCCCCCGCGCCTTCCAAGGACGGGGAGCGCAGCCGGGGTGGGAAGCCGAGCTCCGGGCTCCCCCAGCAGAAGCCCCAGCTGGACGGCAGACACTCCAGTTCCTCCTCCAGCCTGGCGTCCTCGGAAGGCAAAGCCCCAGGAGGGACCACCCTGAATCACAGCATCAGCAGCCAGACTGTCAGTGGGTCCGTCGGGACCGCCCAGACCACGGGAAGCAATACTGTCAGCGTCCAGCTACCTCAGCCCCAGCAATACAGCCACCCCAACACTGCCACGGTGGCGCCTTTCCTGTACAGGTAGGAGCGGCTGCCCCCCTGCCCTGCCGGGGCCCGTGGGCAGAGAAGCCTTGCTGGTGGATTCTGGGTCTCTGAGGGTAGGGGTCGGGACTGCTACCCAGGAACATGGAGGCACACAGCTCAGGTGCCGCGTGATCTGTGTGCTTGAGGGACGGTTAATTCAGCAGCGCTGGGGGGAGGTCAGGAAGCTAAAGAGTGAAGTAGAATGTGAGCTGATCCTGGGATAAGGAGGAGTGGCCCAGGCACATGGGGACCCAGGGGATTTGCAGAGGCGGCAGCAGCATGAGCAGAAGCTAGGAGGGTGGTTTGCTATCACTCGACAGGCTCCAACATCAGTCCTAAAGCATCCTGAATGTACTTTAAACAATGAAAACCACAAAACCACCTTGCTGAGTAACGGAGACTTCTCACAGAGGTGCTTATCTTAAAATTCCAGATCCTCAGGGTTTCTTACCCCATCACACGTATTAAATATGTTTTCTTTTCTTTTCTTTTTTTAAATTAAAAAAATTTTTTTTTTGGCTGTGCGGTGTGGCTTGCAGGTTCCCAACCAGGGACTGAACCTGGGCCACGGCAGTGAAAGCCCAGAATCCTAACCACTAGGCCACTAGGGAATTCCTTAAATATTTTTTCGGTCCCTGCTGTGTGCTGGGATTTCTCGAGGGGAGAACAGCATGAGGAAGAAGGGTAGCCATAAGGAGGGACTGGTTCTAGAGGAACCAAAGAAACTCGGGTTGTATTTGGGGAGACAAGCCCGGGTGTTTGTGTCTGTCCGTCATCGGTCCCTCGGTCTGTCTGTCTCTAATGGCACATCCTTAGCACCACGGGAGACCACGTGGAGCCAGGTGCTGTTGCTCCGGGTGGTTCTGGCCCACGAGAGCCTCTGGTTGCACCACACACCTGTACAGGATGGAGGACACTGGCTCCAGGTGAGGGTGATGCTGGATACATGGGATGAGTCCTATCCGGGCAGATGCGAGCCTCTCAGCCCTGCTCTTGGGGGTTCCCAGAACCTTGTTCACAGTGCTCGACTTGATCCTGTGCTCGAGATGTGCAGGGCAGTGGGCTACACTGCACAGCTGAGTGGTAACTAATACCTCTCCACAGCACAAGGGGACCGATGGTTGAATGCCACAGTCTGGGCACTTACTTTACAGTTTCTACCCTGAGTATATACACAGTCACACCTGTACACACACACTCATACACCTATAGTGTGGATGCACATCAGGGACAGTCACACGTAAGTAAGGACACAAGTACACATTCATACATAAAATGCAAATACACATATTCACACGTGTATTTACATACCTGTTCATATGCACAGACTCGGGCCCATGCTTTCAGCTTCCTCTGTTTACATGGTTCCCCAAAGGATTAGATATTTCCTCTATTTCTGCCTGAGGTGAGTTCTAGTAGGTTCTGTCACCATTCCTGCCAAGAGCTGATAGAAAGTCTGGTTCAAGCGATTGATTTCAGAGTCAAGCCCACAGCATTCAGCCTGTGAGGGAATGTCAGGCTTCTGAGGAGAAGCTCTTTCCTTTTCGTTGCTTACCCACCCCTTCAGTAAGGGTCACGCCAGACCTTTTTAATGGGAGGCGGTCATCTTTGTATTCAGTCAAGTCATCAGCTCAGCTAACAATCCTGAGAAGGGTGCCAAGGCTTAGATAATGACTCAGCACTTGCCTCCATGCTCAGCTTTTTATACAACTGTTCTCTGAACCGTGGAGGCAGCTGAATTGTTTGCCGTGAAGCTTTTATCATGGCAGTCACACGAGTAGTCTTGAGGTGCTGCCTGTTCAAGCGACTGTTCCCAGATTCTTGATCTGCATTTTCAGAATTAAAACACGTGACTGTCTGATCACCCATCAGTCTCACCCCCGCTCCTTTTTTTTCTGGCTGTAATTATTTGAACGATTCTAAAACGTTTAACCTTTTCAAAAAATATTTCAAGATTTTTCAATGAGAGGAAAAACTCTTAATGATAAAGAGCAAATGTCTGACAAATAGGAGGAAGGAGAAAACGTCACATGTGTCTGTCAAGCTGCGTCTTAGTGTTTATGCTCACCCTGTGTGATGTCCTTCTGGCTCCTCTGAGGTGCCTTTCCTCTAGGTGAGCCAAGTAGGAGGATGGAAAGAAGAGCACTGAGGTAGGAGCCAGGATGCCTGGACTCTGCCTTTTATTCGCTGTTGAGTCCCTGGGTGGCCTTGGGACCTGGCTGCAGGCATAGCTGTTGAGTATGCCCCACGCGAGTGCAGAGACCCAGCTCATTTAATCATTCTCACAACTCCATGAGCTGGCTACCCTTTTTATCCCTGTTCTGAAGGTGAACAGACTGAGGCCTAGAGTATTTAGGTAACTTGCTCTAGGTCAAGGAGCTGAGAGCCAGAAAGTCAGTGTCTAAAGCCAAGGCTGTCCCTTTAAGAGGGGCCAAGTGCTTAACCACGAAACCATCGTGACTCTAAATCACTGCCTCGCTTTGAGCCTCATCTGTAAAGTGAGGAGATGGGGCTAGATTAGAGGATTTTAGGAAATGGTTTAGGCTCCCTTTGTGCTCTGAGATGCTCTCTCTCAAGTTTATAGCTCACTGTATATGCCTTACAGCGCTCCCCCCAGAACCTCTCCACGTTAGTGATGGTACCAAGGGAAGAAAAGGAAGATAAATCACCTTTGCAAAATAACTCTGAATGAATCATAGTTACCGATTCAGCAGGCACACTGGACACCTCTATTGCTTTACACTTTACTGCTTTTATGTTGTCTCACCTGTGATTTTTGTAGCAGCCAAGGGAGGTCGCTGTCGTAATCCGCGCTTGAGGGCCAGACGCTCAACGAGGTGCAGTGACTTGCTGAGATGTGCGTGGCTATCAAGTTACAGACTCCACACTGCAGCCAGCTCACTGTTCAAACTCCAAGTCTAATGTTCCTCCTAGCACCCAGCATCGTTCTAGACTTAAAAACTTCTCTTTATCCATTCGGCACACCCTGCCTGAGTGCCTGCTTGGCACGTGAGTTGGAACAGATCGTGTTCTCATGTGCACGCATCAAAAGAGCCAGGCTTAGCCTTCAGAGAGCTCTTAATCTAGCGTAGGAAAGATTTATCCATTAGATCGTATTGTAATAAGTAGGCATCAGGAGAATAGAGACGCACGAGGGGTAGAGCCATATGCTGGCCAAGGACTGGGGAAGGCTTCCAGGCCAAGATGACATGGGGACTGTGCCTGAAAGGTAGATTAGGAGCAAACTAAGGAAGAAAGAAGAAAAGAGCCCTTAGGCAGAGGGCACAATGACTACAAAGACAAAACTTAAGGACAGGGTATGATCTGGGAATGGAGAGAAGCCACATGTGGGTGAAGCACAGGGCAGGCCCGTGTGTAGAGGGCAAGAGTGGTAGGAGACAGGGCTGGAAAGGAAGGAAGGAAGAATCCCACGATGTAGGGCACCTTCTATCACAATTAGGACTTTAGACCTTATTCTGTGGGCAGCGGGAAACCATCGGAGCCCTTTCATCAGAAGGTGACAGGATCACATCGGCATCACCGAGATCAGTGCAGGACAGAATGGGGCGTGGACCAGACCTAGGAACAGTCTAGAACAGAAGTCACGGTTCACGTGCCTGCTTGGCTCCACAAAGGTAATGCAAATGAGTGGTTCAGGGTGAGTGGGACTCTGGTGGAGGGAACCCCACGCCTCTCTAGAGGGGGCCGCCACCACTTGTCACCAGCAGGCGGCGCCCTGCAAGAACGTGAGCTCAGTCCTTCCAGACTTGT
Source organism: Grampus griseus (assembly GCF_964374135.1). Lineage (NCBI taxonomy): Eukaryota > Metazoa > Chordata > Mammalia > Artiodactyla > Delphinidae > Grampus > Grampus griseus. The sequence continues at coordinate 74,392,673 of NC_139002.1, forward strand.
TTCTACTGGGAGAAGGCAGAAATCCAGAATTTTTGTGAAATCTCCCAATTTTTAAATGTGGAAATGAATTCAGAAGCTTTAAAAAAAATACTGTGGAGACCAATAAGAATCAGTCTGTGGGCTGCTTTCTGTACATGGCTGTTGCTGGCAACCTCTAGTCTGGAGGCAGCGTACCTGTTCACAGAGTGCTTCTAGGGCCTGGGCAGAGATGGCGAGAGCTTGGATTCTGGACAAGGGAAGGAGAGGAACACTGAGAGCGTGAAAATCCTTTAAAGGTCGAGATGGTGGGAATGGGGAACCGATGGTATCGGTAGGAGGGCAAAGGGGGGAGCGTGGATGGATGACGTGGGGTTATCAGTACACATCCACCACAGTCTGTTTTAGACAGTTCGCAATGCTGGCAAGCACTTTCTTCACAGGGAGTGAAATCTGGTTGAATCAGCTCAGGATGCTAATGAATTAGTAACGTTACACCCACGGTTATGTGTCTGAGTATAATTATACGTTTGCATGGCACGCCAAAATATTCAGAGGTAATTGTGGCAAGAGCACGTGGCATGAAGCAGTTGCCTCGATTTGCTTGACAGAAAAGGGCCTGGAGAAGGTTTGGGGAAGTACAGAGTTCAGTCAGGTGTTGAAGTAATGATCAATGAGACCTTTCATCTCGGAAGCTCTGAGCTCTGAATCAGACCTAGAGGACAAACACACCTGCCTGCCACCCACTCCTCACTGGTTGTACGGTCATCTTTCCAGAGACGGCCGTGTCAGGAGGATCTGGGGGGGCCCTGGGGGCTGTCAGTGGAGTCATGGAGTCATCTTCAGGCTTGGCTTGCTGGCATCGCTGGTTACTTAGAAGTGGCTCTTAGGCACATGTTAAACAATGCAAACCATCCAGTACTCGCCAGCATTTTCCTGGCTAGACCTGGCTCCCCGAAGGGGATGCAGAGAAGCGTCCTCCAGTGAAGGATTGCAGACCCTCCATTTGGGTGATGAATATTTCATCTTTTACAGTTCGGTGGCTTTCTCTGTTTCTAGGACCTTGCTCCACGTGCACCAGTGGATTATTTAGTGTCCGTCTGCTGGTCTGCTCTGTTCTAAAGCTTCTTGCCGAAGGAGGGGATGGTCGGGGCTGTGGTCGGGGCACAGTGGTCCGGATGTGCTAGTTACCCCTTGTGACAAGTGTGTCTGCTCTGGTTTGTGTGTGAAGGTCCCAGACAGACACCGAAGGGAATGTTACTGCCGAGTCCAGCTCAGGGGGTGTGACCGTGGAGCCGAGCCACTACACCAAGAGTGGACAGCCTGCCCTGGAGGAACTCACTGGTGAGTTTGGCGCCTGGAAATTCCGTGCCTCTTGGTGATGAGGCCTCCCGTGCAACCATCTGCTGGAAGGTCCCGAACCCAGCTTGATGTGAAGTTGCTTCACTGTTGCCTTGATTGATGAGCCAGACAAACTGATTGTCTGTCTTACTACCTTCCTTCTCTTTCTTCCTTCTCTTTCTTCCTTCTCTTTCTTCCTTCTCTTTCTTCTCCTTCTCTCATGATCTATTCCGTCCTCCCCAGAATTGTAAATAAGTTGTAAATAAGTCTTTTACCTGTTGGCCATTCTGTTTTTTGGTTGTTTTTTTTTTTGCGGTACGCGGGCCTCTCACTGTTGTGGCCTCTCCTATTGCGGAGCACAGGCTCCGGACGCGCTGGCTCAGTGGCCATGGCTCACGGGCCCAGCCGCTCCGCGGCATGTGGGATCTTCCCGGACCAGGGCACGAACCCGTGTCCCCTGCATCGGCAGGCGGACTCTCAACCACTGTGCCACCAGGGAAGCCCTGTTCTGTTTTAAGGTTTGCTCCTCTTCAGTCATGTAGGGGCTCTGGACTGCTCGGATACTTCACTTTGAATCTCCTTGTTCACTCTTCAGATAGAGTTGCCTTACAAAAAGACTTGGAACTCTAAAATGTATTGACTTTTTCAAATTTCCTTTAAGAAGCACTGATTGAAAATTGTTCTGAGCACCCTCGGAACAGTTGGAAAGAAGATTTCAGCATGCTTTTTTTACCAAAAACAAATCTAAATTTTATTTAAATATAACCCAGACAAGGATGATTAAAGGGATATTATATCACATAAAAACATAAAATCTGCAATTGTCATATAGTTAATTCCACAATTATTTATTAGTGTTATACTGTCACATTCTTAATTTAAAGAAAAAAAGGTAGCATCAGAATTCCTACTGCAGTGTATTCCGAGCTATCACCTTCTCTGTCCCTTGTCCCCCGTTCCCAGCTCTGTGCCCCAGGTTCCAGCAACTTCTAACCAGGGAAGGGAGTGGTAAACCACATATTTAGCGGTGGCTGAGTTATTCTTCGCATATCTTACCACTTCCAGAGTTGGGTTAAAAATTGAATCCATGTTTAAAATCCATTTATTAGACTAATTATCCATGACCCCACCATATTAATAGCCACATTACAGCTGTGGAGTTGGTCTGCAGCCCACATGATCAACTCTTATACCCGTTTGCCCATTAGCTCTGAGTATTAATTTCAGAGGGTCTGAGTGATTTCTCTCTTCTCTTCTGGTTCTGCTGCCTGGGCCCTGTGATAGGGCAGAGAGGTTCCAGGCCATTTGTAAATGACCCATCTTACAGTGGTTTAGGGCCCCATTTAGTGGTTTGGGATTGATTTTATGTTTCCTTCTCTCCCAGGTTTTAGCTCCCCTGCCTATGAGGACATGGATAGTGCAGGAAAAGGGCCAGCTCTCAGGAAAAGGGTGTGGAGTTTAATTACTACTCAGGTCTCCACACACATTCCAGATTGTGTTCGTATGTGCACGCATCAAAAGAGCCAGGCCGGTGGTTCAGAGGCCGGCACGGATCAGATGTGTGACTCGTGGAGGAGTGTGGAGTCGTGGCAGACGTTGGGGCTCAGTGAAATTCACATCTGAAAAGCAAAAGCGGCAGCCGGAAAACATTCCACATAACAGTTAAATTTCACAGGGACAGATGGCAGCCTGTGATCTTTTCACTCCTTTATCTTTTTCTCCCCATGTCTCCTGTGCATCAGGACAGTAAACCAAGTGAGAGCTCAGAAAGCCTGAGATGCTGTCGGTTTGGGGACCAGAACCGTGCAGCCAGTCATGCCTGATCAAGCCCCCTTTGGTGTAAAGTCAGAAGATGTCAGTTGCTAAGGAAAACATCTGAATTAGGGTGACTTGTCTTTACATTCAAGTAGTGGGACTCACAGGGGCGGCTGTAACACATGCGGCCGTAAGTTAATAATTTTATGGAGACACTGCATAGTAGCTTGTACGTATGAGGTCGAATTCAGCTTATGTGCAGCCGATCCCTTGAAATGACAACAAACGGGTGTATTTAGGAATATGGCCACTTATGAGACTATTTGATCAATTGCTAAGTTCCTCCCCTTACTCATGCAAGTAGGTGGATTTTCCCATGGTGCTCTGTCATGTACATAGCGTTACACGTGAGTCCTGCATCTCAGATTGTAACGTTAGAAGGAGCAACGTCCGCTTATTATCCAGTCCGTGAATCCCTTCGATCGTTCATTGATGAATTGTCTTTCAGTCTCTGCTGGAATACTTCTTGTGATGGAAAGTCTATTCCTTCGTGAGGCAGCCCTTCCACATTTTATTGGCGTTAAGTAGTAATAGAGTCTTTTATCCTTACCTTTCTAAATCACTGGATATAATCCAGCCTCACGGATAATTTCCATTCTTTTCCATATAGCACCGTGTCCCTTAGCCTCCCTCTTCCAAGTAAAAATCCCCGGTTCCATCCATCTTCCTCATGTAACACCCTGACATCCTCACCTCTGCTCTGTTTGGTCAGAATATGGTGTTCTCTCCATCATGGCCAGTGGCTTGAGGGAGGACTGCCCTTGGTAGATGCAGGAGAGCCACAGGTAGACATGGAATAGTTCATGCAGTTTTTAATTTCTCTGTATACGGACTTGAAGGGCCCAGCCATTTCCACCAGGGCACGGCTGTGTGTTTATTTTGTTCAGGCTATGGGTTGGTAGGGAGATCTTACATTAGGGCCATCTTCCAAGCAGGTAGAATTGGCAGTTCAGAACGTGATCACCTGAGCAAGGCAGGTGGATTACTGGTTTGTGTTTCTACGTTGCTCTTGGAATCTGTGTATGTAGTGCTCCGAGAGGAGCAGATGTTTCCTAGTGGGACCCCTCAGAGGGACACAGGACACTCAGATTCAACGAGCCCTCATTTTATGCCAGGCACATCATGTATCATCTCATCTGATCCTCCTAACCTTGAGGGGGAAGGGGTTTTATCCCCATTTGACAAATGACATTTAGAGAGAATAAGTGACTTTCCTGAGGTCAAGTGGCTAGTAAGTGGCAGTGCCGTGATTCAAACCTTTACCTGTTGGAATGCAAAAGCTATCCTTTTTCTTCAGCCCTCCGTTGACCAAACATCTTGTGGACAATAAATATTTCCTGAGCATCTATAGATTTGTGTGGGGTTATCAAAAATAAAGGTGAGATACCACTCCACATCAAAGATCTTTGAATTTCTAAAGGAGAGTTAACAGGCAAATGTGTCATTCATAGAGACATGGATAAATACAGGCATACCTTGGAGATATTGCAGGTTTGGTTCCAGACCACTGCAGTAAAGCAAATATTGCAGTAATGCAAGACACACAGAGTTTCTGGCTTCCCAGTGCATATAAAAACTCTGTTTACACTACACTGTAGCCTGTTAAGTGTGCAGTAGCATTATGTCTAAAGAAAACAATGTACAGGACTTCCCTGGTGGCGCAGTGGTTAAGAGTCCGCCTGCCAATGCAGGGGACACGGGTTTGAGCCCTGGTCCGGGAAGATCCCACATGCCGTGGAGCAACTAAGCCCGTGCGCCACAACTACTGAGCCTGCGCCCTAGAGCCCATGAGCCACAACTACTGAACCCACGTGCCACAACTACTGAAGTCCACGCTTCTAGAGCCTGTGCTCCACAGCAAGAGAAGCCACTGCACTGAGACGCCCACGCATGGCAACCAAGAGTAGCCCCCGCTCGCCGCAACTAGAGAAAGCCCGCGTGCAGCAACGAAGACCCAACTCAGCCACAAATAAATTAATTAAAAAGAGAAAAGAAAACAATATGCATACCTTAATTGAAAAATACTTTATTGCTAAAAAAGGCTAACCATCATCTGAGCCTTCAGTGAGTCATAATTTTTTTGCTGGTGGAGGGTTTGAAATTTTGGGAGAATTACCAAAATGTGACACAGAGACACAAAGTGAGCAAATGCTGTTGGAAAAATGGCACTGATAGGGCTTGCTTGACACAGGGTTGCCACAAACCTTCAATGCCTGCGAAGCACAAAAAGCAAAGCACGATAAAACAAGGTATGCCTGTAATATGGTTTTTATACTGTTGTGTGTGATTAAGTTAATTAATGAAGGTAACTTGAAAACTGGTGCCTAGACTTAGCTTCATAATAAATGTGTCCTGCAGGGCCTGGAGCTATCCAAAGGATCAGTACCTTTTTGGCAGCCTTTACACAGATAAAATGTGGTCAAACTGGCAGTAAAAGATATTTAATTGATGGCCCAGGAGATAGATGCAGTTACATTCCTCCACGGCCATTAGGGGAAGGTAAAATAGATATTCATCACTGCTTTTGTTTAAAAACACATACATATATATATATGTATTTCAAAGAATTGGATGGGAAATGCAGGTTTGACCACTTTTTAGATAAGACAAAAATGCCTTCCAAATTTCTCTTGGTTAGAAGTGGGAAGAAAATTGAAAACACTGGCATTTTCAAGGGTAGAGAGTTTGCCATAGCAGATTATCTCCATATAAACAATCCTTTAATCCATTCCCCACCCTCCAGGCACCACCATGCTGGGAATAATCTAAGATCATCTGTCTCAGAAGGAAAGTTAATTCTATGACATTTCTTATAGAAATGTCTATAAGAAATGCCTGTTGCACTATTAATGACAGTTGCTGGAAGTTCTGCTTGGTGTCTGCCCTATATCCCACTTGCTGCTGCCCATGTGTACTGTGTTCTGTATAGAGATTTCTTTAGAAATATTGCTGAGCACTTGAAATAGTCATCAGCTTTTAAAGACCCTTGGTTGTGGTCTTCTCAGCCCTCCTGAAATTACTCTGAGGAAATGATGCGTGATTCCTTTAATCACTATTTTAGTTATTTGGCTTTTCCTCTCCCCCGATAAGCAGCCCAAACTAAACAAAATAGCCAGACAACCCAAAGCGAGGCTTCCCTGAGAGGGGACGTGGCTTCTAGCTTGTGTGTAGCCTGTTTCTCCTGGGATGTTTGTGCCAACTTGACCTCTCCGGGCCAGGTATTTGGTGGGAAATGTTGCCCAGGGAATAGAAGTCCCTTATCCCCCAGAGAGAAGCCTGAATCTTCTCGAACGATCCCCGCTCTGCAGCACCAGCTGGCGTGAATTGAGTGCTTTTGGTGGACGCTGCGCTCAGGGATCTCCCTTTAGTCCCTACAACAGTCCTTTGAGGTCAGCACTGTCACTGTCTTCGTCTAGGACCGCGGAATCTGAAGGATGGAGAGAGAGGGTCAGCACCTATCCCGTGACCACTCAGCCAGGGGGTTAAAGGAGCCAGCATTCGAGATGACATAACACATCGAACAAAGAAAAAGGCAAACCTCTCTCTGGAGGAATATTCATGATTAATAAGTGCAGATCTTTTAGCCACTACAAACTAACCATCTGTAATGTCGGGCCAATAGACAGCAGCACCTATCACCCATGGGTGAGAAAACCAAAGGTCCTTCCTGGGCAGGGGTCAGACTTAATGTGTTCGTGGCTTTATTGGAGACAGTGTGAAAACGTGTTTGTCTCAGACTCGGCACTTTGCTTTTCCCGCGGCTAGACTTCACCTGTGCTGGAGGGACCTGCAGGGAGAAGAAAGACCTCTGTCTCTCTTTAGATTTAACCCCTTCCTTTGGGCACCTGTGCATTTATTCATTCACGCATTCATTCTCAAATCCTTTTCGAGCACCCGTGGTGAACCAGGCCCTGAGCAGGAAACGTGGTTTTGGTCACAGGCACAGTTGCTGTTCCCAAGAATCTCCCCATCTATCTGAGAACTAAAATAGCTTTAACCTTTGTCTCTCCAGGGGAAGATCCCGAGGCTCGGCGCCTGCGGACGGTGAAGAACATCGCTGATCTGCGGCAGAATTTGGAGGAGACCATGTCCAGTTTACGGGGAACTCAGGTTACACACAGGTATCTAGAGCGTGAATCACTTTCCTGAACCAGCTAGTAACTTGGTTTTCACATGGCTGCTCCTGCCACGGTGTGTTCCCGCCACTAGCCAAGTGATTTGGTTAATGACGGAATAAATAACCTTGATCGCCAAATGTGCTGGAATTCACCGAGAATGCCATACAGCATGCGGAAGTGTCAAGAGCAAAAATCCGTGGAGACAGATTCCTCCCCAAAGCAGACGGTTGCTAAATCCATTCCACAGAGGATGTTGCATACCAGCTGCATTTAAATTTCCCTTTGCTTGCATTTTCCAAAACGATATGATATTATACTGTTGAAACGAGCAGGTGAACTGTGTTTGACCTGTGTGATAAAGTGAATAACTCGAATTCCTACCCGGTCTTCTGATCCCCAAGCGCTCTGTAACGTTGTTAGTCATGCACGTGTATAAAACACGTACAGAAATATTTATAAAAACGTAGGATCATGTTTAAACCATGATGTCGTTAGATGAGCTCTAGGATTACACTGGAAACATTTATCAGTTTCTTTTCATTGTTGAGCAAGAAGGGGAAGAGGATGCAGCCCTGGGACATCCTTCGTGATTTGGGCAGAACCAACTTTTATGGTTTGTGTTTGGCCTTGATGATCGAGGTAAAGTCCCGGTTACCCCTGTGAGCTCCCGGGTCTGGGGGGGTCTCCCCTGCTTCTCCAATTTCAGTCTCTTTGATAAGTGAATACAGCAAGGAGACTGCTGGGCTCCACCACAGCCAGCAGCTGCGGCAGATTGGGGTTAAGCACTGTGGGTTCTTAAAGAAGACCAGGGCCCGAACCTTAGGAGTTCCCAGTATAAGGAGAGTCAGGCAGGCTGCTTCCAGGATCAGAGGGAAACAAAAACAGATGAGGCACCAAATTGATTCTCCAGAGACAAGTCCACTGGGGGTGGCTGGTGAGGGCATGGAACCAGGTGCTGGACCCTGCGACTCTTGATTAGCTGAGAAACATCCCTCTTTCCACCATCATCATTGAAACTGATTAAATGTAGGTTACAGCAGTTTCGTGGATTTCTTGGCTTGGGCTAGGACGGTGATCATGACAGGAGGGAAATCTTCCATGCTTTCTTCTGCAGGAAAGACTCGCTGTCTCTGCTTAGTAAAGAGACCCCAGCGTGTCTCTGCATCTTGATGGTGTGGCGAGACCTGCAGGGCTGGAAAGACAGTGGACTGACTGCAAAAGAGTCTTCGGAGGGCCAGGGACGAGCTCCATCCCCTGGCAGTTTCAGACTCAGCTAGTCTCATGGGTCTCAAGCCCAGGCATCTACCACTCTTTTCTGGCCTTTTGCCCCCAAAGTTTGTCATTTTGGACAAAAGGTGGGAGAAGCAGAAGTGCGTGTGTGTAGCGGGGGCGGGGGGGGATAGATATTACAGAGTTAGAAAATCAGGGCCCTCCCCACCTGCACAGTCTGGAGAGAGCTGAGGATGTGAAAGTGGGATCTTAGGACCTTGGGAGTGGGTGGGTACATCCTGCCTTTAGGAAAAGTGAGCTGAGATGCAGCATCCTAGGATGAATAGGCACACAGCTACCTTTATGCCCCGTTGTTATCAGTCCAGAGTTTTCTACTCCTTTCCTGGGTTGGAAAGAAGATTCCAGAAGTTAAGATTGTTTATTTAAAGTAATTGTTAGGGGCTATCTTGTACCATGTTTTAGGGGGAAAATCTGTGCTGGGCTTCTCAGAATGTCACGTAGATGTGCAGCTTCGTCTTCATTTTTAACAGAGCTGCACTGGGTGGTATGTTGTTACCTTATTTTTTTTTTAACTTATTTATTTTATTTTTGGCTGCATTGGGTCTGTGTTGCTGTGCGCGGGCCTCCTCTAGTTGCAGTGAGCAGAGGCTACTCTTTGTTGTGGTGCATGGGCTTCTCATTGCGGTGGCTTCTCTTGTTGCAGAGCACGGGCTCTAAGCGCGTGGGCTTCAGGAGTTGTGGGTCATGGGCTCTAGAGCGCAGGCTCAGTAGTTGTGGCTCACGGGCTTAGTTGCTCCGCGGCATGTGGGATCTTCCCGGACCAGGGCTTGAACCCATGTCCCCTGCATTGGCAGATGGATTCTTTTTTTTTTTTTTTTTTTTTTTTGCGTTACGCGGGCCTCTCACTGTTGTGGCCTCCCGTTGCGGAGCACAGGCTCCGGACACACAGGCTCAGCGGCCATGGCTCACGGGCCCAGCCGCTCTGCGGCATGTGGGATCTTCCCGGACTGGGGCACGAACCCGTGTCCCCTGCATCGGCAGGTGGACTCTCAACCACTGTGCCACCAGGGAAGCCCGGCAGATGGATTCTTAACCACTGCGCCACCAGGGAAGCCCAGTACCTTATTTTTTGATCCTCTTTTGTATATGGGAAGTATTTCATAATTCTAAAAAAAAAAAAAAAAATGAAAGAGAATGTGAAGACTACTGCAAAGACTACTAGGCATATTGGGGTCTAACCCAAAGCCGGTTTTATGTTTTTAGCACATTGGAAACCACGTTTGACACCAATGTCACCACGGAGATCAGCGGGCGCAGTATCCTCAGCTTGACGGGCAGGCCCACTCCCCTGTCCTGGAGGCTCGGCCAGTCCAGCCCTCGGCTGCAGGCGGGAGACGCCCCCTCGATGGGCAACGGGTACCCGCCCCGAGCCAACGCCAGCCGCTTCATCAACACGGAGTCGGGCCGCTACATGTACTCTGCCCCCCTGCGGAGGCAGCTGGCCTCCAGGGGCAGCAGCGTCTGCCACGGGGACGTCTCGGACAAGGCAGGAGATGAGATGGACTTGGAGAGCATAAGCATGGACGCCCCCGGCTACATGAGCGACGGGGACGTTCTGAGCAAGAACGTGCGGGCGGACGACATCACGAGCGGGTGAGTACCTGGGCCGCCTCTCTTTTCATGGAGCAGGGGAGGCGTGGCCCCTGCCTTCTCTTCTGCGGGACTTATTGAAGTTCTCTGGGGGAGAGCAAACTGCCTTCCTCACGTCCTGTTCATTTTGAAGGCAGTGTGCCCTGGAGGGGAGCCTTCTGGGCCAAGAGACGCAGGGCTTGCACCGCAGTCCGGGCTTGGCAGTAACTCGCTGGGCAATTCCAGCCAGGCTCCACCGGCAGCCAGAGTGACACTTGACAACAAACCATATTGTGTCAGTCCTTTAAACCAAACCTTATGCTTAGGATCGAATCCAGACTCCTGAGCCTGGCCTACCTGGCCTACAGGATCTGGCCCTTACCTGCCTCTTAGAACTCATTGTCCTGTACTCCCCCTTGCTTCTGCTGCTGCAGCTGGTAATTCTTTCCCTCAGTCTCATCAAGCTCTTTCCTGCCTCAGGGCCTTTGCACTGTTTCTCTGCCTCGGTTCTATTGCCCAGATCTATTCCCCTGGTTCCTTCTGGCTGCTCGGCTGGCATCTCTTTGGAGGGGCCCTCCTTGACCCTTCAACTTGAAGTCCTTTATGTGACCTGCCCCAGGCCTAGTTTCCGTCACCGTGTCTTATGCTCATTTGGAAGCTTATTGCTGTTTGAAATTATCCTGAGGATGGGTGTATATTTTATCGTTTCCCCGCCCGTTCCTGCTTACAACAACAAGCTCCATCGTGCAGGGACTTGTCTGGCTTGCTCCCCACTGAATCCTCAGTGCCTTGTACATGTAGGAGCTTATAAACGTTGCTGAATTGGTGAGCATGCGGCTCGATGGATGAAGGAGCAGACCCAACCTCCCTGTAACATGCGAAGTTGAGGCGAGTGATGAGATGATGTCTGAGCCGGGCCGTGACCATGTGTGGCCCAAGGCTTGGCTTCTTGTTTTTGCCACACTTCCAGATCACTGTGGAAGCTGAACGAGCATCCGTTTGCTCCACTTTCTGTGAGTTCTTCATCTGTGAACCTGGCTTGCCCAGAAGCCCTTCAGGACCTTCCCCCCCCCCACCCCATCTAACATTCTAATAGATAAAATTACAGATAAAAAAATTAGGCCTGATGATCATGCCACTCATTTTCCTGAATATAATGATCAAGAACCCCATGGGTGAGTCAATGTTTTCATAATTTTAACAGTAGCTCATTATCCTACTATGTGCCAAGCTCTGTGCTAGGTGCTCTCTATATATGTTATCTTCTTCTGTCCTCACAGCAGTCCTTTGAGATAGGTGATATCATAATCCCCATCTTCTGGAGGAGTAAACTGAGGCTCAGGAAGGTTAAATAACTTGCCCAAGTAGTTAAGAAGCAGAGCCCAGGGCTAGTTCCTTAACCACCGAACTGCCCCATCTTGCCCAGCATTGTATTGCTGTGTTGAAATAGCACAGCTAGAGTTTATTTTAAAATTGTTTTGCTTAGTTCTACCTGTCTTACTAGAAGTGTTCTCTCATTTAATTAGAAGCTTAGACATAGAGCTGCTTTGGCTTTTTGCCTGTTACTTTTAGAGCCATCCCATAGTGAAATCTTCAAAGACAGGAGCCACCAAACCCTTACGGAGTAACACGTTTCTGCTATTATCCAAACGGCTGGGAAAGTTAATGGCCTGAGAAATCAAATGATCCAGTTAACTTAGAGCATCATTTTGTGTCTCTAGTTTTACATGAACATGAAAACAGTAACATATACCTGTTACTAAAATGACACGTAATTTAATCTTTTATTATTCCTTAGAAGACCGTTGGTATTCAGCATGGCCTCAAGGTCATCACTATCACGTCCCACTGTGATATACTACCAAAATACTTCGGGATTATTTTGAGATTTTCATACTTTTTAAGAAAGTTTATTCTCTTGTCAGGTCAGTCTTTTAATAAATGAAGATGTATTTATTTTTATGTACTACTGACAGTTTCCACAAGGTGGAGACATTGAAACACCGTAAACTGAACCTTAGTGATGTTACAGTGAGACATTCCTAGTTTCTTCAGCTATTCAAACCAAAGCCTTTACCCCTGCTAAAAGGCACAGATGTTTACATTTCACTCTCTGCTTTGGGAAGCTTACATTTTTAGCAAGTGAGATAGTGCTTAGAGCAAGTGTAGATAGGAAATGTAAGCAAACACCCAATTACTGAAATTGGAGAACTCTGGTCTGTTTCCAACTCCCCCCACCCCAGCCCCACCAATTCCTTTTAATGTAGAAATGTACCTGCACAATGAGGAGAGGCAGCCCAGATGGCATTGAGCGCTCCTTCTAGTTGTGACATTCTAGAGTGCTAGTTAAGCATGACTCCACACTGGAAATAACACACGGGTTTCTGCTTTGAGGCCAAGTTATAGGTTTGCCTGTATGTGCAGAGTTCAGGGCACGCCATTTAATATCCTTTGTACTCAATTCTTTTTCCTTTTATAAACATGACAAGGTTGTAGATATTGAATGACTGGTCATTTAGTCTGTACTTCAGAATCTGCCCAATAAGTCATATTGCTGAGGCAGTTGGTGTAGTGGAAAGAAAACAGACAGATACCAGACAAGCTTGAATCCCGTTCTGCCACTCGCAAACTCTGTAACATTAAGCACGTCATTTAACTTCCCAAAGCCTCAAAGCACTACAGTTAATTTGGTTTTTAACCTTCTACAATTAGATTTCTCTTTGAGGTTGTATCTAATTAAGGGCAAGTATCTGATAAAGACACACAGTTTTCAGACAGGGTTTAGATGTCTTATCAACCTCAAAGGTCCCGGCGCTTGGAAACAATGAAATGATTACAGTTTTCATCCAGATGTTTGTTTGGCTTAGTGGAAACAGCCTCGATGTATGAGTAATATATAAATCAGTATTGAGGCTCTTTGAGGAAAGTTCTCGTAAAAGTTTGCAGCAAGTTTAGTTAGCAAGACTGAGGTGGAAGTAAATTCTAGTTTCTGAAACCGTATGGCCTTTGTTTTCGAAATGACAGGGGGCCTCAGCTTGGCAGAACAGCTGTTTTTTGATGTCTCCAGCTCATCGTCTCCTTTGGATGATTGCACGTGCACCTGTGTGTATCATTCAGTTCTCCCTGAGGTAGGGCTGAAGTTACTTGATTTCCTTGGAGTTTAGCTAGGGAACTAATGGCACACGCCTTTGGTCTGTGTGTGTGTACTTATTAAACCCTTCTATCGCACTTAGTATGTGCCAGGCGTGTCTACGTACTGTGCAAGAAATCGTCTGACCTCACCACTTCATTTTATTAGATTGATAAATTGGGCTTCGGCTGTGGTTAGTGGAAAAGGAATTAAAGAAACAGACGGGGCTTCCCTGGTGGCGCAGTGGTTGCGAATCCGCCTGCCGATGCAGGGGATACGGGTTCGTGCCCCGGTCAGGGAAGATCCCACATGCCGCGGAGCCTGCGCGTCCGGAGCCTGTGCTCCACAATGGGAGAGGCCACAACACTGAGAGGCCCGCGTACCACAAAAAAAAAAAAAAAGAAACAGACGAAGATGTCTCTTACCAAGTTTTGATCTGTGAAGCCAGTCCATCTACTCATCTAAAAATTCAGGGTGCCGTATGGTATAGAGTGAAATTAAAGGGACAGACTTAGTGTCCATATGTTCGGAAAGATTTTTTTTTTTTCTTTTCAAAGGAGTCAGTGAGTTGTATAATGTTCCAACGTATGAATATACCTCCCTTGCTGGAAAAAAAAAAAAATGACCGTTCAAATTTAACATTAGAAGTTTCTCCGAGAGCCTTTGGCTTCCCATTGCCTGTGGGAATAGATCTCAACTTCTTAACTGAACAAGGGAGGCTGTTTATGGTCTTTCCCTCAGCTGCCCTCCCACCTCCACCCTGTCCACATCCCTTCTCACACACCCCAGCTCCCCAGTGCCCTAGGCTACATGCCATTTGCTACCAAAGGCTGTTTCCTGCATTTGTAAAGCTTTGTGCCACAGGACCTGCCTCTTTCTCCCTGGAATTTCTTTCCCCTCAAGCTTATCTGACTGATTAAAAAAAAAAAAAAAAAAAACCCAAACAAGCAAACAAAAAAAACACCTCCTCTGTGATGCCTTCCTGGACACCCCCAGTCAGTTAACTCTGTCTGATGCGTTTCTGGTGGTCTTGGTTCACACCCAACTTTATGTGTGAACCTTTCGCTTTGCGTGGGAAGTGTTTTGCGAGGGAGCTGGACGGTATTGAGGAAAGAATATGGTCTTAAGAGGCAAGCAGATTTGAGATTTAATCTTGGCTCTGCCAAATGAACTAGAGCAAGTTTTTAACATTTGGGAATTAGAGATAGAACTTGAAAAACACCCGGCAGAGTCTGGGATGCACAAGAAACATCATGCACAATGTGTGCGTGTGCGTGTGCGTGTGTGTGTGTGTGTGTGCGCGCCTTTCCTCCACCAAACATGGAGCTCCCAGAAGGCAGATAGTGCCCATTATTTGTCTAAACTGAGACTAGCACAAGTAGGAATTTAATAAATATTTTGTGAATGGTCTATCCTTCATGCCAACCCTCACGGGACCCTGGGCTTGTATAACTTGCTACCACCAGCTGTGAAAGTCAGTGATTCTATTTACAGAACACTTGGAGAAAATCAATTTAGCCTCTGGTCTTTTTTTTTTTGGTGTGATGCATAGCTCCATCTAGTGGCAAATATAGGGTGTGATGCTGTGGTTTTGATTGCTTTTGACTCAAAGAGTCAAAGTCTTATATTGGTTTAAGACTCAGGGCTGGTGTTATTCAAGGCTGAGAGAATGGAGATTGTAGCAGTTGGATCATCTTTCAAATGTGGCCTGACCAGAAGTCTAGTGCAAGAGAGAACGTGGGGTTGTGAGCAAGCTGGTCTTCAGAGTTGGCTTTTTGATGGCTAAATTCTTCCCTATTAGGTGTCAGGGATTACTCAACAGATACCACATGTGCCTGCTGGGAAACTTCATCCCTCAGAAGTTGAGGAACCCATCCCTGCTGAATTACTTGTAGCTCCATAAATATGTCATGGCATGTCTTAGCTCAGGCTGCTATAACAAAATACCGTAGACTGCGTGGCTTAAACAACAGACATTTATTTCTCATGGTTTTGGAGGCAGAAAGTCCATGATCAAGGTACCAGCATGGTTGGGTTCTGGTGAGAGACCCCTTGCTGGCTTGCTGTGTCCTCCCAATGCAGAGAGAAGCAGGTCTGGAGTGTCTTCCTCTTCTTCTAAGGGCACTAATCCCATTATGGGGCCCCACCCTGTGACTCATCAAACCCAGTTACCTCCCAGAGGCCCCACCTCCTAATACCATCAAATCGGTGGCTGGGGGTTCACCATGGGAATTGGCAGGTGTGAGAGAAGCACAAACATTTAACCATAACAGAGTGTTTCAGGCTTCCGTGTGTATCATTTGCATGTACAGCACCCTGTGTTGCCTTTCCCATCATTGCCTGCCAGCTCACCTCCTTGAGTAAGCCTTCCCTGATCCTATCCAAACAGAGGTGGTGATTCTTTCTTCTGGCCTCTCATGGTACTTGATGTATTTGTAATAGCACCGATAGCACTGCATCGGAGTCACTACCAATATATATGTGTGTATAAAAGCAAACAAAGCGTCCATACACAATGTTTTTTTAGATTGTTTCAGTGCATTCTTTATGAGGGGAGAGAGCCGTACCTGTTACCAGCTCTTAAAGGTCAAAGTCCAGTCTGTCTTAGACGCTCCCCTATCTTCATGGCTAGCACAGTGCCTGTTCCATAGTAAGTGGCCAATACATATTCGTTGACTGAATGCTGCAGCTGACTTTCAGCGAAGCAAGACCAGTCACATGCCTCTGAATGAAGATGTGCCTCAAATTGAGGCCCCTTGAGCTTGATGCCCCGCCTATGTGATCTTCCTTTCCTCGGCCCTGTCCTGTACACCAATTATTCCAGACCTGTGACTCCCTCTAGCCCAGTGAGCTGGACATTGACAGTGCATGTAAAGGAGACAGAGGACCAGGGCCACACACCATGGGAGTGGTGGGTGGAGGCAGAGGTGCCCTGTTTCTCTCTTCTTTCCTCCGGTGGCCATCATGGGACAAATGAGGGAAGCATTTCTCAAGTCAGTGCAGAGCACAGCAGGCAGCACCGGGAGTCCACAAGGCAGTAGCGATAGCACGAAAGGCTCTTTCTTATCTGGTGAATGTTTCTCATGGTCTTTCCAGGCCAGACCTGAAATAACCTTGACAGGCTGTTGTTGTTCCTGGCAAACTGATAGGAGAGGAAGCCAAAATACTCCTTTCGGGCAAAATGCAGCCAAGATAAATGATTTTAGGCAAGGCTGTCCTGAAAGGCACAGAGTCATGGCAGGGTCCAGCCGGGTGTGGCAGGCACCTCTGGGATTTGAAAAAGATGGGCGCTTGTTTCTCCAGGTTGATCCCCCTGAAATGATCTTGGCTTGTGAGGCTCTTGGAAGGCTTGGGAATTCCCGGTTTCCCATCGGCCACTGGGCGGGTCTCAGGGATGTTTGGAAGGTGGAACCATCATGGAAAGGTAGAGACTCAGCTCTCTAGGCAGACAGACCTTTAGGGCCTTGGGCAAACCACTTGCCCCTAATGCACTGCGTTCCTGTGGTGCTCCAGCATGAAGCCACAGGTCCAGGGTAACCCAGTAGTTTTGTGGTGGGGCTGGACCAGGTCCCAGTTTATCAGGCTTTCCATTCCTCTCTGCTTCCCTTGGTGTTTCCTCGCTTCCCCTGGTGATTCATACATATCTTAGCGGGGTATGAATTCACAGACACTAGAAATAGTTCACCCTGTCTCATATTTTCCTTGGTGTTAAATATCGCAGGCCAACCCCATGACCTCCGTTTCCCTCAGCAGCTCTCTGGGTGGAGTGAGTGAGCACAGGGGGTCGGGCAGGGGGCAGGATTCATTTCCCCAAGTGTCGCTGAACAAGTGCCGGCTTCCCCCCACACGGCTGTGATGTCATCTGACACGGGCAGTCCGGCTGATTGATGGCTCTGGTTACCAGTATCAGTTGTCCCCAGTGGCTGGGACAGCATCACTTGTACATGTCTTCTTCCCATCTTCCCTGCATCGCAGGCTCCCTTGATTTACTGAGTTTGGGAAATTGCTCAGCCCTTATCGGCAGCTGGGCAGGCAGTTTTATCAGAGGAGAAAGAACAGTTGAGCTAACGGCATGCTGAAAGCAGAGAAATTCTCCAGCCTCCCCAAGCCTGCTCGCGCCACTCACTGTTGGTGAGTTAGCCTGAGCAGGCAGAGAGCAGGATTCTGGAAAGGTTTCCTGGAGAACAGGCCCCTGGAGAAATGAAGTGTGGTCCAGCTTTGACATGGGCAGCCCAGACCGTTACTCGTAATAGCAAATGTTGGCTTAGTAATTTGTGGGGAAGAGAGAAAAAAAGGGGGCGTCTTGTCTTCTCAGGAAACGGGGCTTAGGCCCTGACTTCTTGGGAGTTTTCCGAGCTTGCTTCGAGATTTGAATCTCTTCCAACTCCACCCCACCCACAGCATCTTCAGGGAAAGAAGGGGAGAAGGGAACTAAAGTGAGTGCTTTGGGAGAAGAAGACCATACCTCAGGCCCTTCTGAAGTGGCCCCTGAAGGGGATGCTCACTGCCTGCTCGCCCATCCTCAGTGACATCCTCCAACACACAGGCTGTCCTGGAGTGGGAGACTGGAAACCCTTCCTTTGGCCTGCCTTCTCGGGAGGCTCCAGGCAAAAGGCAGTAAAATTCCATTTAAAAAGTGTTTACTGGGCTTCCCTGGTGGCGCAGTGGTTGAGAGTCCGCCTGCCGATGCAGGGGACGCGGGTTTGTGCCCCGGTCCGGGAGGATCCCACATGCCATGGAGCGGCTGGGCCCGTGAGCCATGGCCGCTGAGCCTGCGTGTCTGGAGCCTGTGCTCCGCAACGGGAGAGGCCACAACAGTGAGAGGCCTGCGTACCGCAAAAAAAAAAAAAAAGGTGTTTACTGAGTTTGTTGTGTACTGGAGACTGTGCTAAAGACAGTAAGACCAAAGGAAATTAACAAGCCCCAAGAGCCCGAGGTCCTGACAGCACGAGGACGCTCGCAGAACGGGGAGGTAATAGGTCAGTGTAAGAGCAGGGAGTTCCAGAGACGGTTGGAAGCAGTGCTTTCTGTGGGGACGATGAGGGGGAGATAAAGGGCCTACTGTGAGGTGGGGGCATGGGAAGTCCAATCTGGCTGCCCTGCTCTGGGCTGTGTGTCCTGGAGCACGTTCCCTGTGCCCATCTCAGAGCTGCTGTGTGGTTTCCGTTAGCTCACGCCTGTGAACTTGGCCCAGAGCCTGGCTGCATGGACAGAGCACTCAGCACTACCACAGTATCCACCACCGGCAGCAGCTACAGCATCTTCAGGACCTGTGAGCTGGGCCTTGAAGGTTAAACAAGAGGCCTAGGTCAAGAGCAAGGGCATGAAGACATGCGGGTGTGAGGCGTATAGTTTTATAAAAATGGTGCCTGGGCTGGGTTGGATCGAGATTCAAGACGGGAGCGGGGGAGCTCAGGTCAGAAGCTCTCAGAGTCCAGGGAGTGGTGACATAGCTCCGGGTAAAGCCGAGGCCCTGGGAACGGGCACACGGAGTTAGAGAGACTCCTTACATTAAACTCCGCCTGACCTGAGGCCCGTTGGACAAGGGGCATGGGGGCACCGGAGAGTCAAGGCCAACTCCCAGGCTCTGGCCTGTGCCAATACTGGCTGGGAATAGTTGACGTCTGTCCTCAGCACCCTCTTGGCACCACCCCCTGCCCTTAGATTGTCTCAGGCCTCCGGGCCACCCCGGGACCAGGGCTGGCTGGCTGTTCCAGCAGAGTACGTGGCAGCCTCTGGAGTGTAATCCCCAGGGCTTTAGGAAAGCCCCATTCCCACAGCCTCCCGATTCTTGCCCTGGAGAAGCACCGGGCCCAGTAGGGAAGGCTGCCCTGTGCTCAACACCTAATTCTAACGCAAGGCAGGTGGTGATAAACGTTCCCATTGAGAGGCAAAATGTGGGCTGGGGGTGTTGGTCTGACCATAACACAGACCCCTGAGGGAGCCTTTTCTGTTCTCACTTTCTTCTTCTGGGAAGCAGGCTTCCCTCATCTGCAAATGAGAATAATAAAGCCTGGAGTTGCAGTGACTGATTGAATGAGGTGACGTGTGCACAGTGCTGCTGGACCCTTCCAAACCCTCCTCATAATAATAATGCTGCTGCCGGGATTAAATGGGATATGATGTACATGTAATGCCTAGTTCAGAGCCTGGTGCCGGGTAAAAGTACTCACTATATGTCATTCCCTTCTACCCTTGCTCGTTCCCAATCCCTAGTGAGACATCTCCTTATAGTGAGTGGGGTTTGAAATGAGGCTGTAACTGACATTCACGTGGGAAATAAGAATCCCCCTAAACGCTGCAGCCTGCATCCACTGAGCTGGGGTAGAGAAACCTGCCGCAATGAATCATGTTTAGCCAGGCTGTCCTTCCTCTGCTTCGCACCATCTGGACCATCTGCTGTCTTGTTGGAACAGACTTCCTGCCCTTCACAGGACTCTTCATTGGTAGCCGTCATCAACAGAACACACAGCCGCTTTGGCCTTCCTCAGATCAGCCCCAGGTGTTCAACCAAGGGAAATTCTGCCTTAGGTCCATTAATCCACGCTGCAGAGAGACTCTGCATTTTAATGACTGAAAATCAACAAATATTTAACAAGTGTCTTCTCCATCCCAGGCTTTGCTCCGGGGTATCTGACTGACAAGATTTGTTCTCAGGCTGACCATTTGGTACCCCTTCTTTGGGGATCTCACTTTTGATCCTTATAGGTCCTCATTAGGAGGGACCGTGAGCTCACGTTTACCAAAGGGTGCTTACATATCCAGGAAAGACATATTCCAACTCTGTAGCTCTCGATGGATGACAGAGAATAGGGGCTAACGTGTATCACACACCTTCTGTGTGCCAGGTACCTTACATAGCCCGTAAACTTTATAGGATATTTTCATTTTACTGATAAGAAAAATGAAGACCCAAGAGGGTAATCGTTTACTTCATTGTTTTTTAAGCCCGTGGAGGAGAGAAAAAAGATGGCTGCCATTCTGCTGTGTCTTTCCCTTTGTGTGCAGGAATTTCAGTGTGATCGTGGTGCCTTTGTTGCTTTGCTCTAGCTGGGTATTTTCTGCTTCTCTCCAGACACCCTCTCTCATAGAGTCTGCGGGCTCCTTTTTCACTACTGAGTGCTTTGCAAATGTCCCTTGAATGGAGAGAACTATGTCACAGGTAGACCTGAAGGTCCTCTCTTTTTCCTGTTAAGCCTTTGCATAGCTCTCATCTAGAAAACCCAGTCATATTTATCTTTATCTTAAGCATATAGATCACTGACAACACACTTTCCAGCTCTTTTTCAAGGGCCAGCAGCTACAGAGTGGCTCAACAGATTTATGATAGCAAGGTTGGAGGATACCAAGTTCGAGTTGAGGTGAAGATGAAAAGAAACATTTGGATGAGGTTGGGAGTATTCTGGCCCTGAGACAGTAAGCCCATGTTGAAAGACTCAAAAAAAAAAATAATAATAATAATAATAGACCATATGTGCCTGTACTCAGATCAGGATAAGAAATTTAAGTTTTGTTGGCAACTCATGGTCCTCTCATTATGCTGCTCTGGAGCCGTGGTGTGATGGAGGAAACTTTAGACTCGTGGTCAGAAGACCTGACTTCATATTCCTTGCTTGCCAGCTGTGGACCTTGGCAAATTTGCTTCCTTTTCTGAGCGTGTTTCCCACCTGTTCAGTGGTAGCCTGCCTCTTAGGTGTTTAGTGAGAAAGAAAGGAGATAGTGTTTCTAAAGTGTTTGGCACATATAGAATGGTTGTTCCTTTTGGGCTTTTTGGAATTATGCATCTATTTGCCTTCCTACTCTTTTATCCTACTTAGAACATTATTATGATGATGTAATGCTGTTTCTTATTCTTGAGCACAATAGCTAGATATCTGCTAACTGGGTCAGAGTCCATCTGTGTATTAGGGTTCTCCAGAGGAAGATAGGATGTTGCATCTCAAGTCCAAACACAGCCTGGAGGCAGAATTTCCTCTTCCCTGGGAACATCTGTCTTTTATCTCTTTCGGCCTTCAACTGATTAGATGCGGCCCACCCATATTCTGGAGAGTAATCTGCTTTACTCAAAGTTTACTGATTTAAATGTCAATCGCCTCTAAAAAGTACCTTCATAGCAGTATCTAGGCTAATGTTTGCGCAAGTGTCTAAGTCTCACAGCCTAGCCAAGTTGACACATAAAATTAACCATTAGTCTGCCAGCAGACCTTGTTGTATGATCAGTAGAAATGAGTCATCTGGGCCAGGAGGCAGCTTACCTGTGGTCTAGAGACAAAGAACAACACAGCTTGTAGAAACATCTGTGAGGGCTCAAGGCTAGTGCAGCCCCCCCTGATATGACAACAAATCATGATTCTGTGCATGCCTTGGAAAATCATCACATCCCTTCCAGAATCCCCAGGTCCTAATAAGAAATCTCTTGAGAAATGGAGGTTTTAACCTTTCCTCTTAATCTTGAAATAACTACAGAGTTAAACAGATACCCTGGCATGATACCTCTGGAGTGCTGATGATTTTTGAGACCCCAAAGTGAAATAAGAGTCAGAGTCTAAGGAGAGGCCCATGACTGTCTCCAGGATCTTCCAGCTATAAATCAAGCCCACATTCACCTCTTGATCTTGGGACAAGAGGGAGATGGGGGTCTGTGGTTCTCTCTGCTGCATCGTTGGAGTCCATGTCCCAGTTCCCAGAGCTGTGTGCTTGTAATCACCCGGTCATCTGTTTTGAAATGAGAAATTTCACATACTTGAGCAGTGAAGTTTAAAGGGTGAAGTCAGCTCAATTTTTTAGAAACATGGGACAGAATAAATGTGGTCTTGGCTCTGCTGAGATGGGAAAAGACCACAGAGAAGTCGACCAACAGTGCCTGCTAGCACGTGTCTTTTTGCCTGTCCTGCAGTAGCGGTGCTGTAATTCACAACAGCTAAGTTGCCTTGGGGTCTCTGTCATGTGCTGGGCACTCTGTTGAGCTCGTGACATGCATTGTCTCACTTACTGTTTACATCAGTTCTTTGAGATAAAGGCTGTTTTTCGTCCTTTTTTATGATTGAGGAGACCAAGCTCAGAGAGGTTAAGTTACTTGAATGGGTCACACAGGTGGTAATGTTACCGAGTCCAGGCTTGTACTGCTCATGACATGACAGGCCAATAAATTGAGAGACGAGTTGTTGGGGCAAGGAATAGTGACTCTGTTTGCAAAGCCAGCAGATGGAAAAGATGGCGGACTAGTGTCCCAAAGAACCATTGCATCCAAATTAGAATTCAGGCTTCGTTTATACTAAAAGGGAGGGAGTGTGGTTGGTCCTTGCAAACTTCTTGGTGTCAGAATCCTTTGTTCTTGCAGCTGCCCATGTAGGTCAGGTCACGATGTTCCTGTAAACCTCCAATAAGACAAATGTTATGCTCTGTTCTGCAACTTTTTATCTCTATATGAATGGAAAAGTGTTATACCTTTAAAGGTCAGAGCCTTGAGAACTACCCTGTATACTTCAGGCAATTGGCAACATTCTTAACTTGTAGCAAAAACAGTAGAACACCAAGTAAAAGAAACAGATCCAATATGGAGTCTGATTTGTTCTTCCCTATTACAGTAACAGCAGGAACCAAGTGTTTAACTGGGCTGGAATCCGAGCCTGTGCTCCAAGAACTCTGTAGTATGGCTTCTCCCTGTAGCTCTGATTATATGGAAGGCACGACCAAAAGGGAGGAGTGGGCATCTGTGGATATTGGAAACCCTGGGTCTCCCCTATGCCATATTAGGGAGCATTAGGACTATAAAGAGAGATGGAGGGCAGTGTTCGAAGGGTAAGGCTTGGAGGGCTGAGGTGCATAGGAACTTGGAGAAATACTTGGCCAATGCTTGTGCGAGGACCAAGGAGGCTGGCTGGGGAGGGGGCAAAAGCAGATACTTTTATTTGCGTCAAAAGCATTATTTCATGTTTCATTTCCGTTAAATATCACAGTTCTTGGCTGTAGCTTTAGAAACACTTGCATCAACATGCTCCACGTGCTGGTGCGCAGAAAGTGAGCCGAGGCAAAACTGGCTCTGTGTGTCTTGGAAACAAAAATCAATGAGATGGTCAGAGTCAGGAAAGTTCAGAGCTGGAGTCCCCCTTGCAAGGTGATTTCTTGAAGCACCTCACCGCAGCCTAGCTTCTTGTTGTAAAATCTCAGGAAAGTGGAGATTTCCATCGCCGGCTGTTTCCAGCCTTTGTTGATGTGATACTGAATTTCTCCAAGGAAATTCTAGTCGTGTCGCCTCCCACCCACTGCGAACCCAAACAAAACACACAATTACAAGCTCAGCGCCACCTGGAGACCCCAGAACCATGCACGGCAAGGTAGAGCTTTATTAAGCGAGTGACTTTTGCCTTATGCTGGGGGAGTTGTTAATTAAAACCACTCACCCGTTAAGTTGGGAGAGAGGGAGGGAGACAGAAATTGAGGACAGCTAACAGACTGGTTTCCCTTCCGCCTTTGCAGGCTGGCGTAGCTATTTTAGACACGGACACAGACTTTACGCTTGAATAAACCATGCTCCAGAGGTGTGTGCAAGGTTTCCTGGGAACAGCTTTCATTCAGTGCCCTGCAGCCAGGCCTCCTGCATACAAAGAACCTGCCAGCCTCTGACCAAGTATGCATAACAGTTAATAATAAGGGTCATGGTGGTAATAATAACAACGACCTGTTATTGTTTACTGAGCAATATTAAATGTCTGGCACTGTGCGCAGCACTTTATATACCTTATTTCCTGTCAGCCTTGCCGTAATCTGTGTGGTCATCTGCTCGTTCTCCTGACAAGGATGCGGGGGCTTGGAGGGCATCAGTATCTTGCCCAGGGTCGCAGAGCCTGGTGAGTTAGGGAGCCGGGCCTCAAATGCAGATACCTGACTGCAAAGCAGAAGTGCAACCACTGTGTTGGGTTTTTACTGAAAACCCTGTAAGTTGTGTAAACATGTGAAAAATCTAACTCCTCTTCTCCTCTTCAAATCTATTTCTTCTCCTGTATTTCCACATCCATTTCTCATCCACAGCCCAGAAAGCATCTCAGCCTCTTCTGTTCCCTTGTTCCTGGAAGGCCAGTCACCAAGGTTGATGGATTCCGTCTCTTCACTTTCTCCTGCCATGGTTCCCTCTAGTGTTACTGTTCAGATGATTTGCATTCGTCCCCTCCTTGCTTCCTTTGCCTCTGATCTCGTCCATCCAACAAATCTATCCTATACTTGGGTGAGAAAACTCTTTCTAGAGTATAAATCTGATTACATTATCACTTGCTTATAATTTCTCAGTGGCTCCACCTTGCCTGCTGGGTAAACTCTGTGTTTGAGTTTCTGTGGCTCTAATAACAAAAGACTTGAAAATCTGGCTGCTTGAAACCAGCATTTGGTGTTGCTCACAGGTCTCTGCCTCAGGAGTCGGGACAAGGTACAGCGGAGATGGCTTGTCTCTGCTCTACCGAGTCTGGAGCCTCAGCAGGGAGGCCCCCAGGGCTGGAGCTGGTTTGATAGCAGGAGTACACGTCACTCCACAGCTTGTTCATGCACACGTCGTAACACTTGGATTGGGATGACTTGAAGGTTAGGATGTGAGGATGGCTTGGCTTCCTCACAACATGGAGGTCTCAGAGCCCCCAAGGACAAGGGATACAGTGAGCAAAGCAAAGTTTTCCCTTTCTCATCTACCTTGGAAGTCACAGAGTGTCACTTTCACTGGACCACATCGGCCAAAGCAGATTCAAAGAGGGAGCATAGATCCCACCTCTCAGTGGGAAGGTCACCTTGAAGAAGACCACGTGGGATGGAGACGTTGCTGAGTCATCTTCGGAAAGTTACAGTCCGCCACATCCTACCCCCTGCATTGTCCAGCATGATGACACACAAGGCCCTCCGTGGTCCCACACTGGAGTGTAAGTTTCATGGAGACACAGCTCGTCTTCCTTACTGACCACGAATCTCCTGTACCCCACAGTGCCTGGCACAGAAGAGGCCCTGCTTTCCTTTGGGAAGCTAATGAGTGACCTGCTTGCCCAGCCTCGTTTCTTGTCATCTCCACCATCCCCTCACTGCCCGGCCCTCCCCCACGCACCCTGGTCCCGCCACTCTGGACCACTGACATTTTCCTTGATGTGCATACCACACTCTTAGACCTCTGTGCCTTTTGCACGTGGCTGCTCTGTCCATAAATCCCTCCCCCCTCCATTCCCATCCACCTGCCACGGTCCTTTAAGAATCTGCTGAAGGTGGGAGGCCTTCCCTGGCAGTGCCAGCAGACATCGCCTTCCTCCTCTGTGTCCCAAACACCTGGTGAAACCTCCCAGATGGCTCATCTCAGTTCCTTTTGCTTTGTCTGTTTGTATAACTGTCTATCCCCTAGACTAGGATATCCTTGAGCAGAGGGATTGTGTCTTTTTACGCCTGCATTTCTAACATCTTCTACCATACCTGCTGTATGGGTTTAGTGACATGTTTGGAATGAAGGGAGAGGGAAAGAGGGTAATTATAACAGTGGTGCCACTGCCGCTGATGATACTGCTGTTGCTGGTAATAACGGCAGCCAGTGATTGTGGAGTACTTTTAACGTGGCAGGCACTTTTCAAGTATTGAATCATTGGATTCTTAGGGAAATCCTAGGAGGCCTATAACACTGTTACTATCCCCATTTTATAGATGTGGAAACTGGAGATAAAAGACGCCACTTGTCCAAGGTCATCCAGCTACTAAGGGGTGCAGCCACCTGCTGGGTTTTAGGTTCTGAGACCCAAAGATGTTTCTTGGTTTTAGAGAGCTCTATAAATCCTAACCTTCAGCTGATGAGTAGGATAATAATGTGGGAGGTGAAAGAGTAGCTGCTGGTTAGACAATGTCTGTTTTGTTCTTGGTGCCAGGTTTGAAGAGGTTCAGAATTAGGCAAAGGTTTGTTTAAGGAAGCGTGACGAGGAAGGAAAAAGGGTTCAAAATGTAATAGAAATATCTGTAGAAACTAGATCTGCTTGGCGTGGACAGTACTTAGAAAAGCAGTAGGTTCCAGAGGACCAAACTCAAATTGTGGGTGGCAGTTAGACTTTCACTTTTAATTTCCTAAACACCAAGGTTACTGTTAACCAGTGTAAATGAAAAACATGCTAAAAATCAGACCTAGTCAAAGTGGGCTGGGCTCTTTTTTAAGGACATAAGCCTCCTGTTCCTGAGAGTAATCAAGCAGAATCTGGAAACCTGTGTCCACATGTTGTAGAAGGGATTCCTGTATGAGGTGAGAAGCTGAGAGAGAGGACCTGTAAAAGTGTAAGATTCAGGGGGTCCAGTTCCCATAGGAATGACTGAGGTCCTGATAAGGATGGAGCAGAGTTGGGCGTCGTGTTCAGGAGAAGGTCTCTTTGACAAGACTGGTTTCCACAAGTCATGCCAGCCTGTGGGTGGTAGCAGGACACCAAAGCTGTTCCTTCGAAAAATGTTCTCACCCATGCCCCCTTCAAATAAACACAAGAATCAGACCCACTTCTTTCCCTCGCTGCAGGTTCTGGTCTGGCAGATGTCAGAGTAGCTGTTGAGAGTCACTGTGAGCTCAAGGGGCTGCACACCTGCCGAGATATTACTGAAAGTTACACTTGTTAGGTTGTATAGTGAAAATGATAGATTTTTAAAAATTGAAAGATAGTTGATTTACAATGTTGTGTTAGTTTCAGGTATACAGCACAGTGATTCGGTTATATATATAACTGAATATATCTATTTTATATACAGTAGTGTAAATCCCAAACACCTAATTTATGCCCCCCTTCCCTTTTGGTAACTGTAAATTTGCTTCCTATATCTGTGGGTCTATTTCTGTTTTGTAAATAAGTTCATTTGTATTTTTTTTTTTTAGATTCTATATATAAGCAATATCATCATATAACATTTGTCCTCTGTATGGCTTATTTCACTTACTATGGTAATCTCTCGGTCCATCCATGTCACTGCAAATGGCATTATTTCGTTCTTTTTTATGACTGAGCACTATTCTATTGTATATATGTACCACATCTTCTTTATCCATTCATCTGTTGATGGACATTCAGGTTATTTCCATGTCTTGGCTATTGTAAATAGTGCTGTTATGAACACTGGGGTGCATGTATCTTTTCAAATTAGAGTTTTCTCTGGATATATACCCAGGAATGGGATTGCTGGATTTTTTAAAGTGTAAAATGTTACAATATTGAATAAGCCCACTCTCACTATGCAGGGTCGAAGGGGTGTGGCTTTGCCCCTGCCCTGTTTGAATGATTCCTTCAGCTCATCTGTCTCCCATTCTTGTGAAAGTGGAAACGTTTGAACCAGTGGAAGCGCGAGAAATTCAGGGACCCTGTGCCTTTGTACAGCACCAGCCAGCTGTTGTGACTGCAGCTCCCCCTGCCCTGCTAGCAGGTAACTTGAGTATCCTGTAGACAACCAGCTTTTGCTTGATTCCCGCTCTGGAGGTCACCGGCCGGGGTTCTGGCTCCCTCCCAGCCTGCCCTTCCCGCCAGCGCTCCAGCTGCCGCGGGGTGCCCTCCGGACGTTCACCACCCGGGCCGCTCTGTCTGTCCCCAGGCTGGCTGGTTTGCCTGGATTCTTGGCTGCTGGGTGTCTCCTGCCCAAGTTACCTGCCGAGCTCCAGCAGCCGCCTTGCTGTGGGGAGACACACCTGTCCTTCTTGCAAACATGCCTGTGGCACTGTCCAGGCCCATACCTGTTGAAATTCTACAGGGAAGCAGTTTTTGCCTTTCCAGCTGAACTCCCTGCTCTACTGGTTTCACTTTTTACTCCTTTTTAGAACATCACAGACAATGGGGAATTCAGCCAGGGGGCAACATGCCTGCCTTCAGCTCAGGTTCATGAGCCACTGAGAGTGGCATTGACCTTGTTCCCTACACTGGGTACTCTGCTCATGCCATGCTGTCCCTTGAATGGGACCTATGACCCCTCCCTCTAAGCCTTTTCTCACTAGCTGCCCCTGCCTGGGGGACCCCCATCTTCCTAGAAGTCTTCCTTGAATCCTTTAGCTAACATAGCCTCTATTAATGTATTTGACTTTCCTCTAAGTAGATGCAAGGATGTCTCACTTCTTTGTATTCCCCAAATGTTTAACACATATATCATACATTAAAGCAACTTAATTCTAGGTTATTATTTATTCTTTCATTTAGTGTACCAAGAACATTTGTTAGGTACCTATCTCAAGAATTCTAGGCAGAATCTAGGGACTGGGCATAGTGAAGCAAAAGTACAAGCTTGAAAATAATAATCATAATTATAATAATACTGGTCATACATTTGTTGAAGTCGTTGGGTGAGAGGCTGGAAGACGAGGAGATAAATAGGTAAACAGTTAAAACAAAACGGAAAATAAAGGAACTAAACTTTAATTTTATCATAAAAGATTTATTGAACACGATAAATTTATTGACCACAAAAATATATTAAAATGAAAACACATCAGTGGCTACTTTCTAGTTGTGTTTCCTTGGGTAAATCACTTAAACTCTCTGAGTGTCAGTTCTGCATCTGAGAAATCATCAGACCAAGTAATCTTCGGAACCTCCCACCACCCCCCGATCTAATATTCTATAGTTCCGTAAGACTGTGTATTATTGGTGTTTTTCTTAAATGGTTAATGGTTTTTTTAAAAAATAAATTTATTTATTTATTTTAGTTTTGGCTGCATTGGGTCTTCGTTGCTGTGTGCGGGCTTCCTCTACTTGTGGCGAGCGGGGGCTACTCTTCGTTGCGGTGCACAGGCCTCTCATTGCAGTGGCTTCTCTTGTTGCGGAGCATGGGCTCTGGGAGCATAGGCTTCAGTAGTTGTGGCTCACAGGCTCAGTAGTTGTGGCTCATGGGCTCAGTAGTTGTGGCTCGCGGGCTCTAGAGTGCAGGCTCAGTAGTTGTGGCGCACAGGCTTAGTTGCTCCGCGGCATGTGGGATCTTCCCAGACCGGGGCTCGAACCTGTGTCCCCTGCATTGGCAGGCGGATTCTTAACCACTGCGCCACCAGTGAAGTCCCTGTTGGTGTTTTTCTTAATGCCTGGTTGCATTTAAGGTGATGTTTTAGAGGTACAACCTTTTCAGGCTGGGAGGTGGGTGAGATGATCTTAAAAGACATCCAGTATCTCAGCACTAAGATGCTAGAGGAGGCAGAGCATGGTGAGTGAGGCCACCGCACGTCAGTGTGCAGATGAGCAAGGTGGGTTTTTTTTAATTCTTTTCCATGATGGTTTATCACAGGATATTGAATATAGTTCCCTGTGCTATACAGTAGGACCCTGTTGTTTAGCCACCCTATATATAATAGTTTGCATCTACTAAGCCCAAACTACCAAGCCATTCTTCCCCCACCCCCGCTCCTCCTTGGCAACCACAAGTCTGTTCTCTATGCCTGTGAGTCTGTTTCTGTTTCATAGATAAGTTTATTTGTGTCATATTTTAGATTCCACACACAGATGATATCATATGGTATTTGTCTTTCTCTTTCCAACTTACTTCACTCAGTATGATAATCTCTAGGTCCATTTGTGTTGCTGCAAGTGGCATTATTTTGTTTCTTTTAATGGCTGAGTAGTATTCCATTGTATGTATGTACCACATCTTCTTTACCCATTCATCTGTCAATGGACATTTAGGTTGCTTCCATGTCTTGGCTATTGTAAACAGTGCTGCTGTGAACATAGGGGTGCATGTATCTTTTCGAATTATGGTTTTCTCCAGATAGATGCCCAGGAGTGGGGTTGCTGGACCCTATGGCAACTCAAGCACGGTGTTTTAATCATTGAGGAGCACATCGTTTGTTTTTTGGAGTTTGTACCATGTTGGACCCCACAGGCACTTCTTGGAGTAGGACAGACGTTTACCAGCCTTAGTAGAAAAGGGCATTTTTCTGTGGCTCACATGGGAGAGACCCAGGCATTTTCTGGGGAACGCCAAGGTGGAGGCTGGGCTGATTTTTCTTTTTTTCCGGTGGCCCTTGGTTTGTGCAGGAAGCCCTTTCAATTTAGAATTTTGTTTTGTTTTTAAGATTTTAAGAATTTCAGCATGCCCTGTTTTACCAGGATTATGCAGTACAGCTTCTTTGGGGGAAGGGGTGGGACCCCGAAGAGGCAGCTGTGAGATCTGCCTGTCGTGGCTCAGGGCAGGGAGGGGCCCCATCCCCACTCTCAGCCACAGTCTCGTTCCTTCTGTGTGAATATATCCTGAGACACTTCTGTGACTGTACGACGCATGTTTAGATGGCCTCACTTAATATGGAGGCCTGGTGCTCACGTAGTTCAAAATCTGAGCTCTCCAGGAGGAGAATGGCTGGTTCCCATTCTCACAGAACTTTAACTCGGTGTTTTTCAGACTTAAAAAAAAAAAAAGCAGAAACTCTCATATCCCTTAATGTGAAGACATCACACTCTGAATTGGGGGGAGGAGGAATGTGAGAGTAAGAATAAGTGTGTCTTTAGAAAATTACCGTCTCTTCAGTAGTTACACGTGAACCAAAATTCTGTCAAACTTTATAGAATACCTTATAAAAATCATTGGGCCTTTTTAGTTGTTTGTTTAAAGTGGTAAATTTATAACATCACATATGCTTTTCCAAACTCCTGCCCCACCCCAGCGACGGGCCCACTGCCATGGAGACCTGGTGTTCTGGCTGCTTGGGTGCTGTTTCTGAAGGTGACCCAGTGCTCATGGACAAATGGAAAAGCACACAGGGTCAGGCATCCTATGTTGTCAGCTGTTGTGTCTACTGGGCTTGCCGGATTTAGTGGCAGGTAATTCGAGTATCCTTGGGGTCACCCAGTTTTGGCTTAATCCCTGTGCTTGAAAGCCAGAGGCCTATGTACGTATTTCTTTGTGTTGGAAATACATTTATCAAATTCCATTTAGAATGAGTGCCCAGAATAATGATTTTCTTAATGAAAATGTTACCTAGTAGAAATTTAGCATCTAAGACCACACAGTGAATCCACTGTACATTTTAGATCCTTTGTATTGATACACGTATGTCTGTGTGAACTGTCTAATTTCCTTGCCCCAACCCAAGGCTGCCTGGCAAACACCTTCTCATCCTTCAAGATGCCGCTTGAGGGTTTCCTCCTCTAAGAAGCCTTTTCTGGCCCTTCTCCCTGCTCTGGCCCTTGCTGAGCCCCATGCAAACATTGACATGTCTGTTCCCCTCACCCAGACTCTAAGCCCCTCAAGGTCAAGGACTGGATCTGATTCTTGTATCCCGAGCACCCAGGCCAGTGCCTGCCTGACAGCAGGGGCTGCATAAACGTGTACTGAACAAATGACACCACCTCAAAATGTGGACCATCTCTAGGGCAGCAGCCTGCATAGGGCTGTAGTGCGGTGCTTCCTGTAGCCTCCCAGCTGCTTTCAGAAATCTTTACTGAGGTTGGGTGATGTCCCAAGGCCTGCTTTATGTCTCAGAAGGGGTTGCCCCCCAGTTACGTGAGTCACCTTCGTCCTCCACCTGTCCTCAGTACCCCTGGGCATTACTTTGAGCCACAGTGTAGATAAGACAAAGTGAAACTTACATAAACCTAAAGTCAAGTGGCAGCTGGCTTCTCCCCAGTTTGGAAGTGACCCTGGTTACTACCTAGGGGTGTCTACATGCAACCAAAAGGGAAGGAGACTCTGGATGTCCGATTCCCACCGCTGGGAGCTCTAGTCATCTTGGAAAGGAAACGCACAACCCTGAACACCAGCACAAATTCCGTCGACTCAAGGTGAAAAGTGAACTTGTGTCGTACAGAGCTTTAGGGGTCGGGGAGTCATGTCAGAAATCATGGGAATGATAAGGTGTAGCGGCAACCGGAAGATTGGCAAGCGTGTCCCGGTGCGTGAGAAGTGCCTGGGAGGATGGATTCTTTTGAAACAGAAGGTTATTTCAGGGTAAAGGCATCTAATTATGACACCCCCGCTGAGCCCCCCACAAATGACCCCCAGTACTCTGTATTCAGCGTAGCTGGCACTGCTCACTTGTGTCCCTTCCCAGTGTGGGCTTCCACAGTTGGACTGTTCTGGGGCCTGTAGGCCTGAAAGTCCACGTGCAAGAGTTAACTGATACTTTAGAAGAAACTTAGAGTTCTAACAGCTCTTATCAGGCTGTGATCTGAGATGGAGGGGCCATTAGGAATCAGGGATCGGGTACTCTTTTTTTTTTTTTTGAGGTACACGGGGCTCTCACTGTTGTGGCCTCTCCCGTTGCAGAGCACAGGCTCCGGACGTGCAGGCTCAGCGGCCATGGCTCACGGGCCCAGCTGCTCTGCGGCATGTGGGATCTTCCCGGACCGGGGCATGAACCCATGTCCCCTGCATCGGCAGGCAGACTCTCAACCACTGCGCCACCAGGGAAGCCCGGGATCGGGTACTCTTAACATGCATGTTGCCTCCTTAATATACAGGGCCAAGACTAGTTATTATAAAGATTTGAAAGTTAAGTTACTGTTACACTATAGTCACATTATGGTGACTTTTTAACTAACTCTTAGGGAAACTGAGGTCAGTCTAGCTCACAGTTCCTCCATCCAGCTCTCAAGACTTAAGCCAGCATTTCTGACAGCTTGATCCTGACTGCAAGAAAATTATTTAACCAAAAAAAAAAAAAAAAAAAAGGAAAGAAAAAGAAAATTACATGTCTGTTAAAAGTACAGATTTGAGGGAAGGGATGAACAGGGGAGGACGGACGTTTTTAGGGCAATAAAACGTTAGCTGTGTGATACTGTGACAGTAGATACATATCGTTATGCACTTGTCAAAACCCATAGAACTGTACAGCACAGTGAACTGTAACATAAGCTGTGGGCTTTGGTTAACAGTGTATCAATATTATTGATAATAATGTTAGTTATTAGTATCAAATAATGTATCAGTATTAGTTTATCAGTTTTAACAAATGTATCACACTGATGCAAGATGTTAATAGGGGAAACTGGTGGAAGGGGAGAAGGAGTTTAATGGAACTCTACTTTCCTCCATGCAGTTTCTCTGTAAACCTCAAAATGCTTTAAAAAAACAAGGTCTATTTAAAAACGCCTCACTAATGGCATTCTGCATCTGTGAAGCTGGGACCTTGGAGTCTGCATTTTTCTCGGGTTCCCCAGATGATTCGGGTGTATTCTAAGGTTTGAGAATTCCTGGATATCAGTCAGTCTCCTTTCACCATCTGTTTCATTCCAAGAAAGAGCTTAAAGGGGCTTTGTCTAGAGAACTGTCTCCTGTGTGCTAGAATGTGTTTCATCTTTCAGTAGGTGGACAAAAAGCTTCCTGCTCGTGCTAGAAATACCTGCTGCAACCCCACACTGACAGTTGAGCCACAGTAAAGAGAATTCAGGCCAGACCAAATTCCAGACATGGGGACTGTCAAATTTCCAAAGCATGCAGCCTTTCTTCAGTAGGGCACCCTGCCAACACCCATTGTAAACAAGCATAGTTATGGGTTGTAATGAAAAATTTATATGTGTGTATTTATTTAAATAGGGGTCATAAATAGGGATAAATTGTTATAATCCCTGGCTCTCTGTGTGACTGTGTATTTTATTAGTACAGTTACGGATTTATATGTATAGCATTGATATATGTATAGATCTGTAGGCAAGCTAAACCGAAATGCTCTGGTAATCAGTGCTAGATGGAATTTTGTTAAACTTGTAAAAATCCACATTACATTCTGCAAAAGATGCAAGAACCATAGCAGCATGTTTCCTCACCATGCAGGAATTTTCCCGCTAGATCAGTCTCTCCTCTGCTAGGAGTTTGGTGGAGGCAAACCCAAACCCACAGCAGTGGTGAGATCGAGTCTGTGTGCTAGAAGCCAGGGTGACTTGTGAGTTACAGCGATGCCACGTGCCAACACGAATTCCGTTTACAGCAAAGACAAGCAAACACCTTGCTCTGCGGAAACTGTATATGTCGAAGGGACCGACTCAGCCAGGATCCACTTCTGCCCTAACTCCGCAGAGGGGCCACTAACACGGGGCCTGGGTTGGGGTGGGGGGTCTGTGACCTGACTTGAACTGGATACATGTTTTATTCATACGAGAAATAGGCTCCATGGCTTTCAGGGGTTTCTCTGAGGGGTCCACAACTTAAGAAGATTTAGGAATTTCTGCTTCAGATCGTGGTCTCTAAACTGCCTTTGGTTGCATCAGAAAGAGCTTGTTCCTCCATTAGATGCTATATTTGTTTTTTAAACATACATATGCTTTGTGACTGAAACACTGTGCATACTATAATACCTGCATACACACAGGATTTACAAGGGACGTGATAAGAAATGAATATAAACAGAAGCATTTTCGTTTTCACCCCTGTGGGTCATCTTATGCTCCCCACTACAGAGACCACTGCTTGAGGTCACTGCTTTCCTTTTTTTTTTTTTTTTTTTTTTTTTTGCGGTACGCGGGCCTCTCACCGTTGTGGCCTCTCCTTTTTTTGCGGTACGCAGGCCTCTCACTGTTGTGGCCTCTCCTTTTTTTGCGGTTACACGGGCCTCTCACTGTTATGGCCTCTACCGTGGCGGAGCACAGGCTCCAGACGCGCAGGCTCAGCGGCCGTGGCTCACGGGCCCAGCCGCTCCGCGGCATGTGGGATCCTCCTGGACCGGGGCACAAACCCGCGTCCCCTGCATCGGCAGGCGGACTCTCAAGCACTGCGCCACCAGGGAAGCCCTGCTTTCCATTCTTTAATGCACATTAGAACGACGTGGGGACTTTGTTGAACTGCAGGGTCTGATTTGGGAGTTCTGGGATGCCACAGTTCCAATAAGTTGCCAGCTGCTGCTGAAGCTACTGGTTCGGCGGCAGGTAGAGGATGAGGCAGGTGTTGAGTTTTGCGGCATGACCCCTGCAGTGTGCCTTCTGTTCTCTTCAAGCAGCTTTGCAGCACCTATAGCTTTCGGAAATAAAGTCTGTGGCACCACGTT
The DNA here is from genome assembly GCF_964374135.1 of Grampus griseus. Classification (NCBI taxonomy): domain Eukaryota; kingdom Metazoa; phylum Chordata; class Mammalia; order Artiodactyla; family Delphinidae; genus Grampus; species Grampus griseus. The sequence continues at coordinate 74,427,837 of NC_139002.1, forward strand.
CACCCAGTGAGGCTTAATGGACCCCCCTGGGACCTTTTGACTCCTCCTTTACTCAGGCCTGCCTTTTCCCACTGTTACCTCTGTCTCCGTGGCCTGCTGGAGCTGAGCTCTTGCCTGACTTGCTTAGCAACGTCTTTGCCGTGCTCCCCAGAGAGGCGTGCTCCGGTGACTAGGTAGCCAGAGTAGGCTCCAGCCCTGCTGAGCCTGGCTCACTTCTGCAGACTTGCCTTCCTGCTACACCAGGCTCAGAGAATTGAGCCAGGGTTTCCCCAATCGTCTGACTCACTTCACAGCCAGGACTGACTGGATGAGACGGAAGTGAGATGCAGATGAGCCACGGACGGAGCTGGTGCCCCTTGAGCTGTGGATGCTCCCCGTTGGTGGTTCCTGGCCATTGAAGGAACTTCCCTGCAGTGAAAGTGACATCTATCTGCCAGAGCCCTGTTCTGTGCTCTGGCCTCGGGTGGCTGCTCCAGGATTCAGCGAAATAAGGGCAGATTTTGCTGGAAAGGAAAATTGAACTCTCATATCCTCCTAAAAAGAGCAAGATACCAGCTCGGGGATGTCCTGAAGAGCCAGCTGTCCTAGAGCACCCTGGGAAGTCGTGCTGATCTCTGCCCCAACCCTGCTCCGAGCAGGAAGGTAGGAAACTGGTCCTGTAGGGGCAGCAGAGTTATTGGAGGAGTTCCCTAAAAGCCATGAACACCAAAGCAATGTTTCTTGATTATTTGTGTGGTCTAGTCTGGATTACTTATACCTGAAGTCGTATTATTGCAGGGAAACCGAATGAAGAAAGACATTCGAAACTTAGACTTTCTCTCTGAAGGCCGCTGTAAGTTTCATTTCACTGTGTGTCAGTTTGGGGTGGTCCATGATAGAGAAGCAGCAGCAACCTGTTCTTTGGTTAGGACTCACCTTTATTTGATTTTCAGATATTAAGGCTATGCAGTGGGTAGGGTCTTAGAATTGCTCTGTGATACGTTTCCGTACTTGTCATTGGAGGTGAGGGCAGCAGCGGGGTGGATTGGTAAATGAAATATGCCATAGTTGCCTCAGATTTTGTGCCTAAAACCTGAGGGCAAAGCAGTTTCCAAGTGTTTCATTAGTCAAATTTTAAGTGTTCACCTAAATTTTAGTGCTGCAGTCTTACTATTATTATTATTATTTTTGCTGGAGAGGAAAACTGAACTCTCACATCCTCCCAAAAAAGAGCACTGAAAAGTTTAAAAATCTGGATTTTTCCAACCATGTTTTTGCATTTCAAATGCATCTTCTCCCCTTAAGTCAAATGTAGCAGATTCTTTTTTGTCACTAAGATCAACTTTCTTCAAAAGGATTCAGGCAGCTTTGTTAGACTTGCTTGTCAGTTTGTCCTTCCATGACCCAGAGTGAAATTTATTCATCTGACTTCTAAGAGGCCCTAAACTAAAGGGATCCTTTTACAGGTTGGTCCAGAAACTCAATTTACATCCTAATAAACTTAGAATATAAATGTCAGGCCTATTGTAATGGAGTAGAAGAGCATTGTGAAAGCATTGGTTGTTTGGGGACTTGGGTGTTGGTGAAACTCGAATGCAAGGTCTTTTCATCTGCCCACATCATTTTCTTTAACCTTATACAACGAAGTATTTGTTGATGTATATGTTCATATATTTATATTGATGTTGGCAAGGAATAGTTTTTAAATATGCAGTTCTTTTATTCCATTTTTCTTTGCTATGTTCACATTTAAACCAAATGTGTGTCCCAGAAATACAGACAAGCTGACATTTCTTTGAAGAAAAGTAATCACTGAGGCTCGATTTTTTTTTTTCTGTCGGTATTGCTTTCACTTCTTGCCTCTGAGAGTTTTAAATTTTTTTATGCTGTGCTGTATTAGGAATACATTGAAATACATCAGTGTACATATTTTTCTCCCTTCCCATCCCCTCTCACCTCCCCCAGTTCTTGACAGAAGGTGATTTCCTTTGCGATTAGTGCGCCAGCCCGTTTGTGTTCCTTATGCGCCAGGTTGGGAACTTTGAGAAGGAGGGGTCCTCTTTCCCTCCTTCTGAAGGTGACTCACAGAGCCAGTTTCACTTGTTCTACATTGTTGCCTCACTATGTACATGTAAAGAAGGAGGAGAGAGCTGTTGACAGCGTTGGACTCAGAATTTAGCGTATTTGTTCTGACAGGTCCTATGAGATTCCAAAGCTTTTTCATAGCCCCTGTCCGTTACACAGGGTGCACCTATTTTGTTGAGAAAGTTCCTTGTCATAGGCTTGTTGCCTTCACAGGTCTCTTTTAGATGGAGGGATGGTGAGGTCTACCCTGCAAGTCTGGTCATTTCCCGAAGGTCTGGGGTGACTCAGACAGGATCCGGACAAGTGGCGTGTTCTGAAAAATCTACAGGAGATATCAGTGAGACAGTGCTTGCCAAAAATGGAGTGTTGAATGGTGGAGGAATCGAAAACCTGTTACTCACTATTTTACTACCTTCATAGCTTCCCTGGCTTCCGGGCAAACGCCTCAGCCCTGCCTGGCGTCCCAGCCCTTCCTGACTGTGCCCCAGTCCCCTTGCAGCCCAGCTCCTGTCTTTGTTCCTGCTGCTCTGGCAACAGTGAACTACTTCCCATCCTCTTACCCTCCTCTTTGCTTTTGTACATGTTATCTATGTGCCTAGATGGATCCTCCTCCTTTGGCTGGCAAACTCCTATGCTCCCTTCAAAGGCCAACTGTGACTCCTTCCCCTTTATGCACAGAGCCTGTCATACATCCGTCTGGAATACGGCTCATCCTGCAGTAGGAGAGTTACCTATTTACATATCTGAGACCCTTGTTGACTTTGAGCTTCACTAAGCAGGACAGGAATGAGACCTTTCTGTCTCTGTAACCCCAGCCTGGCACAGAGCACGTAATATTTGTGGAATTGAAAGGGGAGGAGGGACCGCAGAGTCACTACTCAGAGACACGAGCCATTGCTGCTGCTGATAGTAACAGCAGCTAATGAATTTTAAGGGCTCCTGATATAGCAGGCTCTGGGCATTATACACACTGTCTCAGTCTACCCACCACGGCCCTGTGAGGTTAATCTGTAGTTTCACTCATCTTGCAGATGAGGAAACTGAAACTTGGAGAAATTACCCTCCAAAAGTGGCAAAGCTGGGATTAGAACCCACCTACCTGTACTTGATCTTGACCTCAGTTTCCTTGTCTTCATCTAAAAAATAGAGATAAAAATAACACTTGATAAGATTCTTTTGAAGATGTCATGACTTATGTGAGGCACTTAGCACAGCACCCAGCAAGGATCAGTAACCGTTAGTATTTGCTAACAATGACACACACAAGGGCCCTCAGCTAGCGAGGGGCAGGGGATACTTTGAACCCAGGACTCGCTGACAAGGTAGAGCCATGCTCCTAACTCTGATGCTCGTGGGCCACCCCAGGGTGCCCCAGCCTTGAAAAGCAAGAAAAACACCCCACAGACACCCTGTCTCTTTAGCAGAGGCTCCCGCTCTCCATCCAGGAGCCTCTGGGGAAGCAGCGGAACCTCCACCCATCACTGCGGAACTGGGGAGGACAGTGTGGAAATTGTTCAGTTGCCTTGGTGGCTTAGGACCCCAGGAAGCCAGCATTAGGATATTACCAGCACCTCATTCGGCTCCAGCACTAATTATTTATTTCTCCACGGAGAAGGCAAGTGTAGCCCTGGTGCTCAGGGATCCGGTCCCTAGATCAGCTGGTTCCTTTCCTTCTGACCTCAGGCAAGTCACTGCATCTCCACGCAGTGGGAGCCTCTGATAAAGCTGCATCCCGGAGATGGGATGCAGCCATCCCTCCCAGCCTCCTGAGCCGTCAGGAACATAAACCTTTACACCTCCCAGGGCGAGGGCTGGTCTTTTAAATCGGCACACCAGTGACGGCTTCATCTCTAAAATTATGCTTCCTAAAGGGATGAACTGACAGCAGTCTATATTAATGCATTCAGTAGCCAATTCCTGTAGAAATTTGAGTTGAACCAAAAAATATATATTTTTCATTGAGACCAGAAGAGTTATTAAAAATATATACAGAGCTTTTTATAAATCAGACTACTGTATTTGGTGGATAATAATTTTAGAAATAAATACTTTAAGTTCTTGAGTGTGAGTCTGGTTCAAGTGACAGCTATCTCCAGTGCTGTGCTGTCTTGCAGTGAGAGGACATAGAATTTAGTTTGAATATTAAAAAAAATATGATTGAATACGTTTTTACAGATCTCTGGGAGAAGAGGTAAATTCCCTCTTTTCCTTAACCACTTCTGACTCCTCCCTCCCTCCTTCCCTCTCTTTCTTTCTCTCTCTCTCTCTCCCTCTGTCTCTGTCTGTCTGTCTGTCTGTCTCTCTCTCTCTCTCTCTCTCTCTCTCACACACACACACACACACACACACAATGAATGAAATAGATTTGTAAAGAAACTAGATCGTTGTCACATTGGTTACATTCGATTCTGGCTTTCAGTCTTGGGTGCATTTGAGAAGGCAGAGGATCCTGATTTATCCTTGTCTTTCCCCTCCTCTCTGCCTAAACAGAATCAGAATTCCCAGCAGCAGTTGACAAGCTAAGTTAGCATATCCAGTCCCATCTCTCCAAGGCCCCCCACCTTCATCGGGGGTCAGTTTTTGACACCACCATCTTGCACCTGGTGTTAGTGGGCTGGGGGCTGCAGCACATCTCAGCTTTCAGTCTCTGGAATGCTCACCAGCTCTTGGCCTTCACAGAAAGCCAGGGCTGTGTATGTGGGGGCCTCCGTCTACATGCCTGGGTAAGTGTAATTGCCCAACCGTGTGTGTTGTTTCACCAGCAATAAAAATCCAGCAGGGAAATGAATGCTAAAATTAGTTTGTCCTTTGACAAGATCTCCCCAGTTGAAAAATTTTTGTTTATCTATATGGCCGAGCAGACTTTGCTAAAATCGAAATTAACTGCCTTGTTTAATGGTGCAGCAGATTGTGTTTTGAAGAGCTTCCACTGAAATCTCCTTGAAAGGACATTTACTCTAGAAAGTCTAGCCTCTGGCAGAGTTACTGCATTTTTCTGTAGGTGTTTTTTTTTTCTCCTTATGTTAATTGTAGGATGCACACATGAAGTCCACCACTGGACCCAGGGTCACTACATCTGTTGGGTGACTGGGTGGGTGGGTGGATGGATGGGCAGATGGGTTGACTGACAGGTAGACAGTTTAATTGCCATATGTCTTAGATGTCAAATTTGCTGACATTTAAGAGCGAGAAGAACCTATAATCGGTTTCCTCCCAAAATGTTTTTTGCTAAACTTCACCCTATGGCTGTATCTTTGGGCTTCATTCAACACAAGCAATATTTATTAAGCACTTAGTATGTGTTAGGCACATGGGATATAGATTTGAACAAAATGAAATAGTCCCTGCAATCAAGGAGTTCACTATCCAGTGTGGGAACCAAGCATCCAAACGTCATTACACAGATAATTATTTAACTGCAGCTGCAATCGCTGGGGTTTTTGGGTTTTCTTTTTTCCTTTTTCTTGAGGAATAAGTCAGATACCATAAAATTCACCATTTTAAAGAGTACAATTCGTTGGGTTTTAGTATATTCACAGGGTGGTTTTTATCGTACAGTTGAGTGAAAAAAGCCAGTCTGGTGTGTTATTTTACTGGTGCAAACAATCGGTTTGACTGACTTCAGCAGGTTTTCCATTATGCTGGCGTTGTGATCATTAATGTCATAAACGGGGGGTGAATGGGGCCATCAGAGAAGTCAGTTCAGACGTGGTATCCTGGAAGCTGCCCTAAGGGAGAGTTCTTTTGACCCAAAACAGAAGCCCCTTCTCACCCAAGATGGCTTCTGTGAAAACTTTCTTCTCTGACCCTAAGTTGACCCTACTGGTTCTGGGAAACCTCCACAGCATCCTGTAAGTCCATTTTTCTAAGAATATATCCTAAGAAGTTCCTAAACTAGAGGTGGAAGAATCTCAAGGATTGAGAACCCTCAGGATCTACGCCATATATTCTAACGCCAAGATACCAAAGGCAGTGAAACATTCCATGATGAGCTTGGCTGACTGTTGCAACAAAACAACCACTCGTTCATTGGTCTTCTTACTTCCTATTATTTGACTTGACATGCAAATCACTTGCACTTTCGGATGCATTGCAGGTCAATCTGATGGGGCCCGTGTGGGAATTTAAGGGATCTGAGTTGGATTCTGGCTCTGCTCGAATTTTGCTTTGAATTCTGGTTCTCCTCTGGAGATGGGGGTGATGGCACAAGCAGTCTCCTTTGTGGGGTGTCGTGGAGGAGCAGAGGTCCATGAAGTAAAGCTGCTTTGGACCTGAACTACCTCCTACTGGTAGGTAATCTTTCAGGAACTGGTCTGATTGATAGATAGTCAGCCATCTATACAGAAAGTTTCAGGGGTCTCCCCTTCCCCCTGACTGATTTCATCAGAAGATAGCTTTGTGGCATCACCGAGAGATCTAGAAAAGTAAAGGAGCATTACTGTTATTCAGAGAGTTTGGGACACCCCCCTTAAGACATCAGTATCAGAGGTGAAATTTACCCTTGTAGCTACTTCAAGATGATGACTGTCCTAATAACATCTTCTGTTTCTACGATCTTATACAAATTATAGAGCACTGTGATATTCCTTATCTCACTAATTCTCATGTCCACCTTGTGATGCAGGAAGGCTGTGATATTCACACAGTTTAGATGAAAAACACAGGACTCAGAGAAATGACTTGCCCACGACGGCAAAGCTGGCTCTTGTATCCTCCATCTTTTCTTTCTTTTCATCTTAAAAGCTTGCCTACTTTTTCCATTGCACTGTTCTGTAACATTTTTCCCTATGACTTGCCGATGACTTGTCAGTTCCATTCACAGTACTTAGGTAAAACACCTGCTTGTATAATTGCTGACATTAAAAAGAATGTCATGAATGCATCTGACAGTTAATTTTATTTACTAGTTCCCTTCTGCTTCATAGGTTCCTGTGAGTTTGGGTTAATTAAGCCGACGTATTTTTGCTAGCAAGCTGGTGATCCTTTGGGTTGAGTCAGCTGAGTTATCCCTGTGCTGTGATCAGTGACAGAGCCTTGGGAAAGCCTCAGTTCCTTCCCCCGTAGAGCACAGGATGGCCGTGCAGGACTTCTGGATATGAACCGCAGGATGGCACAGGACCTGCCCTTAACCATACCTTTGCGTCATCCTCTTCTTCTTTCAAAGGTACATGACCGATGGTGGACTTGGCCTCTACACCCGCCGCCTGAACCGGCTCCCTGATGGGATGGCTGTGGTGCGGGAGACCCTGCAAAGAAACACCTCCCTGGGCCTCGGAGATGCTGACAGGTAAGCCTGCTCCACTCGGGGTTGCTCAGGTGTGGAGGTCATTCCAGGGGGGGCTGAGAAATGAGGGCAGTGATAGTGAGAGCGGATGGGTGCTACCTTAACCCACCAGAGGTTGGGAGGCCTTGAAGCTGGGCCTCTGGTTAGGAGCTGGCACAGCAGGAGGGAGAGGACCGCTGACCAGCTCTTGCATCCTGCTTCTGGGTGGGATGGTGCTTCTGACAGCACGAACCCAGCGAGCTCAGGCTGGGCAGTTTTTGTTGTTGTTTTGACTGTTGCTACTGCATCTTTATCAGTTCAGCAGGCCCTGGGGATCTGCTTTGCTTCCTCTGTTAGCCAGCTTTCTAGGTATTGCACCTCGGAAGGAACAGAGTCCCTGGTGATGCACAGAAGGTCTGTGTGTAGAAGAGAGCTCTCCTGGCCAAGGCTGAGCAGGCTTCCCGATAATTCTCTGGTTGCCTGGTGATAGGAGGCAAGGCTTAACCATGTAGCTTTATACACTGCATGCTGAGTAGTTGACATGATGAGACTTGACCGGTCTTCATTGCTTCAGAGACAAAAAGAGCTTCAGAAAACAGTATAATAAAGAAGAATATTTGGCCTCCAAGTTTTTAGTCTTTACTCTGACACAAACCAATTCTATGACCATGAGCAATTTATTAAAGAAGGGGCTTAGACTGTATGATTTCCAAGATCCCTTCCAGCCCTGATGTGCTATATTTCTAGATTTCAATACCCTTTAATGATCTGACTGTTGAAGGATTTTTCTGGCATACTTGACCTCTTTCCACATCTGGGTTGATGAGACATAACATGGAATTTTAAATTTATTTTTATTTATTTATTTTCGGCTGCATTGGGTCTTCATTGCTGTGTGTGGGCTTTCTCTAGTTGTGGTGAGCAGAGGCTGCTCAGCAGTTGTGGCGCAGGGGCTTAGTTGCTCCGCAGCATGTGGGATCCTCCCGGGCCAGGGCTCGAACCTGTGTCCCCTGCATCGGCAGGCAGATTCTTAACCACCGTGCCACCAGGGAAGCCCCCATAACATGGAATTTTGATATGAGTGGTTTGAAATCACTGTGCCAAGTATCTGTATCACAGCACAGCTTCTTACTATTCTCTTAGCAGGACATACTTTTTTACAGAGAGTGATATGACTTCTGTAGTTCTCTGGCTTCAGAGAAATAGGGCAGCATTATTTTGAAGTTACCCCCCAGAAAGGGAATTTGCTGAAGAGGAATCCTCACCTTCTCTGGGGAAGACTTGGAAGCTTGGGCTGGTAAGGAGAGTGCTGAATTCATTGTTGGGAAGCTGGCATCTGCCCAAGGCCCAGGCTCTGCCACCAACTCGACTGTGTCCTTCTCCGAGTCTCCCCAGCATCCAAGGTGGTGATTGATACCAGAGAGGACAAAAGACTTGTCCAGCTCAAGTCATCTTTTTTCCTGTAATTTTATTTAAAGTATTGGTTTGAAAATTCTATAGAAAGATGAACCGTTTGAGAACTGCTCTCTCTAAGGCTAAAGCTCTGTATAACTAAAATCTTTAGAGGAAATTTCAGCAAAAGAAAAATCAGTTGTTGTAACACCCCCACTGGAGATTTCACAATTTGCTAAATTATTTTGCTTATTTGCATCCTCTTGTAAACACGGAGTTGCTTAGTAAATCTATTAGCATAAAGTGAAGGCCTTTTTCCCCTTGTAGCAAAAGCAGAGTCTGCAGTAGGCAATTTAATTTAATGCTTCATTTCAAGGTTAATGGAATGATCATAGATCACAGCTGAGCTTGTTCCTGCTTTTGGAGGTGGAGGATTTGGGTGGGGACTGGAGAGATGGGTGGCATTTGTTCCGTTGTTCCAGCTCAGCCCCTATGGTGGGACCAAGTAGACAACAGTGTCTCCTGGTTCTCTCCAAGCTGGAATTGCTCAGATGTGATCATTTAAGACTGAATAATTAACTGACCAACTTTTTTTTTTTTTTAATGAATTTACTTATTTACTTATTTATTTATTTTCGGCTGCATTGGGTCTTCGTTGCTGTACACGGGCTTTCTCTAGTTGTGTCCAGCAGGGGCTACTCTTCATTGCGGTGCGCGGGCTTCTCATTGCGGTGACTTCTCTTGTTGCAGAGCACAGGCTCTAGGCGCGTGGGCTTCAGTAGCTGTGGCACGGAGGGCTCAGTAGTTGTGGCTCGCAGACTCTAGAGCGCAGGCTCAGTAGTTGTGGCGTGCGGGCTTATTTGCTCCGTGGCATGTGGGATCTTCCCAGACCAGGGTTCGAACCCGTGTCCCCCGCATTGGCAGGCGGATTCTTAACCACTGAGCCACCAGGGGAGTCCCCTGACCAACTTGTAAAGGAAGAATTCAGATGGCTTTAAAAAAAGGATTTAATAATGCTTACAAATTTTCTATTTTATATAAAAGTTTTGACCTGTAGGCAGTGAGATATTCTGCATTATTCTTGAATATGTTAAATTTCTTTACTCTCCAAAGTTAGTGTAAACAAACCATAAGAATTCTTTATCTTTGGCTAAGTTGAAATAGCAGTAGATTTGTTTCTTTCAAGTTCCTCATGTAAGTCTCTTCCCAAAACTATATTCTAGATGACGGTGTCCCAAAGTGAGAGGCTAACATTAATAGTACAGGAAATAATTTTAGATGGTAGACAGGGAAATACTTCTTTTTAACAATTACATTTTAATTGTAATTAAAACAATAATAAAAACCTTACAGCTAGCATCTCAAACCCATGACTTTACAAATATTGCTTAGGGTAAGGATAGTATAAGCTCGGGATGATTTAACGTGAAATATCAAGGAAGAATATCACAGACGGTGTGCAGATATATTAAAAAATAAGAAGTATGCAAATGGCTGCAGACTAGGTAATCCTGTTCTTATCCTTGAATTGGAAATATGTTGTTTAAATAATTTAGACAAGTGAAAAAAATATGCAGAGAACCCAGCACCTCTCCAGAATTCTTCCCTTTTAACCTGAAAAAAAGAGCTAAGATATTTCCGTGAAGTTTTTTTAATAAAAAGACAGCCCAGTCCTTAAGGATTCACACACAAGCAGTAAACTACATGAGTTCTACAAAGGAAATAGGAAAAGTACTGAGAGATGATTTCTGATGAGCCCTCGGCAAAGGGAAGGCAAGCACAAGAAGGGCGGATCACCTCACAGTGCAAACAGGAACATCATTGATTGACCTTGGCAGTGCAGCCCCGAAGGACAGCTCTCCGGGGGGGAAGGCCCTAAAGGACGCTGACCCACCAGGCACCAGGCAGGCCGTGGCTGTTGGCGATGGGATTTAGCTGGGGTATCTTCAGGGTTATTAAAAGTAACTGATAGGAATGTGTACCTTCAGAGTCTGGGAAACAGAGACCATATCTGTTAGTGAGTCTCGTTATGTCACCAGCCAGCTTCTGAGAAATAATAAATGACGATCGTAAATTCAAGTTGCCAAGTCTGTCCTTGAACTCCTGTCACTCTTTAGGGTTGCCACCCGTGGGCTCTAGTTTTTACCTAATAGTCATCAGGAGGAACTTGCAGCACACAGCTGTCTGAGAAGGGAGGGTCAAAAGGGACAAACAGAGGTGGCTTATTACAAGCTGTTGGCCCCAGATAACAGATAACTAAAGAGAGCTTTGGCATGGAGGTCTGTGGGCTGGCAGCCTGGGAGAAGGAAGGAAAAAACAACAAGGAGGGCCCAGGGGCTGGGCCCACAGTCGCATGGTTTGTGGATCTCCGGCTGGTTGCACGCACTGCTGTCTCCTCGGAACCCATCCCTTTCTTTGTCCCCCCGAAGCACCGCTGTGGCCCTTTGCGGCATCATGCTTTAGCGAGCAGTGGATTCAGACAGTTAGATGCTCCCCTGATGGTCACGTACGTGTCATTGAGAGCACGTGGAGGACAGAAGCCAGGCTTCTGTGCACATAGATGCTGAGGAGGACTTTGCATTACTTGGTAACTTTCTTCTCAACCATTAAAACACTTATTGAACACCAGTTGCTTTTATTAATTTAGGTAGTCATAAAAATAGAAAAACTAATGCCGCGTGTTAAAACGTCAGCCTGAGACTTGAACAAAATGAAAATTGCCCTCTGACATCACCAAACAGGAAGGAGAAACTATTTTGTTTTGTTTTGTTTTTCCCTTGTTACAAGATTTTCATTGCCCTGCAAATTCTGCACATTTTAGGTATTGAGATGGCATTTCAGTTGGGCTTCAGTCATTGTATAAACTGGACTGTCTGCATTTGGGACCCAGGCCTTGGTGCTTAGAGCTGTCCCGGCTTCAGCTTGAACAGGGAGTCCCACAGTGTGAGGGTGTAGCTATGCAACCTGGTATTTGACCAGCCTGCCGAGCCAGGCCCTCCTTCCTCGGTGAGAGCATCGCAGGATCTCCACGAGCCCAGGGCACTGCTTGGCTTTGTGATTTGTGTGGAACAACGTGGCCTCCTGGCGACACATTCACAGATTCAGGCCCGACCTGGAGGAAGGAGTTGAATCCAGGCCAGAGTGCCCCAGCCAGCAGATGCAATTGATAGGGGCCCTCACCATGTGGTAGGTCCCCAACCCAGCTATTTCTTAGGCATCGCCCCTGCTGGGATATGCAGGCTAGAGGGAGCACAGATGGGAATGACTTCTCCCCTCATCCTCCCTTCCAAGCCTGGGGTAAGGAAAACAGTGGCCCCACAAAGATGTCCCCGACTATAGCCCCAGCACCTGTGACTATGTTCCGCTACATGGCCAGGGGAATTAAGGTTGCTTATCAGCTGGCGTTGAGATAGAGTGCCTTGGATCATCCAGGTGGGCCCAATGTAATCACAAGGTCCTTAAAAGTGGAAGAGGCAGGAGAGGGGGCAGAGTGATGAGGTGTGAGAGGCACACCACCCGCCCTGGCTGGCTTTGAGGATGGAGGAAGGGGCCACAGCCAAGGAATGTGGGGGACCTGTATAAAAAGGAAAGGGCAGAGGAACAGATTCTGCTCCCGTACAGCCTCCAGAAATGAACGTAGCCCTGCCGAAGCTGTGATTTCAGTCCATGAGACCCAATTCAGACTTCTGCCTCGAAGAACTGTAAGACAGTACATACCTATTGT